>NC_139460.1:303520000-304120000 GCF_057233095.1 Heloderma suspectum | reverse complement strand
CGGCGACCGTAGCCACTGCCATTTGCATATGTGGGTGTTTTTTTTCTTTTCCCAGAACCCTCCGCGTCCGGAAATCTGGCTGCGGATGGCTCTGGCCTGGCCGGGCCTGGCCGGCTGCTCTGCAGAGCCGCCGCAGAGCACAGCCGGCCAAGGAGGATTCCGGGGGGGAGGGACGGAGCGCCTCCCCCCCATCCAGGATTCCAGGGGGAGGGACGGAGTGCCTCCCCCCTGTCCAGGATTCCGGGGGGAGGGACGGAGCGCCTCCCCCCCATCAGCATAATCTGTGAACTGGTAAGTGATTTTCGTACATCCCTAAGCGCCCAAGCTTATTTTGCTGACCTTATTTTTACAGGGAAAAAGGAGGTGATTAGAAATGCACATATTTAAATATGAGCTAATTTGGGCTGGGAAAGTCTGATGTACACAAAATTAGGGGCTCCAGGCTGAGTGCAGGTGGCTTGGCGAGCTCATAGGGGCTCGAGCGTGGGTCCAGGAGGACTTGAGCTGGGGCAGTGCTTCAGCAGGCGCCTGTCAATACCGGACAGGGGTGATTTCATCCATCCCTAGTTGCAGCTCACAGTCCTTTTGCCTCTTTTTAAATCTATGTATTTATATATTTATTTATTTATTTACAAGTATTTATAAACCTCTTACTACCTCTATAGATTTCAAAGAGTTGTACACAATTCATAGAAACATAAAAATAAAGACCAATACATAGAATATATTGTATCTACATGAGATGGTGGGCTACGTTTAGGGATGTACGAAAGTTCCGTCATGGATCTCGGGGAGGCCGAATGCCAGCGCATTGGGCCCCCCGAAATCGGTGGTGGAACGGCCCCCCGCCCCCCCGCCCCACCCCCGGAATGGGACTTACCTTAGGCGAATCTTCCTGGTGGCGGCCTCTCCCCCCAACATCAACATAATCCGTGGAAAGGTAAGTGACGTACATCCCTAATAGCACTCCCTGCCACTCATGTTTCCCAGCAATGGGTATATAGAGGGATACTGTTTCTGATATGGAAGGTAATATATAGCCATCATGACTAGTAGCTGTACTCCATGAATTTGTCTAAGCCCTTTTAAAGCTATCCAAGTTGGTAAAAGCAAATTCTATCGTTTAACTATATGCTCATAGAATCATAGAACAGTAGGGTTGGAAGGGGCCTATAAGACCATAGAGTCCAACCCCCTGCTCAATGCAGGAATTGAAGTGCAAGCATCCCTGACAGGTGGCTATCCAGCTTCATCTTGAATGCCTCCAGTGTGGGAGACCCCACCACCTCCCTAAGTAATTGGTTCCATTGACATATTGCTCTAACAGTCAGGAAGTTTTTCCTGATGTTCATCCGGAATCTGGCTTCCTGTAACTTGAGACCATTAATTTGTGTCCTGTACTCTGGGACGATTAGGGATGTATGAATGTCACTTACCTTTCCGCGGATTATATTGATAGTGGGGGGGGGGTGTTCCGTCCCTCCCCCCGGAATCCTCGATGGGGGGGAGGCTATCCATTCCTCCCCCCCCGGAATCCTCCATGGCCGGCTGTGCTCTGCGGCAGCTCTACGGAGCAGCTGGCCAGGCCCAGCCCAGCCCAGAGCCATCTGCAGCCAGATTTCCAGCAGCAAAGGGCTCTGGGGAAAAAAACAAAAAAAACCTGCATACGCAAATGGTGCCCGCTACTTTACGTAAATCTTTACTTAGGCTAAAATGGCGAATCAAAAAGGGACGCAAATAGCACCCACTACACTATTTGCGTTCCCCTTTATTTTTGCCTTCATAGTCTGTGTAAATATTTACGTAGATTAAGATAGCCAAAAATAAGGAACGTAAATGGCGGAGGCCGTAGCAGCCGCCATTTGCATACGCATTTTTTTTTTTTAACCCAGCCATGATAGGCTACATAAATCTTTACATAGCCTATCACATTTTTTTGTTTTGTTTTTTTAACCCAGCCATGATAGGCTACGTAAATCTTTACGTAGCCTATCACGTCGTTGTTTGTTTGTTTTTTTACAAGACAAATGGCGGCGGCGGCAGCCAGTTGGAAGACCAGCCGCCACTGCCGCTGGAGCCGCCGCCGGAGCTGCCGCCGCCCGGAAGATCTGCCCCAGGTAAGTCTCGTCCCGGGGGGGGATCTGCGGGGGGGGGCAGGGGAGTGGCAGGCCGTTCCGCCACAGATTTCGGAGGGCCAAATGCACTGGCATTCGGCCTCACCGAGATCTGTGGCGGAATTCTCTGACATCCCTAGGGACAATCGAGAAGAGATCCTTGCCTTCTTCTCTGTGACAATCCTTCAAGTACTTGAAGAGCGCTATCAAGAGCTGTGTGAAGAGGTTCTTCATTTTATCTCTCCCGAATCTCCCACCACTTAGCTTCATTGGATAGTTCTCTTTGTATGGTGTTTCATACAATTGTATTAGGGATGTCATGGAAGTCCAGGAAGATCATGGAGTCTGGTGGACATCCTCCTCCTTGGCCCTCCTGATGCCAGTCCTCAGACCTCCATGCTTATGCGACTCGGAAAGTTGGGCAAGCTCAGGGAACCCCTTGCAAGCCAAGTCGGGCAAGCTCAGGGATCCCCGCTTACCCAAGAGCTGCCACTTTGTGGAATACTGTAGGCATGCTTTTTACATAAATGGCTATTTATGTACAAAATGGCAGCCATAAATAGCATCATTTATGCACAATTGCAGAATAAAGGGTTGGGCGGCTGGCGGTAGGGGTTTATGAAACACAATTACCAGTCCACTGAAGGGGTCCGTGGGGGGGGAGGCAATCTGTCCCTTCCCCTGGAATCCTCACTGGCCAGCTCCGCTCCATGGTGAGTCTGTGGAGCCACCGGCTGGGCCCATCCACAGCCGGACATCCGGCCGCTGCCACGCAAATGGCGTCTGGTATAGTGGATGCCATTTGCATTCCTGCCTTTTGCCGTGATAGGCTATGTAAATCTTTACGTAGCCTATCACGGCAAAGAGCAGGGACACAAATGGCATAGTGGACGCTATTTGCATCCCTGTTCTTTGCTGTGATAGGATACGTAAAGATTTACATAGCCTATCACAGCAAAAGGCAGGGACACAAATGGTGTCCGCGATGCCAGACGCCATTTGCATCCAAAGACAGGCAGCAGTGGATGGCAGTGCAGGGATGGCAGCAGGTAGGATCCAGCTGGTGCGGATTCCCCCGGGTGGCAGAGGTGAGTCTTTCGTTCTGCTGCGGACTCCAGGGGGCTGGATTCTTAGACTCCAGCCTCATTGGAGTCCGTGGAGGAATTCTCTGCCATCCCTAGCTGGTGGGGGCCCAGTGAGTGGCACACGTGGCAGCGGTGGGTGAGTTTGGCCATCCCTAAATTGTATGTATAATCACATCATTTTTTTTGCAGTATTGTATCAATAAATGCAAGCATACATGTGCATTAGTAAAATACCCCACAGAAGAATCTTGATGCAATGTAACATCATTCTTATTTTGTTGTGTTTTATCATTTCATATATAGGGATGGATGGACTCACCCACACCTGGCTTTGTCAGTTGCTTGCTGAGCCACCATCCAGCTGCCCCTCCTCACAGCATCATGCAAGCTTCTTATTGCCTGGGTGAGCACCTGATGAGCCCACGGGTCCTTCTGTCTTCATTATGAGCTGCTATTTTGTGCAACAATGGTGGCTTAGGCTCTTCCGGAAGGGAATGTTGCAGAAATGTCTACCGTAAAGGGGCCATGTATGCAACATTACTGGTGTGAATGCTCCAATCAGGCCTGTAATGTTGCATTAATGGCCTCTTTACAGCCACCATTTCTACAACATTCCCTTCCCGGAAGAGCTTGAGCCACCATTGTTGTGCAAAATGGTGGCTCACAATGAGATAGCAGGGTCCAGAGGGTGGGGGCTGAGGAGACCATTGGACTCTACTTCCCACTCCCCACTGACGCTTGTGACATCCCTATCCATACATGCTCAGTTACGTAGAGGATGGGAAAAGGGACAAAACAATTGAAAGCTCTGTCAAATTGTGCATCCAAAAATTTCCATAAAATTTAAAGTACGGAAGACCCCCTAATGCATCATTTCCACTTTGGAAACAAGATCAAGGAATATGGAACTCCAAAACTGGATGAGGAGGATTTTGGAAGCATCTTTAAATAAATTTGCATTGCCAACTTTGTCATTCCTTGAAAGGATTGTGCAAGGCATGCTAAAGGCAAAGATGATGATTTTTAGGGGAGGCTGACATAATAATTAACATTTATTTAGTGTATAATAATTAACATTTATTTAGTGCATCGTAAGTGTTTGAAGCCCTTCACATACATGTTCTGAGTAAAACTTGCAATATCCATGTAAGGCAGCTGAGTATGATTAAGCAATTTACAAACTGGGTGCTGAGTCTGAGAGGACAGTAGACTGCCTCTGGTATGAATTTTAGGCTTTAGGCTAAATTTGAACTGGGGATCAGAACTCTGTGCTGTACCAGCTCTCACGGAAAGATGGAAAATGGCCCTGCTGAAATCTCCAGGTGTGTGGAGTTTGGAAGGCTCATCACAAGTTTGTATTTTTTTTTTCAGATTTCTAATGCAACATGCAAAGAGAGATTTTGTAAACAGAGCCTGAAATTATGGAAGCTCTATCGCCTACTTTAATTGCACTCTATCCATTGAACATAAGTGTGTGCGTGTATCACCAAATTCTCCATTGCCCATGAATTCTGATGTCACCTTTACAGTGCATTAGATTCACAATTAAAATGTGCAAAAGAAATGGGGAATAAGACAATATTAAATTTGCAAGAGCTTTTCATTTGAGTGTTCCCAAAAGAGGAGAGGATTTCTGGAATGACTGTAAACAGGAAGAGTTCATTCAAGAACATAAGAAAAGACCTGCCAGAGGAAACCACAAGTTGATCTAGTGTAGCATCCTTTTTCCCACAGTAGCCAACCAGATGTCTCAGGGCATCCCACAAGCAGGGCTTGGAGGTAATAGCCCTCTCCCCATCTTGCTCCCCAGATTTTGGAGGTTCTGTCATCATGACCAATATTCATTCATATTCTTATCCAATTCCTCCATGAATGTGTGAACTCCTTTTTCAGAGCATCCATGAGCTAAACTACACACAATGTTAGCCATATAACTTCACCCTTAGGTTCAGGTTTTACAAATAGCTAGCACAATGGCCCCAATCTGGATTGGGATACTAGTATAGGGGTTAGGAGGCTTTATCCCTCCTCCACCGCACACACTGAAGACCTGACCTGGATTGGGGCTCCTTTACCTGCGATTTGCATTGGGGAAAAAAGGACCATTGAAAAGAACTGGACCTCCTTACTTCCCCATGCTGTGGTCCTGATCCACATTTGTGTACCCATGCTGGCTATTTATCAAACAAACAAACAAAACCCACACAAAAAACACAAACCCCCCACAAATTTCTGCACTTACGAGCGGGTTATGTGTAATTTTACCCTACGTGGTGGCTTGGACCACATCTTCACATATCTTCTCTGTGTCAGAGAATGTAAGTCTTCTACTAGTTAAGAATCAACCTCCTCCACATCCAATGAACTTATTTAGTTTATCAAAATTAATATCTCACTTTTGAAAAAAATACTCAAGGCAGCTTACAACTAACAGTAAATGAAATCAGCGTTTACATCAATTCAAAGTCCAATTGCAATCATTTCACTTTAAAAAAGAAAAAGTCACAAACAATAACATCAATGCCAATTCTGTATGTTAAGCAATGGAGGAGGAGGATTTGCTGTACTTTCCTAAATTCAAAATGAGTCACCTCAGATAGACTTATTTCACTATTGCTGTAATATTCTTTGGTCTATAAATGTAGACAGCAAAGTATAAGGATTCAAATAAGCCACAACTTTGATCTAAAAGTTGACTAAGCAGCTAGAACAACCATCTCAAGTTTTTCTGTAATATCTAATTTAACACACATTGACTTAATTCTAAGGCATTTCTTTTCAGGGCAGAGAATGTGTTTTTAAACATGTTCCTTCATACTTAAAATCCATGTCTGGATCCTCCCTAACAGGACTTTACTGCATTTAGGGCAGGGATGAGGAACATGTCACTCACCAGATGCTGTTGCACTGCAACTTTCATCATCCCCCACTGTGGGCTATGTTGGCTAGGGCTGATGCGAGTTGCAATCCAACAACATATGGACGACCACACATCCCCTACCCCTGATTTAGGGTATGTATGAAGGTTTGATGCCTACAGAGGCAAGGAAAAGAACAAAGTCAGGCCAAGAGGCTGGTGTGTGTGTGTTGGGAGGGGGTATCCCTGAGAAGCATAGTTTCGTTTCCCTGGTTAAGTTCCATTTTCCTGAGTTAGGTTTCATTTCTCCAGGTTTGAAACAATACTTTCGGTTTGGGGGAAGGAGGGGATAAAGAGAGAGAGAGAGAGAGAGAGAGAGAGGAAGACCAGAGAATGAAGAAGAAGCAGGAAGAAGCAACCTGGAGAAGTCCAAGTGCAGCTAGGGTAGAGGAACTTGCATTTTTGCAACTTTTATTTTCTCTTAATGCCTTTTGTATCACTCAGCTCTATTGTGTAAATACCATTAGTTGTGATTTGCTTGCTTTAATTTGCCAGTAAATTATTGTGGTTAAACCCTGTGTTGAGAGTGTCAATTACCCCTACAGCCTATACCCCAAGTTTTTGGAAAGGGGAAAGTAAAAGAAGGAAGGTGGGACTCTTAGGGAGGCAAGAGATCCTAAGGGAGTTGCTCAGGGGGTCCAGATCATAATGGGAACTCTGACAGCATATCATCAAATTTATATTTCCTGAGGCTGCAGTCCGGTATGTACTTACCTAAGAGTAAGCCCAACTGAACTCAGGGGACTCAATGGTCTTATAGGCCCCTTCCAACCCTACTATTCTATGATTCTATGATTCTATGACTTAGTTCTGAGTAGACCTCTATAGGATTGCCCTGTGTCAATAGAGCTAATGAGGATCCCATGTATGTGTGTCTCTAAATTATGAACTTTGCCTTTACAAGTGCTTTTCTACAATGGCAGAGCAAACAATCCATCACTGTAGATGGTATTTACAACCTGGAGTGAACCCAAATGGCCCATAGAATTTCACAAACTCTGGACATCTTCCTATGCTCCTACACTCAAAGAAAAGAAACAATGACCAAAGTTGAGTGCTGACATTTCTGAAAATAAAATACATTGATTGGTTGGTAGGTTGATTTAATTATTTATTTATACTACTTGCATACCACTTAATCTCCAGCAAAGGAGATTGTTACCTTGTCGTGATGCTGGAGTTTGAGCACCTCAATGACGTCATGAGCTAAACCGTGAAGGGACACCCAAGACGGGAAGGTCATGGCAGAGAGGTCAAACTAAATACAATCCCTGGGGAAGGAAACAGCAACCCAACCCAGTATTCTTGCCATGAAAACCAAATGGATCAGTACAACCAGAGATATGTTGGTATACCATCAGAAGGTGGGACTTTCAGGTCGGAAGATGGTCAAAATGCTACTGGGGAGGAACAGAGAATAAGTTCAACTAGCCCCAGATGTGATGATGCAGCTAGCTCAAAGCCGAAAGGACAGCTAGCAGCCGATGTTGCTGGTGGTGAATGACGAATCTGATGTTCTAAAGATCAACACACCATAGGAACCTGGAATGTAAGATCTATGAGCCAGGGCAAATTGGATGTGGTTATTGGGGAGATGTCAAGATTAAATAGAGACATTTTGGGTGTCAGTGAACTGAAATGGACTGGAATGGGCCACTTCACATCAAATGACCACCAGATCTACTACTGTGGACAAGAATACCACAGAAGAAATGGAGTAGCCTTCATAATTAATAATGAAGTGACTAAAGCAGTGCTTGGATACAATCCAAAAAATGACAGAATGATCTCAATTCGAATTCAGGGTAAGCCATTTAACATCACGGTGATACAGATATATGTACCAACCACAGATGCTGAAGAAGCAGAAGTAGGTCAGTTCTATGAGGATCTGCAGCACCTACTGGATAATGTGCCAAAAAGAGATGTTATTTCCCTTACAGGAGACTGGAATGCTAAGGTGGGTAGTCAGATGACACCTGGAATTACAGGCAAGCATGGTCTGGAAGAACAAAATGAAGCAGGACATAGGTAGGGGTGCACGAAAGCCACTTACCTGGTCTCGCAGCTTGCTTCGCGGTGGGGGGGAGGTGCTTCACTGCTCCCCCCGAAGTTCAGGCCGGGGGGGGGAGGCTTCCCTCCTCGCCCGGCCGAAATTCAGGCTGGGGGGGAGGCTTCCCGCCTCGCCCAGCCGAAATTCAGGCCGGGGAGGAGGCGCCTCGCCTCGCCCGGCCGCGAAATAAAAAGTTAAAAAAAAAACAAAAACGCCCCCGTGATAGGCTACGTGACGATTAACGTAGCCCATCACGGCTAGATCTGCAAAGTCAGCCGTGATAGGCTACGTTAATCGTCACGTAGCCTATCACGGGTGACTTAAAAAAAAAAAAAAAGTGCGTACGCAAATGGCGGCCCCCATAGGGAGCCGCCATTCACGTTCCTTATTTGGTCGCTGTAGTCTACGTAATCTTAACGTAGACTACAGCGACCAAATAAGGAACAAATAAGGGGGGGTGCGGAGAATTTCTCCCCGAAACTACTTCGGGGAGCCGAATACGTTGGCACTCAGCCCCCCGAAGTTTCGGGGAGAAATTCTCCCCCATCCCTAGAAATAGGGTGATAGAATTTTGCCAAGACAACTTGTTATGACAAGAGTGCATAACAAAACACTCTCTTCCAACAACCTAAGAGACGACTTTATACATCAACTTCACCAGACGGTTGACACTGAAATCAGATTGACTACATCCTTTGTAGCCAAAGGTGGTGGACATCTATGCAGTTGGTAAAAACAAGACCTGGAGCTGTTTGTAGTTCAGATCACAAACTTCTTATTGCACAATTTAGAATCAGACTAAAGAGAATTGGGAAGACTCACAGATCAGTTAGATATGAGCTCACGGATATTCCTCATGAATACGCAGTGGAGGTGAAGAATAGATTTAAGGGACTAGATTTAGTAGATAGGGTCCCGGAAGAACTATGGACAGAAGTTCGCAACATTGTTCAGGAGGCGGCAACAAAAAAACATCCAAAGAAAAAGAAAACCAAGAAGGCAAGATGGCTGTCTGCTGAGACACTGGAAGCAGCCCAAGAAAGAAGGAAAGCAAAAGGCAACAGTGATAGGGGGAGATATGCCCAATTAAATGCAAAATTCCAGAGGTTAGCCAGAAGAGATAAGAAATTATTTTTAAACAAGTGATGTGTGGAAGCAGAAGAAGATGTAATAGAATAGGGAGGACAAGAGACCTCTTCCAGAAAATTAGAAACATCGGAGGTAAATTCCAGGCAAAAAGGGTTATGATCAAAAACAAAGATGGCAAGGATCTAACAGAAGCAGAAGAAATCAAGAAAAGGTGGCAAGAATATACTGAATATCTGTATAGGAAGGATAATAACATCGGGGATAAATTTGATGGTGTGGTCAGTGAGCTAGAGCCAGACATCCTGAAGAGTGAGGTTGAATGGGCCTTAAGAAGCATTGCTAATAACAAGGCAGCAGGAGATGATGGTATCCCAGCTGAACTGTTTAAAATCTTGCAAGATGATGCTGTCAAGGTGATGCATGCCATATGCCAGCAAATCTGGAAAACACAAGAATGGCCAACAGATTGGAAAAGATCAACTTATATCAACTTATCCCCATACCAAAAAAGGGAAGCACCAAAGAATGTTCAAACTATCGAACAGTGGCACTTATTTCACATGCCAGTAAGGTAATGCTCAAGATCTTGCAAGGTAGACTCCAGCAATTCATTGAATGAGAATTGACAGATGTACAAGCTGGGTTTAGAAAAGGCAGAGGAACTACAGACCAAATTGCCAATATCTGCTGGATAATGGAGAAAGCCAGGGAGTTTCAGAAAAACATCTATTTCTGTTTTATTGACTATTCTAAAGCTTTTGACTGTGTGGATCATAACAAATTGTGGCAAGTTCTTGGGGGTATGGGGATACCAAGTCATCTTGTCTGCCTCCTGAGGAATCTGTATAATGACCAAGTAGCAACAGTAAGAACAGACCACGGAACAACGGACTGGTTTAAGATTGGGAAAGGAGTACGGCAGGGTTGTATACTATCACCCTACCCATTCAACCTGTACGCAGAACACATCATGCGACATGCTGGGCTTGATGAAGCCAAGGCTGGAGTTAAAATCACTGGAAGAAACATTAACAATCTCCAATATGCAGATGATACCACTTTGATGGCTGAAAGCGAGGAGGAGCTGAGGAAGCTCATGACGAAGGTGAAAGAAGAAAGTGCAAAATCTGGGTTGCAGTTAAACCTCAGAAAAAACAAGATTATGGCAACCAGCTTAATTGATAACTGACAAATCGAGGGAGAAAACGTGGAGGCAGTGTCAGACTTTGTCTTTCTTGGCGCAAAGATTACTGCAGATGCTGACTGCAGCCAGGAAATCAGAAGACATTTACTTCTTGGGAGGACAGCAATGACAAATCTTGATAAAATAGTTAAGAGCATAAACATCACACTGACAACAAAAGTCCACACAGTTAAACCAATGGTATTCCCCGTAGTAACCTATGGCTGTGAGAGTTGGACCATAAGGAAGGCTGAGCGAAGGAAGATAGATGCTTTTGAACTGTGGTGCTGGAAGAATGTTCTGAGAGTGCCTTGGGCTGCAAGAAGATCAAACCAGTCCATACTCCAGGAAATAAAGCCAGACTGCTCACTTGAGGGAAGGATATTAAAGGCAAAACTGAAGTACTTTGGCCACATCATGAGAAGACAGGATTCTCTGGAGAAGATGCTGATGCTAGAGAAAGTGGAAGGCAAAAGAGAGGCCGACCAAGGGCAAGATGGATGGATGATATTCTGGAGGTGACGGACTCGACCTTGGGGGAGCTGGGGGTGGTGACGGCTGACAGGAAGCTCTGGCGTGGGCTGGTCCATGAAGTCACGAAGAGTCTGAAGCAACTGATCAAATAAACAACAACAAAATACCACTTAATATTATCCTAAAATTTCTAAGTAATTGGTGTATGGGCAAATCATGTATACCAAGAGAGGGTGAGTGCATAAGCATCCTACTGATTCATCTAGTCCCCCAACACCTTACAATTGTATTTGAAATGGATGAAAATTCAACTTCTGTCATTGATTTTTCAATTGGCGAGGTTCACAATATGTAGACCAACTGTATCTAATATGAACATGCCACCTGGAGAAGGTGGAGGTTAACTTGTTTTGTTTACGCCCAGTGCCCATAGCTGAGCCCAAAGGTAAGTTTGTACTTTGTGTTTGGGAGATCTATCTATCTGTCATCTTTTGAATCAGAAGATCCCAGTGTTCTTAAAGATGAGAACAAACTACAAATGCACATTTTAAATGTTCTAAATTTCCTGTTTGTGCTGAAACTTTACAAGCGTTCTTTACTTCTTCTTTTGCAATCTAGCTATCTTATGTAAGAGTTCATGAGAACTTCATGGCATTTTTACAACAGTCATACTAAACTAACAGCAGTCATACTAAAAAACAAAAACACACCTCTAGAAGCTCCAGTAATCCCCCCCCTCAATTTTCGGCTAATAGTTATAGAAAATGGTCCAGAAATGAGCAAAAAAAGTACTCTTAAGTATCGGCACTACACACTATTCACAAAGTTGTTACATTGGTAATTGACGCAGGTGCCCTCCCCACCTATTGCTTACATGTTTAAGTACACTAGGTTCTATATTGTTGCATGTACTATACTTTGTTTTGTTCTCTTTTCCTGCCTTAACCTTTGTCAACAAATAATATGATATTAATTTCTTTCTATAATTGTCTTAAATACATTTGCTTGTTAATAAAGGTTTAACATAGTCTATGAGCATCTATTTATAAAGTCACTGTGTTGTCAGTAAACAACTCAATTCTCCTCAGCGTCTGAAAAAAGCATATCTCTGAACACAGATATAGACAGACAAAAAGTAGGAGCCTGTTGAGCAGACAGGAGGTCTGCTTAATTATTTGATTTATTATCCTTAAATTCTTTCTCCTAGAGAGGTTTCAGTGAGGCTGCACGGATTTCATTATGCCCTGCCCAGCTAGTGCCTTTGCCTGGTGCCAAGGAAACAAAGTGGAAATGTCATGATAGCTGGTGATTTTGACCACTGTGAGATTAGGAAGCCAAAAACTTGTGAGATGCTGCACATCACCTGCCCTTATTCTGGCAAGGTTGTCAGCTCCACTCACACCGTCCCTTCATATACAAGGTTAGCCAAGGCCTGTGCTGGTCATCTATTGGGGTCCAGGATTTTTTTTTCTTGCTAAATGGATTGACCAAGGGTTTGGCATGTTTTTCACCTTCCCTGGGGTATCACCCTAGAGATGTATATATAAGTGACATATTGCTAGGGGTGTATGAACCGCACTCACCAGTCCAGTTTGGGGCATCTGTGTGGGGGGGAGGCGATCCATCCCTTCCCCCCGGAATCCTCCCTGGCCGGCTCCGCTTTGCAGTGAGTCCGTGGAGCCACTGGCCGGGCCTGTCCGCAGCTGGACTTCTGTCCACTGCCGGGCTGCAGATGCAAATGGCATCCGCTACGCTGGACACCATTTGCATCCGCAACCTGGCAGTGGACGGCTGTGGACTGAAGAGGACAGACCTGGACCTGGCTGGCGGCAGGTAGGGTCCATCCTAGGGATGTACGAAAGTCACTTAACTTTTCGAAGGGTGACATTTGCGGTGGGGGGGGAGGCGCTCCGTCCCTCCCCCAAAATTCTCTCCGGACGGCTCTGCTCCATGGAGATTCTGCAGAGCCGCCGGCCGGGGCCGCCCGCAGCCGGACATCCGGCCACTGGGCAGCCTGCAGGGACGCAAATGGCAGCTGCTGTAACCGCCGCCATTTGCATCCCTGTATTTTGCCATGATAGGCTACATAAATGTTTATGTAGCCTATCACAGCAAAAAAAAAAAAAGTGAATGCAAATGGCAGCAGCTATGGAGGCCACCATTTGAGTTCCCTTTTTTTTGCGGGTTTAGCCTACGTAAATATTTACGTAGGCTATTACGGCAAAAAAAAAAAAAAAAAGGAACTCAAATGGTGGCCACTATGCCATTTGCGTTCCTTTTTTTTGCCGTAATAGCCTATGTAAATATTTATGTAGGCTAAAATGGCAAAAAAAGGGAACACAAATGGCGGCCGCTGTAGCTGCCGCCATTTGTGTTCTCTTAATTTTGCCATGATAGGCTATGTAAATACTTATGTAGCCTATCATGGCTTCCACAGGGACACAAATGGCATCCCTGCGTTAGCCATGATAGGCTACATAAATATTTACATAGCCTATCACGGCTACATGGAAGAAGCGAATGCCGGCCGCAGATGCGGCCGCCATTCGCAAATCACTGCAGATGGCAGCAGGTAGGTGCTCCGTTCTGGGCCCATTTTGCGGGGTGGGGGGGCAGGGGGCTTTGTTCTGCCATGGATTTTGGGGGGCCAAATGCACTGGCATTCGGCCTCACCTAGATCCGTGGCGGAATTCTCTGACATCCCTAGTCCATCCTGACAGAACTTTGTGGGGTGGCGGGGGGGAGTAGTCCGTTCTACCATGGACTCCGGGGGGGCAGATTCTACAGAATCCAGCCTCACTGGAGTCTGTGGGGGATTTCTCCACCATCTCTACATATTGCGCACAATCTTCACAGCTTTGCAGGTAGGGAATGAGGGTAGGGGTGAAACTGGGTCCCATACTTATGGAAGTCAAAATTCTTCATTAGAAGCACTGGACCACCCAGCAGATTTTGGGCAACTATGGGAGAAGGAGAACCATGCCAAAACTACTGAGACCCCGATTAGGGCCACACCAAGATAGTCCAAAATGGGGTACGGACAGCCAGGCTAGCTAGAGTGATACTTTAGTAGCTTCAGATCTTCCCCTTTGCAAACTGTCTATTCTGCCTGCAATTAAGTAAAAGTTGGGGCCAAGTTGTAATCCAAGAAGGCCAGTGTCTGCCTCTTCCTTCTTGAACATATGCAATTTGTTTTCATGCTCCTCTCCTGCTGCCTTCAATTTAACACTAGGAGTAGCAATATTCACTTTTCTTTTTCTGACTAGCCTTCTGACTTGCAAGAAACAAGCCACTGCTGTAACTGACTGAGCCGATACGTTAGCAGCTTGAACAACCGAGGGGAAACAATGAATCACAGACTGTCGATAATGAAGATGGGGAAATCAGCTGGCAAGAGCAGCAGTCAAGTTGCACCTTAGAAAACATTGATAGAGCAAAGCGGGGGCAGGGGGGATCTTGCAGAGGTGACAAAAGTAGGTGAGGAGTTGCTGTTATGGCCGGCGACAGAAGTGAAGGCAAACACTTATAAGTGCCAGAATGGAACGAGCCAGCAGAGGGCTTCCTTCTTCTGTTGTGTCAGACAATGAGAAGCCTATTGTGATCACACTCTGAGACATTTAGCTAAGCTGACATATCAAGAAGAGGGAGACCTGCTATGAAGTCTCATAAACATATTATACCTTCCAGGAAAGACTCATTAAAGTATTAAGAACGCTATTGCTCTATCAGACTAAATATCTAGTGTTGAATTCTGTCTCCAGTGGTGGCAAGCTAGATTCCTTGGGATGCTCACAGGTAGGACATGACATGATGTTAGCCATCTGCCTTGTTGTCTGGCCCCAGCATGCAACAAACAGAGGTACACTGTCTCTAATTATGGAGCATCCATTTGGCTTGTCATGGCTATATGTATTTGTTGGACTTATCCTCTATGAATATGTCTAATCCTTAAACACACACACACACACACACACACACACACAAATCTATGCTAGTGTAGTGACCATCCCCACACACTATGGTAATTGATTTTGTAAGTCAATCACTGGGTGATCCCAAGGTCCATGAATGCCCCCACTCAAAAAAAAAAAAAAATTAGGATGCAAATTATGATGGGTTGGATACAAAAATTCCTTTCCTTTGACAGAAGGAGCTCCCTCTAATAAAAGGAATAATTCCATTGGAGGGAGGTTCCTCAAGAAGATGCTTCAAACAGAGGAAGAAGCTTCTGTTGGAGAACATAGGAAGCTGTCTTAAACCAGGGGTGGGTAAACTGTGGTTCTCCAGAAGTTGTTTTTCTGCACCTCCCATCATCTCTGACCATTGGCCATGCTGGCTGAAGTCCAACAATGCCTAGAGGAACACAGGTTACCCACCCCTGCCTTAAGCCAAGTGAGACCATTGGCCCATCTAGCCCAGTATTGTCTACACTGAATCGCAGCAGCTCTCTAGTGGTTCAGACAGAAGTCTTTCTCAGCCCTACCTTGATATTCCAGGGCCTGAAGCTGGGAACTTCTGCTTGCAAGACATGCACTCCACCACTGAGCTACAGTGGTAGCTCTTTCCTTTCCTTGAAAGAGAACTTAGCATTCAAACCAAGGTATTTTCCATTTTCCCTCTCCCATTTGAAAATGGGTGCAGAGGTCAAACATTTGTTTGAACTTTGCACGATGAATTCTATCATAAATGCATGTGCCATGTTTCACTGTGAGCTCTCAGTCCTCAAGGGGAATATCATGTTGTGTTCCATTTTACATCCCCCCCCCGATCCCATTGAAAGTGGGTGCAGAAGTTGAGATTGGGTAGGTTTTAAACTTTGAAATTCAATTTTCAAAAATGTTAAATTATATTTTCAGAGTTTATGTTCACACTTCCACTGAGGCATTTCCAATGCAGAGTTAAATGACTGGATTCTACAGCTTCTTCTCATTTCACTCAGTTAATAGGCCTCAAATTAGGGAATAATTCCCACCTCTGAAGTGTCCAATTGCGACTTGCTAAGAATAAAGAAAGAGCTTTGAAATGTTTGTTAGCTTTATGAACCCATAAAGTGGGATGGCACGGGCACAGAATTGGGTCTGGGAATCCAGTGGACTCCCCCCTACCTGCACCCTTGAGCTGCGCCCACTGAGCCCTGCCCCCACCCGACCCCCCTGCCTGCTCTTGCCAAGCCACCTGCACTCACGCAGGACCCATCCTCCAGTGAAGTGATCGCCATTTTGCAAAAAAAAAAAAAAGGTAATCACATATATGCGCACATCTAATTGTATGCAAAATGGCACCTTGAATCTCCCATATACGCACAATTAAGGCTTAAATGGTCCATTTACACCTGTAATCTTGCATAAATGGGCAATTCGTGGCACCATTTTGTGTACAACTAGATGTGTGTATATTCGTGATCGCCACTTTTTTTGCAAAATGACAATGGCGGTGCTGGAGGATGGGTCCCAGTTGAATGCAGGTGGCTTGGTGAGTGGCAGGGAGCTTGAGAGTGGGTCTGGGGGCACACAAGCAGGGGCAGGGCCTGGGCAAGCACCAGGAGAACCCAGACGGGGGGCCATCCATCCATCCCTATTATGCACCCATTTTATGACATATAACAAGCAGTAACATTTTGCTAACAGAGAATGTTACTTTATGAGAGGTGTTGTTGTTTTAAAGATGCCTCTCATGGCTTTTCTGAGGATAGTGTATGGTTCCAAAAACTGTCAGGTTGTCTTCAGGGAAATATGCAGAGCAGAAGTTAATATTCATAGCAAATTTCAAAGTCATTGCATTTTGCAGATTGGGAAAGCACGTGCTTGAATTAGAATCGTCATCCCAATCAACCAATATGTAAATTTGATTTGCAGATTTGAAAGGTGCTGTTTGCTAGAACAATGTGTTAAATCCCTAATGTGGATGTAGCTGTTGCACTGTTTTTTGTTTTTGTTGGTTAATTTCAGCATGAAGAACAGCAACCATGCAGGAAAGAAAGGTCCCAAGTGTCTGGGCTGTAAAACTTCCCCAGTTTCACAGTTTCACGGTTTCACGGTTTCATCTGGGGACCTTTGCGATTGGTGGGGCAACATTTTTTAAAGCCTGTTCTCTACACTTAGATGCTTACAGCAGGGAGTCTTAAACATATGCAGAGACACATCTGGGACACATCAACTTCTACACACATGTAGATTCCACTCAAGCATGTTCCAGGGTCTCTGATGTTGTGTTCTTTGGCCTTGAATCCCCACCCCCTCTAGCTCAGAGGAGAACTCTGGGGCAGAGGAGGCATCATCCCATGAGCCACCATTTCTCATCCCAAGACCTTCCAGGCCAGCTTTATCAGATTCTTTGGATGGACAATTCTTCAGAGGGGGTGGGGTTAACAGAAGGTCCAGGTCAGCCAGGCTTGATCAAGACTCAGAATAACTCTGCATGTTGCTGAGACAACAGTTGTTCCCGAGTAAGCTCCAGACAGCATAGATCTGGCCAGGTTGGGCTGGGCTAGGGATGTACGAATCCCCTTACCTGGGCTCCATGGGGGGGGGTTGGTGATCTGTTCCCCCCCCCAGAATCCTTGCTGGCCGGCTCCGCTCTGTGGTGGGTCTGCGGAGCCGCTGGCCAGCTCCGTTCCACAAGCGATATGGCTGCGATTGCTGTGCCATATCGCTGCAGATGAGAAACAGGAAGTGATCCAGATGCAAAAGGCATCTGCTATGCCATTTGTGTCCCTGTTTCTTCTTGCAATAGGCTATGCATCTGTATTTATGTAGCTATTTACGTAGCCTATCACGTGAAAAAATGTCCCTGTTTTTTCACACGATAGGCTACGTAAATAGCTACGTAAATACAGACACGTAGCCTATTGTAAGAAGAAACAGGGATGCAAATGGCGTGGCCGACACCATTTGCATCTGGATCACTTCCTGTTTCTCATCTGCAGCAATACAGATGGCAATGGTGGCCATATTGCTTGTGGAATGGAGCCTCTGGTGAGGAGGATTCGGCTCTGTGATGATCCGGCAGGAGGCAGAGGTGAGCGGGAATGTTCTGCCATGGACTCTGGAGGCCAAATTCCCTAGAATTCAGCTGGGCTGGGTTTAGGGATGGCGGAGAATTTCTCCCCGAAACTTCAGGGGGCCGAGCGCCAACGTGTTCGGCCCCCCAAACAAGTTTCGGGGAGAAATCCTCCGAACCCCCCCGCCCCCCGCACCTCCCCTGGGACAGGACTTACCTTCGCCAAATGTCCCTCCCGGCGGCGGGTCTGGCCGGCGGTTCGG
Organism: Heloderma suspectum; assembly: GCF_057233095.1. Lineage (NCBI taxonomy): Eukaryota > Metazoa > Chordata > Lepidosauria > Squamata > Helodermatidae > Heloderma > Heloderma suspectum. The sequence continues at coordinate 304,101,823 of NC_139460.1, read as the reverse complement.
TGGGTGTTCGAGCGGGGTGGGAGCGGCAGCCGGCCTTTTGACCGGCTGCCGCCGCCGCCATTCCAATGAAAGCAAAAAAAACCCAAACGCTCCCGTGATAGGCTACGTGACGATTAACGTAGCCTATCACGGCTAGATCTGCAAAGTCAGCCGTGATAGGCTACGTAAATCGTCACGTAGCCTATCACGGGTGACTTCAAAAAAAAAAAGCGCGTACGGATAATGGTGGCCCCCATAGGGAGCTGCCATTCCCGTTCCTTATTTGGTCGCTGTAATCTACGTAAATGTTTACGTAGACTACGGCGAAAATAAGGGCAACGCAAATAGCATTGCCCTTATTTTCGCCGTAGTCTACGTAAACATTTACGTAGACTACAGCGACCAAATAAGGAACGCGAATGGCGGCTACCTATGGGGGCCGCCATTAGCGTACGCGCTTTTTTTTTTTAAAGTCACCCGTGATAGGCTATGTGACGATTAACGTAGCCTATCACGGCTGACTTTGCAGATCTAGCCGTGATAGGCTACGTTAATCGTCACGTAGCCTATCACGGGGGCGTTTTTTTTTTTTTTAAACTTCCGAGTTCGCGGCCGGGCGAGGCGGGAAGCCTCCCCCCGGCCTGAATTTCGGCCAGGTCGAGGTGGGAAGCCTCCCCCCCGGCCTGAACTTCATGGGTGGAGCAGCGAAGTGCCTCCCCCGCACCGCGAACAACCTTCAACGAAAGGTAAGTCACTTTCGTCCACCCCTAGCTGGGTTGGGCTGGGCCAGGCCATCCTGCTTCATTGGACTTGACTCTGCTTAATATTTCTAATAAATTCAAATGCTTCAGATTAGCTCCCCTGGGAACCTTAAGCTGAACTAGACAGGATACCTTACAGCCTAAGGTTATGGGTGTTGGAAACATTGAAGATTTTAGTGTTTCAAGTTTCCATCTTGTTCCCCATGCTTTTTGGCACGTACATGAAAGCAGTGGGGGAAGTCACCCAGACATTTGGGCTGTGATATTGCCAGCAAGCAGATGGCATGCAGCTCTACCTTGCTTTAACATCTCCAAATCCCAAGGGACTGTAGAACTCTTGAACAGCTGTCTGGAAAATGTTTTGGGATTGATGAGGGCAACGAAGCTGAAACTTAATCCAGGTGAGACAGAGATGCTTTGGTTTGGAAAGTCATCAACTTGATGGCATTAAGCAACTGAGGGACCACAGTCAGAGTTTGGAAGTTCTCATAGAGACAGCAAAATCCTTGGAGCTGAAGGTAGCATTGGAAGCTACAAATGGTTTTTATCAGTTTAGGCACTGATTGCAACCCTAGCTAGAATAGTCAGACCTAGCTTTGGGAAGCTATGCAGTAATTACATATAAACTAGACTACTATGATTCTGCCTTTGAAGAGTGAAGACTGTTTGGAAACTTCATCTGGGGAGAAATACTGCCATCCAGAGCTTGGTGGGGACTAGAAGGTTGGAACATATGGTGGACAAAATGGGAAGGAAGACATCCAAACTGAAAAAAATGCAAAAAGAGAATGCATTCTGAAAATACTGTGTATTCTGTAAACACACTCACAAGTGTGAGTCCTTCACCAAGACTGTAGACAATTGGGTGTATTTTCTCTGCCAGTTCTCAACCTGTAGCAGCTCTATTATTGTACGCTATAGAATGCCCTTGCAAAAAACATTATGTTAGCAAAACTAAATGACTCCTTTAAAAACATATAAGAGAGCAATCGTATGGCTACTAGTCCATGTCTAGATGGCCACAGGATTTTTCAGTTCCCAGAAACCATGCTATTCCCCCCCTCCCCCCCACCTCATAGGCAGCATGGTTTGTCCCCGTCTCCGCACTCATAACCGCAGCATGGAGCCGGTGAAAAAGGGGTGTTCCCGGGAGCAGGGCGGGGAGGAAACCATGGAAGCATTGTTATGATGCTTCCTATGTGCCATGCAGCCTCTCCCACCCCTGCTCTGAGGTCCCCAGATAACCAAAATTGGCTGTCCAACCACAAATGCAGGGTGGCTGGAGTGCGGAAGAGAGGATACCCTCCATGCTCTGCCCACCCTGCATTGGATTGTCAGCTGTCTCTGAGTTCAGAGGTGTCCATTATCCCTATAGGATTGCGCCCTAAGTGAACACCTGAGTACCAGTGGGAATAACAGAAGCTTCTTTACTGGGTCATTTCAGGAATTGACACACACAACTGAAGATCTTTACTTTTTGGTTATTGAAAAGCTGCATGTGACTAATGACAGGTTTTTGCTCCAGAGGGGGATGATCTGGACATTCCATCTCAAGAATTTGTCACCTCCTGGGCTAAATGAAGATGCAGATAACATACCCATATTGTAAAAAAAAAAGTGCTTGATTAGTGATTACAGACAAGAAATGGAATGGATCCACACAATTCAAGTGTGTGCATTGTGTCTTCTGTTAGACATATGAGCAAGTTGCTATTTATGAGAAAATGTTTGATTGTATACTCATAAGCAAAGTATGACTTGTGAGTTTACTTTCTAACAACATACAGGTTTCCTTCTCTCATTAACATATATTGTTTAAGTGTCTGAAGCTCATTAGCAGCAATATAAGGAACACTCATTCACACAGCTGATCATGGTGTATGAAGGACAGCCCCTGCCTTTGTAAGCTGGCTTAGCATGTTTTCAGCATTTGCATTTACGGTATTCATTTAAGTACATTTAAGTTTATGCTAGTAGCTTACAATGATATTTTTGTTGTTCCAACTTTTTGTACTAATGTTTGCATTTTAAATGATGTTTTTGTCTAGGATTAAAACAGCAGTTTATGGTATTATTTATGCTCTCCCTTTTGCTTGTTCTTACTTTTTACTATTTTTGTACTTTTACTATTTTTTAAACATGACGTTTTTATTCTCTGATAGCATTTACAATGTTTTGCTCCTTGAAATGTTATGCAAAGTTATTCACTGAGGTCCCTGTACAATTGTTATTTTCTTTAGAATAGATTGCCTCTGACGATTCGACGAAGGAACTTTTCAGACAGGCACCAACATCGCGTTGCTTTGGATGTCTCCTGAACACACTGGTATTTCGAGAGACCTTCCCCGAGTGACCAGCCGTGGTTTATTAAGTTCAGAATCTGCTTCTTTTAAAATGTTTTAATTGTTTTAATATGGTGTTTTATTATTTTGTCTTGTTGTTCACCACTCTGAAATGATGTGGAGCAGTATATAAATATTGTAAATAAAATAAATAAAAAATAAATAAATAAACGTTTGTCTCTGAAATGGGTTGGGCTCAGATAAAACAGTTTCCCTTTGGCACCTTACAGAATATGTTCTCTTTTCATATTTAGAACATGCAATGCCCATTTTGCACAGGTTGCACTGCTTTCTGGTGCGTTTCCAGGGCCAATTCAAAGTGTTGGTGCTATATATACATACATTTAGCTCCTACTTACTTTCCTCTACGCAGGCGTTGAAAATGCTTCTGTTTCAGACTTTTAAAAATCTTTTAAATTATTTTTTATTCAATTTAAAAACAAAACAAAATCAGCATAGGATCCGTATGACAGCAGCCACAAAAGCATAAGTTGTAATTTTAAAATAAACAAAAACAAAACAAAAAAAGGAAAACAAAAACCTGAAAACAATTGTATGTCAACCTGTTTAGTTTCCATTGCACATTTAATTCTAAATATATGGACCATATACAAATGTCCATGCATTTGTTGGGACAGAGCTGTCAGTGACAGTATGCTTTTTCTTAAGTTGCCAGAGTTGTGAGACTTTCTGTCCCATTTATTATGGATGGTGTGGATTTTTCTTTCTAGCCTTGAAGGATCATCCTTTTGGCTATCATAAAGGAGCATAAGATCCATTTTCTTTTAACTAGGCCTGTGCCCAGACCCCCCCCCCCCACCTTTGCTACAGACCAATTCATACCCAATCTGCTTCACTTTGGATTCAGATCCAAAGCAAAATTTAGATATCCAAATTATTCGGGTATCTGAATTGTTCAGATTTGAGGTTTTCCCTTTGACTTGCATTGGAAAACAGAAATGACCATAACTTTCTCAGTTTTCATGGTAAGTATATGAAATTTGGGAAGCTGTCAGCCCTCGTGGAGATGATTCTACCTGCCAAATTTCAGACAGTTTGACCTAGTAGTTTTTGCGCTCAGTGAGGTAAAAGTTTTTCAACAAAGACTCTCAAAACAAAGAGCTATAACTTTTCACTGGTTGCACAGAAGTCCATGGAATCTGGACACTTGGTAGCCCTACTGTGGTTCATCCAAGCTGCCAAACCTCAGACAGTTTGGCCCAGTAGTTTTTGTGCTGGATGCAGGTAAAATGTCCTGTTCTCAGAAACTCAAACCAAAGGTCATAAAGGGATAATCAGAGAAGTTAGGTGTTCAAGCAGTGATTAGGAGAAGGCCACTACCCCTAATCTCCCCTAGTACTACTTTCCTATTCAGCTTCAAAATGCATGACCCCAGGCTGCCTTTGGCTGACTGGAATACATATTACCTGGGAAAACAGGCTGGCAGAAGAGTTTTATGTTATGTGCTTTTTTCAGTACAGACGCTCAAAGCAAAGAGCTATAACTTTTCACTGGTTGCACAGAAGTACATTGAAATCTGGACAACTGGCAGCCCCAATGCAGGTGACTGAACTTGCCAAATGCCAGACAGTTTCTTCCAGTAGTTTATGTGCTAGACAGACTGGGGCAGAGCCAACCCAGCTACCACTTCTGCTGGTCCCAACAGCACATCGGCCACCTCTGCCCCTGCCAAGCCCCCAAAGATGCTTCATATTGGGCTTCCTGTGCTATACAGCGTAGTATTCAATTTAAATAATATATGTTAATGTGTGTAGTGCTTTGCCCACTATATTTTCAAATGTGGACTTGTGTGTAGTGCTTTGCTACACACTGTTTGCTTGTCCACAACAGAGGTGCGCGCGCGTGCGCACGCACACACACACACACACACACGAGCAAAAGGAAAGCAAATACAGAACAGAAGAGAAAAGAGTTTTTATTTATTTTAGGGAACAGATAGTTCAAAACTGGCAAGGGAAGGAATACAGGAATTGGGGGGGGGGCAAGAACAAGAAAGGAAGGTACTCTTTTTTTATATATTTTTTGTCTGCTTTTTATATAAAAAAAATATAGAAAGGAAAAACTAATAAGAATGGTTGAACTGAGAAGGGGGTGGGAGCCAAAGAACAAGGCAAGGCAAGGCAAGGCAAGTACTTTTTTTAAAAAAAGGCTCTAGAAAAGAAAGAAAGGGAATAGCTGAATTGAGATGGGCTGGGTGGGAAAGAAGAACAACAAAGCTGCAGTACAACACACACAGACCACACAAATCTAGCCAACTCTTTCTCTAACCAACTCTAATCAGCTCTCTCTCAAACATTAAAATGAAGCAGGCTGATCTCCAATATATACAGTATCCCCTACCCCCCTTCTCCACCACTGTCACTGATTGGAGACTGCTGTGTTAAGCTCAGCCCTAATTTGGCAACTAGAGTTGCCATTCATTAAAGCTCACCATTTCCCCCTCCCCCCTCCTCCCCTCCCCTTCTCCTCTCCTCTCCCTCCTGCTCTTCACCCCCTCCCTGATCTTTCGCAAGTGGATATATTTTAGAGACAGGCTATCTGGGCTTCAGAGAGCTTCAGAATAGCTCCAACTCTCCGAGGTAGACCAAGGCAGGGACCCGCTTCACTTTGAATCACCTTGGTGCTGTTCTGATCTGCTTTGGATCTCAACGAGGCACCCCCAAAGCAGCCTGATTCACTTCAGTATTCGGATTCAGCTCCAAAACGCTGCACAGCCCTACCTTTAACTAAGTGGGTAGATTAGGGTTTTCTTACATTGCTCTTCTGGCTGGTTGAGATTTCATGCTCCAGGGCACAGTCTGAGGGCCCAAGAGGCAGCCACCGTGCTGAAGCTAAGCAGGTCTGGGTCTGGTCAGTGCTTGGAGGAGAGACCACCTGGGAACCACATGTAGCCACCTTGAGTTCCATGACAGAAGAAAGGTGGGATAGAAATGTAATAAACAAATAAATATGCTGAAGTGGCTGTCAAAATTTAAAAGATTTCATTTCTTTCTTCCTGCTTTTTGTTCATTGTTGTTCTTGCTATTTTGTAATTTCAATGTTGATATGGGTTTAAATGTTTGTATGTTGCCTAGGGAAAATTTGTATTTTGAAAGGTGGCTTATAAAACTATAACATTTTTAAAAACTCTTTAAAACTGCTGATTTTCATAACTGTTTTTAAGGGTTGTTTTAGTTATTTTTTAATGTATTTTATATTGTGTTGCGTAAGCTGCCTTGAGGAGGCTAGGGCTAAAAGGTGGCCTAAAATTACTTTTATAAACATATACTGGGTTGGAGATGGGTGCAAAGGTCAGTTTGAATAGTTGGAGCCTTAAAGGGGCTTGTCCATCTTGAATGGAGGCTACTTTAATTATCTGAGCAGAGTTGCTTGCATTTGTGAGAAATCCCTACTTTAAATACTTAGCCCATTCTCTTATTTACAAATTAAGCCATATCATATGATACTGAATGTATGCATTTTAGGGAAATGCATGAATGCCTACTGCCAAAGAAGGGACAAACAAATCATACATGAAAGCTTTTAAAAATTGTGACAGAAGTACAGAACGTTTGTTTCTGGTTGCAAGCAGTTTGAAAAACCATCCACTGGAAAACTGATTCAATTCAAGGCCATTTCTTTTCATTTTCCCAGGCCTTTGGGTGAATCTGGTTTGAATTGGTTGCCTGGGTTTTTATGGTTTTCTGGTTCCGCTGTTTTATTTGTTGATATGTGACCTTATCATTTTTTATACTGAAGGGTGGGATACAACTTAAAATGAAACCTTTTAACAACATGGACAAAGATAAGGTTTTAATCTGAACCAGGGCTCACTGCAGCTTAACATGTTGATGTCATGACTCACAGCTGAAAATGTAAAATATTAGTAACAGCTGCTGAGTATGTGCATATTTCTTCTCACCACTGAGTAATCATATCACAGCCAGACTCCATGGGATAAGAGTGGATATCTTCCAGGGTTTGGGCGGGGTGGGTGGGAGGGAGGAGGGATGGGGTCTGGATTCTCAGGTATGACACACAAGGTATGGATGGAAGAATCTGTCAATTTTGTTTTATTTATTTATTTATTTATTTATTTATTTATTTACAATATTTATATACTGCTCCAGATCAGAAGATTTTGGAGCGGTGAACAACATGGTAAAAGAATAAAACAACAGGTTAAAAGAGTTAAAACTTTTTTTTTTTTTTAAGACAAACCCCAACGAAGTGGAATTTATCAAACCATGGCTGGTCATGCAAGGAAGGCCTCTTGAAATAACGTCTTCAGTCAGGAGGCATCAGAAGGAACACAAGGTTGGCGCCTGCCTGACCTCTAAAGGCAGGGAATTCCACAGGAAGAGGGCCACTATGCTCTTTTCCTGGTGGACTCCAACTGGGCCATGTGTCCATGTGGAACCACCAGGAACATGCCCTCTGATGACCTCAGTGACCGGGCAGGTTGGTAAGGAAGGAGGCGCTCTCTCAGGTATCCTGGTTTTCTCCCAGTTCCCATTTTTCAAATTGTCTTGTCCCATCCTATTTCCACATAATTTGAAATTTTTAATTTAAGAAGAAATCTACAAAAAATGCATGCATTTCCCTGTGCATTTTTCCTAGGGATGGATGGACGTGCCTCTGTCTGCTTGCCAAACCCCTGCCATCCCTCTGCTCCTGTTCAGCTCCCTGGACGAGCCACCATGTGGGCTGCACATGCTCCACTAGCACCTAGCACCGGCCTAACCCCTCAGCGAGCCAACATTTTGCGAAAAAACGGCCACACAAGTTTTTCCATAATAAATGTGATGTTGTAGAAATGGCGGCCATAAAAAGACTAGTTCCGCAACATTACAGGCATAAATGGAGAATTTACACCTGTAATGTTGCGGAACTGGCCCCTTTACAGCTGCCATTGATGTAACATTACATTTATGAAAAAAAACCAAGCCACCATTTTTTTTTTGCAAAATGGTGGCTTGCTGAGGGAACAGGAGGCCGCCAGGCAATCATGGACAGCATGGTGGCTCGGCAAATGGGGTCTGGTAAGCGTGGTGGTCCGCAGACTGGGGTCCCAGAGGCCAAGTGTGAGGGAGAGTCCACCCTATTTTTTCCTAATATGCACATTTTTGTATGCAGTTTTTCTTAACATACTTACTTCTCCAAGCAGATTTCCTTAGTATCATGCTCATTGTGCATTTCTTCCCACTATTACCAACATGTTTGTACACATGTTGCTTTGGAGAACTGCATTGCAAAATTCTGAGCAGTGTGGATACTAAGGGATAATTGTGCTTTGGTTAGGGATGTCAGAGAATTCCGCCATTAATCTCGGTGAGGCCGATGCCAGTGTATTCGACCCCCCAAAATCCGTGGCGGAACGGCCTGCCCCCCTGCCCCCCCATGGATCCCCCCGGGATGAGACTTACCTGAGCTGGGGGCAAGCGGGGTGCTGACATGTGTAGGAGTAAGTAGCATTGAACTCAATAAGGCTTACTTCTGAGTAGACATGCACAGAGTTGGTTCTCCTCTCTGCTCAGCTTTATATTTCCACATCCAGGTCATTATCAGACCTCCTGTTAGTTATCTCAGAAGACCCTTGGGTGAATGGGGGGGGGGTTTCCAGGGAACAGCTGGATTGAGGGAGATTCCCCCCACACACACACACACATAATGGAAGAATATAGTTCTTCATATTCCCTGGTATGTTTATTCCTCATTTTGTCCATTCCCTGAGCATGTGCAGAGTGTGCTTTTTATTCAAACAAAGAGAAGTTTGCTGATCTTTCCCTTCATGCTGCATTTAGGGGTGCACGAAAGCCACTTACCTGGTCTCGCAGCTTGCTTCGCGGTGGGAGGGAGGCGCTTCGCTGCTCTCCCCGAAGTTCAGGCTGGAGGGGGGAGGCTTCCCGCCTCGCCCGGCCGCAAAATAAAAAGTTAAAAAAAAACAAGCCCCCGTGATAGGCTACGTGACGATTAACGCAGCCTATCATGGCTAGATCTGCAAAGTCACCTGTGATAGGCTACGTTAATCGTCACATAGCCTATCATGGGGGCGTTTTGTTTTTTTTTTTACTTTTATTGGAATGGCAGCGGCGGCAGCTGGTCGAAAGACCGGCCGCCGCCTCTGCCCCTGTCGAAGACCTGACGAACCGCCGCCGGGACCCGCCGCCGGGAAGGACATTTGGGAAAGGTAAGTCCCGTCCCGGGGGGGTGCGGGGTGCGGGGGGGTGCGGAGAATTTCTCCCGGAAACTACTTCGGGGGGGCCGAACACGTTGGCACTCGGCCCCCCGAAGTTTTGGGGAGAAATTCTCCCCCATCCCTAGCTGCATTTGTGCAAGTGAAGTGTGACTGCTTCAGAAAGAACTTTCCAATAAACTGTCTCTTTTTCATGACTTTCATAGCGGAAGTGTGGTGTAGTGGTGAGAATCAAGCCCAAAGTCACCCAGTGAGATAACTAACAGGAGGTTTGCTAATGAGCTGGATGTGGAAATACAAAGCTGAGCTGGGGGCAAGTGGGGTGCTGACAAGTGTAGGAGTAAGTCGCATTGAACTCAATACGGCTTACTTCTGAGTAGACATGCACAGAGTTGGTTCTCCTCTCCATTTTAGCTTCACAACATCACCAGCAAGGCTGGATGCGGAAATAGAAAGCCTAGCAGGGGGAATAATACTCGTGCAGGGCTCCAGACGGGCATGGTCATTTTAAAAGGTTCTTTCTTTCTTTCTTTCTTTCTTTCTTTCTTTCTTTCTTTCTTTCAAACAGCGTTGCTTTAAACAAAGAGTGCATTGCTCAGGCACACCTAGGGCAGCCTTGTTTTGGGAAGCCCAGAGGAGGAGGAAGTGTTTTGGCTGAAAGTAATTACTGCACGTCTCAGGGCAGGGGAAAAAATATGTAAATATTTACGAAAAATAGCCTTTCTTATGGAAGTTATGCAGAATTACGGCTGTCTGTACAGATTTATCTTCGTAACGCTTGGAGCGGAAAAAAAGAGGAGAATTCCGGGGGCTTGCGAAAGATGGTACGGAGCACTGGCCGCAAACTGCGGAAGTCAAGTAGCACGGAAGGTACACAATTCGTACATTTGATTAGTAGATGGGAGAGTTGCCTCTGCCCTTCATTTCATCCACAGGTTATCACTAGGGATGGCGGAGAATTTCTCCCCGAATCTTTGGGGGGCCGAGCACCAACGCATTCGGCCCCCCGAAATCGGCGGTGAAATTCTCCGCCCCCCTGCCCCCCCGGGACGTGACTTACCTTTGGCGAATGTCCCTCCCGGTGGCAGGTCCCGGCGGTGGTTTGGCAGCGGTTCATCATGGGCGGGGGCTGCGGCCGGTCTCCCGACCTGCTGCCGCCGCCGCCATTGCAAAAAAAAAAAACTAAAGTAAAAAAAACACACACACCCGTGCATAGGCTATGTAACGATTTATGTAGCCTGTCACGGCTAGATTTCCAAAGTCAGCCATGATAGGCTACGTAAATCGTCATGTAGCCTATCATGGGTGACTTTGGAAAAAAAAAAAAAAGCACGTACGCAAATGGCGGCTCCCATGGGGACCGCCATTTGCGTTCCTTATTTTGACACGTCTAGTCTACGTAAAGATTTACGTAGACTACGGCGAAAATAAGGGCAACGCAAATAGCGTTCCCTTATTTTCGCCGTAGTCTACGTAAATCTTTACGTAGACTAGACGTGCCAAAATAAGGAACGCAAATGGCTGCACTCATGGGCTGCCGCCATTTGCGTACGCGCTCTTTTTTTTCCAAAGTCACCCATGATAGGCTACATGATGATTTACGTAGCCTATCACGGCTGACTTTGGAAATCTAGCCGTGATAGGCTACGTAAATCGTCACATAGCCTATCACAGGGTCTTTTTTTTTTTTTTTACTTTCTTGTTTCGCAGCCGGGGAGACGGGGCGCTTTTCCCCAGCCTGAATTTCGGCCGGGCGAGGCGGGAAGCCTCCCCCCCCCTTGCCTGAACTTCAGGGGGAGAAGCGAAGCACCACCCCCCCACCGCGAAGCCAAGCTGCGAAAAGGTAAGTGACTTTCGTACATCCCTAGTGATCACAGAGATACAGGCTCAGAACGTGAACATTTTGACATCAATTTTCTTGGGGGTTTGTCTTTTTTCTTGTCTTTTCTTTTTTTAAAAAAGGCGATGATGGCAAGAAAATGAAGTGACAGTACAAGGGCAGAGAAAATGCTATCCTCACTGTGTCAATTTTACCTCCACCTTGTATAACTCAAGATAGCCAACTTCTTAAAACTTCCACTTGATTTATGGACTTGGAGTCATTGTCTGTATAGTCCAAAGGTTCAGATTACTTCGAAGCCCTTAGATAGTGAAACTATATGAGATGCTTCAGAAGCTCCTCTGAGTCAAACATTTTGAAATTAACTTCAACTCGTATGCTTTTTATTCATGTAAGCCCCGCCCCTGCCCCCCCCCTCAGACACACACCCTTTTCCGTTTATACTTTTAAGCAGCTCAACTAATTATGCAGTTTTACCCTGTTCGTGCTTTGGAAAGATGATCATGTCCTCTTAGGCACTCTCTAAGCAGAGCTTAATGGCATTAATATGAAGAATGCCTATAAAGAGGAGCTAGTTACCTTCAGGGCTTCCATTTCGCAACACTACGAAAATATTTACGTAGGCTAAAACAGCGAATCAAAAAAGGAATGCAAATAGCGCCCACTACACTATTTGCGTTCCCCTTTATTTTCACCGTAATAGTCTACATAAATATTTATGTAGACTAAGACGGCGAAAAATAAGGAATGCAAATGGTGGCAGCCATAGCCGCCGCCATTTGCGTACGCATTTTTTTTTTATTAACCCAGATGTGATAGGCTACGTGAGTCTTTATGTAGCCTATCACGGTTGAATACAGGGACGCAAATGGCAGCGGCTATGGCCGCCGCCATTTGCATCCCTGCTACCCAGCGGCCGGATGTCTGGCTGCTGGCGGAGCTGGCTGGCAGCTCCGCGGAATCCCCGCAGAACAGAGCCAGCCAGGCAGGACTCCAGGGGGAGGGATGGAGCACCTTCCCCATGTTGAGGATTCTGGGGGGAGGGACAGAGTGCATCCCCCCCATTGCGAAGCAGATCCGCGAAACGGTAAGTAACTTTCGTACATCCCTAGGCAAAAGGCAGGGACGCAAATGGCAGCCGCTACGATGGCCACCATTTGTGACTGCAGCAGCCCAGCAGTGGCCGGAAGATGAGCCGGAGCCACCACCGCATCCACTGCCACATCTGCCACCGCATCTGCTGCTGCCGCATTGGCTGCCACCGCCGCATCCGCCGCTAGGTAGGTCCGTTTTGGGGGGGATTTCGGGGGGCGTGGCAGGGGGGGGAGGCCGTTCTGCCACAGACTCTGGGGGGCTGGAATCTAAAGAATCTGGCCTCACTGGAGTCGGTGGCGAAATTCTCCAACATCCCTGATTGAGGAACAGAATAAAAATACCTTAAAAAATGTATAGGTTGGACTGGCATTCTGAGTGCACACGCAAGCACACAATGAATTCCAAATTTGGTGATAATGGAGGAAATCCAAAATGATGCACACATACTCAAATAACAATATTAGTCCAGTTCCTCAAAGCCCAGACGATCTCTCTCTGCCAGCTACCTCCTAGAACGTTTTGTAAACACACATTCCTCCCAAAGGTCCTGGCCTCAAGCTCAGAGTCAGTGGAATGTAAGCTGACCAAGTTCCAGATCTGCTGTGCTGCTAGCTGAAGAGCTGGTTCAGGCTCTGAACTATTGTGCCTGAGCCCACCAATCCAGTGGCAGGATCCTCACAAGCATCTTCCCTGCAGTCCAAGGAGCCAAGCGCCACCCACATTACCACACCTGCTCAACAGTGCAGGGAGAGCCACAGATAGGGATGTACGAAAGTTCCGCCACGGATCTTGGGGATCTCGGTTCCCCCGAAATCGGTGGCGGAACTAGGGGTGGACGAAAGTCACTTACCTGTCCTTGAAGATTTCCCGCGGTGGGGGGAGGCGCTTCATTGCTCCCCCTGTGAAGTTCAGGCCGGGGGGGGAGGCTTCCCGCCTCACCCGGCCGAAATTCAGGCTGGGGAGGAGGCGCCTCGCCTTGCCCGGCCGCGAACTAAACAGTTAAAAAAAAAACAACGCCCCCGTCATAAGCTACGTGACGATTAACGTAGCCTATCACGGCTATATCTGCAAAGTCAGCCGTGATAGGCTACGTAAATCGCCACGTAGCCTATCACGGGTGACTTAAAAAAAAAAAAAGCACGTACGCAAATGGCGGCCCCAATAGGGAGCTGCCATTCACGTTCCTTATTTGGTCGCTGTAGTCTACGTAAATCTTTACGTAGACTACGTCGAAAATAAGGGCAATGCAAATAGCGTTGCCCTTATTTTCGCCGTAGGCTACGTAAACATTTACGTAGACTACAGCGACCAAATAAGGAACGTGAATGGCGGCTCCCTATGGGGGCCGCCATTGTCCATATGCGCTTTTTTTTTTAAGTCACCCGTGATAGGCTACGTGGCGATTTACATAGCCTATCACGGCTGACTTTGCAAATCTAGCCATGATAGGCTACGTTAATCGTCACGTAGCCTATCACGGGGGCATTTTTTTTCTTTTATTGGAATGGTGGCAGCGGCAGCCGGTCGAAAGACCGGCTGCTTCTCCCTCCCCGCACGAACACCCGCCGAACCGCCGGCTGGACCCGCTGCCAGGAGGGACATTTGACAAAGGTAAGTCCCGTCCCAGGGGGGGTGCGGAGAATTTCTCTCCAAAACTTGTTCGGGGGCCGAACACGTTGTCGCTCGGCCCCCCGAAGTTTCGGGGAGAAATTCTCCGCCATCCCTAGTTCCTGCTAGCCAGCAGCTGGATGTCCAGCTGCTGGTGGAGCCGGTCGGCGGATCCGCAGAATTGCTGCAGAGCACAGATGGCTGGCCAGGATTCCGGGGGGGGGAGGGACGGAGCACCTCCCCCCCAGTGAGGATTCTGGGGGGAGGGATGGAATGCCTCCCCCTGCACCACCAGCATAATCCCTGAAAGGTAAGTACCCTTCGTACATCCCAAGCCACAGAGAGGAAGAGTAGCGCCAGCCTTCAGGCCAGGCATTTGGCCCTAAGAGGGCAATATCCAACTGTGTCATTCCGCTAGCACAAATGCTGTTGCACTAGCGGAAACTAGGTTCTGAACTATGCACAAGAGAAGAATCCAACTAAAGTTTTGCTTGTGCAACCAGTTGTGCATTCCTCTTGCATAACTGGTTGCATGTTCCGAATGGAATCTCCATTCTTTGAGGAAGTGGGAGGGGCAGAGCTTCAGAGGGTTGTAGTGGACACAGAGGATCATAAAGCCTCAGTCCAGCTCCATCCTTCTTTCGAGCAAGTTGCTCAGTTAGAACTCTCTGCAATGTCACCTTGACTGTCATGACTCATGGGCTCCTTGTCAGGATCAGGACAGGACCAAAGGGGATTCATTCTAGGGAGCTCACACCTCCTGGATCTGAACGTGGACTCAAATGCAAACTCCGATTGGCGTCCATACATTTCTGAGCGTGCGAAGCAATTCATGGTTTGTGTGGGGGAGCATGGAATAATCACACATCTGAAAAATGCACACATCTGGAAAATGCACACAAGCACACTTTAATCAATGGGAGGAAAAGGGGTCCTTTAGACTTTAGCAATAGCACATCTGTGATAACGGAGGAAATCCAAAATGATGCACACATACACAAGCTTAAAAAAACCAAGCAGTGCATTTATTGATTACAAATATGAATTTAAAATGCACACATCGCTTTGGGGGAAAATACCTTGGTAGAACAATTGCAATTCCAATACAAGAATAATGAACCTAAAAGCTTTCAAGGACAACTGATATTTGGGGGAAATTAGCTGAGTTCTCACAGATGGTGGCTCTGGAAGCTAAACTAGGCCGGTTAATGTGCTGATTCTTCAGGAGGGAGGGTTTCTTGGGATAAGAAGTTGCAAGGATGGGATAGGGAGATTGTGAGTCCCTAACATTCTTGGGAAGGAAAAAGAAAAGGGTTCAGGGTGAGTGCAGAGAGTTGAAGGAAGAGGAAGGGGTAAAAAGGGGATTTGTGTTGAGGCAAGGTAGTGTGATCGGGCTAATTCCTGAGACACCGCTAGTGTGATTTTTCTTCACATGAATCTTTGTTTTGAAAGCACCACAAACAGTAACCATAAAGCATACTGGCTTTGGGGGTCATTTAGGGCACAATCGTAAGGGATAGATACCCATAGGATGGAAGGCTCTAATCTTGGAGCCCTCCATCAACCCTAAGCCTTGCCTGCAAGAGCCCAGCAAGGTGGGAGGAAGGTGAGAGGCTTTCTTAGTCTTTCCGTCCTACAAAAATACATTTTACATTTAACTCACACAACTTCTAAGGGCAGGGACAGTAGCGGAGAGGCTGTATGGTACAGTGGATCCATAGCTTCTCCCTTCTCCACCCATGGGCCTGTCACCAACACACCCATTTCCTCCCCTTCTGTGGTCACAATGTTCACCTCGGGAGAGAAAGCTGTCATGGAGCTTTCCATGGTGGCTGGGAGAGGCTGGGAGTGAGGGTGGGAAGATGTACAGTCATATCTCTTCCTCCAAGGTCGTAGGTCTATAACATCCAGTGGAGGCTGGTAGCTCCCATTTCGGTGGGGCTGTGAATCCATTTGGGGTTTCAGTCAGACCCGGACAGAACTCTAAAGGACCTATACAATGTACTGAACCCTATCCCTCAAATGGGTTCAGCACCTTGGATACCTCCTTTAGAGTTCTGTCTGGTTCTGACTGAAATCCAAAATGGATCACAGCCCCACCTCAATCAGGGCCATCAGCCTCCACTGTTAGGGCCCGTCAGACAATGGATAGGTGTGAAAATATTGCTCTCTTAATGCACAATCCTATGCATGCTTAGACCCCCTCCCCCAGAGGCCTATAATTCCCAGCATGTCCCAGCCAGCATTGTAGGCCTTTTTTCAGTCTGAACATGCATAGGCTTACAACCCTAATCTGTAATATGTTCAATAGCAGTGTCACTTTTGAACTTTGATTTCAGTCTTCCCCCACCCCTGGCCAATCTCTTTGTCCTCCCAGTACTGACACTTGATATAGCATCCCCGTTAGTCAGATCCCACTAAAACATTGCTAGAATGGCATGCTTTCCAATAACTTCA
Source organism: Heloderma suspectum (assembly GCF_057233095.1). Taxonomy (NCBI): domain Eukaryota; kingdom Metazoa; phylum Chordata; class Lepidosauria; order Squamata; family Helodermatidae; genus Heloderma; species Heloderma suspectum. The sequence goes on along the minus strand of NC_139460.1, from coordinate 304,085,545 downwards.
GTTGGGGCTATATTCCTCCCTCTGTCCCTAAACAAGGCCTGTCTTTTAAATAACGCAAAGCATTTTTTTTTTCTGCCATGATTAGAGACACCAGCAACACTTCCAGGAAAAAGCAAAAGCACAAAAGCACTGCCACTTTAATTATTCAGAATGCATACCGTGGGATTGCTTAGCAATGGTATTTTACACTGTAGCATGCCATGAATGGGTTTGAATGCTACTATAGACAGACTATCACTTTCTGTCCTGTTTAGTGCACAAACCAGTAATTAAATGCCTTGTCTCATGATGTGGAAGAGCAATCAGTATGCTATGTTGCCACAGAGAGCATTTAAGTACCAGCATACATATGGAAATGAAATGAGAAACAGACACATCAATGCTGCATATATCCCTTGACGTGAATTTTGAATCACCCAAATCCAGATAACAAGTTCTGTCTGGCTTTGCAAGCTTCTCAAAGTAAAATTCTTTTGCATACAATAGCCATGATCAAGAGAGCATTGATTGGAGGGCTCACTCATGCCGTTGGAGTTTTGCCTTTGTTTTAAACTGCAGCCCACCGTTACGCTGCATTTCAATTCCTTCTGAAACTCCCTTGATACTCAAAACAAGATCTATGCAGTGTAGCAAGGGATAAGTGTGTGATGGGGCTGGGGTGGGGAGGCACAAGAGCCCTTACTGCAAAAATGGAGATCCAGCTATTTGCTCCTCTCAATTGTAAACTGATGTTACTGAATGAGCAGTAGGAATAAACTGGATATAATGTCTAATCTCTCCAGCAAAGGAGATCGTTACCTTGTTGTGGTGCTGGAGCTTGAGCACCTCAGTGATGTCATGAGATAAACCGTGAAGGGACACCCAAGACGGGAAGGTCATGGCAGAGAGGTCAGACTAAATACGATCCCTGGGGAAGGAAACAGCAACCCACCCAGTATTCTTGCCATGAAAACTAAATGGATCAGTACAACCAGAGATATGTTGGTATACCATCGGAAGATGGGACTCCCAGGTAGGGATGTCAGAGAATTTCTCCACGAATCTCGGGGAGGCCGAATGCCAGCGCATTCAGCCCCCTGAAATTGGTGGAGAAACGGTCTGCCCCCCCTGGGATGGGACTTACCTTTGGTGAATGTCCCTGGCGGCGGCGGTTTGGCGGCGGTTTGGCGGCGGTTCGGCGGCGGCCGGTCTTCTGACCGGCTGCCACCGCTGCCATTTCCACGTAAAAAACAAAACAAAATGTGATAGGCTACATAAAGATTTACATAGCCTATCACAGCTAGATTTAAAAAAAACACCGTGATAGGCTACGTAAATGTTTACGTAGCCTATCACGGCTGACTTTGAAAAAAAAAAAAAGCGCGTACGCAAAAGCCCTTATTTTCGCCGTAGTCTACGTAAATGTTTAGGTAGACTACACGTGCCAAAATAAGGAATGCAAATAGCGGCACCCATGGGCGCCGCCATTTGCATACATGCTTTTTTTTTTTTTAAGTCAGCCATGATAGGCTAGGTAAACATTTACGTAGCCTATCACGGCTGACTGCAGGGACACAAATGGCGGCGGCTACGGCCACCACCATTTGCGTCATGGCAGGAGATGAGGTTCGCGGCCGGAGGGATGGGGCGCCTCCCCCCCGGCCAGAATTTCAGCAGGGAGGGACAGGGCACCTCCCCCCCGGCCAGAATTTCGGTGGGGAGGGACGGAGCGCCTCCCCCCCTGCCAGAATTTCAGGGGGAGGGATAGAGCGCCTCCCCCCACCATGAATTAAGCTTTGGGATCAGGTAAGTGACTTTCGTACATCCCTACATCAGAAGATGGTCAAAATGCTACTGGGGAGGAACAGAGGATAAGTTCAACTAGCCCCAGAAGTGATGATGCAGCTAGCTCAAAGCCGAAAGGACGGCTAGCAGCTGATGGTGCTGATGGTGAACGACGAATCCAATAGGGATGGCGGAGAATTTCTCCCCGAAACTTCGGGGGGCCGAGCGCCAACGTGTTCGGCCCCCCGAACAAGTTTCGGGGAGAAATCCTCCGCCCCCCCGCCCCCCGCCCCCCCCTGGGACGGGACTTACCTTCCCTGAATGTCCCTCCCGGCGGGGGGTCCAGCAGGTGGTTCGTCCGGTGTTCGAGCGGGGCGGGATGGCCCGGTCCGGCCGCCATTGCAATGAAAGAAAAAAAAACAAAAACGTCCCCTGATAGGCTACGTGACGATTCACGTAGCCTATCACGGCTAGATTTGCAAAGTCAGCCGTGATAGGCTATGTAAATCGCCACGTAGCCTATCACGGGTGACTTTAAAAAAAAAAAAGTGTGTACGGATAATGGCGGCCCCCATAGGGAGCCGCCATTCCCGTTCCTTATTTGGTCGCTGTAGTCTACGTAAATCTTTACGTAGACTACGGCGAAAATAAGGGCAACGCTATTTGCGTTGCCCTTATTTTCGCCGTAGTCTACGTAAACATTTACGTAGACTACAGCAACTAAATAAGGAACGCGAATGGCGGCTCCCTATGGGGGCCGCCATTCGCGTACGTGCTTTTTTTTTTTTTTAAGTCACCCGTGATAGGCTACGTGACGATTCATGTAGCCTATCACGGCTGACTTTCCAGATCTAGCCGTGATAGGCTACGTGAATCGTCACGTAGCCTATCAGGGGACTTTTTTTTTTTTTTTACTTTCGTGTTCGCGGCCGGGCAAGGCGGGAAGCCTCCTCCCCGGCCTGAATTTCGTCTGGGCGAGGCGGGAAGCCTCCCCCCCGGCCTGAATTTTGGCTGGGCGAGGCGGGAAGCCTCCCCCCCCAGCCTGAACTTCGCGGGGGGAGCAGCGAAGCGCTCCCCCCCACCACGAACAAGCTGCGAGAAAAGGTAAGTGTCTTTCGTCCACCCCTAGAATCCGATGTTCTAAAGATCAACACACCATAGGAACCTGAAATGTAAGATCTATGAGCCAGGGCAAATTGGATGTGGTTATTGGGGAGATGTCAAGATTAAATAGAGACATTTTGGGTGTCAGTGAACTGAAATGGGCCACTTCACATCAAATGACCACCAGATCTACTACTGTGGACAAGAGGACTACAGAAGAAATGGAGTAGCCTTCATAATAAATAATAAAGTGGCTAAAGCAGTGCTTGGATACAATCCAAAAAATGACAGAATGTTCTCAATTTGAATTCAGGGTAAGCCATTTAACATCACAGTGATCCAAATATACGCCCCAACCACAGATGCTGAAGAAGCAGAAGTAGATCAGTTCTATGAGGATCTGCAGCACCTACTGGATAGTACACCAAACAAAGATGTTATTTTCATTACAGGAGACTGGAATGCTAAGGTGGGTAGTCAAAAGATACCTGGAATTACAGGCAAGCATGGTCTGGGAGAACAAAATGAAGCAGGACATAGGCTGATAGAATTTTGTCAAGACAACTCACTGCGCATAACACTCTCTTCCAACAACCTAAGAGACGACTTTATACATGGACTTCACCAGACGGTCGACACCGAAATCAGATTGACTACATCCTTTGTAGCCAAAGGTGGCGGACATCTATGCAGTTGGTAAAAACAAGATCTGGAGCTGATTGTAGTTCAGAATCAGATCACGAACTCCTTATTGCACAATTTAGAATCAGACTAAAGAGAATAGGGAAGATTCACAGATCAGTTAGATATGAGCTCACGAATATTCCTCATGAATATGCAGTGGAGGTGAAGAATAGGTTTAAGGGACTAGATTTAGAAGATAGGGTCCTGGAAGAACTATGGACAGAAGTTCACAACATTGTTCAGGAGGCGGCAACAAAAAACATCCCAAAGAAAAAGAAAACCAAGAAGGCAAGATGGCTGTCTGCTGAGCTGAGACACTGGAAGCAGCCCAAGAAATAAGGAAAGCAAAAGGCAACAGTGATAGGTAGGGATGTCAGAGAATTCCGCCATGGATCTCGGTGAGGCCAAATGCCAGCGCATTCGGCCCCCCGAACTCCATGGTGGAATGGCCTGCCACCCCCCCGCCCCCCTGCGGATCCTCCCGGGACGAGACTTACCTGGGGCGGATCTTCCGGGTGGTGGCGGCTCCAGCGGTGGTGGCTGATCTTCTGACCAGCCGCCGCCGCCACCATTTCCAGTCTTGTTAAAAAAAAAAAAAGACATGATAGGCTACGTAAAGATTTACATAGCCTATCATGGCTGGGTTAAAAAAACACACACGATGTGATAGACTACGTAAATCTTTACGTAGCCTATCATGGCTGGCTGGGTTTAAAAAAACACAAAAACTCGCGTACACAAATGGCGGCGGCTATGGCCGCCGCCATTTGTGTTCCTTATTTTTGCCATCTTAATCTACGTAAATATTTATGTACACTATGACGGGAAAAATAAAGTGGAACGCAAATAGCATAGCGGACGCTATTTGCGTGCCTTTTTGATTCACCGTTTTAGCCTACGTAAAGCTTTACGTAGGCTAAAACTGCGAATCAAAACTGGACGCAAATAGCGCCCGCTACACTATTTGTGTTCCCCTTTATTTTCGCCGTCATAGTCTACGTAAATATTTATGTGGATTAAGATGGCAAAAATAAGGAACGCGAATGGTGGCGGCCATAGCCGCCACCATTTGTGTATGCAGTTTGTTTGTTTTTTTCCCCAGAGCCCTCCGCAGCCGGAAATCCGGCTGCGGAAGGATCTGGCCTGGCTGGGCCTGGCCGGCTGCTCCGCAGAGCTGCCACTGAGCACAGCTGGCCGTTCGAAGATTCCAGGGGGGAGGAACGGATTGCCTCCCCCCCGTCGAGGATTCCGGGGGGAGGGATGGAACGCCTCCCCCCCCACCATCAACATAATCTGCAAAAGGTAAGTCACTTTCGTACATCCCTAGGATAGGGGGAGATATGCCCAATTAAATGCAAAATTCCAGAGGTTAGCCAGAAGAGATAAGGAATTATTTTTAAACAAGCAATGTCCGGAAGTGGAAGAAGATAATAGAATAGGAAGGACAAGAGACCTCTTCCAGAAAATTAGAAACATGGGAGCTAAATTCCAGGCAAAAAGGGGTATGATCAAAAACAAAGATGGCAAGGACCTAACAGAAGCAGAAGAGATCAAGAAAAGGTGGCAAGAATATATGGAAGATCTGTATAGGAAGGATAATAATATCAGGGATAGATTTGACAGTGTGGTTAGTGAGCTAGAGCGAGATATCCTGAAGAGTGAGGTTGAATGGGCCTTAAGAAGCATTGCTAATAACAAGGCAGCAGGAGATGATGGTATCCCAGCTGAACTGTTTAAAAACTTGCAAGATGGTGCTGTCAAGGTCATGCATGCCATATGCCAGCAAATTCGGAAAACACAAGAATGGCCAACAGATTGGAAAAGTTCAATTTATATCCCCATACCAAAAAAGGGAAGCACCAAACAATGTTCAAACTATCCCCATACCAAAAAAGGGAAGCACCAAAGAATGTTCAAACTATCGAACAGTGGCACTTATTTCACATGCCAGTAAGGTAATGCTCAAGATCTTGCAAGGTAGACTCCAGCAATTCATGGAACGAGAATTGACAGATGTACAAGCTGGATTTAGAAAAGGCAGAAGAACTAGAGACCAAATTGCCAATATCCTCTGGATAATGGAGAAAGCCAGGGAGTTTCAGAAAAACATCAATTTCTGTTTTACTGACTATTCTAAAGCCATTGACTGTGTGGATCATAACAAATTGTGGCAAGTTCTTGGTGGTATGGGGATACCAAGTCATCTTGTCTGCCTCCTGAGGAATCTGTATAATGACCAAGTAGCAACAGTAAGAACAGACCACGGAACAACGGACTGGTTTAAGATTGGGAAAGGAGTACGGCAGGGTTGTATACTCTCACCCTACCTATTCAACCTATACGCAGAACACATCGTGCGGCGTGCTGGGCTTGATGAAGCCAAGGCTGGAGTTAAAATCACTGGAAGAAACATTAACAATCTCTGATATGCAGATGATACCACTTTGATGGCTGAAAGTGAGGAGGAGCTGAGGAACCTCATGATGAAGGTGAAAGAAGAAAGTGAAAAAGCTGGGTTGCAGTTAAACCTCCAAAAAAACCAAGATTATGGCAACCAGCTTGATTGATAGCTGGCAGATAGAGGGAGAAAATGTGGAGGCAGTGACAGACTTTGTCTTTCTAGGCGCAAAGATTACTGCAGATGCTGACTGCAGCCAGGAAATCAGAAGACGTTTACTTCTTGGGAGGACAGCAATGACAAATCTTGATAAAATAGTGAAGAGCAGAGACATCACACTGACAACAAAGGTCCGCATAGTGAAAGCAATGGTCTTCCCTGTAGTAACCTACGGCTGCGAGAGCTGGACCATAAGGAAGGCTGAGCGAAGGAAGATAGATGCTTTTGAACTGTGGTGCTGGAGGAAAATTCTGAGAGTGCCTTGGACTGCAAGAAGATCAAACCAGTCCATACTCCAGGAAATAAAGCCAGACTGCTCACTTGAGGGAATGATATTAAAGGCAAAACTGAAGTACTTTGGCCACATAATGAGAAGACAGGATACCCTGGAGAAGATGCTGATGCTAGGGACAGTGGAATGCCAAAGGAAGAGAGGCCAACCAAGGGCAAGATGGATGGATGATATTCTGGAGGTGACGGACTCGACCTTGGGGGAGCTGGGGGTGGTGACGGCTGACAGGAAGCTCTGGCGTGGGCTGGTCCATGAAGTCACAAAGAGTCGGAAGCGACTGACCGAATAAACAACAACAATGTCTAATCTATAATAATAATAAGAGAGAGAGAAAGTCCATCCACCAGCACCATAACACCAAGAAACTTAGATACCTGAAACTTGCCATGCATTCTAAGGGGATCCTAGTAGTCTGCAGCTCAGTTTTATTTTGCTTATAAAATGCATTCATTAATTTTAATTAATTTAAATGTGTCCATGTGGTTGAAGCCTTGAGTAACACCTTCAGCCATAAGGGGCAGACTTCCCAAACTAGCACATAGCTTTAAAGTCCATAGAGTTTGAAGCCCCTGGAGATTGGTAGGCCGAAGGATGGAGTAATACACCTGCTTTGTGGACACCTCTCCCTCACCTGAGGAATGGAGTAGACAGACCCCTCCCTTAGGGGCTATAGGGATGCAAAATGGCAGGGGCTGGGCCTAGAGGTGCCAGCAGATGTGCCTGGCCACAGTGTGTCCAACCTGCATACAATTTCTTGAAGACTTTGCTGTATCATGCTAAGGGCTATTCTAGGCCATGAGAAGCTGGATTTATTTGCTAAGCTCTCCTAATAAAATAGGAGTCCTCTTCAGACATTACGATAAGTGGTGTAGTTAAGTCATTTTAGATTCTGAAGGTAATGGCCTTGTGTGGGGGACTCTTTATTATTATTTATTATTACATTTGTATCCAGCCTTTTCCCCTTGCAAAGAACCCAAGGTGGCTTAGATGGCCTTCCCCTTCTCCATTTTATCCTCACAACAACCCTGTGAGGTCGGTTAGGCCGAATGTCAGTCACTGGCCCAAAGTCACCCCATGAGCTTCATGGCCATGTGTGGACTAGAATCCTGAGTCCCGGCCCAACACTCCAACCGCTACACTGCATTGGCTTTTTAGTAAATTACTGCACTTTCTACACAGTGTGACAAGTCGGCCCTGCTGCATTTGGGGACTTTCTTCCTCATCTTGCTGAGTGGGGTACTACAGGCTCTCTGGTGCAGGTGTTTGTCCAGAAGGACAGCAGGGCTGAGGCTAAAGTCCCTTCAGACCCTTCGTTTTCACACTGTCCCTTCATGGAAGTAAATGACTAAATAGGGCTTCTGCTTCATGGGTTTCTTGTATTGTGATACATTGCATATATAAGCTACACATTGGGAGCAACTTCAACAGATGTGTTTCGAAAAAAAGCTTTCTCCCAGCTGGCCATTATTTATCCTTCTCATCTGAGCTAGCAGCAATAGAAAGGGACATTCTATTACAGGATGCCTCCAGGGATATTTTGACTAGGAAAATGTTGGGAAGAGAAAAATAACATGTAGAAATAAAGATACTGCTTTGAAAGATTACTGCTTTAAACCTTGCCTGGGGGAGAATAAAGATGTTCGCTGCAAGGCATGGCATCCGGCAGTCATTGGAGATGGGCCTGGGTTGCTCCATTTTGCTTTGTCTTGGGGATAGGGGTGTGCGAAACACTTACTTGATTCCGGCTGGCAGTCCGCAGTGGGGGGGGGGAGGTGATCTGTCCCTCCCCCTTGGAATCCTCCTTGGCCAGCTGTGCTCCACAGCAAGGCCATGGAGCTGCTGGCCAGGGCCGACTGCAGCCGGACTTCCGGCTGCTGCCGGGCTGCGGCCGCAAATGGTGGCCTCTATGTTGGCCGCCATTTGAGTCCCTGCCAAGCTGTGATAGGCTATTTAAGTATCTACGTAGCCTGTCACGGCAAAAGGCAGGGATGCAAATGGCAGCCACTACACCATTTGTGTCCCTGACTCCCTGTCTTTTGCTGTGATAGGCTACGTAGATACTTACGTAGCCTATTACGGCAAAGAGCAGGGGCACAAATGGTGTAATGGCTGCCATTTGCATCCCTGCCTTTTGCCGTGATAGGCTACGTAGATACTTATGTAGCCTATCACAGCTTGGCAGGGACACAAATGGTGGCCAACATAGAGGCCGCCATTTGTGGCTGCAGCCCAGCAGTGGCTGGAAGATGACCCGGAGCTGCCACCAGAGCCACTGGAGCCACTGCTGCTGCCGGAGCCACCGCCACCGCCAGAGCCACCGCTGGAGCTACCACTGCCGCCAGGTATGTCTGTTCCAGGGGGGATTTCGGGGGTGGTGGTGGGGTAGTCCATTCTGCCTTGGACTCTGGGGGATTATTTATTTATTTATTTATTTATTTATTTCATTTCTATACCTCCCAATAGCCGAAGCTCTCTGGGTGGTTCACAAAAAAAAAAAAAAAATAAGGAAACTAAACATCATGGTTCTGAACCACATGGGGCCCATGTGGGAGTCCGTGGCGGAATTCTCCAACATCCCTACTTGGGCACCAAGATCCTATTCAGCTGAGTGCTTTAATAATTAAATGTACATGTGCTTAAGTAATGATTACATTCAGCACAGGGCTCAGTACTCTCATGACAAAATTCCCACTAGGGATGTTGGAGAAATCCTCAATGGAACCAAATGAGTTTGGGTTTTTATGACTCCAACCCATGGATTCTGCAGTGGTTCAGCTTTTCCTCTGTTGGGCAGATCCCGTAGATTTGCAGGCAGGTTTTCTAACTTTCTCAAATTTTGTCGAAATTTAATCACAGAAAAATGCGCAAAAAAAAAATCCTGGCCCAAAATGTGCATTTCCCCCCAAACACCAAAGCATGAAAATTCACATTTTGTGGGGATTTGAGCATTTTCACACATGCAAATTTGTGCAACTGCACATTTGCACAAATGCCAATTTGTGCAAATTCCAAAAAAAAAAAAAATCTGATTCTGTCAATGGGTCAGAAGGCACCTGACAATCCACGAAACACAGATGGAACAGATTTTACACAATCTGTACATCTCTAGTTCCCACTCCATGTGGTTCAGAACCATGACATTTAGTCTCCTTATCCATGTTGTTCACCACTTTGAATGCTGGGTGGGGGGAGGGGCTTAGAAAGGCAGTTAACAAATGTATATGTTGGGACTAGCATGAGTTGAATCATTAATTTGTATATCATCTAGGGTTGCTGGAAAAAGTCAAGAATGACTAAAATGAGCTTGGGTTTCCAATAGGGATGGGGGAGAATTTCTCTCCAAAACTTCGGGGGGCCGAGTGCCAATGCATTCAGTCCTCTGAAGGTTCGGGGAGAAATTCTCTGCCCCCCGCCCCCCCTGGGATGGGACTTACCTTTCACGAATGTCGCTCCCGGCAGCGGGTCCCAGCGGTGGTTCGGCAGGTCTTCGTCAGGAGTGGGGGCGGCAGCTGGTCTTTTGACCGGCTGCCGCCGCCGCCATTACAAGACAACTAAAAAAAACCCCCACGCCCCTGTAATAGGCTACGTAATGATTAACGTAGCCTATCACAGCTAGATTTGCAGTCAGCCGTGATAGGCTACGTTAATCGTCACGTAGCCTATCACGGGTGACTTTAAAAAAAAAAAAGCGCGTACGCTAATGGCGGCCCCCATAGGGAGCCACCATTTGCGTTCCTTATTTGGTCCCTGTAGTCTACGTAAAGATTTACGTAGACTACAGTGAAAATAAGGGCAACGCAAATAGCCCCCCTAAGCCCCCCTTAGGCCACACAGATTCCAAGGATTCCATGCATATAAATTAGGGATGTACGAAAGTCACTTACCTTTTCGCAGGGGTGCTTTGCAGTGGGGGGGAGGCGCTTCGCTTCTCCTCCCGAAGTTCAGGTGAGGGGAGGGAGCCGTCCCGCCTCGCCCGGCCAAAATCCAGGCCGGGGGGGAGGCTTCCTCCTTGCCCGGCCGAAATTCAGGCCGGGGAGAAGCGCCCCGTCTCCCCAGCCATGAAACAAAGTGTTAAAAAAAACCAAACCCGTGATAGGCTACATAACGATTAACATAGCCTATCACGGCTAGATTTCCAAAGTCAGCCATGATAGGCTACGTAAATCATTACGTAGCCTATCACGGGTGACTTTGGAAAAAAGAACGCATACGCAAATGGCGGCGCCCATAGGCCGCTGCCATTTGCGTACGTGTTTTTTTTTCAAAGTCACCCGTGATAGGCTACGTAACGATTTACGTAGCCTATCACGGCTGACTTTGGAAATCTAGCCATGATAGGCTACGTTAGTCGTTTCGTAGCCTATCACGGGGTTGTTGTTTTTTTAACACTTTACTTTGTAATGGCAGCGGTGGCAGCTGGTCGGAAGACCAGCTGCCGCCCCCGCCCCCGACGAAAGGCCGACGAACCGCCGCTGGGACCCACCACCGGGAGGGACATTCGCCAAAGGTAAGTCCCATCCCGGGGGGGGGGGCGGAAGGGGGCAGAGAATTTCACCACTGATTTCGGGGGGCCGAATGCGTTGGCGCTCGGCCCCCCGAAGATTCAGGGAGAAATTCTCTGCCATCCCTAATATAAATCCATAGAAAAATATGTAAGTTTCTGCCGAGGAAACGTTGAATGGAATGGGGGACAATACACTAAATGTTACGTACTGAGGTAAATTATGTAAATATTTATGTTATTATTTGTGTATTTTTCCTCATGATGAAAAAAGAAATATTTGCATCTGTCTGTGGGCGGACAATGGAACAAAAAGTGCCTGACAATCTGGGAAACACAGATGGAGCAGATTTTACACAGTCCGTACATCCCTAATAACCAGCCATTGTGCACATTCACCATGCTTCATGGACAACGTGCATATAATCTGTTCATGAACAGGGAATTGTCCACATTTCCCAGCCATTGTGCATAATCCCCAATAGGCCATGGGAAATGTGCATATCTTGACTGTATTTTGCACATTCCCTGGCCATTGTGCATAATCCCCAACTTACCTTGGGTCATGTGCATATTTTGACTACACATTTTGACTGATCAGAGATAACAATGGGGATTCTTCTGGTCATGAACAGGAGGGGCTTGGTGGAAGGGTCTCAGCCCTGCAGGCTGGATGGGCTGGGCTGGTGGACCTATTCGGCCCATGGGCAAAGATTTCCAATCCCTGTACTAAATCCTAGTGGTCACTGAGTTGGTAAACCCATATCTGGCCTGTACCACTTCAGAATGTCAGTGGGGACTCACATGATTGAACGTTCCTCCATATAAAAACATTTCCCTCCACACAGAAAACTAGAAGTTGGACGAAAGATCCTGGTCTCCCAATTTTCTATGGGGAGGGCAATTTGCTTCTATCTGGTGTATAGGAGCTTTTGGTAATATGATCCCCCATCTACACTCTGAAGTGGTACAGCCCAGATACAGGTATACCATCTTCGTGAAAACTAGACCTAAGTGGTTTAGAGATTGCAGCATAAATGCCATAGATGCCAGTGCCAGTAGGTAAAGTGTATGTTCCATTGGCTTATATTTATTATGCCATTCAATGAAAGTTGTTATTACTATATTTGCATACATTAAAATGTGCCAGTGTTTGAATGCCTCTCATCAGCCAATAAAGTGTTTTTAGTTGTCTGAATTATTTAATTCCATGTCTCCCACATCTAATCTCAACACGTTCTCCTTTGCACTAGGGATGGATCAATTCTCTCATGCCCAGTTTCACCGGGCACTTGCCTAGCTGCTGCCACTTGACCCTGCTCGCCATGCCATGTGAGCCCCTGGACGGCTCAGTGATTTCTTGGTCAGAGCTGCCCATCTTCAGCAAGCTGCCATTTTGCACAGTGTGGCAGCTCAGGGTTTTATGGAAAAGTAGTGTTGAACAAATGGTACCTTTACAGTAGGGATGCCAGGGAATTCTGCCACGGATCTTGGTGGGGCCTAATGCCAGTGCATTCGGCCCCCCGAAATCTGTGGCGGAACGAAGCCCCCACCCCCTCACCCCACGAAAGGCATGCAAAATGGAGCACTTACCTGCTGCTGTCTGCGCTGACTTGCGAATGGCGGCCGCGGTGCGGTTGCCATTCGCGTCCTTATCATAACTGTGATAGGCTACGTAAATAATTACGTAGCCTATCACAGCTAATGCAGGGATGGCATTTGCATCCCTGTGGAGGCTGTGATAGGCTACGTAAGTATTTACATAGCCTATCATGGCAAGCTAAAAAAACCACCAGCATACGCAAATGGTGGCGGCTACGGCGGCCGCCATTTGCATTCCCTTTTTTTTCGCTGTTTTAGCCTACATAAATATTTGCGTAAGCTATTACGGCAAAAAAAAAGGGGAACGCAAATAGTGTAGTGGGTGCTATTTGCGTTCCTTCCCCCCCCCCGTAATAGCTTATGTAAATATTTACATAGGCTAAAACAGTGAAAAAAAGGGAATGCAAATGGCGGCCGCCGTAGCCGCCGCCATTTGCATAAGCTGTTTTATTTTTTTTGCCTGCAGGCTGCCCAGTGGCTGGATGTCCGGCTGTGGGCAGCTCCAGCCGGCGGCTCTGTGGAATCTCTGCAGAGCGGAGCCAGCCTGGTTAGGATTTCGGGGGGAGGTGAGGAGCACCTTCCACCCCACCGTGAATCACCCCGTCCAAAAGGTAAGTGACTTTCGTACATCCCTACTTTACAGCCTCTACTTACATAACATTACTTTTCCATAAAACCCTGAGGTGCCATTTTCCACAAAATGGCAGCCACCGGAGTCCCTGTTACTTCCCGCCAACCCCTTGTTCTCCCCTCCTTGCAAGGAGAGAATGAACAGTTTGTGGGTGGCAACGGTACTCCTGCCCCTGCTGCCTGTCAGTCCTTGTGGTCTCCTTCCTTGCAAGACTGTGAGGAGTTGACAGGTAACAGAGGCAGGAATTGCCCAACAAACACTTGTTCCCTCTTTGCAATGAGGAGAGAATGAATGGTTGGCAGGCGGCATGAGAACCCTCCCCCCGCCACCTGTCCTGGTCTCCTTGAAAGGCCACCATTTACAGCCACCATTTATGTAACATTACTTTTCCGTAAAACCCAGAGCTGTCACTTTCTGCAAAATGGCAGCTTGCTAAGGGGACAGGCGGCTGCTCGGTGCTTGTGGACGATAAGAGCACCCAGCAAAGGCGTCTGGTAAGTGGCAGAGGCTTGATGAGTGGCATCTGGAGGGTCAAGAGTGGGGAGTCCACCAGACTTCACCCCCATCCCAGACTCCTACTTTGCACTATGTGTCTCAAATCCTCAACCAACCAACCAACCAACCAACCAACCAACCAATACCTTGAAATCAACAAAGAGAAATAATCCCTTTTCATAAAATATGCTATTAAATTGCCAGCAAGAAGAATTCTGATGAAGTTGAGTGCAGGGCATAGTTTTTACGTTCAGTGCTCAAGAATGGGTGATAGTGTCCTCATGCACCAGGGGAGTGCTGTAAACTGAATGCAACATACGTTCCTAGGCTCTGATGTTGCGCAACAGGAGAGCATAACATCAATCTGTTCAATCTTTTTCTTTCTCTCTGTAGTGGCCAAGACCCTGGCTTGAATCCCACCTCTCTAAGGAACTTGCTAGGTAGCCTTAGGAAAGTTACTCTCACTCATCCCCAGCCCCTCCATCTGCAATATGGGAGTTAATGAAGCTAACTTAGGTTAGAGGGTTGTTGTAAGGATTACAAATACATCATGCATGAAAAGCACTCTGAACACTTGAAAACAAATGTTAATTATTTAATATATCATCATCATCATCATCATCATTATCCTTTTTAGCTATGGGTTGCAGAGCATTTATAGATTAGGTAAGATAAATAAGATTATCCAAACAGTAAAAACCAATGTAACACAGAAGAATACCAACCAGCTGAAGAAGCTAGAAGACAGTGGATCAGAGAACAATCTTAACCCTGTGATGTTGCCTGCTGGAGTGCGTTAGGATTTGAAGGAGGTGCCCCTTTGCCAGCTTCCTCTGGCAGAGAGTTTTGCTCCACTGGTAGAGAGGCTCTACCACTATGGAGGCTGCCACCACAGCTGCAGGAAGCTGCATGGGGGGAAAGCGACAGCCAGTGGTGTTAGTGCTAGCAGTAGTAAGTCTGTGGTCCCAAACCGGGGCACTGTGAGGGTGGGGCAGTGCTAGCTTTGGAACCAGAAGATTGAAAGCCACTCCATTTTTCCCAAGGAGGGGCCCAATCTGGGACCGCTGGTCATGCTAGCCTGGAGGTGGCATAGCTAACTCCATAGCATTGCTTTGAAATGGAGGGGGGATTGAAAAGATCCATCCCACTGAAAAGCCCAGCAAAACCTCCTCATACATAGCGATGGGTGAAGGAGTGATGTTCAAGATGACTAGGATTGTTCTCATCTCATCACTCATCTCATGTGTGATTTCTCTTCACATTTCTGATTGCTGCGTGCTCTGTGCAAATGGGAGAATTGTGCAAATTGAGCAGCAATCTAATGTAAAAATTGTGCAAATTTCCCCAACATTGTGCACATTTCCTACTTTGCATAACTTTCCTCCATAGACTAAAGCAGGGTTGATTCATGCTATAGGGGAAATTTGTGCAAATTGAACTGGGAAAGTAGAACAAGTTGAACGTGAGCGCATGTCCGGAAATTTGCGAACATTTTCGGCAGACACATGCTCATGTTCGCAATCGTGTTTGGTGCTTTGGACAGGGGATGCTTGCAAGTTTTGCAAGCAAAAATGAAAATCTCGTACATCTCTACACACGCACTTATGCCCTGACCAGTGTGATGTGGCAGGATGTTGGATGTGGTTAAGGATATATGGGTTTTGTATAATCTGTTCTGTCTGTCACTCATGGATTGTCAGTTGCCTTTCGTGCCATCATCTGCTAATTGACGGAATCAGATTTTTTTCCAATTTCCTGAATTTGTGCAAAATTGCACTTGCGCAAATTCACATGTGCAAATTCGCACTTCGGCAAATTTGCAGCCCCCCCCCAAAATGCACAAATCCCCCCCTCCACTGTGTATTTTCATACTTTAGCCTATGGGAGAAATACACATTTTCAACTGGTGGGGTTTTTTATGTACATCGTTTTCACAACTAAATCTGCATAAAATTCTGGGAAGTTACTTTTAGTATTATTAGTATTATTATTTTTAAAAGGTCTGCAAGTCCACAGAATCCCAAGTCTGCAGAATCTGTGTGACTCTGCAAAGAGCCTGTCTGCTGCAAAATACATGGGTCAGATTGATAGAAATCCAAACTCATTTGATTCCATTGCAGATTTCTCTGACCACCCTAGATGTGGTGGTAGAACTGCTACTTCATTGCCCTAACTCAGCTTAGGATTGCTCTGCCCATCCAATGAAGCAGGAGGCTGGCAAATCCTACTAAAGTTTCCTAAAAGACACTTGTAGGACTAAATTCAGAATTTAAGTCAGGTACTCTGCAAATGCTTGAGCTGAAGCCTCTCATTAAAAATGCAGTGTTTAGATAATTCAAAGTGACAGCACATATGATACCATTGTGCCCGTGATTAGTTGAAAGCCATTTTCCCCACTAAACTAAATTGATATCATTTAAGTCCTACACCATACGATGTCATGGGAATGCAGTCACTTAAGCATGGTTCCATCTCCTATCAATATAAACAATATCACTTTAAAAGTCCTAACCATCCATAATGCTTAATTACATTTTCTTGTTTTCCCCATAGTGTGTGTATTTCAGAAGTGTAATAAAAAACCACTAATTTTAAACAATGAGGATGCCATTACAGTCAGAAAACATTTGTCATCGTATGACAAGCCACTTTATTTTCTTCTCCGTATAATCTAGTACCAGTTTGCTAAAATAACCTGACTGTTATTTTTTATTATTATTCTTTCAACTCTTTCTATATTACCTGTATTGGTGTTATAATAGAACAAGCTATCTGTGATACGAAAACATAAAGTTATATGCACAAAGAACATATATTCAGAAAGAACATTTTACAATCATAGTAATAATTATGGTGTCTTTAGGTATAATTGAAAAAGCAACAATAAAACAGTAGCTTTATAAATCATATGCTGTTTGTTTTTTTAAAAAAATTGTCTTGATAATTTCATTTCCTTAGTCAGTTCTACAGAGGTACAGCTGGAATATTGACATAAAATCCCGTAGAATGAACCAATATTTCATGAAAGATGTAGAGTACTCAGGGAAAAATATGTATGCTTAGAAGTGCGCAAAAATGCATACGTTAACTTGTACGTTACAAAAAAAAATGTACACAAAAAGTACAAATTTCCATATGAATGTTAAAAAATTGCAAGTTCATGAGGTAATGGGATGGAATTAGCCTCACCTCAAAAAAAAAAAAAGAGACTACGATTGACAGATCCGTCCATCCCTACTCTAAACATTTTTTTCCCCAAAGGCATCCCCATGTTATAAAGTAATCAAATAATCTAATTGACAAATGCAAAGTAATAATCCTGAGCACTGTAATCATCATCATAACAGCCCTTTGACATAAATGCCTCTCAATGTAGTAAAATGCCTTCTGGTAAAAGCCTTCTAGGAAAATGCCTCTTAGGTGAACACCATCTCTTTATGGCGTGGTGGATATGTTGAAGTATGAGAAAAGGAAAACATCCAGCACTGTAACTGGAGATTAGCTTCACTTTCAAAGTCATGGCTGGGTGTTTACTGAATTTTGTATGTCCAGGTAAGGGCTGGCAGGAAGGTGGGTGCTATAGATTACTTTGGGGATCTCCTCCCATGCATGCAGAACTGCACATGTAGGCAAGATGGACATCACCATTATCTGTGCTTTCTGGACTGAAGCACTGTTTCATACGTTCTTCGTGGCCAGTGTTCAACTTGTCTGGAAGAGCACTTGTTACAGCCTCTCTCATATGCAGATAATGTCTAGTCTTCTGAACCAGGTTACAAACTGAAACTGTTATCTGTGCCACAGTGTGCTGTGGTTCAGAGTTAGTGCTGTTTGGACCTCCTGGGCTCCTGTGGTTATCCTTTCATTAGTGGCTCATGGGTGAAGTTTATTCTGAAGATGTTATATAGCAATAACACACAGTTGTGTCTGAAGGCTTGCTTGATCTTCCTCTATTCTCCTGCTACCCAACACAACAGAAACCTGATCATGCAGAGGCCAAGTTTATATGACTCCTGTGTTTCTTTTGAGGATGCAAAATATGGTGAACCAGACCTCTGAGGGGCCTCTCCCCCAAACATATTGAGCACAAGCACAAGAGAATGTATGAGGCAGGGATATGATCAAGGAATGTGGTAGTATTCTATGACAGGGATGGACAAACCTTTGATTCTGCTCAGTTTTTCACTTTTCTAATACTTAAGTTAATTCCACCCCATTTCCACATCAGCTTGTGATTTTTTTAAAAAAAGTCCAAATGAAAATGTGTGCATATTTTTGTGCACATTCTACAAATGTACACTATTCTGTATGCACATTTCTAAATATACACATTTTTGCAACCATTTTTTTGGTATTAAAATTCTTTTGGTTAGCATTTCCCCCTAATTTGTGCATTTTTGTGCACACTTTTCCCTTTATATACACATTTGTATGGGATTTTTCATTTGTGAGCTGCATCACAAAATTCTAGGGATGTTAGAGAATTCTGCCACGGATCCCAGGGGGGCTGAATTCCAGTGAATTCGGCCCCCCAGAATCCATGACAGAACGAGCCCCCCGCCCCTCCACCCCGCGAAAGCCCCGCGAAATGGAGCCTACCTGGCAGTGGCTCTGGCTCCAACTCCGGCTTTGGCTTCGGCTCTGGCAGCAGTGGCAGCTCTGGCTGCTGCCGGGCTGCTGCGGCCGCAAGTAACGGCCATTGTAGCAGCCGCCATTTGCATCCCTACGCCGGCCCCGTGATAGGCTATGTATATATTTACGTAGCCTATCATGGCTAAAGCAGGGATGCAAATGGCGTCGCCTACACCATTTGCATTCCCGTTTTAGCCGTGATAGGCTATGTAAATATTTACATAGCCTATCACGGCTAAAACGGGAATGCAAATGGCGTAGGGGATGCCATTTGAGTCCCTGCTTTAGCCGTGATAGGCTACGTAAATATTTACATAGCCTATCATGGGCTACCATAGGGACGCAAATGGCGTCCCCTACTCAGGACGCCATTTGCATCCACACCAGCCTGGCAGCGGCTGGAGGCCCCGCTGTGGGCAGGATTCTGGCGGGGGGAGGAACGGATCACCTCCCCCCCATCGAGGCTTCCGGGGGGATCCCGAAACGGATCGCCTCCACCCACCTGCGGAACCCGGCAGATCCAGGTAAGCGGGTTTCGTACACCCTTACAAAATTCAGAAAAGTTTGAACATTGCTGTATCAGGGCGTTCTGGTTTGTACATAGGTTTAGGAAGTGAGAATTTGATAAGTTTGCATTAAAATGCCAACCAAACAAATTTCTCACCCAAACTTATTCTATAACGCCATGAAGTAGACTGTGAATCTGGAAGGTCATAGTACAAAAGCTGCTACTGAGGCATGCTTGGAAGGAGAAGACCACTGTACTCCATGCAGGAAAAAAACAAACAAACCCAAACCCTATTGCTGCTAGAAAAAGTTTTGACGATCCCCTTGGTAAAGCAATAAAATAAGTAATCAACCAAGCACAAACAACTTTTTTTCTGTATTAGCTAGCACAGCAGTATCTCCTTATTAGTTTCCATTTTTCATGTATGTAATTATTCATCCTAGAGCACATTCTCTCTGCAGCCTTATGCTCAAGGACTGTAGAGTCATTTCTTTAATGGATGTCAGTGTGAAAGTCATTCATCTGGGGACAAAACATCCATGGAAATTGGCTCTAACAAGTGGGGGTTCAAATGAAAGCATGTTCCTAATATTTTGGCAATGCAGATGGTTATGAATATGTTTCTATAGCGAATCTACAGCTATATATGGGACAAATTCCAGGAGGCTGGCACTATCCAGGTATATTCAAAAGAAGCCTGAAGTATTTAAAAAATCTTACTGTTGTTGCTTTTCATCACTTGTGGCCCATCTAATGGTTGATGAAATAAGTTATCCACTTAGCGATTGTATTATATCAAGTGGTATGTAACTATTACTCATAAATAATAAATAGAATATAGGGATCGTGGAACAGAAGCTCGATGGTGCTGCTAATAAAGTCAACCATACCAAATCCTCAGAATGTTCACAATAGATTCTATCTTGATCCCAGTTATCTCAGATCTGATGAGTTATTATACAACACCTAGATACAAATATTTTATACCTGTCAAATCCTGTTTACCTTAAAACCTAAACTTGTTCCCTAAAACTGTACACTAATCATGTGGAGAGGGATAGAACAATGCCCACATTCCCTGCCAGTCCCATCCTCAGTGTCTGTGCATTGAGTGAGACACCGGGATGCGCAAGAGTATAAGGAGGGGGTGGAGTCCAATGAATTCCCCCTGCCCAACTACCTGGACCCCACTTGCCAGGATACAGGGGGCTTGCTTGCCTGGTTGGCAATGGGTAGGAAGCTCTGCAAGGCTGTCCATTGCCTTCCTGAATTGCAATTGTGCACAGGGCCCTTTACACCTGTAATGTCAAGTCAACGATCCTTTAAGGCAGCCATAGACACAACTTTAGATTTCCAGAAGTAACCGAACCACATTCTCTGTGCATAATGGTGACTTGGTAATGCAACTGATAGCCTTGCAGTGCTTCCTGGGTGGTTGCTGAGCCATCCCATAGCTCCCGCGGTGCAGCTCGTGTGGGCAGGTCGCTTCGATCACTTGATGGGACTAGACAGAGATGAATCCATCCATCCCTAGTGAGACATCTTCCAATGGGCACCTATGTATGTACAGATGTACACACATGGGTATTCTTTAGGTTGGTATAGGAATGCATGAGGAATTCTATTTGAGTTCGTTTTTGATCAGGATTTTACCCAGTTTACACTGGATTGAACACGGACTCGGATGCATTCTGCGGTTTGCAGTCCATACATTTCTGAGTTTGCCATGTGATTCGTGGACTAAAAATTAAAAAATAAAAATTAAAAAAATGTGACAGCATATGTACTTTTCAAAATGCATACTTTTCAAAATATGTACATTTCAAAAATGCACACAATTGATGTGTGTGTTTGGGGAATGCAGGCACAGAAGTCTGCACAGATTTTCTTGTGAAAACAAAACAAACTCGCAATCTGATATGCACTTAAGTTGGAATGAGCTTCAAGGTGGAATTCAGAGAAGTTTGACAAGCTCGTGGTTTGCTGATTCACATATCCCTAGGCTGTACACCTGTGCAATCAAGGGTTCTGACTGCATGGAGAATCTACATGCTTACAATGATATACATGCTGGCAGGCCTTTGCAGACATCCTGATCAATGTGCAGATGTCAAAGACCCGAATCAGCAGAACATGTGCTGTCGGGGTTTTAGAGCTGCATGTAACTATGAGATGGAAAACAATCATATTAAGGAGGGTGGTTATATGATATCCCTTTCATGATCTTACCCTGTCACTGTCTTTTGATGTTGTTGTTTATTGCATTTATATCCGGCCTTTCTTCCTCTTGCAAGGAACCCAAGGCGGCTTACATTATCCTCCTCCTCTCCATTTTATCCTCACAACAACAATCCTGTGAGGTAGGTTGGGCTGAGAGTCTGCGACTGGCCCAAAGTCACCCAGTGAGCTTCCATGGCTGAGTGGGGACTAGAACCCAGATCTCCCAGCTCCCAGTCCAACACTCTCACCACTACACCATGCTGGCTTTCCTGCAAGTTCACTTTGTGTGGTGAGATTTATATGTAAGAATGTTAAGTCATGAGGTAGCTAAACTAAGCATTTCCAAACAATTTCAGCAGAAGAGAGAATTTAGGTGCAATCTTATGGTCCCTGGGAAGGCATTCCAGGGACTATAGGATGCTGTGGACCTCCTCCTCTCAGGTGGGGAGAGAGGTCTGGTCACAGATAGGGAGATCTACTGCTGAGGTCCTCCTGTGACTTGTGGCAGAAAGCTGCACCACCCATGATACTCCAAAAGGAGTAAAGGCAAAAAGGGAACATTCCAGGGTGGATCGTTCTGTCAACATACCCCCAGAAACTACCCAGCACTAGGGATGGTGCACTTACTTTATCTCCCACTGGAACTGATGGGGGAAAAGAAAAAAAGAAGAAGGGGGGAAAGAAAAAAAGCCACGGTCACCTTTTGCCCTGGCTGGTGTAAGTCCGAGATGGCTTGGGAAGTAGCCGTTCATCCACCATAGATTCTTTCCCCCAATCACTATAGGATTGCTTTGCTCAGAATATGCTTTACCCTCCCTTTAAAATAAGATTTATGTAATTATTTACTTGTAATATTTTTAATACTGCCTTTCCATAGAAGTCACCACCATCTCAGTGTACTATCGTTAAAGGGCTGGATGCGCCCAATCTCGTCTGATCTCGGAAGTTAAGCAGGGTCAGCACTGGTTAGTACTTGGATGGCAGACTTGGAATCAGGCTTCCTGCACTGAGCAGGGGATTGGACTTGATGGTCTTGTAGGCCCCTTCCAACCCTATGATTCTATGATTCTATGAAATCAGATTAAGCTATAGTAATCGCATCCTGCAGTGAAAATGACCCTATCTGTTTGACTTCTTTCAATACTTTCAATACTTCTTTCAAGTCATGGTATCGTCCTTGGTCATCTGGGGGACTGGGCCTTGAGGAAGGGGTACTTTGCAGTCATTCCAGTCCTTTCTGTCAGGCTGTGTCCAGAAGATGGTGCTGGGAAATGGCTGTTTGGTTCCATGGCCAGTGGCCTGTGGTGTCCCACTAGGGATGTATGGATTTAGTAAAATCCATTCTGTATGCATTTCACAGATAGTCAGGTCTCTTTCATTCCATCATTTGCTAGGGATGTCAGAGAATTCCGTGATGGATCTTGGTGAGGCCAAATGCCAGTGCATTCGGCCCCCCAAAATCCATCACGGAACGGCCTGCCACCCTCCGCCCCCCACGGATCCCCCCTGTGGATCCCCCCTGGGACGAGACTTACCTGGGGCGGATGTTCCGGATGGCGGCAGCTCCAGCGGTGGCTTCGGCGATGGCGGCTGGTCTTCCGACCAGCTGCCGCCGCTGCCATTTGCAGTCTGTGTCTCCCCCCCCCTCAGACGTGATAGGCTATGTAAAGACTTACATAGCCTATCACGTCTGGGTTTTTTTTAAAAAAACCAAACAAACGCGTACACAAATGGCGGCGGCTACGGCCGCCGCCATTTGCATTCCTTATTTTTCGTCGTCTTAGTCTACATCAATATTTACGTAGACTAAGATGAAGAAAAGAAAGGGGAATGCAAATAGCACCCACTGCGCTATTTGCGTTCCCCTTTCTTTTCTTTGTCTTATTCTACATAAATATTGACGTAGACTAAGACGGCGAAAAATAAAGAATGCAAATGGCAGCGGCCGTAGCCGCTGCCATTTACGTAAGGTTTTTTTTTTTGTTACCCAGAGCCCTCTGTGGCCGGAAATCTAGCTGCGGACAGCCCTGGCCTGGGCCTGGCTGGCTGCTCTACAGAGCTGCCGTGGAGCACAGCTGGCCGTCAAGGATTCTGGGGGGAGGAGGACCGGATCACCTCCCCCCTGTCGAAGATTCCGGGGGGAGGGATGGAACGCCTCCTCTCCCACCATGAACAGAATCCGCGAAAAGGTAAGTCACTTTCGTACATCCCTACCATTTGCTCATTGATGAAATCCAACTTTATCCACTTACCCAAATTTGTGTAAATTTGCATTTTGCACACTTGCAAAAATGCACAAATCTCCCCCCCCCATGTGCATTTTCATGCTTTAGTCTATGGGGGAAATGCACATTTTTGGCCAGTGGTTTTTTTTAATTATTATTATTATTATTATTATTATTATTATTATTATTATTATTATTATTTTACATATTTTTCTATGACTAAATTTGTGTAAAATCCCAGAAAGTAAAAAACTGGTCTGCAAGTCTGCAGAATCTGTCCAACTCAGGCAAAGCTGGTGTGCTGCAGAATCCATGGGTTGGATTCATAGAAATCCAAACTCATTTGATTCTGTTGCTGATTTCTCTGACATTCCTATAGGGATGGGGGAGAATTTCTCCCCGAAACTTCAGGGGGCCGAGCGCCAACACATTCAGTCCTCTGAAGGTTGTTTGGGGAGAAATTCTCTGCCCCCCCCGCCCCCCTCCCCCCCCGGGATGGGACTTAGGTTTCACGAATGTCCCTCCCGGCGGCGGGTCATAGCATTGCCCTTATTTTCACTGTAGTCTACGTAAATCTTTACGTAGACTACAGGGACCAAATAAGGAACGCGAATGGCGGCTCCCTATGGGGGCCGCCATTTGCGTATGTGCTTTTTTTTTTTTCAAAGTCACCTGTGATAGGCTAAGTGACGATTAACGTAGCCTATCACGGCTGACTTTGCAGATCTAGCCGTGATAGGCTACGTAAATTGTTACGTAGCCTATCACGGGGCTTTTTTCTTTTTTTTTTACTTTTCTGTTGAAGTTCGCGGCCAGGGAGACGGGGCGCTTCTCCCCGGCCTGAATTTCGGCCGGGCAAGGTGGGAAGCCTCCCCCCCGGCCTGAATTTCGGCCAGGCGATGCGGGAAGCCTCCCCCCCGGCCTGAACTTCGGGGGGAGAAGTGAAGCGCCTCTCCCCCACCGCGAAGCAAGCTGCGAGACCAGTTAAGTGACTTTCGTACATCCCTACATTCCTATGTCCCACGGGGCTCAATCTTGTGCCCCATGTTGTTTAATACCTATGTGAAATAAAGAAGTAAAGATGAACAATATGTTCACATGTGAAAATATTCAGACAATATTAAAACCACTAAAAGCAATTTAACAGGCCAAATAGAAAAGATGTGCCAAAAATACAGAGAGAGGGTTGACCAATCTTATCCATGAAGATAGCACTTTCCCCAATTTGGGAGCATTGCAAGGGAAAGCCCTTTCATACATGCCTAACAAATGGGCCTCTGTGAGAAATGGTACCTCCAAGGGGATTCTCCTGCAGATCTTAATAAGTGGACAGATTCATAGCAAGGAGTAATTAATATAAACTGGATTGTGCCCCAGTGTTCGCTTCTTTATAATCACGTCTCAAAACCTAGTCAAATATAAAGATGAAAATGTGGGAATGCACTAACAAGTAAGCTATTTATCAGGGAAAAACTGAAAAAGTCACCTTGTGATAACCTTTCATTCCAGTCAGTGATAACATGGTTGGAAAAAACCCAGTTTCTCTGAGCAGTGAGATTTCAGGGCTGCAGTGATTAGTTTGGGGGTTGGTTTCCTTTGAAGGAGCTCACTGGAGGATTATGGCATTTTGTAACATCTTCATTTATTTACAAATATACAGGTTATACATAAGATAGAGGTTCACAGCACTTATGCACTCCAACAGGTAATGCTTCCCCACGAGGGCAGATTCTTGCACCTTTAGGTGTTTCTGGAGTTCTAACTCAGCTGTGTATCATCAGCCTGATCTTGTATGAGACCTTTTCCCCCAGCTGCCAGCTTCTTCCCAGTTAATCTTATAACCTAGGGAGGGGAAGAAGGTAGAGGAGGACATGCTCCCTTGTAGAAGGAGTTTCATTCATCTTTGTTAAAACTAATCTCCTTAGGAAAGGAAGCTGTTGGCCCTTTGCCAGAATTATTAGCAACTTAGGCAGTGGCACCACGGCTGGTAATTTTAGACCCTGGACATAATGGTCCTATGGGGCCGCTTTAGATGGCTATGTGTATTCTTTCAGTTGTGAAGCACATTTCTCTCCCTCCACAGCCATTCCATGCTTTACATCTGTTTCTACATAGGGATGTCCATTGCTGGAAAATCCATTCCTTTTTGAGTTCACCAGGTTTCCATGGCACCCCCTGACTTGCCCCCCCCAACTCACTTTCTTCCTGAAACATTTTCATGTTTTAAAAAATTGTGGAAATAGCAATTTGCATAATTTGTGTGAATTGCAGCCAAAATGTGCATAGTTTACACAAATTGTAGCCAAAACACGCAAATAAACTAGGGAAGTACGAAACCACTTACCTGTTTCGTAAGTGGCATCTGTGGTGGGGGGAGGTGCTCTGTCACTCCCACCGGAAACCTCCCCGGCCAGCTCCACTCCGTGGCAACTCCACGGAGTTGCTGGCCAGGTGCATCCGCAGCCAGACATCTGGCTGCAGCAGGTCTGTGGACACAAATGGCGGCCGGTGTAGCGGCCGCCATTTGCGTCCCTTTGCTGAGCCGTGATAGGCTACGTAAATATTTATGTAGCCTATCATGGCAAAGAGCGGGGACTCAAATGGCGTCTGCTGTGCCATTTGCATCCCCGCTTTTGCTGTGATAGGCTACATTAATATTTATGTAGCCTATCATGGCTCAGTGAAGGGATGCAAATGGTGGCCAGTGTAGCGGCCGCCATTTGCGGCCGCATCCTGGCAGCAGCCACCACAGCTGCCGCCTCTGGAGCTGCCACCGGAGCCGCAGCCAGATAGGCTCCATTCCGGGGGTCTTACGCAGGGTGGTGGGGCAGGTTGTTTCATTCTGCCACAGATTCCGGGGGGGGGGGAGCCGAATTCACTGGAATTAGGCCTCCCTGGGATCTGTGATGGAATTCTCTGACATCCCTAAAATAAATAAGGATGGACGAAAGTCCCTTACCTGGTCCTGCAGCTTGCTTCGCGGTGGGGGGGAGGCGCTTCGGTTCTCCCCCCGAAGTTCTTGGCGGGGAGGAGGCGCCCCGCCCCTCCTGGCTGAAATTCAGGCCGGGGGGGGAGGCGCCCCATCCCTCGCTGCCGAAATTCAGGCCGGGGGGGAGCGCCCCGTCTCCCCGGCCGTGAAATAAAAAAAGTAAATAAAAA
The DNA here is from genome assembly GCF_057233095.1 of Heloderma suspectum. Lineage (NCBI taxonomy): Eukaryota > Metazoa > Chordata > Lepidosauria > Squamata > Helodermatidae > Heloderma > Heloderma suspectum. The sequence goes on along the minus strand of NC_139460.1, from coordinate 304,059,111 downwards.
AAAAAAACACGTGATAGGCTACGTAAACATTTACGTAGACTAAGACTGCAAAAATAAGGAACGCAAATGGTGGCAGCCACAGCTGCCGCCATTTGCATACACGGGTTTTTTGGTTTTTTTTTTAAAGTCAGCCGTGATAGGCTATGTAAGCATTTACGGATCCTATCACGGATGACTGCAGGGACACAAACGGCGGCAGCTACGGCCGCTGCCATTTGTGTCCCTGCTAGCCAGCGGCCAGATGTCCAGCTGCTGGCAGAGCTGGCCGGCGGCTCTGCAGAATCCCTGTGGAGCACAGCCAGCCGGCCAGGATTCTGGGGGGGGGGAGGAACAGAGTGCCTCCCCCCCATCCAGGATTTCAGGGGGAGGGATGGAGCGCCTCCCCCCCACCATCAACATAATGCGCGAAAGGTAAGTGCCTTTCGTTCATCCCTAGTTGCTGCTGGTTTTATTCTTGGCTTTTATTGTTGCTTTTATTGCTATTTTATTGTTTTTTGTTTTTTATCATTTTTAATATTTTAACTATTTTTATGTATTTTATTGCTGTGATCCACCTTGGGAAATCTTCTGCCCTGAAAGGCAGCCAAGATTTCTTTCAAACCAACCAACCAACCAACCAACCAACCAACCAACCAACCAACCAACTGTATATACCCTGTACTTCCTTGACTATAAAATGCTTTTAAAATGAATAATAAATAAGGGATGCTGCGGTTACTTTTATCCTTACTTCTAACAGAAGCAGATGAGATTAAGAAGAGGTGGAAAGAATACACAGAAGAACTATACAGGAAAGATCTGAATGTCCCTGATAGCCATGACAGTGCAGTCACTGAACTTGAGCCGGACATCCTCGAGAGTGAAGTCAAGTGGGCCTTAGGAAGCATTAGTAACAACAAAGCTGGTGGAGATGACAGTATTCCAACTGAGCTATTTAAAATCCTAAAAGATGATGCTGTTAAAGTGCTGCCCTCAATATGCCAACACATTTGGAACACTCAACAGTGGCCACAAGACTGGAAAAGGTCAGTTTACATTCCAATTCCAAAGAAGGGCAACGCCAAAGAGTGCTCAAACTACCGTACAATTGTGCTCGTTTCACATGCCAGCAAGGTTATGCTCAAGCTAGGCTTCAGCAGTATGTGAACCGAGAACTACCGGAAGTACAAGCTGGGTTTCGAAGAGGCAGAGGAACTAGAGATCAAGTCACAAACATTCGCTGGATCATGGAGAAAGCAAGAGAATTCCAGAAAAATGTCTATTTCTGTTTCATTGACTACGCTAAAGCCTTTGATTGTGTGGATCACAACAACCTGTGGCAAATTCTGAAAGAGATGAGAGTACCAGACCACTATACCTGTCTCCTGAGAAACCTGTACGAGGTTCAAGAAGCAACAGTAAGAACCGGATATGGAACAACTGAGTGGTTCAAAACTGGGAAAGGAGTATGACAAGGCTGTATATTGTCGCCTTGCTTATTTAACTTATATGCAGAGTACATCATGAGAAATGCCAGGTTATATGAATCACAGGTCGGAATTAAGATTGCTGGGAGAATTATCAACAACCTCAGATATGCAGATGATACTACCCTAATGGTAGAAAGTGAAGAGGATCTAAAGAGCCTGTTGTTGAGGGTGAAAGAGGAGAGTGCAAAAGCTGGTTTGAAACTCAACATTAAAGAAACTAAGATCATGGCATTTGGTCCCATCACTTCCTGGCATATAGAAGGGGAAGAAATGGAAGCAGTGACAGATTTTATTTTCTTGTGCTCCAAGATGACCGCAGATGGTGACTGTAGCCATGAAATTAAAAGACCCTTGCTCCTTGGGAGGAAAGCTATGGCAAACCTAGACAGCATAGTAAGAAGCAGAGACATCACCTTGCTGACAAAGGTTTGTATAATCAAAGCTATGGTTTTCCCAGTAGTAACGTATGGCTGTGAAAGCTGGACTATAAGGAGGGCTGAGCGCTGAAGAATTGATGCTTTCCAACTGTGGTGCTGGAGAAGACTCTTACAAGTCCCTGGACTGCAAGGAGGTCAAATCAGTCAATCCTAAAGGAAATCAACCCTGAGTGCTCATTGGAAGGACAGATACTGAAGTTGAAGCTAAAATATTTTGGCCACCTAATGTGAAGAGAAAAGTCACTGGAAAAGACCCTGATGCTGGGAAAGATTGAAGGCAAAAGGAGAAGGGGACGGCAGAGGATGAAATGGCTAGATAGCATCACCGATGCAATGAATATGAACTTGAGCACACTCCGGGAGAGAGCGCAGGACAGGACAGCCTGGCGTGCTATGGTCCATGGGGTCACGAAGAGTCAGACATGACTTAACGACTGAACAAAAGGTGAGGACTGGAACATGAGGGGGTGTTCTTTTTCTTAGCCGCTCAGATTGGGTCAGTACAAGAACCAATTTATTATAGCACCCACAGTGAGGTGGGGTGTATGAACTGGATAAGGAACACAGCACTGGGAGAAGGGGGTTAACATTTCCTTGTGCCATTTTTTTAAAGAATCACACACACACACCATTCAAAGCTACCCTTTGTCCTATGGGGGAAAATGTATGTTTTCCAATGCAGATTAAAAACAAAAACAAAAACAGCTGAGAAGGAAGGATCAGGAAAATGCCATGGTCAATTTACAGGCTTGAAGGGGTTCTAGGAATGCTCTCATGCCAGTGTTCCCTCCCATTCCTCCAGTTGGCAATGTAGCTTCTGTCCCGAGTTGAACTTATGCTGAAGTAGGGTTGGCGGAGAATTTCTCGCCGAAACTTCGGGGGGCCGAGCGCCAACGTGTTCGGCCCCCCCAACAAGTTTCGGGGAGAAATTCTCCGCCCCCCCGCCTCCTGCACCCCCCCCCCGGGACGGGACTTACCTTTCCCGAACGTCCCTCCCGGCGGCGGATCCCGGCAGCGGTTCGTCGGGTCTTCGTCAGGGGTGGGGGCGGCAGCCGATCTTTCGACTGGCTGCCGCCGCCGCCATTCCAATAAAACTAAAAAAAACCCCACGATCCTGTGATAGGCTACGTGACGATTAACGTAGCCTATCACGGCTAGATTTGCAAAGTCAGCTGTGATAGGCTACGTGAATCGTCACATAGCCTATCACGGGTGACTTTAAAAAAAAAAGCGCGTACGGATAATGGCGGCCCCCATAGGGAGCCGCCATTCCCGTTCCTTATTTGGTCGCTGTAGTCTACGTAAATGTTTACATAGACTACGGCGAAAATAAGGGCAACGCAAATAGCGTTGCCCTTATTTTCGCCGTAGTCTACGTAAACATTTACGTAGACTACAGCGACTAAATAAGGAACGCGAATGGCAGCTTCCTATGGGGGCCGCCATTAGCGTACGCGCTTTTTTTTTTTTTAAAGTCACCCGTGATAGGCTACGTGACGATTGATGTAGCCTATCACGGCTGACTTTGCAGATCTAGCCGTGATAGGCTACGTGAATCGTCACGTAGCCTATCAGGGGGCGTTTTTTTTTAAAAAAAAAAAACTTTCGCGTTCGCGGCCGGGCGAGGCGGGAAGCCTCCTCCCCGGCCTGAATTTCGGCCGGGGCGAGGCGGGAAGCCTCCCCCCCGGCCTGAATTTTGGCCGGGGCGAGGCGGGAAGCCTCCCCCCCGGCCTGAACTTCGCGGGGGGAGCAGTGAAGCGCCTCCCCCCCACCGCGAACGTCCTTCGACGACAGGTAAGGGACTTTCGTCCACCCCTAGCAGCCCAGCAGCAGCCGGAATTCCAGCTGCAGCTGGCCCCAGCTGGTGGCTCCAGGAATCACTGTGGAGCAGAGCCAGCCGGGGAGGATTCCAGGGGGAGGGACGGCGCACCTCCCCGCACCGTGGATGCCCCAGAATGGAGCCAGGTAAGTGTTTCATACATCCCTAACATGAGGTGGTGTGGGAGGGAGTGGGGAGGCAGTTCTCTGGGAACTGACCTTGGAGCACAGGCTCTGAGGTCTGTTCCCAGGAACCGCCCAATCCTATGGCTGTCTAGCCACTATCTAGCAGCCATAGGATTGCACCCTAAATCAAGGTATCAACTAGATAGAAGCAAATCCTTATTCTCACAATTCTAAGATCCTTTGGTGTGGGTCCATGTGACAAACATACTTCCATTTTCTTTCATCACTTGTTTCTGAAAGAATGGTGAGTCCATTGTTGCAATGGGTGGAAGAGGCATAAAGGCAAAGAAGAAGTGGGGGCGGGGGAGTTAATCATCAAAATATTTCTTTTCTATTAACTAGCTCAATTCCCACATGGTTAAACTCTTATAAAGGGTAAGTCAAGAGCTCCCATAGGGAGGTAGGTTCATTAAACACTGACTGATGCGGGTGAATTATGACCATTTTTTCCCTGAATTGTCAGTAGCTTTTCATAATTGTCAAGAAAGGGGAGGGCACAGCTGCTAGAATTCATCTTTTATCAAATTACTCCACAGAAATCTCTTGAGGAAGGTTCTGTGGCACAGCTGGAAGTCTGCAACAGAATGAAATATCTCACTAGTTTTGACATTGGGGGTGGGGGATGCTTTCTGAAAGAAAAGCATAGTAAATCAAGGGCAGTTTTCTTTAGGAAAAAGAAGCCAGCTGCACCAAGAAAGAAAGAAAGAAAGAAAGAAAGAAAGAAAGAAAGAAAGAAAGAAAGAAAGAAAAGTGTGTTTTCTCTCTATGTTAAGTGGGACTTCTATCCACCCATCACAATGTCAGAAAGGTTTGGGGAATAATACATCCATCCTAATATGAGGAAAGCATTATGTTATTATAAATGCAGCATGAGCACCACAAATGCCACTGAATTTGTGACTTCAATTCATAGTGTTGTCAGTCAGGAGGACTTCCCTTATTTTAGAAGAGTAGTTCCAGGGAATCCTTGAATTCTCAGCATTTTATCAGCAGTTTCTCAATGAGGAGATCATTAATGGTAGAAAAGCATCTCTGAAAAAACAGCTTAGCTGCTACTACCAATCTTTCCCTGCAATGCGCAGTGGCAGGAGTGTTGGGTATGTTCTAAGTCTCAGAAAAACTCCATTCACATAGGATGAGAGGGAAGCTCCAATCAATTCAGACAATATGACACATGACCAGAATCCATACCATAAAACCCATCCCAGACTTCTGAGCAACATACAGCAGTACAGGACAGATGTGTAGGGATCCTCCAACAGATAAGTCAATGTAGAAAGCATTTCCTAGAGGTACAAGATTAGAAAACCACCATTAACAAGTAATCATCTTGACTGTGGGGATATTTAGGGATGTTGGAGAATTCCACCATGGATTCCAGGGAGGCCAAATGCCAGTGCATTCGGCCCCCCAGAATCCATGGTGGAACGAAGCCACCCACCCCACCATCCCGCGAAATGAGCCCGGAACTGAGCTAAAGACACGGAAGCTACAGCTATGGTGGCTAAGTATTTATGTAGCCTATCACGGCATATGCAGGGACACCATTTGCGTCCCTGTGGAGGCCGTGATAGGCTACATAAATATATACGTAGCCTATCATGGCCTTTTGAAAGAGGTGAATGGCGGCCGCTGTAGCCTCCGCCATTTGCGTCTGTGTCTTTAGCCATGATAGGCTACGTATATATTTACGTAGCCTATCACGGCTAAAGACACGGACGCAAATGGCAGCTGCTACAGCGGCCGCCATTTGCGTCCCTGTGCAGCCCAGCGGCCGGATGTCCGGCTGCGGGCAGCCCTGGCCGGCGATTCCGTGGAGTCGCTGTGGAGCAGAACCGGCCGAGGAAGATTCCAGGGGGGAGGGACGGAGCGCCTCCCCCCCACTGCGGATTGCCCAGCGTGGAGCCAGGTAAGAGTTTTGTACATCCCTAGGGATATTGCACCAAAAAAACAAAACAAAAACTTTGTACCAAGGAAACCCAAATTGTGCACCCAGCACAACTTCTGTGCATGAATGTACCCTCCCCTCGAGTCCGTCTTGCCTGGCTGCAGGAGGGATTTTGTGGGGGGTGAGGCAGAGATGAGGACAACACCACTGGCATTCCGAAGTGGCACCACCACGGAGGGGAGGGGCTTACTTGCCATTTTAGGCTGTGGAGCCCCTCCCTCCTTCCTCTTCGAAGCGCGGCTGCAGAGCGAGGAGCACGCGCTTCTGCAGCCGGCGAAGGACCGGCAACATGGGCAGGAGTTTTTTGGCCTCAATGAGTGCGTTGGGTGGCTCTTTGCTCGTGCAAGTGACATGGCAGCTTTGCTGTTGTGTGGGGCATGGCGGTGGCGGCTCCATTGCATTTGGTGGTGGCATTTCTGCTTCCCAGGGTCACACGGCCTGGGGTTGCTGCTGCGTGCACTGCCTTCTCGGTAGGGTTGGCGGAGAATTTCTCCCCGAAACTTCGGGGGGCCGAGCGCCAACGTGTTTGGCCCCCCGAACCAGTTTCCAGGAGAAGTCCTCCGAACCCCCCGCGGGATGGGACTTACCTTCACCGAATGTCCCTCCCGGTGGCTGGTCCGGCCGGCAGTTTGGCGGGTGTTCGAGCGAGGCGGGAGCGGCAGCCGGTCTTTTGACCGGCTGCCGCCGCCGCCATTGCAATGAAAGAAAAATAAAAAACACCCCCTGATAGGCTACGTGACGATTGACGTAGCCTATCATGGCTGACTTTGCAGATCTAGCCATGATAGGCTACGTGAATCGTCACGTAGCCTATCAGGGGGCGTTGTTTTTTTTTTTTTAACTTTCGCGTTCGCGGCCGGGCGAGGCAGGAAGCCTCCTCCCCGGACTGAATTTCGGCCGGGGCGAGGCGGGAAGCCTCCCCCCTGGCCTGAATTTCGGCCGGGGCGAGGCGGGAAGCCTCCCCCCTGGCCTGAATTTCGGCCGGGGCGAGGCGGGAAGCCTCCCCCCCGGCCTGAATTTCGCGGGGGGAGCAGCGAAGCGCCTCCCCCCCACCGCGAATGTCCTTCAAGGACAGGTAAGTGACTTTCGTCCACCCCTACCTCTCAGCAGGAAATCGGCATTTCAGCCACTTCGGATGGGGCCTGTAGGCCCAAGCTTGGTTGGGTGGGCCAATAGGGCGCACCCCCTTTTTTACTGGGAATCAGTGGTGCAGCCCTTCTGTTGGGCCTATTGGGGATGATTCTTAGGCCTCTATTAGCTTTCCTGGGCTCTGCCCACCCATCTCCCTGTAGTTTGGTGTTTTCTTTGGCCAGGTAGACCTAACGTTTGTGAAAGTTTTCTGCTCAATTTTCTTTGTGTGTGGTGGTGGGGATTTTCTCCGTATTTTCCAGAGGTTTAACACAACAGGGTGGAAAAGCCTGCTCTTTGGTGTTACTGTTGGGACTTTAATTTTCCTTCCCTGGCTTAACGATGCCACCTAAGAAGGGGTTTGGGGGAAGAAAGGTCAAGGGAAAGCCCACCACCCCACAGCTAAATGCCATTTTCCTAGGGCCAATTTGTCTTCATCTGAGGACTTGCTAGTTTGGCTGTGTTTCCTTGAGGAGTTCAGTTATGACATTTCCTTTTGGAGGAGGGAGTTATTATTCGAAGAAGAGCTGCAGATACATCTGGTGCTCTCAGCTAGGGATGGGGGAGAATTTCTCCCCGAAACCTCGGGGGGCCGAGTGCCAACGCATTCGGCCTCCGAAATCGGCGGTGAAATTCTCCGCCACTCCCCCGGGTTGGCACTTACCTTTCACAAATGTCCCTTCTGGTGGCAGGTCCCGGCGGTGGTTCGTCGGGTCTTTGTCAGGGGCGGGGGCGACAGCCGGTCTTTCCACCAGCTGCCGCTGCCGCCATTACAAGAAAAGTAAAAAAAAACCACAAAACCCCGTGATAGGCTACGTAACGATTAACGTAGCCCATCACGGCTAGATCTCCAAAGTCAGCCATGATAGGCTACGTAAATCGTCACGTAGCCTATCAGCAGTGACTTTGGGGGAAAAAAAAGCACGTACACAAATGGCGGCCCCCATAGGGAGCTGCCATTTGCGTTCCTTATTTGGTCCCTGTAGTCTACGTAAAGATTTACGTAGACTACGGCGAAAATAAGGGCAACACAAATAGCTACGTTACGTGATAGGCTACGTAATAATCGTTATGTAGCCTATCACGGGGGTGGTTTTTTATTTTTTTGCAGCCGGGTAGACGGGGCGCTTCTACCCGGCCTGAATTTTGCCGGCGAGGGATGGGGCGCCTCCCGCCCGGCCTGAATTTTGGCCAGGTGAGGCGGGGTGCCTCCCCCCCCTCGCATGAACTTTGGGGGGAGAAGCAAAGTGCCTCCACCCCACCGCGAAGCAAGCTTCAAGGACAGGTAAGGGATTTCATCCATCCCTACTCTCAGCTTTGGGGTCATTTTCTGGGATCATTGGTGATCCATCAGTGGCCTGAGGATTGGTTAGCTACAGGTATTGGTAAGGACCATAGCTTTTTGGATTCCCCCCTGCCCCATATATGTGGCAGCACATTCGTGGGCTGAACAGTTGTCCAATTTGGTAGTGCACTTTTTGTGCGACAACCAGGCCGTCAATTCTCTGTCATCCCCCAATCACAGACCTATGGTTTTGGTCTGGGCATTCACTTTGCACTGCCGATGGTTTAATATTTTATTCCATGCATGGCCTATACGTAAATCGCCACGTAGCCTATCACGGGTGACTTTAAAAAAAAAAAAGCGCGTACGCAAATTAGGTTTACGTAGACTACGGCGAAAATAAGGGCAACGCTATTTGCGTTGCCCTTATTTTCGCCGTAGTCTATGTAAACATTTACGTAGACTACAGCGACCAAATAAGGAACGCGAATGGCGGCTCCCTATGGGGGCCGCCATTTGCGTACGCGCTTTTTTTTTTTAAAGTCACCCGTGATAGGCTACGTGGTGATTTACGTAGCCTATCACGGCTGACTTTGCAGATCTAGCTGTGATAGGCTACGTTAATCGTCACGTAGCCTATCATGGGGGCGTTTTTTTTTTTTTAACTGTTTAGTTTGTGGCCGGGCGAGGCGGGAAGCCTCCCCCCCCGGCCTGAACTTCGCGGGGGGAGCAACGAAGCACCTCCCCTCCACCCCGGGAAATCTTCGAGGACAGGTAAGTGACTTTCGTCCACCCCTACTTACACCAAGGCAGGTAGGGAGTTCTTTGTTTTCAGGCAACCTTGTAACTAGGGATGTCAGGGAATTCCGCCATGGATCTCAGGGAGGCCGAATGCCAGTGCATTCGGCCCCCTGAAATCGGTGGCGGAACGGTCTGCCCCCCCGCCCCCCCGGGATGAGACTTACCTGGGGCGGATCTTCCTGGCGGCGGCATCTGCGGCGGCGTCTGCAGCGGCGGTTCGGCAGCGGCGGCAGCGGCCAGTCTTCCGACCAGCTGCCACCGCTGCCATTTCCAGTTAAAAAAACAAAACAAAACAAAGACGTGATAGGCTACGTAAAGATTTACATAGTCTATCATGGCTAGGTTTAAAAAAAAAACCGTGATAGGCTACGTAAATGTTTACGTAGCCTATCACGGCTGACTTAAAACAACAACAACACGCCTACTCAAATGGTGGCGGCCACAGCCACCACCATTTGCATACGCGTATGGTGTTTTTTTTTTTTTAAATCAGCTGTGATAGGCTACGTTAACATTTACGTAGCCTATCACGGCTGACTGCAGGGACGCAAATGGCGGCAGCTATGGCCGCCGCCATTTGCGTCCCTGCTAGTTAGCGGCCGGATGTCCGGCTGCTGGCGGAGCCGGCCGGCGGCTCCGCAGAATCCCTGCGGAGCACAGCAGGCCGGCCAGGATTCCGGGGGGGGGGGAGGAACGGAGTGCCTCCCCCCTGTTCAGGATTCCGGGGAGAGGGACGGAGCGCCTTCCCCCCCACCATCAGCATAATCCGTGAAAGGTAAGTGCCTTTTGTATATCCCTACTTGTAACTGCAACGGACGTGGCCCATTCTGGTCGATCACTTGTTGCAGTTTTGTGTTCAACCTTGCAGGAGAGGCCTTTCAGCTCAGACCATTGGGGGTAGGCTCTCAGCACTTGCCTTCTGGTCTAAAATGAAGGGCATGGATGACAACATGGCTGACTTCAGGGTCCAGAAGGCTCTTCATGGTTGGTCAAGGGTGTCACCAGCAATGCCCAACTTGAGGCTCCCTTTGACACCTGATATATTCCTGGGACTGAGGGGACAGTGGCCTTCTTCGTGTAGCTCACAGTATGAGGCCACCCTGTTCCATGATGCTGCCTTGACAGCATTTTTTGGAGCATTCAGGATTTCTGAATTGGTTGTAGCAGCCAAGCACAATCAGTCTGGGTGAGCTTTACAATTAAGTGATATTCAGTTCTCACATCAGGTTATCCACATCCAGTTAAGGAAATCCAAGACTAATCAAACTGGTGGAGGGGTGAAGCTGTCACTTTTCCCTGCCCTGCTGGAAGAGTTATGCCTGGTGACGGCTCTGGGGTCATTTCTCAATGTTCGGAGGAAATCACTTGGTCCTTTGTTGTGTCATGGTGACTCTCCCCCTTTGACCAAATATCAATTCTGGACCATCACGAAGGTGGCCTTGAAGGGTCTAAGACTAGGGACATTTCATTTCTGTGGCAGTTATGTGCAAGCACTTTTGGGGGCTATAGGGTTGTTGAACATTCAGAGGCACCAGAGGCTATAGGGTTGGTGAGCATTCAGAGGCACTGGTGACTGGTAAGGCCTGAGGCTTCCAGCTCAGGGTTTTGCAGCCCCTGTTGGAAGATAGGGATTACCTTTGAGGCCAATTTTCCTCACACACTCAGAGTCTTGTGGCCCAAGGGGGGGGGGGCTGACAGAGGAAGGCCTCCTGTCCCAAAACTGGGTAGTCCTGAGGGGTGGCGATCAAAGATGCCACCCCTCAGGCATCGAATGTCTCGCCGAATACAAGGCCAGGCTAGTCTGGCATAGAGAAGTTTCCCACTTAGGTTTCCCTTTGCAGACTGAATTAATTTCAATAAATGTGTCCCACAATTTTATACCAACTACTTGTGTCTTGTCTCTTTATTTCTCCCCTCCTTTTACCTGCAATACCCCATTTTATGTTATCTTTCTGCTAGGGATGTCAGAGAATTCCGTGACGGATCTCGATGAGACCAAATGGCAGTGCATTCGGCCCCCCGAAATCTATCGCGGAACGAAGCCCCCCACCCCTCCCACGAAAGGCACGCAAAACGGAGCACTTACCTGCTTCCGTCCATGCTGTTTTGCGAATGGCGGCCGTCCTGTAGCCACCATTCGCTTCCTCCTCTTCATAGCTGTGATAGGCTACGTAAATACTTACATAGCCTATCATGGCTAATGAAGGGACACCATTTGCATCCCTGCGGAGGTCATGATAGGCTACGTAAGTATTTACATAGCCTATCACGGCGAGGGGGGGAACCCAGCATACGCTAATGGTGGCAGCTACCGCCATTTGCGTACGCTGGGGTTTTTCCCCCTGATGTGATAGGCTATGTAAATATTTACATAGCCTATCACGGCTCAATACAGGGACGCAAATGGCGGCTATGACAGCTACCATTTGCATCCCTGCAGGGCTGCCCAGCTGCAGGCAGCCTGAGCCGGCTGGCAGCTCCGCAACTTGGCTGCGGAGTGGAGCCGGCTGGGCAGGATTCCAGGTGGAAGGACCGGATCACCTCCCCTCCGTCGAGGATTTCGGGGGGAGCGCCTCCCCCCCACCGCGGATTGCCCGGCACGGAGCCAGGTAGGTGTTTCGTACATCCCTACTTTCTGCTTCCCAAATATATATATATATATATATATATATATATAAATATAAATTTAATCAAGGGAACAAACATTGTGAAGGCAAGCATATTCACAAAGCTGCTTGTGGTGACCACCTGGAAAGAGACAACATAGTATAGGAAGTAATCATGTTGTCTGCCTTTCCTGTGTGATCTGGTTTCAGACATTACTGGACCACTCTGGGAAGCAAACGGGGTAACTAACCTGTAGGAATTTGTGAGGGCAAGAAACTCCCATTTGGACTCAAGACAGCCCAGAATCTGTCAGATATGGGATCCTCTCTGTAGGTATTTGAGTGTTAATATTTTGGATAAGAAACCAAAATCCTCAAGACAAGTATTGCGTTTATAATAGATTTACCAGAAGAGTCCTGCTTCTCCTTACAGGAAGGATACAGGAAGGACCATGGGGATGCAACCTCTTGAACAGGGAAAGGATGCAGGCCATTTTTAATAAGTTACATATAGGGTGCCATCACATGAGGCTTTTATTGTGTGCTCATGGTGGGGCACACATGGAAGTTTGTGTGTCCTTTTCACAACATTGCCAACATCCAGGGCACATCCAGTGGTATTTCCTAGTTTTTCCATGTTAAAAAGTTCCAGAGATAATGAGGTATTTAAATACCCTGGATTTTCCCTACTGCATACATTTGTCGTTGCGCTATTAAACAGCCATGAGATGGCGGTTTTTCACTGAGATCTATGGAACATTGAAAATTAAAAACTTCCCCTCTCAGCAATTATGTTGCCACAGTCTGGGAGCCCACAGTAAACATGGAAAGGCTCCACAATGGTAGGACTGCAGGTTTTTTCTTTAATCAAGAGATGTCCATAAAAAGGAGGAAGAGACAACAGCTTTTTGAAAGCTCCACAGAATTTACTGATAAATTAGTCTTCCCTTTGCACAGCTGAATTGTTTAAGCATTGTGTCTAAGCAAAAGTAATACCCTAATTATTGTCAAATCACTGCAATTGCCGGGTGACACTTCAGCTATCGTATTCTCATCAGGCTTGACCTTCCATTCGGCAAGGTCTTTCTACACGCCGAGCGAATTGGCCGTTTATTGATCATACCTTCGTGCTAATGCAGTGCAACATTTCACATGTAATTGAGATGCTGATTAATTCCAAGGGAAGGTGGCAGATTGAAAGGCACAAGGGATTGCTGGGAAATACGTTAAAAGTTGGCAGAAGCAAAGACATGGCACACAAGCGATATTGAACTTCTCGGGGGGGGGGGTGTTGTAGCACCACAAAACAGGTTTACTTCTGGCTTCCAGACAGAAAGCATTGACTTTCACAATTTGTGTTATCTGCATTAGTATTAAAAGGGAAATCTAAAAGAAAAAGTGGAGCCTGCAACAAAATGGGGCAGTGTGAAGCATTCTTCTTATTCACTGCCCAGTCAGGCAGCCCTGCCCCCTTCCACAGTACTCCATTCCATTCTTCCCTCCCAATCAGACAGCATCCCATCCCTGAGCATGCTCAGTCCTCACTGTGCTGTTTCTAGGGTTCCTCACCTCTCTTTGGTTTTCTTTTCTTAATATTTTTCATACTTCTGCAAATCTGGGGGTTCCGCTAAGCTTGCTGATTACTTCCCTCTTTTTTTTTTCTTTTTCTTTTTTGAAGGGAAAACTTCACCTTCTTTATTTTAGAAGATGAACATATTAGGGATGGCACGGGTGCCCAGCTTAGTCCGGGAGTCCAATGGACTCCCCCCATTCTTGCACTTGCCAAGCTACTGCCCCTCCTTGCCCCGCCGAACCACCCTCACCTACCCTAAGCTGTCTGCAAGTGCCTGTTGTTCCTACGGCCACTATTTTGCAAAAAAGAAAAAAAGGCAAACCGAGAACTTCTGTGAATTTAATATTGCACACATAGCAGATGTAAAGGCCCCATCTATGCAATTTTAGAGTTGCATATGGGCCATTTATGCTTGTAATATTACATAGATGGGGTCTTTACAGCCACTATGTGCACAATATTTAATGTACAGAAGTCCCTGAGTCACTTCCCCCCCCCAAATGGTGACTGCAGGAATGACAGTAGCTCGTAGGCGGCTTAGCGTAGGTGCAGGAAACTCGACAAGGGTGGGGGGCCGCAGTTAGGTGGGCGGCCGCAGTTAGGTGGGCACCTGGAGGACACAGACAGGTCATGTCTATCCATTGCTAGCACATATATGTCAAAGCAGGCAACAAGTTAGAAGTGGGGATGTTAGAGAAATCTGCCGCCGATTCAAATGAAGCCGGATTCTTTGGAATCCAGCCTCAGGAATCCACTGCAGATCGGCCCCACTTACCTCCTCTCCTGGAGGATTCTGCATGGGACAGCATGGCCACTTGTTGCACCAGGAGCCCTTCACCTCCACGCCGATCGCCATTTTTTTTTTTAATGGAGATTGGCAGGATGTCCCCATAGACTTATATGCAAAATAGAGCTGTGAATCTTGCATATAAGTCTATGTGTCCATAGGCTTATACGCAAGATTCACGGCTCTATTTTGCATATTTTGTGAGTACTTCAAACTGTTGTTGTAAACAAACAAAAAATCTGCTGCTTAATCAGGCACAGCTTTTTAATCAATGGTTTCATTGATTAATCTAACCAATCAACTAAACATCTACAGATTTATACACCACCTTTTGTCAATGATTTCAAGGCAATTTTACAAAAATTAAGACTAGTATCACAACAATAAAGAATGGGAGGGGGACAGAACACATTTAATATAGAGTTTAATCATTTCCAGTAGTCAATGTTTCAAAATATTGTTCAAAAATATTGCAGATGGTCAACAGATTTTAAACGCTGAAGCCCTGCGGAAAATATAGTAAAGTGAAAGGCAACAAATGTGTTTAGGTGGCTGTCAAAGAACACCTTCCATGTTATCTTTCTGCTAACACCAAATGTGGAGGAAAAAACTGTGGATTATCCCATCTATGTTCCCCAATGTGGAAAACCCCTGCAGGTTTGCTGCCACTGTTCCCTTCTTAACACTTTCAGACTGGAGTTTGTGGAATACCCTGCCACAAAGCTCTCATGTATGAAATCATTAAAACTCATGCCACCAAAATAACCCCATATATCTTGTATGTTGCCTGATAAATAAGGTATACACATGGAATTGACATCACCATTATAGACCAGGATAATCAATTAAAAGGAATTATATACATAAGGGAATAGAGTATTATTCTTGAAAGAGTAGATGGGAATGAGATACTTAAATACCCCATTCCGGCTGTCAAGGGCTCCTTGGAGGCCTCTCTCAGTCTAATCCAGTAGCCAAGTCTAGACACAGACAAAGGGATTCCTTTCAAAGCTTTATTCTTCTTTTACAACTTAACAGCTCTACAGGTAGCAACTAGATCTGAGCAGCAGAGTACCTATGCCCTAAGTTGAAACAGTTGGTCCCCGTTTGAAAGGGAATTACTGGCAGACCCCTGAATGTAAGGACTAGGGAGGGTCCCTCCCCTTTTCCCTTGGATCCTCTGGGCGCAGCCGCTGTTTGCGTGCCAACCGGGCACTGCGCCTCCTTTCCGCGCCCTCCATCTGGCGCCGCTCTCTGCATCTGCGTCGCGCATCCACCAAGTCTGCTATCTGTGCTCGGTCACTCCCTGGACTGCTTTCTAATCTAGGAATGCTGGTGGGAGGAATCTCCATCAGCTGTGGGCCCTGGGAAAGAGGAGCGCACTCCTCTCCCAGGAGCGACTGCTCTTCCTCAGAATCAGAACTACTCTGGGATTCTATGGGCTCAGTGTCCACCCTGACACCCATCTACTCTTAAATAGTAGATGAGATACTTAAATATCTTTGGTTACCAGCAGAGTCCTCACTGTTAATAAGCTCTCAATAGCTTTCCCCTCAGCTCAGATTCCACTTAACTCCCACCACCACTACCAATCCCTCACAACTAGAAGCAGAGGCTATAAGCAGTCTTCCTCTGCCTCTGCCTCTTCCTGCTGCCTCTGACTTCTGGGATGATGATATTATTTCCAGCATCACTTGCTGAAGCAACGTCTGGCCTGACCTCTGCCTGAATCCCCCTGCCTGCCTAAAGTTTCACCACAGCCTCACAGCATGGCCTCCTGCTCTGCACTGCCACCAGTTCCAGATTCTAGGTCTCAACAGAGAAAAGTACTCTCAAATTAGCTCGCTTTTCCCAGCTCTGAGCACTTGCCCTTCAGCCAACAACCATTAATTCCCATTGCTCTATCGCCAGCTGTCTCTGACTGACTTTTTTCCCACCCACCCCTGGCCAATCATGTTCCTTATGTTCCTAACTGCCAATCACCTTTATTGACCCACTTGACCAATCCAAGCAAAGCTATCTTCTCCTCACTGTAACCAAGGCAATCACAACTGTTTTAGGCTGAATACACAGTAACAAAGTTAGGCCTCTGGCCTACTCAGTTACAACATTACAGAGGTGACACAAAGTAGATAAACTAGTGCTGTGCTGAAAATTTTAATTCTTCCATTTTCTGCATTATGTGGTAGAGTGGGGGGTGAAATGAAAACTCTAGAGAAAAAGGCTGGGGAGGTAAGATTTTCAAATAACTTTCTCTGAGGGAGGGCAGGATTTCTGCTTACCTTTTTGAGTGTAGGTGGTAGCTGAGGAGTCTTCTATTTTTCTATTTATGTATTTAGTTTAAAAACTCCCCCTGCACTTTGAGCAGCCCAGGACTCTTTACAGACAGGCTTCTCTAGCTAGGCAGCTCTTTCTGAACTTCCATGGGACCACATAACCTCAGCCTCTCCTATAGGCATTCAGGAATCACTTCCAGGGTTGAGAAGCTTCTGTGCAAAGCAAGAATAAACACTAAACAAGGCTTTTAGAGCTTTAGGAAAGCTCTGTTCTTCCTTGCAATAACACACAGCAAGCAAGATAAGAGTTTTTCTAAAGCTCCAAAAGTCCTATTTGTTCTTGTAAGCTGGGACTTTATGCAAAGAAGCTTCCGCAAGCCAGGAGTTCTTCTTGAATAGCTATTGGAGAGGGCATGGTCAAATACTCTTACAGGAGTTCAAGAAGTGCTGCCAGGCTGGAGAGGCCTGTTTGTAAAGAGTCTCATGCTGGGGGCATTTTTCAAGTAAAAAACCCACAAAAAATAGAAAGACAATCCTTCAGCCACCTCCCAAACTTAAAAAAGATATGCATCCCCAAGATGAAAATTATTCAAAATTCTCCCCCTTCCTGCGAAACAGGCAGAAAAAAACAATGCTTCTTTTGCAGGGCGAGGAAAAATAAAAAAAAGAACATTGGGGGGTAGGATTTGGCATGGCACTAATATAAACATAACAAAAAGAATTGAACAGGCAAAACCAGATTTTCTTCACAGTGGTCAAATTCAAACGACTTTGTTTATATCATGTTACGATGATATCAGTTGCCAAGAAAAGCCTTTTATAATATTATCTGGCCAAAGTTGTTGGGTTTTGTTTTTGTTTTAAATAGAAGTGATTACTCCTAAAATAATTAGGGCAACATCACACTTAGAAATTATCAAAACTCTTTTGCTGTTCCTAAAAATCTTTCAGTTGTTTCAACCCAATGAGATAGCTCCAAAGGTGCTTCAGCATTTCTTCACTGTAGGCAATTGCTGGTGGCAACTTAAGGATGTAGCATCTACTGCCTAGGGGTGCATGAAAGTCACTTACCTGGTCTTGCAGCTTTTCGTGGTGGGGGGGAGGCGCTTCGCTGCTCCCCCCGCGAAGTTCAGGCCGGGGGGGGGGAGGCTTCCCGCCTCACCCGGCCGAAATTAAAATTAAATGAAATTAAAAGTAAAAAAAAAAAGACCCCCGTGATAGGCTGTGTGACGATCAACGTAGCCTATCACGGCTAGATCTGCAAAGTCAGCCGTGATAGGCTACGTAAATCGTCACGTAGCCTATCACGGGTGACTTAAAAAAAAAAAAAAAGCGCATACGGATAATGGCGGCCCCCATAGGGAGCCGCCATTCGCGTTCCCTATTTGGTCGCTGTAGTCTACGTAAATCGTTATGTAGACTACGGCGAAAATAAGGGCAACAGAAATAGCATTGCCCTTATTTTCACCGTAGTCTACGTAATCTTTACGTAGACTACAGCGACCAAATAGGGAATGTGAATGGCGGCTCCCTATGGGGGCCGCCATTAGCCATACACGCTTTTTTTTTTTTTAAAGTCACCCGTGATAGTCTACATGACGATTTACGTAGCCTATCACGGCTGACTTTGCAAATCTAGCTGTGATAGGCTACGTTAATCGTCACGTAGCCTATCACGGGGACATTTTTTTATTATTATTGGAATGGTGGCGGCGGCAGCCGGTCGAAAGATCGGCTGCCGCCCCCACCCCTGATGAAGACCCGACGAACCGCTGCAGGGACCCGCCACCGGGAGGGACATTCGGGAAAGGTAAGTCCCGTCCCAGGGGGGCTGCGGGGGGTGGGGGGGTGCAGAGAATTTCTCCCCGAAACTTCTTCGGGGGGCCAAACACTTTGGCGCTCGGCCCCCCCGAAGTTTCGGGGAGAAATTCTCCGCCAACCCTAATTTTTAGACTGAAGAACAAGCTCTGAGGTTGTGGTTTTGTAGGGCCTGGTGGACAAGGATTGGGCCTTGGAGTCAGCTGAGGCAGGCTAATACTGCACATTCAAAACACAGAGCTCATTCTGCAAGACTTACTGTGGCAGCAGTCTTGATGGGACTGGAAGTAAGGTATGAGAGCCTGACCACTGGGAGTCCTGGTTTGAGACTTTCCCCTGGCACCCTCTGGCTTCCCTTAAAATTCTTAGATGTTTTGCCTGAGGAGAAGTCTCTACATTCACTCCAGATTCAGTGGCAGCTGTAACCACAGTCTTCCATTTCTGTACAGTACAGCATACCCTATTTGTAAATAATTTTTTGGATCAAGTTAAGCACTAACGAAAGATTTAGTATGCAGTATGGTGAACTTCAGACAGATTGCTTTTTTGGTTTATTTGGAGAATGTTCTGGAATGTTGCTTGAATAAAAAATACTTTACTATCTATTTTTCAAACATCTGGTTTAATTGAACTCTAGGGTGCAAGGGCCTGGAATCTAATTTACTATGTCATTAAGAAGAAAACAATGTTAAAATCTTACCTACCTAGTAAATCCAGTTATTGTGAAATAAAGAATAATTTATCTGTTGCATCCCTAGAAAGGTTTTATAACATTATCTAGGAAATATACGGGACCTAATCAACTGAACCTTATGAAACAGCATGAATTTAAGCTCAGCCATTATGCAAAAGTGGGGGTGTTTTCATACAAGTTTCACACTGCTCCAGCTGGTCTAGGGACTATAGAAGCAAGCAAGCTCTGAGAGAGAGAGAGAGCGATCAGAGTGAGCAAATAGGGGGAGCAAAAAGGAGTTGGCCAGGGGAGTTGCAGTGGATGAGGAGACAAAGGTGAAGAGGTAAGTGGGATGGAGGAAGCCCAGGGGGCTGTCCTTTTCCTTCTGAGTGGCTGTGAGCTCACCAGGTGCTCCTGAGAGCTCCAACTGAATTGGGTGTGTGTGGCCTGAGTACTCCCAGCAGCTGTGTGGGCAGGAAGTTTCAGTCTGTTTCCTGCCTCCCAGCTGATCAGAGAAGAGCAGAGGAAGCTGCTTCAGCTGTTCTAGGGACTAAAGAAGCAAGCAAGCTCCCAGAGAGTGAGCGATCAGGGGGAGCAAACAGGGGGCGCAAACAGGAGTTGGCCAGGGGACTTTGGCAGGGGAGGTCTAGGGGAAGGCCCCTAACATTTTTTAAAAAACCTTTTTTCCCATTTTTTTAAATTTATTTGTCTTGTAACACACACTTCCATACCAGTGGGATTCTGTTTTAAACCTCCAGTGAGTAAGGGCCAGGCACATGCTACTCTAGAACAATCAGAAAGCTAGACACAACAAGGAAAAGAGGCTATGGAAGGACAAGACTCTCCAGTGGTGGTGACCTGCAAGGTGTGTGCAATGTTTGTTTTCTTGCCTGAGAATAACATGGCCTACACATGCAACAAGTGCAAGTTGATCACGCTGCTGGAAGAAAAAGTAAGAGGACTGGAGCAGCGACTGTCAACCCTCCAGGGAATAAGAGAACACAAAGAGTTCTTGGACAGAATGGTGGAACTACAACAGCAGAGTGAAGAACAGAAGCTTGAAGAGCAACAGCAAGCTGAGAAAGAAGTAGGGATGTATGAAAGTCACTTACTGTTTCGTGGATCTGCTTCACGGTGGGGGGGGAGGCGCTCCTTCCCTCCCCCCGGAATCCTCGATGGGGGAGAGGCGCTTCATCCCTCCCCCCGGAGTCCTGCCCAGCCCGCTCCGCTCAGCAAGGATTCCACGGAGCCGCCGGCCGGCTCCGCCCGCAGCTGGACATCTGGCCGCTGGGCAGCAGGGATGCAAATGGCAGCAGCCATAGCTGCTGTTGTTTGCGTCCCTGTACTTAACCATGATAGGCTACGTAAATATTACATAGCCTGTCATGGCAAAGTAAAAAAAAAACGTGTACGCAAATGGCGGCGGCTACGGCGGCCGCCATTTGCGTTCGCTATTTTTTGCCGTTCTAGCCTACGTAAATATTTACATAGGCTAGAATGGTGAAAAATAGCGAACGCAAATGGCGGCCACTGTAGCCGCCGCCATTTGCATACTCTGTGCCCAGCCACAGCCGGCCAGGAGACCAGCCGCCGCCACTGCCGCACCCGCCGCTGCACCCGCCACATTCTCCACTGCACCTGCCACTGCCGAATCCGCCGCCGCATCCACCACATCTGCCCCAGGTAAGTGCCGTCCCGGGGGATTCTGCAGGGGGGGCAGGAGGCTGTTCCACCATGGATTCCGGGGGGCTGGATTCTACAGAATCCGGCCTCACTGGAATCTGTGGTGGAATTCTCCACTATCCCTAGACAGAAGTGGGAAATGCTGAGGTGAGGAAAAATGCAGTAGAGGATACTCCTTGGAAAAGGGTGACAGGAGCAGAAGAACTAGAAGCCACTCTGCACCAGTGGAAGCAGTGGAGCTATGGAACCATTTCCAGGTACTTGAGGATGAGACTGGAGGATAGGGATGTCAGAGAATTCTGCCACGGACTCCAGTTCTTTAGAATCTGGCCCCCTGGAGTCGATGGCGGAACACCCCCCCCACGGAATCCCCCTGGGACAGACCTACCTGGTGGCGGATGCAGCGGTGGCAGCAGCTCCAGCAGCAACAGCGGCGGCGGATCAAACATTGGTGGTGGCGGCTCCAGCCGCTGCCAGGCTGCTGCGGCCACAAATTGCGGTGGTCATAGTGGCTGCCATTCACATCCCTATGCTTGCCTGTGATAGGCTACATATATATTTACGTAGCTTATCATGGGCTAGCATAGGGCATCCCCCATGCAGGACACCATTTGCGTCCGCAGCAGTCCGGCAGTAGGTGGAGGCCCTGCTGTGGATCGGCCTGGCCGGCGGCTCCTCGGACTGGCCATGAAGCAGAGCTGGCTGGGCAGGATTCCGGGGGGAGGAACGGATCGCCTCTCCCCCCGTCGAGGATTCTGGGGGGAGGAACCGATCATCTCCCCCCACCTGCAGACCCCAGCAGAGCCAGGTAAGTGGGGTTTCATACACCCCTACTGGAGGACAGCCTGCCAGGAAGAATTACAGGGGAACCTTCATGGGAGTGAGCAAGATGCTGAAGGTCAGTCAAGCAGAAGCAATGAAACCACGGCCTATAACAACAAGAAGAGAAGAGTCGTATTAGTGGGAGCCTCCTTGCTGCGTTGCATTGAAACCCAGGTATGTCATGAAGACCCGTGGACTCTTCAGGTATGCTGTCTCCCAGGAGGATGGATTAGAGATGTAACTGAAGGGTTACCTGCACTCATAAAGCCCACTGACAGGTATCCCTTTCTTCTCATCCATGTGGGAACTGGGAACAAATGATGCCGCCAAGCAGAGCTGTGAAGAAATCACGTCAGACTTTGAAGCTTTGGGAAGGAAACTCAAGAACCTTTGGGCCAAGATAGTTTTCTCATCCATCCTTCCAGTAGTTAGAAGAGGGATAGAAAGGGAAAGAAAAATACTCCGGGTGAATGACTGACTACGAAGGTGGTGCCGACAAGAGAGATTTGGATTCTGGGACCATGGGCTGTACTTTCTGGAAGATGGACTATTGGCAAGGGATGGGTTGCACCTCACAAAGGCTGGGAAGAATGTGTTTGCTCACAGCATGAAGAACTTTATCAGGAGGGCTTTAAACGAAATCCCACAGGGAAGGGAGACGTAAAGTTGGGGGTAACGATGGATGAAGGCTCAAGCACCACAATGGAGAGAACAGCTCTAATAGCGCCCAATAATAGTCTTCACAAACATGTAGAAAGAAAACCCGACCATGAAGCACATGGTCTTTGATGTCTATATACTAATGCCCAGAGTATGGGAAAAAAATGGAATGAACTTGAACTCTTAATACAGGAGATAAAGTATGACTAGTTGTAACTGAGACTTGGTTGGATGACTTTCATGACTGGAATGCAGCAATTGAAGGATATAACTTGTTCAAAAAGAACAGGAGGAACAGAAAGGGAGGTGGGGTTGCGCTATATATTAAAAATACATATTGTTGTTGTTCAGTCGTTCAGTCGTGTCCGATTCTTCGTGACCCCATGGACCATAGCACGCCAGGCCTTCCTGTCCTGCGCTCTCTCCCGGAGCGTGCTCAAGTTCATATTCATTGCATCCGTGATGCTATCTAGCCATCTCATCCTCTGCCGTCCCCTTATCCTTTTGCCTTCAGTCTTTCCCAGCATCAGGGTCTTTTCCAGGGAGTTTTCTCTTCGCATTAGGTGGCCAAAATATTGGAGCTTCAGCTTCATTATCTGTCCTTCCAATGAGCACTCAGGGTTGATTTCCTTTAGGATGGACTGATTTGACCTCCTTGCAGTCCAGGGGACTCGTAAGAGTCTTCTCCAGCACCACAGTTCGAAAGCATCAATTCTTCGGAGAAGGAGCTTGGTAGCCCCATTGAGAGCATCTGGGTGAAAATAAATGGAGCAAAGAATAAAAGGAACCTGGTGGTCGGGGTCTACTATTGGCCACCCAATCAAGGAGAAGACGAGGATGAAACTTTTGAAAAGCAAATAGCCAATGTTTCAAGGAAGCATGATGTAGTAGTAATGGGGGACTTCAATTTCCCCGATATTTGTTGGGAGACAAATACTGCAAAACATGTCCCCTCCAGGAAATTCTAGGGATGTATGAAAGTCACTTGAGGTTTCGTGGATCTGCTTCTCAGTGGGGGGGGAGGCGCTCCGTCCCTCCCCCTGGAATCCTGCCCAGCCGGCTCCGCTCCACACTCCGCCAGACATCCGGCCGCTGGGCAGCAGGGACGCAAATGGTGGTGGCCGTAGCCGCCGCCGTTTGCGTCCCTGTACTTAACTGTGATAGGCTACGTAAATATTTACGTAGCCTATCACGGCAAAGTAAAAGAAAAATGCGTACGCAAATGGCGGCGGCTATGGCAGCTGCCATTTGCGTTTGCTATTTTTTGCCGTTCTAGCCTACGTAAATATTTACGTAGCTAGAACGGATAAAAACAGTGAACTCAAATGGCAGCTGCCGTAGCCGATGCCAGTTGCGTATGCTGCGCCCAGCCACGGCCGGCCAGGAGACCAGCCGCCGCTGCCCCACCTTCTGCCACCTCCACGGCCGCACCTGCTGCCCCCACCACTGCCCCCACCGCCGCTGCACCTTCCGCCACCCCTGCCACTACCACACCTTCTGCCACCACTGCTGCGCCGCTGCCGCACCGCTGCCGCCGCACCCACCACCAAAGCTGCCACCACATCTGCCACCCCATCCCCCCATCCACCCCAGGTAAGTGCCGTCCCGGGGGTTCCGCGGGGCGGGCGGGGGGGCAGGAGGCCGTTCCTCCACGGGTTACAGGGGGCCGAATGCCAGTGCATTCGGCCCCACTGGAATCCATGGCAGAATTCTCTGCCATCCCTAGGAAATTCCTGACTTGTGTGGTGGATAACTTCTTGCTACAGAAAGTAGAGGGAGGAACTAGAGGATCGGCTATCCTTGACTTGATCCTAAACAACAGAGATGACTTAGAGGATAAAGTAGCAGTTACAGGAACTCTGGGGGAAAGTGACCATGTTGTACTTGAGTTCTTGCTTCTAAGGGAAGCAAAAGCCACATGTAGTCAAACGCGTACCCTGGATTTTAGGAAACCTGATTTTAATAAACTCAGAACAATGATCAGTAAGGTCCCATGGCAAGCGACGCTAAAGAGAAAAGGAGTCCAAGATGGGTGGGAGTTTTTTTTCAAAGGAAATTCTCAAGGCACAATTACAAACCATTCCAACAAGAAAAAAAGGTGGAAGACAACAGAAGAAGCCAATGCGGCTTCACAAAAAGCTTAGGGATGATCTGACAACAAAAAAGTACACATATAGGAAGTGGAAGGAAGGCCAAGCTACAAAGGAAGAGTACAGGCAGGTAGCACAGAATTGAAGGGATGGCGTCAGGAAGGCTAAAGCTGAGAACGAGCTGAGGTTAGCGAGAGATGCTAAAAGCAACAAAAAGGCTTTCTTCAGATACATGCATAATAAAAGACAGAGGAAAGAAATGGTGGTTCAGCTATTAGATAAGGATGGCAAAATGATAACAGATGACAAAGAAAAGGCAGAACTGCTCAATTCCTTCTTCGACTCAGTCTTCTCCTGAAAGAGGGTCTATCACCCCCCTGGCAAATGAGAAGTATAGGCTGAAGGGGCAGGATTGCAGCTTGAGACTGATAGGCATATGGTCAAGGAACACCTAATTCCTTTGAATGAGTTCAAATCTCCAGGGCCAGATGAACTGCATCCTAGAGTAATAAAGGAACTGGCAGAAGAACTCTCAGAACCACTGTCTATTCTTGTGAAGAAATCATGGAGGACGAGGGAAGTGCCAGATGACTGGAGGAGGGCTAATGTTGTCCCTATCTTCAAAAAGGGTAAAAAGGAGGAACCTGGGAACTCCAGAGCAGTCATTCTGACATCAATCTCTGGGAAAATTCTGGAGCAGATTATCAAGCAATCCATCTGTAAGCACCATGAAAACAATGCCGTGATTACTCAAAGCCAACATGGATTTGTCAGGAACAAACCCTGCCAGATGAATCTGATCTCATTTTTTGATTGGATAACCTCCCTTGTGGACTGTGGGAATGCTGTGGACATAATATACCTCAACGTCAGCAAAGCTTTCAACAAAGTGCCCCATGATATCCTGATGAGCAAACTAGCTCAAAGTGGGCTGGATGAAACAACTATCAGATGGATCCACAGCTGGCTACAGAATCAGACTCAAAGAGTGCTTATCAATGGGATCTTCTCAAACTGGGGAGAGGTAACAAGTGGGGTACTGCAGGGCTCAGTCCTGGGCCCAGTGCTCTTCAATATTTTTGTAAATGACTTGGAGGAGGAGGTGCAGGGAAGGCTGATCAGATTTGCAGATCACACAAAATTGGGCGGAATAGCTGAAACCTTGGAAGTAGGGGTGTACGAAACTAGGGATGGACGAAAGGGACTTACCTTGTCCCGCAGCTTGCTTCGTGGTGGGGGGGAGGTGCTTCGGTTCTCCCCCTGAAGTTCAGGGGAGGGGGGGAGGTGCCCTGCCTCGCCCGGCCAAAATTCAGGCTGGGGGGGAGGCGCCCCATCCCTCGCTGGCGAAATTCAGGCCGGGGAGGAGCACCCTGTCTCCCCAGCCGCAAAAAAAAAAGTAAAAAAACCCAAACACACACCCGTGATAGGCTACGTAACGATTTGCGTAGCCTATCACGGCTAGATTTCCAAAGTCAGCCGTGATAGGCTACGTAAATCGTCACATAGCCTATCACGGGTGACTTTGGAAAAAAAAAAGCGTGTATGCAAATGCCATTTGCGTTCCTTATTTGGCACGTCTAGTCTACGTAAAGATTTACGTAGACTACGGAGAAAATAAGGGAACACTATTTGCGTTGCCCTTATTTTCACCAAATCTAGCCATGATAGGCTACGTAAATCATCATGTAGCCTATCATGGGTGTGGTTTTTTTTTTTTTTACTGTACTTTTTTATTTTGTAATGGCAGCAGTGGCAGCTGGTCAGGAGACCGGCCGCCGCCCCCACCCCTGCCGAAACGCCGTAGAATTGCCGCTGGGACCCGCCGCCAAGAGGGACATTCGCTGAAGGTAAGTCCCATCCTGGGGGGGGGCGGGGGGCTGGTGGAGAATTTCTCCAACACTTTCGGGGGGCCGAATGCGTCGGCACTTGGCCTCCCGAAAATTCGTGGAGAAATTCTCCACCATCCCTATACGAAACCCTGCTTACCTAGCTCCACCAGGTTCCGCAGGTGGGGGGAGGTGCTCCGTGCCTCCTCCCGGAATCCTGGCTGGCTGGGTCCGCTCCGCTGCCAAGCTGCGGAGCCACCGGCTGGCCGGCTCTGGCCGCCCGCAGCCGGACATCCGGCTGCTGGGGAGCTCTGCAGGGACACAAATGATGGCTGTCATAGCTGCCGTCATTTGCATCCCTGTAGTGAGCCATGATAGGCTATGTAAATATTTACGTAGCCTATCACGGCAGGGGGGGGAAACCCAGCGTACGCAAATGGCGGCAGCTACCACCATTTGAGTACGCTGGGGTTCCCCCCCCACGCTGTGATAGGCTATGTAAATACTTACGTAGCCTATCACAGCCTCCACAGGGATGCAAATGGCGTCCCTGCATTAGCTGTGATAGGCTACATAAGTATTTATGTAGCCTATCATGGCTGAAGAAGGAGGAAGTGAATGGCGGCTGCAGGACAGCCGCCATTCGCACAGCAGCACGGACGGGAGCAGTTAAGTGCTCCATTTCGCACACCTTTCGTGGGGTGGGGGTGGCGGGGACTTCGTCCCGCGCGCCTTTCATGGGGGGGGCAGGGGCTTCATTCCGCAATGGTTTTCGGGGGGCTGAATGCACTGGCATTCGGCCTCACCGAGATCCGTCGCAGAATTCTCTGACATCCCTACTTGGAAGACAGAAACAAAATTCAAAGTGATCTTGATACATTGGAGTGCTGGGCAGAAAACAACAGAGTGAAATTTAATAGGGATAAATGCCAAGTTCTGCACCTAGGAAAAAGAAACCAAATGCACAGTTACAAGATGGGTGATACATGGCTCAACAACACTTCAAGCGAGAAGGATCTTGGAATTGTTGTTGATCACAAGCGGCATATGAGCCAACAATGTGATGTGGCTGCAAAAAAAGGCAAATGCTCTTTTGGGCTGCATTAATAGAAGCATAGCTTCCAGATCCCGGGAAGTACTAGTTCCCCTCTACTCAGCACTGGTTAGGCCTCATCTGGAGTACTGTGTCCAGTTCCAGGCACCACATTTTAAGAAGGATGCAGACAAGCTGGAGAGGGTTCAGAGGAGGGCAACAAAGATGATCAGGGAAACAAAACCTTATGAAGAGAGACTGAAAGAACTGGGCATGTTTAGCCTTGAGAAGAGAAGACTGAGGGGAGATATGATAGGGCTCTTCAAGTACTTGAAAGGTTGTCACAGAGAGGAAGGCCAGGATCTCTTCTCGATCATCCCAGAGCACAGGACACGGAATAATGGGCTCAAGTTACAGGAAGCTAGATTCCGTCTGAACATCAGGAAAAACTTCCTGACTGATAGAGCAATAGGACAATGGAACCAATTACCTAGGGAGGTAGTGGGCTCTCCCATGTTGGAGGCATTCAAGGTGAGGCTGGACAGCCACCTGTCAGGGATGATCTGACTTGTATTCCTGCATTGAGCAGGGGGTTGGACCTAATGGTCTTGTAGGCCCCTTCCAACACTACTATTCTATGATTCTATTCTATGATTCTATGATCCTTCCCTGTCAAGGTGAGGAAGGCAAGTTGGCTACCCATCCTCCCTACTACCTGCCCTCCCCACAAATGCCAAGATACTGACCTGGATCACAAAGTTAATAAGGGTGCGTATGATGGCAACAGCATCTCAGTGGAGAACCCGAACAACCATATGCATAGTAGGGTTAGAGCTGATCGAAACAAAAATGATTACAGCATGTTAGCAAAAGTAAGGACTAAAAAGATAGGACTTAAAATTTTGAGTGTGATGGAAGTGGAACAGTGCACAGGATAGAGTGTCATCTAATTTTGTATGGCATGAATATGTTGGCATTACCTCAACAGTTCTATTTAGGTCTAAGCTGAAAGTACTCGCAGCTTTTCAGGAACATTTTTGTCAGTGTTGAATTATGGGCCCCTAAGGGGGACAATTGTTTGTCATGGCTTGCATAATAATAACAACAACAAACAACAATAATGATTACCCTACTCATTTACATTGCCCCCCTCATTCATTTGTTTCAGTCATGCCATCGCATGGCCATAATTGATTGTAGTTATGCTACCCTATTGACTGTGAGATCAGTGATTGGCTGGGATCATCCATGTGATTAATCCAGGAAACATTGCCCAAATTCTCATTTTACCTCATTTGGCCTCAGTGATGTTATCAGTAGCCAGTTCTGACTGGCATCATAGTATTGTGAAGTCATCCTGTGCAGCATGTGATGCCTGATTGGCTGGAACCACCCACATCAATAATTTAGGAAGGAGAAGAGAAGTCGTAAGTAGAGGAGAAAAAATGGTGCCAAATCATCAGAAGCTAGTGGAAACAATGACACCATTTACCACTTGTAAAAATAAAATGTGTTGCACTTTTCCATCTGCTAGCTAGCATCAAATAATGCACTAGAAACAATACTACACTCTTCTGTGCTGAGCAGCAGGCATATGACAAATAATTAACCATTGGCTTCTTGTTGTTAATTCATTACTGATGATAATTAGAAACTGCTTTAAATGATTTGTTATAACATTCTGTGAATGATTCTGACTGAATATGTTTACTGTAATAGAACATCATTATGAACAACCCGAACTAGATAGAAAACAGCTAACTTCCTAGAAAAGTGGTTTGGCCCTTTTGACTTCCAATGAAAGATTCTCAGAAAAAGAGGAGTCCCTGCAATCCCCTCATATATTGGGCAAATGTGAAAGGGGGTTCATATGTATCCCCTGAAGAGAGAGCTCAAAGCACATGCACTATGACCCTTCTTAAACATGTATGTATGCACATAGCATACCAATGCGTCCAACACTGGGAAGTTACCCTAGGGATGCATGACAATTTTGTTTTAGTTTGAATCATTCAAATCATTCAAAACTGCCCTATTTCCAGCCCTGAACATGAATGGGAGCAGACGTTCTTCAAAAATGTTTGCAACTTCCCAAACTTGCATTCACATTTGCAAAACGTGTCCTTGCAAAATGCACAACTTGAAAAATGCACAGCTTCCTGGAAATGCTCAACTTTCTCCAAGTGCACAAAATGTTTAGCTTTCTCCAAATGCTCAATTTTTGAAAAATGCTCAACTTTTCCTATTCAAATGAACCAAAATACAGGTTGCAAATGAGAACAAGAGTGAGCTGAACTGAGTTTTGAAGTAAAGTAGGGGTGTACAAAACCCCGCTTACCTGGCTCCGCCGGGTTCCGCTGGGGGGGGAGGCGCTCCGTCCCTCCCCCCAGAATCCTGGCCAGCCAGCTCCACTCTGCAGGGATTCCGCGGAGCTGCCAGCCGGCTCCGCCAGCAGCCGGACATCCGGCCGCTGGCTAGCAGGGACGCAAATGGCGGCTGCCATAGCCGCTGCCGTTTGCGTCCCTGTATTCAGCCATGATAGGCTACATAAAGACTTACGTAGCTTATCACATCTGGGTTAAAAAAAAACAACGCATACGCAAATGGTGGTGGCTACGGCCGCCGCCATTTGCGTTCCTTATTTTT
This sequence comes from Heloderma suspectum, assembly GCF_057233095.1. Lineage (NCBI taxonomy): Eukaryota > Metazoa > Chordata > Lepidosauria > Squamata > Helodermatidae > Heloderma > Heloderma suspectum. The sequence continues at coordinate 304,029,546 of NC_139460.1, read as the reverse complement.
GGCTGTCTTAGTCTACATAAATATTTACGTAGACTAAGACGGCGAAAATAAGGGGGAACGCAAATAGCGTAGCGGGCGCTATTTCCATTCCCCTTTATTTTCACTGTCTTAGTCTACGTAAATATTTATGTAGACTAAGACGGCCAAAAATAAGGAATGCAAATGGTGGCGGCCATAGCCGCCATTTGCGTACGCGTTTTTTTTAAAAAAAACCCAGACATGAAGGCTACATAAGTCTTTTCGTAGCCTATCACAAATGAGGAAGAAAAAAAACCAGACTGCAAATGGTGGTGGTGGCAGCAGCAGTTCGGAAGACCAGACCCTGCTGCCACTGGAGCCGCCGCTGTCTGGAACATCCACCCCAGGTAAGTCTCGTCCTGGGGGGGATCTGCCGGGGGGTGGGGAGGTGGCAGGCCGTTCCGCCACGGAGTTCGGGGGGCCGAATGCACTGGCATTTGGCCTCGCTGAGCTCCGTGGCGGAATTCTCTGACATCCCTAAAGTAAAGTCTGGAGAATTTCAGTGAGCTTGAGCATCCCTGGTTCTCCCATCCACAAGTTATCCTTGTCTTCATAACTGGCTAATTGCCCCAGTCGCAGCATCCTGCACCTTCTGAGGAATAAAGTGCTGCAGGACCAGTTGTTTGAGATATGAGGAGCTGGATGTTTACGGCATGAGGAGGCTGCACTGGTTCCATCTCTGGCACTCAGCTGCAGGACTGAAAAGGAGTTGGTAGAAACCAAGTAGGCCAACCAGCAGGGAAGACCACGGTCATATAATGCATTTGATTCACTATTATACTATAGATACTAGCTCTTTTCAAGCATTCTGATTCTGAATATACTGAACATTCGAGGAGAGGGAGAACACTAGCCCCGCCTCTCTCTCTGCATGTTTCTGTCATCTGTACCTATGGAGGGTGATGTTCTGAAGACGAGAGCCTCCTGTATCCATGGAAGCTCTCTACACAGTTCAGAACACTGGAAAATCAACATTCTTAATCACATGAGGAGCCTCCATGGATACAGGAGACTCCCCTCTTCAGAAAGTCTCCCTCTGCAAGTACAGCACAATGGCAATGTGCAAGGAGGGGGTGGAGATTGCAACTTCCTTCTCCTCATTTTTTTGGTATACTCAGAACACCTGAATCAGAACACCTGAATAGGACTACACTGACTTATAAAAAGAGGCTCAAATCAATGCTGTGTGAGTGCACCCTCAGCTCTTTTTATGTGTTGTCTGTATGCATCCTTAAGGGCAGATGTCATGCTAGTGTAGTAGTCACCATTCAGCATTCTGCTGTACTCATGATGGCCCCTTAGATTATAATAGGTAAGTACTATTGGAGGGAATAGGGACCGCGGTGGCTTAGTGGTTAAGACGCTGAACTGCGGACCGGAAGGTTGGCAGGACAGCAGTTCAAGACCTGAGTGCCGCGTGACGGAGTGAGCTTCTGTCTTCAGTCCCAGCTCCTGCCAACCTAGCAGTTCGAAAGCAAGAAATTGCAAGTAGATAAATACGTACCACTTTGGAGGGAAAGGTGACAGTGTTCCGTGCCCCTCGGTGTTCAGTCATGCTGGCCACATGACCACAGAAGCATCTTCGGACAGCACTGGCTCTTCGGCTTAGAAATAGGGATGGCGGAAAATTCCTCCATGGATTTCATTGAGGCTGAATGTACTGGCATTCGGTCTCCCACCCCCAGCCACCCCGCGGAATCCCCCTGGGATGAAGCTTACCTGAGGCAGAGGGGGAGGCGGAGGTGGCTCCAGCGGCGGCAGCGGCAGCTGGTCTCTCGGCCGGCTGCTGCAGCCGCAAATGGCGGCTGTCATAGTGGCCGCCATTTGTGTCCTTCCAGGCTGCCGTGATAGGCTATGTAAGTATTTATGTAGCCTATCATGGCAAAGAGCAGGGGCACAAACAGTACGCCATTTGCACCCCTGCTCTTTGCTGTGATAGGCTACGTAAGTATTTACATAGCCTATCATGGTAAAGGTAGCCATGGAAATGGCGTAGCGGCTGCCGTTTGCATAGCTGCCTTTACTGTGATAGGCTATGTAAATACTTACGTAGCCTATCACAGCAGCCTGGAAGGACACAAATGGCGGCCACTATGACAGCCGCCATTTGCGGCTGCAGCAGCCCAGCTGCAGCCAGAACTCCATCTGCGGCTGGCCCCGGCCGGCGGCTCCGCGGACCTGCCGCAGAGTGGAGCTGGCCTGGGAGGATTCTGGGGGGATGGACGAAGCACCTACCCCCCACTGTGGATGCCCCAGCTCAGAACCAAGTAGGTGTTTCGTACATCCCTACTTAGAAATGGAGATGAGCACCACCTCCTAGAGTTGGACATGACTGGCTGGGGACACCTTTACCTTTACTATTTGAGAAAGCTGCAAAGCAGAGAAAAGCAAACTGCTGTAGGTTATACATTTGTTTCCTTCAATCTTATGCAGAATTACTGCAGTGGTTTGCATTTCCTTTTTCCCCATAGAAGAGAATACTAAGCACTAAAGGTATCTCTCAAAAATAAGGTAATGATTAATTCTTAAGATTGTATTTACGGATCCTATCAGTTCTAACCTTCCTCAATCAGTTTCTGTTCTTATTTCAGACCCCACAGCAAACACAGCTGCCTGTTTGTACATTAAGGCATGCATGTGGGTAATCTAAAGGCCCAGCAACCTTTAATATAATCAGAGAGATTAAGTTGTCCTTTATGCACCCTTTACTGATTATTTTTAGTTTTGTATTTGGTACGTTTACCCTACTCAGTACTGACACTTAACATAAAATCTGTGCCCCAAAGTATGAAATTGATCTAGACGTGGTCAATCTTGGAGTAGACCCATTTAAATCAATGGGACTTAGGGTAGACTAATTTAAGTCCAATTGATTTAAATGCATCTACTGCAAGATTGACTCCCATTATGTCATCATGCCTCTCAAGGAGTGTGCTTAAGGATGCCCCAGCCAGCCATGCTGGGAGTCGTAGGACTGTTTGCTGTCTACATGCACAAGATTGCTCCCTAAATCAAACATTAGAAATAACAACATTGCCTGGGATGAGCTATTACCTGTAGAGGCAAGATCTCCAAAGTGCAACTGTTCATAAGGGCTTCACCATTCACTTCAGTGGAAGAGATAGCTTGGTGCATACAAAGGGATTAATGAACCATTCTGTCCTTGTATTGCATAAGAGTTCCCTTTGTGAACTGGAGCTCACATGAGCTGAAAATGGAGCAGGAAGTATTTATCAGAGGCCGTACCCAGACTGTCCCTACCTCCTGATATGAAATGGGACATCATGGTTGGCCATTTTGGATGAAGTACTTGGTTCTGGAATTTCTTCCCCTGTCCATTTCCTCAGCATCTGTGAGTAGTGGCAAAGATGGAGATAGTGAAAAATTGGAAAATTCCTTCAGGATACACAATGGAAAGTTGGTTTAGAGAAATTTGGATTATCACTCTTGCAGAAACATTGACATCCAAGTCAGCTAGCTAGAGAGGTACAACCAAGCTGGACAGGTTTCTGGTGACATGGGGTCATATCCAATGGTGTCCCAGAGCCAGTGCTAATGATATTGCACTAGACTAAACCAACAGTCTGTAATACTATACCCCATCCTTCCCCAACCTGGTGTCCTCCAGCTGTTTTGGACTACAACTACCAGCTTTCCTAGCCATCGGGCATGTTGGCTGTGGCTGGTGGGAGTTGACGTTCAAAACAACTAGAGAGCACCAGGTTCAGAAAGGCTGCTATACCCTCATACTTGGAAATAAGGCCCACTGAATTCAATGTGACTTACTTCTGAGTAGAAATGTATTGGGTTGCACAGTTACATGATTAAGAAAAAACCTTATTTCATTTCACATCACTGCATTTGTAATTCCTTTGGCATAGTGATGATGTAACAACTCACCTTTCAACATTCTGAAATGTATATCCAGTGTGCAGTGATATTTTTGTTATATGTTTCCTGTTTGTTGCTCATATATATATATATATATATATATATATATATATATATTCAAAGAATATTATAAATAACAACCACCCACTGTTATTTATGCAGGCTTTTAATGGGTTTTTTTTTAAAGCCCCTTGGGCATATTTTCTGTTACTGCTTTTAAATGTGTTTTAACGCTGATGGCTGTTTCATTTGTTTTCTGCTGCTGCTTTCCTCTTCTACTGCTTAGGCTTTCGTATTTCTATGTGTATTGTTATAGTAGTTTTTTTATCACCTTGGAAATTCCCTTTAAAATTAAAATTGACAGGCATATAAATATTTTAAATCAAATAACTAACCAGTCAATTTATTTTCAGCTTCATGCAGACAGCTTAGTACAATAAGTAGATCATGTGGCTATTATGCAGAGGTTACAATGAGGCATTCTTTAGCTTGTCAGACCAGATTGTTTTTTCCAAGGTTGGAAAGTTATGAGGGACCTAATGAAAGTGGTGGGTTGTAGAAGTAGGTCTGGGCAGTAGGGATGTGCTGACCTCCCCCAAGAGAAAAAGTCAGCATTCTGCTTGTTTCCCTCATATTTCCTGAGGTGTTTGGCCCATGCAGCAACCTTCAGATTCACATCAACATTTCACTTCAGGTGAAATCCAGTAGCAACTTTAGGATGTGCAGACTACCCTTAGAAATGTCTCTCATGTCTCATCTTGCTGAAAATATTTTTCTACCACCTCAATTCCTCAGATGTTTTGCTTGAGCAGCAATCCCAACACTTACCATATAAATGACAGCAAAGCTTAAGGGCAATGAGTCTGTGATATAAACTAGTAGGTATGTTAGAGGATTCTGCCATGGACTCCAGTGAGGCCGGATTCTTTAGAATCCGGCCCTCCAGAGTCCATGGCGGAAAAGAGCAATCCCCCCGCCACCCCACAAAATGTACGCAGAATGGAGTCTACCTTTGTTGGCCATCCGTTGCCCCACTAATGGCTGCCCCAGTCTGCGGCCACCATTTCCTGTTTACTTTAGCCACGATAGGCTATGTAAGCATTTATGTAGCCTATCACAGCTAATGCAGTGACGCCATTTGCATCTCTGCCTTTTGCCATGATAAGCTATGTAGATATACACGTAGTCTATCATGGCTAACGCAGGGATGCAAATGGCATAGCGGCCGCCATTTGTGTCCCTGCCTTTTGCCGTGATAGGCTAAGTAAATATATATGTAGCCTATCACAGCCTCCACAGGGACGCAAATGGCGGCCGCTACTGTGGCCGCCATTTGCCGCCACAGCCCAGCAGCAGATAGAAGTCCGGCTGCGGGCAGCCCCAGCCGGCGGCTCCGCAGAGTTGCCGTGGAGTGGACCCGGAAGGGGAAGATTCCAGGGGGAGGGATGGAGCGCCTCCCCCCTACCATGGATGGCCCCAGAAGAATGGGGTAAGTGATTCGTACACCCCTACTAGCAAAAGATGTGGAAGAGTGCTAGGGATGGCATTTTAATTGAAGATATCCATCATGAGGAGGAGTTACAGAGTAATCATTAATTTCTAAGGATGCTGGAGAAATTCAAGATGGACTAAAATGAGCTCAGATTTCTAAGAATCTAGCCTGCAGAATCTGCTGCGGAGTGCCCCCATAAGGCCATGCGGAGTCTGCGGACTTTCGGATGACTTTTTACTTTCCCGAAATTTACGCATATACATCCGTAAAAAAATGCGTAAGCTTCTGCTGAGGAAACGTTCAATGGAATGGGGGACAATACACTAAATAATACATACTGAGGTAAATTATGTAACTACTTACGTAAATACTTATGTAATTATTTGCATATTTTTCCGCATCCATCTATGGGTAGATGATAGAATGAAAGGTGCCTGACAATCCACAAAACACAGACGGAGCGGATTTTACACAGTCCGTACATCCCTATTAATTTCTCCTCTGACACCCTCTGTTTCTGAATGTTAAGAATTTGGCTGTCCCATCATGTTTGTTATTATTTGTCAACATGATGACGAATACCTGCTGAGTTCTACTTATACATGTGATTTGAGGTAGGACTTGGAGTGCTCTGTAACTAGGGATGGGCGAATGAGCAATATTCGACATCGCTAGGATTCTCCGTAGGGTAGGGATGTACGAAAGTCCTGGTCTCGCAACTTGCTTCGTGGTGGGGGGGAGGCGCTTCGCTTCTCCCCCCGAAATTCAGGCTGGGGGGGAGGTGCCCCGCCTCACCCAGCCAAAATTCAGGCCGGGGGGGAGGCGCCCTGCCTCGCCCGGCCGAAATTCAGGCCTGGGAGAAGCCCGGTCTCCCTGGCCACGAACTTCAAAAGAAAAAAAAAAAAGCCCCATGATAGGCTACGTAATTATTTACGCAGCCTATCACAGCTAGATTTTCAAAGTCAGCCATGATAGGCTATGTAAATCGTCACGTAGCCTATCACAGGTGACTTTGGAAAAAAAAAAAGTGCGTACGCAAATGGCAGCGTTGCCCTTATTTTCGCCATAGTCTACGTAAATCTTTACGTAGACTAGACGTGCCAAATAAGGAACGCTAATGGCGGCGCCCATGGGCCGCAGCCATTGGCATACATGCTTTTTTTTTTTCAAAGTCACCCATGATAGGCTACGTGACGATTTACGTAGCCTATCATGGCTGACTTTGGAGATCTAGCTGTGATAGGCTACGTTAATCGTTACGTAGCCTATCACGGGTTTTTTTTTTAAATTCAGCTGTAATGGCGGCGGTGGCAGCCGGTCGAAAGACCGGCTGCCGCCCCCGCCCCTAGACAAAAGGCCCGCCGAACCGCCGCTGGGACCCGCCGCCGGGAGGGACATTTGGAGGAGGTAAGTCCCATCCCGGGGGGGCTGGAGAATTTCATCGCCGATTTCGGGGGGCTGAATGCGTTGGCGCTCGGCCCCCCGAAGTTTCGGGGAGAAATTCTCCCCCATCCCGACCGTAGGGGTGTATGAACCCCACTCACCGATCTGCCTGGGGGGTCTACGGGGAGGGGAGGTGATCTGTTCCTCACCCCGAAATCCTCCCCGGCCGGCTCCACTCCACAGCGAGTCCGCGGAGCTGCCAGCTGAGCCCATCTGCAGCCAGACTTCCATCTGCTGCCCTGCCAGTGTGCAGACGTAAATGGCATCCGATGTAGCGGATGTCATGTGCGTCCCTGGTCCTTTCATGATAGGCTAAGTAAATATTTACGTAGCCTATCATGGCAAAGAGCAGGGATGCAAATGGCGTAGCCGATGCCATTTGCATCCCTGCTCTTTTCATCATAGGCTATGTAAATAATTACATAGCCTTAGGGATGTACAAAAGTCACTTACCTTTTTGAAAGGTGACATTCACGGGGGGGGGAGAAGTGCTCCATCCCTCCCCCTGGAATCCTCCCCATCTGGGTCCGCTCCACGGAGATTCCACCGAGCCACTGGCTGGGGCTGCCTGCAGCTGGACATCTGGCCACTGGGCAGCCTGCAGGGACGCAAATGGCGGCTGCTGTAGCCGCCACCATTTGCGTCCCTGTATTTTGCCATGATAGGCTACATAAGTATTTACATAGCCTATCACAGCAAAAAAAAACCCAAAACAGTGAACGCAAATGGCAGCGGCTACAGCGGCCGTCATTTGCGTTCCCCTTTTTTTTTTTTTGCCGTAATAGCCTGCGTAAATATTTACATAGGCTAAAATGGCAAAAAAAAGGGAATGCAAATGGTGGCCGCCATAGCCGCTGCCATTTGCGTTCACTGTTGATGTTTTCTTGCTGTGATAGGCTACGGAAATACTTACGTAGCCTATCATGGCCTCTGCAGGGATGCAAATGGCATCCCTGCATTAGCCGTGATAGGCTACGTAATTATTTACATAGCCTATCACAGCTATAATGAGGAAGCGAATGGCGGCCACAGATGCGGCCACCATTCGCAAGTCAGCGTGGATGGCAGCAGGTAAGTGCTCCATTTCGCATGTCTTTCATGGGGGGGGCGGGGGGGGGGCTTGGTTTCATCACAGATTTTGGGGGGCCAAATGCACTGGCATTCGGCCTCACCGAGATCCGTAGTGGAATTCTCTGACATCCCTACATAGCCTATCACAAAAAGACCAGGGATGCAAATGGCATCTGCTATGCCAGACACCATTTGCATCCGCACACCGGCAGCGGACACAAGGAATCAGCGGATGGACCCAGAGCTGGCCGGTGCTGGGTAGGGTCCGTCCGGGACAAAGTTTGTGGGGTGGTGGGGGGAATGGTCCATTCAGCCACGGACTCCAGGGGGGAAGATTCTAAAGAATCTGGCCTCACTGGAGTCCCTGGTGGAATTCTCCATCACCCCTAATTCTCCATACATCATCTTGCCATTCGTCTCATGTCTGATTCGTGTTCCCTTTTGCAATTGCTTCTCACTTTGCATGAATAGGAGACTTGTGCAAATTGAGCAGTGATTGAACAGGAGATTTGTGCAAATCTCCCCAAATTTGCACAATTTTCCTAATTTGTGCAAATTTCTTCCATAGAAAGAAGCGGGGCTGATTCAGTCTACTGAGGAAATTTGTGCAAATTAGAAAATTTGTGCCAATTGGACTGCGAATTAGGAATGAGATGAGTGTTCATATTCGGAGCTTCGAATGGGGCATGCTCACATGTTTTGTGAGCAAAAATGACCTTCTAACAATCCCTATCTGGAACTGATACGCAGAGCTCTTGAATTCTCAAGTTGTCCTGTCCACATCAGAGTGGATAGGACAACCACAAACGGATCCCTCCTGTAAGGTTCTTTCCTCTTGGTTGAAGTGGATGGGGAACATCTGCAGGCCAGGGAACTCAAAAAATGTACTTGATCTTTCATACCTACAGTATTTTCATGTATCTGAATGGCGTGTCTTTATTTTATACAGTTTGGGGGAAAACAACCACCATTCAAAGTTTCTGAATAAATGAGAACCAGTGTGTTGTAGTGGTTAGTGTGTTGGAATGCAACCTATGGGTTGAAATCCCCACTCAGCCATGAAGTTCCTTGAGTGACTTTGGGCCCAGCTTTCAGCCTAATCTACCTCACTGTCTTTCAGCCTAACCTACCATACAGGTTTGGAGAAGGCAAAATTGGGCAAACCCTGAGCAAATTGGAGGCATTCAAGAGGAGGCTGGACAGCCACCTGTCAGGGTTGCTTCGACTTGGATACCTGCATTGAGCAGGGGGTTGGACTTGACGGTCTTCTAGGCCCCTTCCAACCCTACTATTCTATGACTCTATGATTTATTTATTTTTCTCTTAATTTAAAACATTTGTATCCCACCCTATTAGGGATGTACAAAACACTTACCTGGTTTCGTCCAGGGACATCTGCGGTGGGGGGGAGGTGCTCCAAACCTCCCCCCGAAGAGAATGGAATGATCCATTGTCCCCCACCCCCCATCCCAGCTACCGCAAAGGCAGCAGTTTGAAGGGAGGAGAGCAATGAAAGGGAAGCCCCTCTCTGAATGATCCTTTCTCCTCCCCCTCCCCCCCACTTCCAGCTACTGTCAGGGTGGACACTGAGCCCATAGAATCCCAGAGTAGTTCTGATTCTGAGGAAGAGCAGTCGCTCCTGAAAGAGGAGCGCGCTCCTCTTTCCCAGGGCCAACAGCTGACGGAGATTCCTCCCACCAGCATTCCTAGCTTAGATAGCAGACCAGGGAGTGACAGAGCACGTGAAGCACACTTGATGGACGCGCGACGCTGACGCAGAGAGCGGCGCCAAATGGAGGGCGCAGAAAGGAGGCGTAGTGCCCGGTTGGCGCGCAAACAACAGCTGCACCCAGAGGATCCAAGGGAAAAGGGAGGGACTCTCCCTAGTCCTTAAGTTCAGGGGTCTGCCAGTAATTCCCTTTCAAACGGGGACCAACTGTTCCAACTTAGGGCATAGGTACTCTGCTGCTCAGATCTAGTTGCTAACAGTAGAGTTGTGAAGTTGTAGAAGAGGAATATAGCTTTGAAAAGAATCCTTTTGTCTGTGTCTGGACTTGGCTACTGGATTAGACTGAGAGAGGCCTCCAAAGAGCCCTTGACAGCTACATAGTAAAAATATACAGCCCCTTTTACGCAATATGGGGCACTATATTTTCATAGATTTATTGTTGCACACAACAGTGGCTGGAAACAGTCAGTTGTACAACATTAGAGGCCTCTAATGTCGTGGAAATGGCCCTTTCTGGCCACTGTTGTGTGCAACAATAAATCCACAAAAATATAGAGCCTCATCTTGCATAAAAGATGGCAGCTCACATAGAGGAGTAGGCAGCTGCAGCACACTCCCGGACATCTCACTCAGCCCTCCAGGGGCTCACACAGCCTGGCTTGTGTGGGCGGGCGGCAGCGGTGGCTGCTCAAGCGCCAGATGGGTGGACTCCAAAGAGTTTGTCCATCCCAACTTCATATCCGACCAGAAGCGTAGTGGCAGCCAGTGCAATTCCTTTAAAACTAGCGTTATATGGTTCATATGAGGTGTTCCGGTCAGCAGTCTAGCTGCTGTATTTTGCACTAGCTGCAACTTCTGAGTCATCTTCAAGGACGACTCCATGTCAAGCGCATTGCAGAAATTTAATCTGGAAATTACCGGCACATGCACTACTGTTGCCAGGTTATCCTTGTCCAGGAAAGGCCGTAGCTGGTGGATCAGATGAAGCTGGTTCCAAATACTCTGTGCCAGAGTCCACCTGCGGCTTCAGTGACAGGAATGGTTCAAGGTGTACTCCCGAGTAGGGATGTCGGAGAATTCCACCACGGATTCCAGATTCTTTAGAATCCAGATTCTTTAGAATCTGGCCCCCCGGAAACCGTGGTGGAATGGCCTCTCACCCCCCACCATCCCACGGAATCGACCCAGGACAGAACTTACCTGGGGTGGATGCAGTGGCAGCAATGGCTCCGGTGGCGGCTCTGGCTGGTCTCCCGGGCAGCTGCGGCCGGGCTGCTGTGGCCACCATTTGCATCCTTGCAATTAGCCATGACAGGCTACTTAAGTATTTACGTAGCCTATCACTGTAAAGGCAGCCATGCAAATGCCATGCAAATTGCCATGCAAATGCCTTTACCACTATGATGGCCACCATTTGCAGCTGCAGGAGCCCGGCCATGGCCGGAACTCTGGCTGCTGCCAGCCCCAGCTGGTGGCTCCGTGGAGCTGGCCGGGAGGATTCCGGGGGGAGGGACAGAGTGCATCCCCCCCACCACAGATGCCCCGGCATGGAGCCAGGTGAATATTTCGTACATCCCTACTCCTGAGCTATGCACCTGCTCCTTCAGGCTGAGTGCAACCCCATCCCGGACAAGTCACTGACCCAATTCCTGGACTCACAAACCACCAATCCACAGAACTTCCATCTTGTCAGGATTTAGCTTCAGTTTATTGGCCCTCATCCAGCCCATTACAGCCTCCAGGCACTGGTCCAGCACCTTCACTGCCACAGCTGAGTCTAACGACAAGGAGAAGTAGAGCTGAGCATCATCAGAGTAATGGCACCACCCCACCCCAAAACTCCTAATGACCTCTTCCAGAGCCTTCATATTAGGGGTGGACGAAAGTGACTTACCTGTCCTCGAAGCTTGTTCGCGGTGGGGGGGAGGCGCTTTGCTGCTCCCCCTGCGACGTTCAGGCCGGGGGGGAAGCTTCCCGCCTCGCCCGGCTGAAATTCAGGCCGGGAGGGAGGCTTCCCGCCTCGCCCGGCCGCGAACTTGAAAGTTAAAAAAAACAACGCCCCCGTGATAGGCTACGTGACGATTAACGTAGCCCATCACGGCTAGATCTGCAAAGTCAGCCGTGATAGGCTACGTCAATCGTCATGTAGCCTATCACGGGTGACTTAAAAAAAAAAAAAGCGCGTACACGAATGGCGGCCCCCATAGGGAGCCGCCATTGGCGTTCCTTATTTGGTTGCTGTAGTCTACGTAAATCTTTACGTAGACTACAGCAATCAAATAAGGAACGGGAATGGCGGCTCCCTATGGGGGCTGCCATTATCCGTACGCACTTTTTTTTTTTTTAAGTCATCCGTGATAGGCTACGTGACGATTGACGTAGCCTATCATGGCTGACTTTGCAAATCTAGCTGTGATAGGCTACGTTAATCGTCATGTAGCCTATCACGGGGGCGTTTTTTTTTTCTTTTATTGCAATGGCGGTGGCAGCAGCCGGTCGAAAGATCGGCTGCCTCCCCCGCCCAGGATGAACACCCGCCGAACCGCCGGCCGGACCCGCCGCCGGGAGGGACATTCGCCAAAGGTAAGTCCCATCCCGGGGGGGGGGGCGGGGGGCGGGGGGGGCGGAGAATTTCTCCCCGAAACTTGTTCAGGGGGCCGAACACGTTGGCGCTCGGCCCCCCGAATTTTCGGGGAGAAATTCTCCGCCATCCCTACTTCATATAGATGTTGAGCGGCATAGGGGCTAGAATAGAACTCTGTGGCACCCTACAGCTTAATAGCCATGGGGTAGAACAGGAATCCCCCAATGGGCAATCTTCCATCAAGCACAATTTTTGGCAGATTCTTATTTTTTGTTGTTGCACTTTTAAGTTCATCCTCTCTCATTTCCATATCAGAATTTGAAGTTTTTGCATCTGCACAACAATTTCTGTGCATCTTTATGCATCTTTAGAAATAAGCAAAATATGTATTTTTGTCCACATTTAACAGTAATCTCCCAAGGAATAAAGAATTTTTCTGCACATTTTTCTCAAACATACACATTTTTGTGTCCACTGGGGGAAGGGTATGTGTGAAATACATTGCAAAATTTGGAAATGTGTGCATTTCAATGGAGTTTGCATTCCAGTTTCTGTTTCTGTTGGAGAATTGCAAATATGGTAAGATCACATTAAAAGTTGAACCCAACAATTTTTTCACCCATTAGAGGCAGGGTGGGATAAATGTAATTCATAATAGCTATTATTACTATTATGAACACTCTTTTTCAACTCCTCCTTGCGTATATTAAGTTTGACTACAGCTGGAACTTTTTTCTGATAGATTTTGGAGACATTGTTTTAAGACACCAAATATAAATTTAATATAATTGTGAATTTCTCCACCAGCAAACAAATGATGTAGATTCACAAATGATGTTTACATCAATTTCTTATCATGCCTCCAACTTTTGATGGAAACTTTTGTTTTTAATCTGCTACATTAAAGCAGATGGAACTGGGTTTTTTTTTGGAACTTTTGGTTAATTTTCAGATTACTTTTCAGTCACAGCAATCTGAGCAGTATAAGTCCATTAGCTTGCTAGGTAAACCATTAACATAGTTCTCCAAGGACTTGACCATTCATTGGTTGCAAATGTCTGACTAAAGCCTCTCAGGCCGTGCTTATGCCATTTCCAATTAATTTGAAACAAGGCTGTTGCTAAACTGACACTTAAAAATTTTAAATGTTTTAGAGCCAGCTGCTTCCACTATTCATATTTATTGTCTTCAAGAGCAAAAATGAACATTTATTGTGTGATTATGGCAAACAGAAGGATGGAGCTACACACCTATCTATTGTAATGCTACTGTCAAATCACTGCAAGAGGTGCCATTAGGAATATTCCTGTAACTTTGAAACTTAGGCTGTTAATTTGCCAACTGAGGTGTCTAATGGCTGCCTGGACTTTTTAATAGTTGTTGCTGTAAACTATTGAGGGTGCAATCCAATCCAGATAGGCAGCTGCCTCCGAACATGGAGGCAACCACCTATCCAAAGCAGGGCAGGAGGAGCACAAAGGGATTGTTCCCTCCATGCTTCTCCTGCCCTGATTTATTGGCTAGACAGCCGATTGTGGTTGTCTAGCTACAGAAGGATGGAGCAGGGAAGGAGGCTTCTGCATGACACATAGGATGCGTTGTACAGGCAGTTACTCTTTCCCCGCCCCGAAACGCCCCCAGCCACGACCCTGTTCGGACGCTCCACGCTCCTCTTGAGAGTGCAGAGGCTGGGGCTGTTCCTCGTTTCCTCCGAGGCAGTGCGGAAGTGTGGGGGGTCAGTTCCCAGAAAACAACATATCGTATGGCCATCTAGCCGCTGTATAGCAGCCATAGGATTGCTCCATGAGACAATTAAAATTAATATACCTTTTGTATTCCAAAGTATAACTCTGACATAAGAAGACATGGGAACTCTGGGCTCAGTCTTCATTCAACATGTTCCCTTAGGACGCTGCCCTCTCTGAAAGACTGCACACTTTGGTTCCTTCCCTAGTTTACATCTCATTAAAAAAAAGTTACAATTCTGGTTGATATTTAAATAAAACCATTACTCTATGTATATAGCCACTTTTACTATCACTCTTCCTCTTGAGGAAGAGTCTCAAGATTTGGCTTTCTCTCAAGTCTCACTAGTGCTTGGGCTGGAAATTTTGAACCTGTTGGCCTGGTTTGCATGATCACCACAGCCAGTGACAATATGGCAAACTGGGCGCCATTTGCCAAATTGCCCACCTGAGAGCAGCTTGTTGTGTTCTCCGAACCTCAGTGGCATGGCTTGTTGGAGAGGAAAATAGCCTGCAAATAACCCATGGGCTATTTGCTTCCCCCCCCCCCAACAAGCTGGGTGGGTAATTAGGCAACTATCACCCAGCATGTGCTAGCGTACACCATGACTTAAACAAGCTACTGTGGATTGTTTAAACAGTGGCGGTCATGCAAACCTGGTCACTGTCTTATGTTTCTAGATCCCCTTCCAATCCTACTATTCTATGATTCTATTATTCTCAAGATGTAATACCTGCTTCCACTGTAGTTTAATTCACCTCTAGTTCAAAGTGTGCAACATCGTTGCAACATTGGTGTTGGTGGTGGTGATGCAGAGAGGAAATAGAAGCCCAGAAAAACGCACTGAACCCAGCTGGAAAAAAAAGAAAAAGAATATTTCCTCAACCAGAAATGTCTACCCTATTAAAATGACTAGTTTCTACCCAGGAATGGAAACTGGACAATATTCAGTGCAGCTTAACGCAGGACTCCCTTTCCTGTGTAGATGAGGCTTGACTCATTCAAATCATGTGGACATGCTCTGAATGCACCCCTCTATAACAGCAGTGTTGAACCTCTTTCAGCCTGTGGGCTAGGGATGTGTGAACTCACCCTGTCCGTGTTCTCTGGACTCCTGCCCAGCCGTTGCCCCTGCCCGCCAGTCCCTGGACTGCACTCGAGCCCCTCCCACTCTCAGCAAGCAGCCCGCACTCACCTCAGCGGCCTCGTCAAGCTCCGCGGTCACCATTTCTAAAAAAAATGAAATGGCAACCACAGAAATGTGCAGGTTTTTGTATGCAGGAAAATTCACATTTTGTTAATGCACATATTCTCATGTGTGAAATGCGCATTTTTGCGAAGGCACACAGTGTGTGTACGAAAATGTGAATTTTTCGTAAGATATGCATTTTTGTGCATACGCAGATATGCAGATTCGCAAAATGCGCATTTTCACATCCGCAAATATGCACACTTGGAAAGGAAAGCCAGATTTGCCCCTTTGGCCTGAGGTTCTGCAGCCCTGATCTACAGCACTGATGGTGGTACAATGCCTTCTGAATTGCAAGAGTGGCCTCAAAGGCTAGCTGATGGATGGTTGTGGCTTTGGATGAGCCTTGAACTTGATGGCATTTAGGTTTTTTATAACAGTGTAACTCTGGGCATTTAGCAAGATACAATGAATTTCACTTGAAGCTTCTTAATGAAGTTAGGGGGAATCTACAAATGAGTAAGACTTCTGTATGTGACAACAACAGTATTGCACTGAATGTGGCAAAGGAAGCAATGCTTCATGAGATGAAGTCAATGGTAAAGGGCAGCACTGGGAGAGGAACAGCATTTATTTTCTTAAAATAAGAGATTCCACTGCCAGCTTGCTACTCACATAATGTTTGCAACAACAAAAAGGAAAGAAGAATCATGAGACCAAGGATAATTTTGTGCTTTAATGAATGTGGGAAAGGAAGGATTAACTTTTCCAATGTACATATTCTGCATAGCTGCAGGATAATTGCTTCCATCATCATTCTGACGTAAACAATTTCCCCCATAAAATTGTGCCTGATTATGTATTGACGTTTAGAGACTGTGATGCAGGTTAACATCCAAGGAAACAAGTCTTGCATCAAGATTACTTTGCGTACTAAATACATACCTTGGACTAAAGTTCAGGGCACAAAAAAGGCCATCTAGTTTAATTGTCTTTGTTGATATGAAATCAAGAGGCTAGGCAGTAAAGAGAGGCTTATAAACGTAACAGTGCAGGCCCATGTATCGTTATGTGCACTTTGCATTCTCTGCAGCATTGGCAAAGTGCTCAGTTTCATTTTGCTCAGGTTTAGTATCTGTAGGTCTATGGCTGCAACCCTATGCACACTTACTAAGGAATAACACCCGCTTAGCTTCATGGAACTTACTTCTCAATGAATGCACTTAGGATAACATTATAGTAGGGATGACGAAACTATCAATTTCAGTTTCTCAAAAACTGTCGATTTCAGTTTCTCATTTTTCCAGTCTTAATTTAGATAATTTTCCAATATTAAGTTTGAGATTTTTTTTTAAGTTCACATGAATATGAATTTTCATGCATTTGTCTGCATTTTGTCCACATTTTTCCTACTGCATCTATTTTTGTATGCAAATTTGCCTAATGCACACATTTCTGCAAGCATTTTTCCTAATATAATGCATATTTGAAAGATATCATCACTAATATATACATTTTTGTGTGTATTTCCCACTAATATACACATTTTTGTATGCATTTTTTTCATTGGAGAATCCCATTGCAAAATTCAGAGAAGTGTAAATTTTGAAGGATAACTGAAGTAGGGATGTACCTTACCTTGCTCTGTTCGGGGGCATCCATGGTGGTGGGGAGCCGTCGCATCCGCCACCAGGTACGCTCTGTCCCAGGGGGATTCTGTGGGGTGGTGGTGTGGGAGACCGTTCTGCCACAGATTCCGGGGGGGGGGTGGATTCTAAAGAATCTGGCCTCACTGGAGTCCATGGTGGAATTCTCTGACATCCCTAAACTGGATTTCCGTTCACGTGTTTGTTTGAAAGTACAAACTTGCATAATTTCACAATAAAATGTGAACAAATTTCTCTCCCTTTCCTATACTGTAGTTAGGGATGGCGGAGAATTTCTCCCCGAATCTTCGGGGGGCCGAGCACCAATGCATTTGGCCCCCCAAAATCAGTGGTGAAATTCTCCGCTCCCCCGCCCCCCCGGGATGGGACTTACCTTTGGCAAGTGTCCCTCCCGGCGGCGGGTCCCGGCAGCGGTTCATCGGCCTTTCGTCGGGGGCTGGGGGGGGCAGCCGGTCTTCCGACCGGCTGCCGCCGCCGCCATTACAAAGTGTAAAAAACCCCAAAAAACCCCATGATAGGCTACGTAAATATACGTAAATAGACGTAGTCTATGTAAATCTAAAGATTACCAGGACCAAATAAGGAACGCAAATGGCGGTGCCCATAGGCCGCCGCCATTTGCGTAAGCGCTTTTTTTTTTTTTCAAAGTCACCCGTGATAGGCTACGTGACGATTTACGTAACCTATCATGGCTGACTTTGGAAATCTAGCCGTGATAGGCTATGTTAATCGTTACGTAGCCTATCACGGGGTGTGTTTGTTTTGTTTTTTTTTACACTTTCTTTCGCGGCCGGGGAGGCGGGGCGCTTCTCCCTGGCCTGAATTTCGGCCGGGCGAGGCGGGAAGCCTCCCCCCCGGCCTGAATTTCGGCTGGGCGAGGTGGGACGGCTCCCCCCCTCTCCTGAAATTTGGGGGGAGAAGCGAAGCACCTCCCCCCCACCGCGAAGCTCCCCTGCGAAAAGGTAAGTGACTTTCGTACATCCCTAACTGTAGTGTTCCCTTATGCACATTTACATGGAAGTAAGCTAAGTCTGCCCTAGCCACAGTAAACACACACTTTGATTGCATCTAGATTGGGTCATCGTATCACATAAGGTTCCATCTGAAATGTCTTCGGAAACTGTGATCAATCCAGAATATGGTAGTAAGAGTGTTAGTGGGGGCTCAGATGTGGGAGCATATTTTACATACTGAGTTGATTCCTAATACATTTCTGAACATCATTCAAAGTCGTTGTCATTATAAATCCATCAGAGGGATTTCATTTATCCCTCCCTAGAGTAGGGATGTATGGACTGTATAAAATCTGCTCCATCTGTGTTTCATGGATTGTCAGGTGCCTGTAGTATTTTCCTACAAATTTATATGAGTAAATTTTGGGAAAGTAAAAAAAAAAATCATCCCAAAGTCCATGGACTCTGTGCGGCCTGCAAGGGTCACTCCGCAGTGGATTCCACAAGTTGGATTCTTAGAAATCCGAACTGATTTTAATCCATCTCGAATTTCTCCAGCATCCCTGCTCTAGAGCACCTGAAGGTAGGGATGTCAGAGAATTTCGCCATGAATCTCGGGGAGGCCGAATGCCAGCGCATTTTGCCCCCCAAAACTCATAGCAAAATGGTCTGCCCCCCCCCCGGATGGGACTTACCTTGGGCGAATCCTCCTGGTGGCAGCAGCTCTGGCGGTGGTTTGGTGGCGGCGGCCAGTCTTCTGACCAGCTGCCGCCGCCGCCATTTCCAGAAAAAAAAAAAACGTGATAGGCTACGTAAATGTTTACGTAGCCTATCACGGCTGAGTGAACCCCCCCAAAAAAAGTGCATACGCAAATGGCGGTGCCCATGGGCGCCGCTATTTGCATTCTTTATTTTGGCACATCTAGTCCATGTAAACATTTACGTAGACTACGGCGAAAATAAGGGGAACGCAAATAGCATAGACGCGACGCTATTTGAGTTCCCCTTATTTTCGCCGTAGTCTACGTAAATGTTTACGTAGACTAGACGTGCCAAAATAAGGAACACAAATGGCAGCGCCCATGGGCGCCGCCATTTGTGTATGTGCGGTTTTTGTTTTGTTTTTTTCACTCAGCTGTGATAGGCTATGTAAACATTTACATAGCCTATCACGGCTGACTGCAGGGATGTAAACGGCAGCGGCTACAGCAGACGGCATTTGCGGCCCAGCCAGCCAGGATTTGGGGGTGGAGGGACGGAGCACCTCCCCCCCTGGCCAGAATTTTGGGGTGGGGTGGGACGGAGCACCTCCCCCCACCACGAATCAAATTTCGATACAGGTAAGAGACTTTCGTACATCCGTACATGAAGGACCCTTTCCTCTTGTACCATCCAAGAACCTAAGTTCTAATGGGGAGGCTTTTCTCTGTGTCCCAATGGTGGCTGATATATGACTGGTTGGAACACACAAGAGAGACATCTCTGTAGCCAAACACCACTTACGGAACTCGCTTCCGTTGGTGGTTTCTTTTGAATACTCCCCATGTGGTCAAGGCAGTGTTGCTTAGGCATGCATTTCACTATCCTGAATGCTTTTCTGGATGACCCCTCTGCCTATTTGTTATGCTCATAAAAGAAGTAATTTTTCCAAGCACAAGGTATCTCCCACTGAAGGTGGTATTAAATGTGTGTGTGTTTGTGTGTGTGTGTGCATGTTTGAAAGATGTGCTGTAAGAAATATTATTGTTTGAAAGAATGTATTCCACTGGACATTGAGAGTAAGGGTAAGGGTGTTACTTTGACCTCTGTGGACTATGAGGTAGCATCACCTCATTTGGATCACTCCTGATCTTGTCTTGGTCAATTGGTGCCATTTTACTCAATAGGGTTGTCATGACAGATACTTGAGGAATTAGATCTTTGTGAATTCTGACATGAACTGACCCAGTTTGCACCTCATGGACTAATGTATAGTTCAGAACTTTGTTGTCTATCGGCTTTCACACATCTTGAATGCTTTGATGCAGTTAGAAATGTGAATTTTAAAGAATGTATTCTGAAATGTGTTCTTTAGAAGAAAAATGCATTTAAAATATTATTATTTAAATGAGTTTTTTAATGTGAGTTTTTTGTAATGCCCAGCTTAATGTGAAAACAGGGAGGAATGGACTTATGAGTGATAACTTGCAAAAGGGACACAGACTGGAAACAGGCTGCTTCATCCACTCTCAGTTGCTATATGGATAATCAACTTTTTATGGTCAGGGTTTGTCCATGTGCTGTTTTCTGTACAGGCAGAACCGAGTATCTAAATTGAATGTCCAACTGCGTACCGATCCTACTCTCCAGTTTCAAAAACTATGTGTTTGAGAAAATGAAGGGTTTCTGAGGCCAGAAAACTGACACGGTGAGAATGTTTTTAAAATACCCAGCTAATAATGGTAGGCAGTTATGATAATTAGGCACTAGGGAGTGAGCTGTTTTTCAGCTGCATATTTAATAATCAAAATCATGACAACAATGTGGCTAGGCAACACGCAGAATCATACTGTGTTGCAAGATGCCCCTTGATCAGTCATCAACAAATACTGGCTTGGCTTACTAGCCAAAGGCAAAGCTCACATTGTCACTGACAACGCTTTTTTTTTTTTATGCGCTTTTTTTTTTTAAAAGTCACCCGTGATAGGCTATGTGACGATTAATGTAGCCTATCATGGCTGACTTTGCAGATCTAGCCGTGATAGGCTACGTTAATCGTCACGTAGCCTATCACGGGGGCATTTTTTTTAAAAAACTTTTTAGTTCGCGGCCGGGCGAGGCGGGAAGCCTCCCCCCCGGCCTGAACTTCACGGGGGGAGCAGCGAAGCGCCTCCCCCCCACCGCGAAAAGCTTCGAGGACAGGTAAGGGACTTTCGTGCACCCCTACCCATAGGGATGTACGGACTGTGTAAATTCTGCTCCATCTGTGTTTCACGGATTGTCAGGCACCTTTCATTCTGTTGTCCGCCCACAGATGGATGTGAATATTTCTTTTTTCATCATGTGAAAAATACGCAAATACTTACATAAATATTTACATAAATATTTACATAAATATTTACATAAATATTTACATAAATATTTACATAATTTACCTCAGTACATAACATTTAGTGTATTGTCCCCCATTCCATTCAACATTTTCTCAGCAGAAACTTACATATTTTTCTACAGATTTATATGCATAAATTTAGGGAAAGAAAGAAAAAATCATCCAAAAGTCCATGGACCCCATGTGGCCTGAGGGGGGCACTCTGCAGCAGATTCCGCAGATTGGATTCTTAGAAATCCAAGCTGATTTTAGTCCATCTCAAATTTCTCCATCATTCTTACTCCCCCATCTGGGTTTTCCGGGTGCCGCCAAGCCCCTGCTCGAGCACCCCCAGACCCTGCTTGACCTCCCTGTGCTTGCTGAGCTGTCCGCACTCACCAGGGACCCGCCTGTGAGCACCATGGGTGCCATTTTGAGAAAAAATGGCAATCACAAAATATGCACATACCTAGACTTCCACAAAATGGCACCCTGAATGCTCCATATACAATCAATTACAGGCATACACACACACATACACACCACCATCACCACCACCACCACCACCGTGCATAGGAAGAAATACAAGATGTGAGTAAACATGCATAGGACTGTACATGTAATTCACCTGATCTCCACCTTCTTTCTTCCCTTTTTTTATAAAGAGGGAGAGAATGGGTGAAGATTCACATGACTTTGCAGGAATAGAGGCCCCTCCAGATATATGATTGCTGAAATGTCAGAGTGGCCTTCTAACACTGACACTAGGCTCTTGAGGTCAAGATGACTAGGTTCAAGCTATACCACTCCTGAAACCTATCATCTGTGAAGGCCAGGGAATTATTTTTGATCCTCAGGGTGCCTATGTTTGAGGAGAAAATCCATTGATTCACCAAGTTCACACAGCCCTGCAGGGGGCTGACATTTCTGAATGCACAGAAGACCCATTTAATTGAATTTGAGTTTTATTGGAAAATATTTGACACCACAGTAATAGCTTGTACACATAGTATGAATAACAAATACTCTGTGGTTTCATCCAGAAAGAAAGAGACTATAAATCAGAGAGAATGGGTTTCCTTTAGCCTTACAAGAAATGCAAATAGGGAAACTCATATGGCCACAGTAACTGCACCATCCCCTCCTCTCTCCACACCTCTGTAAGGAGATAGTTTTGTGTTTCACTATCTGGCATCTCAACCATGTTCTGCAAATAGTTCCATGCATTATGCATGTTTTCCTTAGAGCTAGTGCAGCAGGTCAGATCCTCCTGCTGTGTAAGCATGAACATAAGATGTATTAACACGTTAGGAGAAAAAACCTAACTTCTGGATAACCATTTCTTAAGAGGACCAGTGTTTTCTATATTGCAAATGAATTAATACCCAGATATTATTGCTTCTTTGATGTCCATGGCATCCCTTTCCTGTTAGATCAATACTTCATGCACACCATGTATTTTCTGCCCTGTGAAAAATTCCAGAGAGATGGAATTCAGCTCAGAATCAATCTCAGAAGACCAGCCAATGGGGAGAAAGCCAACACACCCACAAGCTGAGTCAGCCTGAGGACTTAAGGCCAAGTTCATATTCATAGGTCAAAGCAGAAGTTGCTGTCCAGGGAAGACTCTCCATAGAAGGTTGTTCCACTTCCAGGAATTACTGAATTGACTGATATGTGATATATATTTCCACTTCCTCAATTTCATGTGTTAAATTGTACTGTTGATGTAATTTTTGTTGGCACATAAGAAACTTCCTTATACCAAGTCAGACTATTTGTCCTGCCTTCCCCAACCCTCCAGATATTTTGGACTACAACTCCCAGGATGCCTGACCCTTGAGCATTCTGGCTGAGTCTGGCATACAAAAACCAAAATGAAAGAATGAAGGGTAGAAAGGAAACAAAAGGAGCAGAGAGGCATGTTGATGTTTCAGAGAATTACGCAGTGAAGTTTGAGGACTGTGCAGGAAAATCTGCTGTTGAGATAAATACAATTACTTCCGGGTTGATCTGGTAAATTACTTCCCATCAGCCTGGTGGCCATGTGTTCTCTTTTACAGAAGAGAGGACCACCCTCTATTTGAAAAACTGTCAGAAGACTGTCCTCTGCTTTGAAGGCATCCTCTGTTTGAAGGGCTGTCCAGTCAAAGTCCAGTATAAAGATAAAGAACTATAACAAGGAAGAGCTGGGCCACTCATCAACTGCACCTGGTCAGCAGTTGATGAGCAGGCAGACAGGTCACCTGATCACAGTCTTCCACACTATGGTGAGATGCGCTGTATTTCTATTTGAGTTGGAATAATTATTTCTAAATGTGCATCTCTAACTGTGTCTGTTGATCTATCGATCTGTCTATCTATCTATCTATCTATCTATCTATCTATCTATCATCTATCTAATCAGCAGATGAAAATGTCACGCAAATTGCTGTCCTCTTTTGTACTCTATCTATCTATCTATCTATCTATCTATCTATCTATCTATCTACCTACCTACCTACCTACCTACCTAATCAGCAGATGCAAATGTTATGCAAATTGCTGTCCTCTTTTGTCCTCTGTCTGTCTATCTATCTATCTATCTATCTATCTATCTATCTATCTATCATCATCATCATCATCATCATCATCATCTATCTAATCAGCAGATGCAAATGTTATGCAAATTGCTGTCCTCTTTTGTCCTCTATCTATCTATCTATCTATCTATCTATCTATCTATCTATCTTCCTACCTACCTACCTACCTACCTACCTAATCAGCAGATGCAAAAGTTACGCAAATTGCTGTCCTCTTTTGTCCTCTTTTTGGGGGATGCATGTCCCCTTTTTTTGCTATTCTCAATGGCCACCCTACCCATAAAGGCTACCAAGAACCTGTCTGGAGATGCGGTCATGTAAAGTGCCAATCCTGCTACATTAGATCATCTGTCAGTCAGGTTTGCTACAAGGTGGAAAAATGGAACCCACAACTCTTTGTCTGTAGTAAAGTTCCTACTCCAGCTGAACAGTAAACTTGGCAGCCCTGGCCACAGCAAAACTTCTTATACAAAGCACCTTCTTGGAAAAGAATTACTGCAAATCTTCAGCATAGGCAAACTGGCCATTTCATATATAGCCTGTTCCCATGAATGAAACATAGGGGTCGGGTCTGTCCCTTACAAGCAGATCCAGCAAGCTGTGATTAGGGATGGAGTGGATGCCCAGTTGGGTCCAGGAGTCTGGTAGATTCCTCCCCACCTGCACCAGCATTCACACCTGTATTCTTGTGTATATGGGGCATTCACAGCCCCCTTTGCACACAACTAGATGCACACATATTTTGCAAACACAATTTTTTCGTAAAATGGTACTTGCTGTGCTTGCCTATGACTCCCGGGTGAGTACGGGCAGTTCGGCGAGTGTGGGGGATGGAGCACGGGTCCAGGAGCCCACTACCAGGGGCAGGGGCTGGGTGGGCACCCATCAATCCCAAGCTGTGATTTTGATGAACTTGCATCAGTGGTCCTGTATTCTATTCCTATTGTATAGGGTCAGGACAGTGCTGATCTGAACTAAGGATGGATTAATCTATCAGTTTTGCTTTCTCCCACATTCACATTTTTTAAGAAATCTCAAGTCCGTTCCATCCAGAATATAAATAAATATGTGAATGTTTGTAAATTCTTAGCAAAACCAAACTGAAACAAAGTCCTTACCCACCTGCACTGGCCAGATTCAATAGGTCTATTCTATTCCTAGCATGGAGAGGACCATATGGTACATGTCTGCCACACGGCTGTTTAAGATGAAGAGCAAGTCAGAAAAAAAGAGGTGGCAACCCAAATTCATCATTACAAATTTGATTAAATACACAAGGATTCAAACCCAGACTTTTAAGAGCTAAACACTCAAAGCCCAGGGCCTGGATGGATGAATCTGTCAGTCTGATTTCTCCTACATTTATTTAATTTTTTAAAATTCAAATTCTTTTTGTCCCAAATATGCAAAGGAAAGGAAAGGTTCCTCCTGTGCAAGCACCGGGTCATCACTGACTCCTAGAGGGACGCTGCTTTCGCTGGCATTTTCATGGCAGACTATAGCAGGGTGGTTTGCCATTGCCTTCCCCAGTTGTGACCACCTTTCCCCCAGCGAGCTGGGTACTCATTTTACCGACCTCGGAAGGATGGAAGGCTGAGTCGACCTGAGCCAGCTACCCGAGACCCGGCTTCCGCTGGGATCTAACTCAGGTAGTGGGGAAAGTTTCAGTTGCAATACTGCCACCTACCACTCTGCGCCACACGAGGCTCCCCAAATATGGAGAAATGTGCAAATTTGGATAAATTCTTATCAAAACCAAACTGATCCCCCCCCCCATTCCTAGCTATGATCAGGACTATTTCCCAAAGGGGTATTTTAATAGGAAATTTAGGAGATGTCAGTATTGAAAGACAAAATGCAAGCTTTATGTAAGAAAAAGGATTTCTAGGCATAGGGATGAATTTAAATGGAAATAATGTCCTGTCGTGTTGTAAAGGGCAGGGAAGTGTATTCCTGATGGATCCATGATTTCCCATTTATAATCACATCTTCAAGCCCACCATGGAGCCTTGTACACACATTTCATTATAAATTGGCACAGCAGTTAAAACAAAATTCACTTCTCCCTATGCACTTCCTTAAAAAAAAAACACATATTGAACATCAAGGCACAACAAACAAGAAGGAGGGAGGAAAAGAAAGAGTTTTTTTTAATGCAGGGAGGAAGGAAGTCACTGATGTACAGAAGATATGAAATATCGTATAGGAGATGTAACAATCTCCTTCCTACTGTGAATATGCATCAAAATCATGCACACTAATAGTCCTTTGAATACAAATTCACATTCTAGCCCTACATGATCAGCAGAGGTTCTTGCTTAAGCTGCTGTAAATGCTTATTCATAGAACCCCGCTTTCCTGATTAGCTATGCACCTACTGTGCAAAACCTAACTAGATTCAGTTTAACCTTCCCATCTGCTTTCCGAATAAATCTTTACTGAATCTGTTTTAACCGCTCATGAAGGCCATGTTCCTTTGTATTCCTACCTGCTGAACTAGGCACACACCACAGCAGAGCAATATCTCCTGCACATTTCCTTTGCACAAGGGCTGTGTTTTTACTATAGAATCATGGTAGGACCCACTTCAGTCTATTTTCACAATACTCCAGTATGCCAGAATGGCCTTCACTCCACTGAAACGGCAAATGCCTTGTGTCTGCTGTCATATGTACTTTTAGTAAGTGCTGTGCCAAAAATTTCTCCCACATTTTTTCAACCAGTCTCATTCAATTTGATAGAAGATCAACTGCTTTTGAAAAGAAATTCAATGGTGAAAAAATTTCAGAGAAATTCTCATGGGTTGGGTTTGGGTTTCTTGGGCTTACCTTACTTAGGAGGTGACCGAGGAGTGAGCACAAATGTCCTGTTTTTCATTGTACAATCATCTCTCTGGCCACCTGTGGCATCCTCAGCTTCCTACACTTCAATTAAAGCCCAGTTCAAGGCACCGTGAGGTAATTCCTCCCATGGGGCTTTTTCAGACCAGGACATGAAGGCAGCCTGGGAGGCTAGTTATGATTAGGGAAGCTCAAAAATGCCACAAAAATGAATTATAAAACTTCTGGAATGAGGCAGAACAGTGGAAGCCTCTTTCATGGGGGAAAAATTTGCAGGTAATTGGAGAACAGATTTTGGCAGAGCATGAACTCCACCTCATCCCTGCATTGCAGTGGATGCAAATTAGGGGCCAGCCTGCCAAGTCAGTTGATGCTGTTGCAGCACAACCCCCCCCAACCCCCTTACTAAAAAAAGAAAGACACTGTGCTACAAGCCCTACCAATGGGAAGCCCTACCTGGGAGAAACTGTTGAGAATTTCTCCTCCTCCTAGAGAAATTTGGTAAAATTGTCTCCGAAATTTCTCTGCCCACAAGTAAGGTGGAGAATTTCAAGAGGTCATTTGCACACAGCTCTACTTTTAGTTGGGAATAACTGTATTTAGTTGGGGATTCCTCAGAGTAAGGATGCATAGAAATTCCATTAAGCAAATTACAGCTGGAATTTCCGCAAATTACGCAAATTGCACCTGCAATTTGCACAACTTTCTATTGACGAGGAAAGAAAACCCTGTAAAAAGTTCCCGGATATAAGGAAAAGCCCATGGCTCAGCTCGCGAACACAAGCTGAGCTGGGTGGGCTGCAGGGATCTGTCGGGCCCCCAAAGGACCAGATTTTCAAGGGACAGACACCCCCAAGGTAGGGATTATGGTTTTTGTTAAAATCTGCTCCATCTTTTTCCACAGATTGTCAGGTGTCTTTCGTTCTATCATCTGCTCATTGATGGAATGTATGAGAATTTCATCCTTGCACACAAGTGCACATTAGTACTAATGCACACTTCGCACTAATGTGCATTAGTGCCAATGTGCACTTGTGCTAATGTGCATCAGGGCAAGTGTGAATTTGTCCAAATGCCCCACCGAAAAGTAAAAAAAACAAACAAGTCCACAAATCTGTGGAATCTGTAGGGGTGGACGAAAGTCACTTACCTGTCGTCAAAGCTTGTTCGCAGTGGGGGGGAGGCACTTCGCTGCTCCCCCCGTGAAGTTCAGGCCGGGGGGGAGGCTTCCCGCCTCGCCTGGCTGAAATTCAGGCCAGGGGGGAGGCTTCCCGCCTCACCCGGCCGCGAACTCCAAAGTTTAAAAACAAAAACAAAACACCCCCGTGATAGGCTACGTGATGATTAACGTAGCCTATCATGGCTAGATTTGCAAAGTCAGCCATGATAGGCTACGTTAATCGTCACGTAGCCTATCACGGGTGACTTTAAAAAAAAAAAAGCACGTACGCTCATGGCGGCCCCCATAGGGAGACACCATTTGCGTTCCTTATTTGGTCACTGTAGTCTACGTAAATCTTTACATAGACTACAGCGACCAAATAAGGAACGGGAATGGTGGCTCTCTATGAGGGCTGCCATTATCCGTATGCGCTTTTTTTTTTTTTTAAGTCACCCGTGATAGGCTACGTGACGATTAACGTAGCCTATCACGGCTGACTTTGCAAATCTAGCCATGATAGGCTACGTTAATCATCACGTAGCCTATCACGGGGGCGTTTTTGTTTTTTTTTCTTTGATTGCAATGGCGGCGGCGGCAGCCGGTCGAAAGACCGGCTGCCGCTCCTGCCCCGCACGACAACCCGCTGAACCACCGGCTGGAACCGCCGCTGGGAGGGACATTCGGCAAAGGTAAGTCCCGTCCTGGGGGGGGGTGAAGGGGGCGAGTGGGGGCGGAGAATTTCTCCCCGAAACTTGTTCGGGGGGCCGAACACGTTGGCGCTCAGCCCCCTGAAGTTACGGGGAGAAATTCTCCGCCATCCCTAGGAATCTGCATGACTCGGAAAAAGCCAGTTCACTGTGGAATCTGCTGCCAGATTCACAGAAAGGTAAACTCATTTGAACCTAGGGATGGGGGAGAAATCCTCCACGGACCCCAGTGAGGCCAGATTCAAAAGAATCCAGCCCCCTGGAGTCCGTGGAGGATTGGAAGACTTACCTCTGCCTCCTGGAGGAATCCCCGCTGGCCAGATCCTCCCTGCCGGCCGGCTCCGGAACACCAGCCATACAGCCGCCACTGCTGTATTGCTGGCTGGGCGGATTGACTGCAGATGCAAATGGCATCCACTACGCCATTTGCAGCCATAAAGGTCTTAGTTAGGGATGGCGGAGAATTTCTCCCCGAAACTTCGGGGGGCCGAGTGCCAACGTGTTCAGCCCCCCGAACAAGTTTCAGGGAGAAATCCTCCGAACCCCCCCGCACCCCGCACCCCCCCCGGGACGGGACTTACCTTCGCCGAATGTCCCTCCCGGCGGCGGGTCCGGCCGGCGGTTCGGCGGGTGTTCGAGCGGGGTGGGAGCGGCAGCCGGTCTTTCGACCGGCTGCCGCCGCCGCCATTGCAATAAAAGAAAAAAAAACGCCCCCTGATAGGCTACGTGACGATTAACGTAGCCTATCACGGCTAGATTTGCAAAGTCAGCCGTGATAGGCTACGTGAATCGTCACGTAGCCTATCACGGGTGACTTTAAAAAATAAAAAAGCGCGTACGCTAATGGCGGCCCCCATAGGGAGCCGCCATTCGCGTTCCTTATTTGGTCGCTGTAGTCTACGTAAAGATTTACGTAGACTATGGCGAAAATAAGGGCAATGCTATTTGCGTTTTTTTTTAACTTTTTTTAAAAAAACTTTTTTTTTTAACTATTTGCGTTTTGTTTTTTTTTTAAACTTTCGCGTTCGCGGCCGGGCGAGGCGGGAAGCCTCCTCCCCGGCCTGAATTTTGGCCGGGGCGAGGTGGGAAGCCTCCCCCCCTGGCCTGAACTTCATGGGGGGAGCAGCGAAGCGCCTCCCCCCCACCGCGAACGTCCTTCGACGACAGGTAAGGGACTTTCATCCACCCCTAGTCTTAGTTTAAGCTAAATGCAGCCGTAAATGGCTGCATTTACAGCTGCATTTAGCTTAAACTAAAACCTTTCTGGCCGCAAATAGCGTAGTGGACGCCATTTGCGTCCCTGCTTTTTTACGTGATAGGCTGCACAAATATTTGTGTAGCCTATCGCGTGAAAAAGCAGGGACACAAATGGCATCCAGTATGCCATTTGTGGCCGTAAAGGTCTTAGTTTAAGCTAAATGCAGCCATTTACAGCTGCATTTACCTTAATCTAAGACCTTTACAGCCGCAAATGGCATACTGGACGCCATTTGCGTCCAGAGACAGTCCCCCTCAGCCAGTGATATGACACTGGCGGCCATATCACTGGTGCTAGGGAGCTGGCTGGCAGCTCTGTGGAATTGCCGCAGAGTGGAGCCGGCCAGGTAGGATTCCGAGGGGAGGGAAGGATTGCGTCCCCCTGCAGACCCCCCCCCCTGGACCTGGAGGTAAGTATTTCGTACATCCCTATTTGAATCCACTTCAGATTTCTTTGACATCCCTAGGTGAAGGACTCCAGGTAGTGCTTTCCCTGCCATGCCTTGGAAGGTACCCCACCTCTTGTGAACCCCTCCCCAAATGATTAGGACAACAGGGCATCCAGAAGCCAGCCTCTGGTATCCTTTCATACAAAAACTGAAAGTGGAACCAGCCAGCACATATATTTGTTTAACTACTAGAAAAACAAAACAACTATAAGTAATTGCACGAAGACATAAAATACCAATCTGTTTTATATCTACATACAATGAACAAGCATTTGATTTTTCTGGCTTGTCTGTTTGTTGAGTTGTTGGTACTTATGATCATATTGATTAGTACATGGCATGATGTCCTATACTAGATAACTGTAACAGCTATTTCTCAATGATTTAGAAAAAAAGGTATCCATGCATGTTTTTGATTTTTCAATTCAATACATTGTGCATTAAATCAGTGAAAATGTGATCGTTCCCTGTTGCATCCCAGACAAGAAAGTGCATGAAATTTATGAATGGATAGAGCTAATACAGTTTAGTGCAGTCTCCCCTAACTTGGTGCCCTCCAGATGTTTTGGGCTACAACTCCCATCTGCCCCAGCCGGTATGGCCAATGGTCAGGGATTATGGAATTTTTATTCAAAACATCTGAAGTGCACCAAGTTGGGGAAGGCTGGTGTGGTGATTTAGGTATGGGAAAGCTGAGGTAATATCTCTGTGTGACAATTAAGGATGTCTATCACTGGGAAACCTGGCCCTTTGGGGGCTTGCCGGATTTCTATGGCATCCCTGAGTCAGCTTGCATTTGCAAGCTTAGCCAGGGGTATCTTCCCAAAATCTAGGAACTTTTTCTTTCTTTTTTATTTGCATAAAAAGCAATTTGCACAATTTACGCCAATTCTGGCTGAAATTTGTGTATTTTCTGCAAATTATGGCCAAAATTTGCATAATTTGTGCAAAGTGCAGCTGTGATTTGGGCAAATAGCTTTTTGACACAAATTAAAAAAAAACCCTCTGGAAATCTACGACCTGGCCTGACTTGCAGGAAAGCAAGTCAAAGTCCAGGGGACTGAGCTGATTAAAGTTTGGCGAGCTTCACCCCTCTGGGTGGATTCCTTCCACATTCCTAGTAACAATTATTAGGTGCTTCAGAAGCTGGTCATGGATTTGTTGGGTAGCCTTGGCCCAGGCCATTATCTGTATTCTGCCTTGGTGCGAAACTGGAGGCATACAAGCATCAACAAAAATGAGTGACTTTTATATAGGGATGGCGGAGAATTTCTCCCCGAAACTTCGGGGGGCCGAGCGCCAACGTGTTCGGCCCCCCGAACAAGTTTCGGGGAGAAATCCTCTGCCCCCCCTGCCCCCCGCCCCCCCCCGGGATGGGACTTACCTTCCCTGAATGTCCCTCCCTTGCGGCGGGTCCGGCTGGCGGTTCGTCCGGTGTTCGAGCGGGGTGGGAGCGGCAGCCGGTCTTTTGACCGGCTGCCGCCCCCGCCATTGCAATGAAAGAAAAAAAAACTCATCCCCTGATAGGCTACGTGACGATTCACGTAGCCTATCACGGCTAGATTTGCAAAGTCAGCCGTGATAGGCTACGTGAATCGTCACGTAGCCTATCACGGGTGACTTTAAAAAAAAAAAAAAAAGTGTGTACGGATAATGGCGGCCCCCATAGGGAGCCGCCATTCTCCTTCCTTATTTGGTCGCTGTAGTCTACGTCAATGTTTACGTAGACTACGGTGAAAATAAGGGCAACACTATTTGCGTTGCCCTTATTTTCGCCGTAGTCTACGTAAACATTTACGTAGACTACAGCAACTAAATAAGGAACGCAAATGGTGGCTCCCTATGGGGGCCGCCATTCGCGTATGCGCTTTTTTTTTTTTTTTAAGTCACCCGTGATAGGCTACGTGACGATTCACGTAGCCTATCACGGCTGACTTTCCAGATCTAGCCGTGATAGGCTACGTGAATCGTCACGTAGCCTATCAGGGGACTTTTTTTTTTTTTTTACTTTCGTGTTCGCGGCCGGGCGAGGCGGGAAGCCTCCTCCCCGGCCTGAATTTCGGCCAGGCGAGGCGGGAAGCCTCCCCCCCCGGCCTGAATTTTGGCCGGGCGAGGCGGGAAGCCTCCCCCCCCAGCCTGAACTTCGCGGGGGGAGCAGCGAAGCGCTCCCCCCCACCGTGAACAAGCTGCGAGAAAAGGTAAGTGACTTTCGTCCACCCCTACTTTTATATACTGCTGAGAGGATTCTCCAAAGTTCTTTACGGCAGTGATTCTCCAAAAAGGAATGGATAGTGATAGGTGAGACCCGCTCCTTTAGTTGGCAAATGCACATGCTAGTCCTAGGGTGATGGTGATGGAGGCTGGTTAGCTAAATTTGTGTTTACACTGGAGGCCATAGTTGGCTCACTCTTGTGTAAGCATATATCTTGTGTGCCAGCTTTGGAAGGTGGGTGGGTGCTCTCTCCCACTCAGGTTCTGTGACTCTGTTCTTATGTGTGGGTTCTGGAAAGCAGACACCTTCTACTTTGTTATTAATTTACTATTCTTTGGCTACGTCCTGGCGCTGGTGGTCACTTGCAGAGCCTCTGCCACTCCCTGTACCTGCTTGTTGCATCGTGCAAGCCCGTAGACAGCTTGGCGAGCAACCGGCAAGCACTGCCGGGGCCCCTGCTTCTTCCCCAAACCACCATCGTTACACGAAATGTTGTCTCATGTCTTTCCAGAAAAATGTTGCAGAGATTTAGATGGCAGCCATAAAAGGGTTCCTCTATGCAACATTACAAGGAGGAGTCTGGGGGGCTGAGTGGAGGGGGGAGTCTTTTAGACTCCACCCTTGTATTGGGGGCTTGTGACATCCCTACTTTATGGTTTATTTTGTGGTGCTCTGAAGGGGAGGGAGACATAGCATAGGTAGCAGATATCTTAGACCACCCCTGCTACCTACATTTGCTCTAGGCTAAGGAAAACTCTTACCACACTATCATTCATCTATTCACATGAGAGGTCGCTGTCTTGACCCTGTACATGTTTATGACGTATGTATCTCCGAGCTTTCACTCCACCATCTGCTCATTGTTCAATTCCATTCTTATCTGCACACTCTTGTTCTCTACAATGGATGTGCCAATAACAATTATTCTAGAATAGCTTGTTGTTTTCTGACCTTTTAAAAGGCCATATTACATGATTTATTTGTTTCTGCTGTGTATGCTCAGATGTTGTTTTGCTGGGCTAAGAACACAGGCCTATTCTTGGTTTAGTAATTCATATTTCTTCCTCCCTAAATCAAAACTCATCAAGGAAATATTGACATGTTTGCTTCAGCAGAGATTAGTAAATGTTACTTGAAATGACCCTTTGCATGACATCCACACCAAAAGCTATGTGATATACTCAATCCACCTCAATATGGACGAAAAGACTCTAAAACATAGGTAAATAGAACTGGTTCCAGTGCATAGCATCAGTGCAACAACAGAGGGTGATCTTAAGACAATTGAACAGATCTGGGTTTGATCAATGATTGGATGGGATACTATAAAACAGGGGTGGGCAACTGGTGGCCTTCCAGATGTTTTGGCCTACAACTCATATCAACCCTAGCCAGCATAGCCAATAGTGATGGGAATGGCAGGCCAAAATATCTGGATGGTCACAAGTTGCCCACCCCTTCTATAAAGTGAATAAAAATATTGAAATTTGGGGGGGATTAGCCCCTTCCAAATTTACCTTTTGGCATTATTATTTTAATTTTTAAAAAGGGTTGTTACCATATGTCCCCAATCACACATGTATGCAAACTCACATCTATACACATGCACTTGGCTGACACAGGTATATCAGTATCTAGGGAAGATCCATGGCACACATATGGTGAATCATGCACTGTGCAAGAAGACAGAGGTGAAATTAGCTCAAGAACACTCACCAAGACAAAGCTTGAAACTTATCAGATTTATTTTACCATATCTGTTTGCAGAAATGAATCATGGTTCAGTATACCACTCCTGGGACTGGACCAGGAGACTATTCCTTATGATAGTGATAGAGTGAAAGAAGATGATGTTGGGGAAGTATGGTTTGCCAAATAATGAGTGGTGATGAGCATACTTTTACTAGGGAAATGGTGAAGTGGACTTCGGAGGCCTACATGCAGCGGTAAAAACTTGAATTTCCGTGGCAGAGGGTTGGCCACGTGATGGGAAAAACTGATAGATTTAGTGTGGTATTAGGAGAAAGAAAAATAAATAAAGTTAGGGAAAGTATATTGCACCTGTTTCAGAGGAGGGGGAATGGAAAGGCCTTCACTTCCTGATTGATCAGAGTCACTTGGCAACCCACAGTGAGCAGTGGCTACCCTGGCTTCACTGGCTTCTGACCACGGATGCACCATGAGGCCTATGCCTAGGGATGATGGAGAATTTCTCCATGAATCTCTGGGAGGACGAATGCCAATGCATTCGGCCCCCCGAAATTGGTGGAGAAATGGTCCCCCCCCCCGCCACACCCCTGGGATGGGACTTACCTTTGGCGAATGTCCCTGGCGGCGGCGGCTCCCGGTGGTGGTGTGGCAGTGGCGGTGGCTGGTCTTCCGACTGGCTGCCGCCACTGCCATTTCCAAGTGTAAAAAAAACACAACAACAAACGTGATAGGCTTCGTAAAGATTTATGTAGCCTATCACGGCTAGATTTTCAAAAAACACCGTGATAGGCTACGTAAATGTTTATGTAGCCTATCACGGCTGACTTTGGGGGGGAAAAAAAAAGCGCGTACGCAAATGGCGGCCCGCCATTTGCGTACGCGCTTTCCCCCCCCCAAAGTCAGCCGTGATAGGCTACGTAAACATTTACATAGCCTATCATGGCTGACTGCAGGGACGCAAACAGCGGCGGCTACGGCTGCCGCCATTTGTGACCCGGCAGGAGAAGAGGATTCGCGGCCAGAGGGACGGGGTGCCTCCCCCCCTGGCCAGAATTTCGGAAAACAATGGTCGCATCCCGAGGACCCAAGGGTAAGAGGGAGGACCTCTCCATAGCCCATAAGTTCAGAGTCTTCCTGCCCTTCTCCTTCAAACGGGGACCAGCTGCCTTAACTGGAGCTTAGGCTACTCTGCTAACTACCCCAGGGCAGTTCCTTCCTTAGTCGCTGGTGATTAGCATCTGAAAGAGTCATTAAGTTGTAAATGGAATAAAGCCTTGGAAAGAGTCATTTTCGCCTGTGTCGTGAGATGGCTATTGGAGAGGAGTGTAAGAGGCAGCTAGGGTGCTTCTGACATTGGCACAGGATCCTGAAATACTGAACAAAACACCCTTGACTCTTAGGGTGAACACAGAAAGGACAAACTAGTGAACTAGTGAATAAGAGAAACAATCCTTAACATTTACACTGCTTATCCCCACTACAAGGCATGGGTTCCCTGAATGCCACACAACACATAAAAGGCCCACAGGGCCAATATTGTGGCTAAGCAGTACCCAGGGCAGAGTTCTCTCTGGTGTTCAGTCAGTTATCAGAGCTCCCCATGTGGTTGGGCAATACCACTGAAATAGGTGTTGTCTAACTTCAGCAATGGATGCTTCACAGGAGTGATACTTTCCCTAAAGCCTTCTTTAGACTCCTGGCTTCTTGATTGTGTTTGGGCTGGCTGAACAAGCATGACTAAGGGGTTCATCACATGGAGCTTTTATCCTGCTATTGAGACGGCTCCCTCTTGGAAGTTTGTGGGCTCTTTACATGATGCCATTAACATCCAGGGCTCCTCCCACAATTTCTCCCAGCCTATCTTGTGTTTTCCCCAAACACAAAAAATGTGATATTTTTCCCAGCCCACAGAACAGGAGCACCATAACCTCCCTGTGAAATTCTCCAATAATGGAAGAAACCGTTTGTGTCTGCCTGCTGTGGGTGTTTATTTTCAGTTGTTGGGGGAGTGGTCAGGATGACGAAGGCACTGAGGACGGGAGCGGTGTTGCATGGAAGGAGACCTGAGCAGATCTGACAGGTGTGAGGGCAAGAATCATCTGCTGATTGCAATTCCTGCCTCCACGTTTCTCACATGGAGGGAGAAGAGGGTAAAATGCCTCCCAGCAATGAAGGGAGACACATCTGATCCCTCATCCCATCAAGCTCAGAAGCAATGTCCTCTGTTGTTTCAGAGCACCCTATTGAGTTCAGTGGGGCTTACTCCCACATAAGTGTCCCAAGGGTTGCAGACTTACAGAACAATCTTACATTTTATGTCTACTCAGAAGTAAGTCAGAGGTTTCCTGGGGGCTGTGAGAAATGGTACAGCAGAAGTTAAGCTATGAAAACAAGACCCTCCCACACTCCTTTGCACACATGCCAGGGAGGGAGGAAAGCACTCCCTTAGATCAAACCATGTGGCTGCCATTAAAGAAGCCCTTCCTAATCCCACAAAGAAACTGAAAGCAGGAAGCTCTGGAAAGGATGTGTTTTTTGTGGGGTTTTTTTCTTAATGTAGAGACACCCTAAAGCTCTGAACTTGAAAAGTGAAGAGAGAGAAAGAGGGAGGGAGGGAGGGAGGGAGATAATGAGTAGGGATGGGTAAGGAAGGTGCACAACAAGGGTTTGTGTTTTGTTTTGTTTTACAGATTCACCCAAACTGCACCTCTCAGAAACAAATGCAGAAATGGATAAAATTTGCCATCAAAAATCTGCACATTTATGGACTTGTGATGCATTCCGCAAAAGAAAAATAAAAGTTTGGCAACATGTGCACATTTGAAAAATGAACAAAAAACACTGCATACATTTCTAAAATGTGCAGAAACATGCTTTAGTCAATGGGAGAATGTGTCCATTAATACATTCATTTGAAAAATTCACACAACAATATGTATAGATATTTTTCATATGGCCCTAATACGGCTCAAGTCCAGGTTATCTGAAAGACCGTATTCTCCCCTATGAGCTTGCTCATGTCCTGAGATCTTCAGGGGAGGCCCTTCTCGTGGTCCTGCCATCATCACAGGCTCTCCTGGTGGGTATACAGGAGAGGACCTTCTCAGTGGCTGCCACAAGGCTCTGGAATTCCCTTCCCAGGGAGGCAAGAGTGGCACTCTCCTTGGTATGTTTCTGCAGGCAGGCAAAAACTTTTTGGTTCTGGCAGGACTTTGGGGATAGATAGTCTGGACCTGTGAGAATATGATGGAGTGGTACTATTGTTTATATTGTTGTTGTTGTTGTTTTGATTCTGATATTTTTATACAGTTTTAATATTATTGATAATTTAATTACATTTTTAACTTTTGTATATTTCTATTTGCATTTAGTTTTAACTTTAGAAGTTTTTAATGTTGTAAAGCCACCTTGAGTCCCAGTATTGGGGAAAAGGCAGGGGGAGGAGGATAATCCATGAAACAACAGCAGCAGCAGCAGCCACCCTTGGATGGAATGGGCATGGAATGGAAGTGGAAGTCAGAAAAGGAGGAAGTCCATGGAAACTAATTGACTTGATCTGAGCATCAGGTGAACCCTGGGAGGACCTAAGAGCAATACAACAGAGCATCTCAATGCATTGTGTTCCATGGAAAATACTCCTCAAAGAGGGACCACACCCAAGGGCAGTGTCAGAGTTCAAGCAAAAAAGCACAATGGAGACAATAATTTTGGACATACTCAGAACAGGAATAAAGAAAGGATTCAAGAGCTTGGCTCAGGGAAATGAATATGAACCTTTCCTACACTGCCGACTTCTTGACTGAGTTTGGGCTGGTTGATCAAGTATGGA
Organism: Heloderma suspectum; assembly: GCF_057233095.1. Classification (NCBI taxonomy): domain Eukaryota; kingdom Metazoa; phylum Chordata; class Lepidosauria; order Squamata; family Helodermatidae; genus Heloderma; species Heloderma suspectum. The sequence continues at coordinate 303,991,945 of NC_139460.1, read as the reverse complement.
AAAAGCCAGACCTGGAACAAAAAAAGGTAAAAGTTCCCAGAACATGAGGGATACTCAGGTGCAGGTGGTGCTTTAACCGGCTGGAGGTGAGACCATTTCAGGATTGGACTGTATTTCCTGCAAAGGCTTTAAACTGGCCAGTTTAGGTTAAACTCAATGGTTGCCTGTCTTTGGTGAAGACCTGAGGTCAGGAAGACATTTGAATTTATCCAGAGTTCCATTTTTTTTCCTATTTTCATGAGGGCAACTCCTTTTAATTCAGTTACAGCAGAGGACATGTCAGGTCATGAATTTCCATTACAATGAAATTGGGTAGCTTGCATATATTATCTGGTTCCTGTTGCTCCTATCTGCCATGAGTCTGTTGCCCATGCTGCCTTTCAGAACAAACATCACCTCAGACGTATTAGACACAGTGCTAGAGTGCCACCAAGAAATACATGCATAAAAGCTATCATGGCTGAGCTTCTCAGCAACAGCCTGTTGAGTAAAAATTGATGTGGACGTCCATATGTTCATCTCGTTCTCCAGCTTGTCATGCTCATGTTCTTGCTGTGTGTACATTTCAAAAGCATTTCACAAGAGAGACAGATGCCTCAAAGGGAAAAAATATTATGACATTAACGACAGGTTACACAGTCTGTTTGACCCCACAAGCAAGCTCAAAACCACTTACCATGGGGACCTTGGGACTATTTCTCATCCATATTGCCTCATAGAATAGTAAAAATACATCCCAGGAACACAGCAGTAGAAATTCAGTGCTATCCATAGATGTAAAACCTTACATTTCTCTCTTGCTTGTCTGTTTAATTGGATTTCAATGGCAGCATAAGAGAATACTCTTAGAAAGCTTCTCTTGGGAGACCTCCCTTTTCTAAACGAATTCAATATTTGGGTGAAGCATTAAGCATTATCCAGCAAATTGGAGAGCAATGAACAGATTTTCCCCATTTCGATTCCTATATTCTTCACTCTGATCTGTGTTCCATTCCTCCTCAATTCTCCTTTTACTAGACACTCCTTCACACATTGCCTCCACCAACCAAAGGGCCCACATGTTGAAACTGAAGCAGGGTCACTCCTCCTGGCTAGTGATACTGGGAAATTCTGTTCAGTCTGCCTTTTAAAGCAAACAGACCTCCTTTGCACTTCCTGGACTAGGTTATCACTTCTCTGAATTGTTCATGAAGTTCTTGGCTCAGAAAAAGTATTCATTCATTCATTCATTTATTTCATTTCTATACCGCCCAATAGCTGAAGCTGTCTGGGCAGTTCACAAAAAATAAATAAAATAAATACTAGCACCTTGGTGATTTTTTAATCTATTTATTTTTGACCATTCATAGTGAAAAGGGAGGGGGAGGGATGAAAAGAAAGTGTACCCAAAAATTGTGGGAAGGGGTGAGAATCTCATAGAATTTCTCAGAGTGCAGGGCTTCAGTGCTTACCTTACTGTAAGGAGGTGGTGGAGGGATGTATGTGTGCTCTTTCTTTTAGCATTTCCCCCCATTCTGTCCTTGCAGCCTCTCTGGCTTCTTGAGCTTCTCAAAAAGCTCCCTGGAGGACTTTGCCAGGACTTCCTCCCTTGGGGCTTCCCTGTGCTGCTGCCTACTGAGTGCCTGAAAGCTGAGTGAGTCCTCCTTCTCCTCCTCCTCCTCCTCCTCCTCGTTAAAAGGACTGCTAACAACAACAAAGTAAAACCAAAAATGCCTCTCTCACATTTCAGGCATCCAACAGGCAGCAGCTCCAACACATTTTAAAAATGCATAAAGTGGGATGGAATTGACTTATGAATGAGTATGCAAGACATTGACCTGGACACGTAATAGACTGATCTGTCCATCCTTACCTCAGGCACCAGCCTTAACATCATCGCCCATGTTGGGTAGTCCTGCTCCAATGTCGTCATGTTGACAAGGATGCCTGACAAGGGGGAGTCAATGCGTTTAGAGCTCTGTGGACATAAGCTTTCACTATGCAGACATTCACGTTGAAAGTGTGGATGCCAGGTGGGGGGCTGGGAAACAACCCTGTGTCAGGGGTGGGGCATGTGGCATGGCCTCACTGTTGCTTCTATATGTGTTCCCCCTTCGCTCAAGTAACACATGAAGGATTGGCAGAAGCACAATTTGGAACAGTGTTCAGTTCTATCCTTAGCATCTCTCCCCTCCCAGGAGAGAGATTGAACTTTGGTGAGAGATTGGCTGACACTGGCAGGAGAACTTTGATATATTAACACTTATTTAAAAATATTTTGGAGGTTCTCACCAGAGGCAATACAAGTTGTTATTCCAAAATGATTCCACCACTTTGCTTCAGGAAACTTTACCATGCCTTTCACCAGTAGGAAGATTACCCTCCACCAGGATATTAACTTTTGGGTGATTTCCAGTTACATTCTGAGTAGCTCTCAACATTTCATCAATATTGGAAAATTGGAAGTGCAGGTGCCTTATGCTTCTTATTCTTCTGCTTCTTGGATGTGGCCAAAATAAACATTTGAGATCTCCATCATGCAGAACATGTGCAACTGCAAGCTCCCCAAACAAGGACAATTCACACATTTGTTGGAGAAAAGGAAGAACAAAGGGCTGGATGTGCCTGATCTCATCTGATCTCGGAAGCTAAGCAGGGTCAGCCCTGGTTAATACTTGGATGGGAGACCGCCTGGGATTCAGGCTTCCTGCATTGAGCAAAGGGTTGGACTCGATGGTCTTGTAGGCCCCTTCCAGCCCTATGATTCTATAAGATGTTAAATCTGCATTTAGGATGAGGGGGAAATGAAACAGGAAGCATTATGCACTTACATTTCCTGTTCCCTCCACATAAATGTATTTGCATGTCCTGTACTCTCTGCATGTATTTTTAGTATACTAGCCTCTTCTGTACTTAATTAGGATCCATGTTCACCAAGCAAATCACAGTGTCTATAACTGTAAGAAATATATGCAGGATTTTTAAAGAGAAATTGTATGCCATCCAGCACATCTAGATTGAAAGAGCTACCATTTGTCTCATGAGTGACTTGCACTGTCAATCCTTGCTTCAGAAAGTGGTGACATATCCTTCAGGAACATGCATAATAGGCACAGAAAGCACAAAACAGAGTAGTGTTTTAGGCACATCAATTACTTAGACTCAGTTAATCATTTACATTCTGACAATCTGAATCCTTAGCCTTACAAGGATGACTTTGTTTTTTTTCGCTAGCACATGAAATGAATCTTGCCATAAAGAAAAGATAGTGATTGAAATATCCAATGGATATGTTACTTGGTGGAACTTACAAGAAATAGCTGTAGAAGGAATAATATATTCCTTATTTGCCCTTAGAGATTCTGAAAAACCTAGGGTGGAAATGCACATTACCGGAGATACCATCGAAAATAACACTTACATTGAGTTCTCCACTTCTCTATAATGTATAGCAACATTTTCCTATGTCTTAGCTATGTTGTGACTTAATTATGTTGAAGTAGTTTAGTATTAAAAAGTAGCTTTAAAAGACCCCCCCAATCCATGTTAAGTAGCATAATCTCAATTGTTGAGAATGTAGTCAAGAACATCTATTTTATACTGCATTATCCCAAAAAACTCACAATAATGTATTCATTCAAAAAAGAGATTGGGCTAGGGATGGCGGAGAAATCTGCCATGGACTCCAATGAGGCCAGATTCTTTAGAACCTAGAGTCCATGGTGGAATGGACTACCCCTATTCTTATTCTCCTGCTTCTATCCCTGCCACCCTGTGGAATCCCCCCTGGACAGACCTTACCTGGTCATTGGCAGGTCCGGTCCGTCCAGCTGCCCTCCGCCATCTGCCTCTGCTTCTCTTGTTTGGACGCAAATGGTGTCCAGCATAGTGGATGCCATTAGCATCCCTGCCTTTTGCCATGATAGGCTATGTAAAGATTTACATAGCCTTTCATGGCAAAAGGCAGGGGATGCAAATGGCATCCGCTACACCAGACGCCATTTGCGTTCAAAGGCCAGCCATGGCCAGAAGTCAGGCAGTGACCGGCCCCAGCCGGCAGCTCCGCGGACTTCCCGTGGAGCAGAGCTGGCCAGGGAAGATTCTGGGGGGAGGGACGGATTGCCTCCCCCCCCACCGCAGTCGCTCCCAACCAGAACGAGGTAAGGGATTCGTACATCCCTAGATTGGGCTCAGTTTATCCTGGAGTCAATTATGCAGGTTGGCAATGTGGAACTGTAAAAGTTGTCATTGATAACATCTTCTGGAATTGCTCACAAATTAAGATTTTGGAGGTATTTTTTTCTAGGGATGGCAGAGAATTCCGCCACGGATTTCAGTGAGGCCGAATGCACTGGCATTCGGCCCCCCGAAATCCGTGGTGGAATGGTCTGCCCCCCCACCCCCCTGCGGATCCCCCCCAGGATGAGACTTACCTGGGGTGGATGTTCTGGACGGTGGAGGCTCCAGCGGCGGCGGCGATGGCAGCTAGTCTTCCGACCGGCTGCCGCTGCCGCCATTTGCAGTCTGGTCTTTTTTTTTTTTTTTACATAGACCTTATAGGCTACATAAAGACTTATTTAGCCTATCATGTCTGGGATAAAAACAAAAACAACCCCCCACACACACAAATGGCGGCGGCTACGGCGGCCGCCATTTGCGTCCCTTATTTTTTGCTATCTTAGTCTACGTAAATATTTATGTAGACTATTACGGCAAAAATAAAGGGGAACACAAATAGCGTAGCGGGCACTATTTGCGTTCCTTTTTGATTCGCTGTTTTAGCCTATGTAAATATTTACATAGGCTAAAATGGCGAATCAAAAAGGAATACAAATAGCGCCCACTACGCTATTTGCGTTCCCCTTTTTTCGCAGTAATAGCTTATGTAAATATTTATGTAGGCTAAAACAGTGAAAAAAAGGGAACGCAAATGGCGGCCGCCGTAGCCGCCGCCATTTGTGTATGCTGTTTTGGGGGTTTTTTTGCTTGCTGTGATAGGCTACGTAAATACTTACGTAGCCTATCACGGCAGCTTTGCAAGATGCACATGGCGGCTGCTACGGCGGCTGCCATTTCCGTCTGCAGCAGCCCATCCACAGCCGGAACTCCGGCTGCAGACGGCCCTGGCCAGTGGCTCTGCGGAGTCACCGCGGAGTGAAGCCGCCCCAGGGAGGATTCCGGGGGGGCAACGGAGCGCCTTCCCCCCACCGCGAATCCAAGCTGCGAAAAGGTAAGTGACTTTCGTATATTCCTACCTGGGAGCAAGCCTCATAGAACTGAATAAAATTTACTTCTGAGGAGGGCTGTGCAGGGGACCCTCCGATCCAACTCGTAAGCCACTTTGCAGCTTCTGAGGTAGGCCCAATCCAGCTCAGGCAGATTTGGGGGGCCCTCAAACTGCCTTAGCCCCAAACCAGAAGCAGGGTTTGGATGGTGAACCCTTCTACAGGTCCCCCCCCGATGCCCCTGCACAACCCCCCAGCTCTGTACCTGGGCCGTTTACTCCTCTGCTGCTGCTGCAGCTTGTCACCTTCTCTGCTGCTTCACTGTTGCTGCCTTCTCCATTGTGCAGCTTTCACCACTGCCTTGTTTGCCACCACCACCTTTGCTGCTGCCTACTGCTGCTGTCTTTGCCACCGCTGCCTTTGCCATCTTCGTCTTCGCTGCCACCTGCTGCTGCTGTCTTCACCACCGCTGCCATCTCCTGAGGCCTGGATGTGTGGTGACTCGTCTTCTTCCAGGGAGTTGCCATTTTTAAAATGGCAACCTCCAGGAAGTTCCAGGAAGTTGCCATTTGAAAAATGGTGACTCCCTGCAAGAAGAGTCACCATGCATCCAGGCCTCAGGAGATGGTGGCGGTGGGGGGGAAGACAGCAGTAGTGGGCAGCAGTGGCAGAGAAGGCAGTGGCGGTGTGGCAGAGGAGAAGGCAGAAAAGGCAGAGAATGCAGAGGTGTGGCAGCAGCAAGGAGAAGACAGCTCAGGTAAGGACCTGGAGGTACCTGGGAGGGGGCTGGGCCGGAGGGGGCTGGGCCAGGGGCTGAAGCTCCAAAGTGCACCGAGTGCTTTGCTGAGCCCCTGACCCACTCCGGGTTGCTTTGTGAACCCCTCTGCTTCGCCTTGGAAGGGGCACAAAGTGACGCAAAGCAGCTCGCTTCGACTTGGGCCGAAGCGGTGCACAGCCCTACATTTGAGTAACTTGCAAATGGACTTATATTTGGATATCTGGTCTGCTTTTACTGAAGTTTACATGTGACCTATTTTCTCTCTCTCTCTTTTTTCTCCCTAGAATATTGTAATATTTAAAACTGAGGATTTTAGAATATGTTGTTATATTTTTATTTTTTTGGTTTTGTTATGCTTTTGCTTGTTTGTTTTGTTTTGTTAATTCTCACCATTAAAAAAAATGAAAAAAAAAGTCTGAATAAGCATGCAGTGTTAAATTGTCTGGAATTCTAAAACCATGTGTTCAAAGTTTTAGTATATATTTTTGCATAACTGCAAGATACAATTAAAATATGTTCTATAATTTGTTTATTAGATATTATTGATTTAATTCATTACCTCAGTATATTTAATAGCATTTAATACATGTTATAAAATGCAATTTAAGTTTTAAATATCCATTTAAAAATATCTTATACTTCTTGTTTTTGCAGCGGGAGAAACTCTCACCAATGCTATCTTCTTGTGTAGAATTTGCCAGCTCCAAAGTACTTTTTAAATCTTTGCCATCTCTCTGCTTTTTGTAAGGATCAGGTTCAGGAGCCAGAACTTATTTCCGCTTGATATTTTCAGTTTTGAGGCTTAACATGCTTTTCTCTCATTTATCTCTGACAAGTGCAGCAGTTATGAGTTGAAACCTCTTGCTCCTTTGCAAGAAGGTCTTATTTCTAAATCAAAAGGCTACATTTAATGCACCGATGAAATCCATCTGGTACCATTAGATTGTCCCCATTCATGAATTGGTGGCATAAGTCCACAGTCTAAGCCCTTTGTTACCCACTGGTAATTCTCTCTTTTGCAACTGAAGGTCACTGTTACTTTTACAGGCTTTTAAAAAATGTTCTCTATATGCTTAAGTCCTTGTCTTTTCTTGGCTTTATTCCAACTGCTTGTCTTAAAAGACAGGAAGGGAAAGCATTCCATTCATATGCTTTGCTGACCCTTTGGTACAAATGAAATCTTTTAGAAACTTCAAGCTATCACAGTTATTTCTGAAGACCAGAGAGGGTGTCACTTTTTTTCCTTGACTACCCATGCAAGTCACAGGGCTTTGTAGTTCTGCAATGTTGACATTTCTTGTGCTACCAATATTGACTCCATCAATCCCTTGACAGATCACTAAAATTCATGTTGTGAAATATATTGGCAGACTAAGTAGGTTCTTTCTTTTTTCACTTCAATAGACTTTTCCATCGTAGTAACTCAATCTTGAGGAGTTTTAACAGTTTTCCTGCAAGGTTCCGTCTGTGTCGATTTTGAGCACGCTGGGATTTCCAAATGCTACTGTTCCTTCCTATGGAGGTGTCTTCTTCTTAATGTCTACAATGTTTTGAGGGGAAACATGACTCCAGGTGTTTGTTATGAGAGAACTTCTCCTGCATTTGCATTCACTGAAGTGAAAAAAGCTCCCAATTTGAAGTTGGGAGCATGGACGGGGGAGGTTGCATCCCCACATCATCTGGCAATTGTGGTGGTTTGGACCCCCCCCCCATTAATAGTTTCATTATGTACCCAATCTGATTGATAGCCTGCTATAGAACTCCTGGAGGCAGTTAGTAGAACATCATCATTTCAAAACTGCATTTTAAAACAGTAAAATACATTAGCTTTCCCACAAAGTCCTAAAGACAGAAGTAAACTGATCCAGGCACCAGCCCAATCTTCCTTGGTCTCCAAACACCTGATGGAATAAGGAAGCCTAAGTCTGCTCTTTTTCTAAAATTAAAATAGGCTTACGCCCTTTTTGGGCATTAAAGTCCTCCTGCAATTAGGGTAGCTGCTTATGAATTGCCAAAAAAAAAGAGGAAATGCATCACCAAAAAGGAGGACAAAAAAAGAGACAACAATGTGCATAAAATGTGTATAGGCTCATTTACATGTACAGATGTAAATTTAGAAATTATTATAATTTAAATAGAAATGCAGTCCCTCCCAAAATAGTGGAGACAACTGTGACCGAGAGAACTGTGTGCCTTGCTCAGTCTGCTTGATAGGCCACTTCATGGCCCAGCTCTTGCTTCTGATGGATATCTTCAAAATGGACTTGGACTGGACAGCCTGTCAATAGAGGGCAGTCCTCTGGCAAATAGAGGACTGCCCTCCATAGAAGAGGACACATGGCCACCCTACTTGAGATGAGGGGAAAGCAAGGGCACATTTCTGGCTATACCTCCTGTTGTGGTTCCCCTTATGATCTGGACGCCTTGAGCAACTCCTTAAGGGTCTCTTGCCTCCTTAAGAGTCCCACCTTCCTTCTTTTAAGCTTCCCCTTCCAAATAACATGGGGTTTAGGCTGTAGATGTGGGGTGACTGACACTCTAGGGTTTAACTACAATAGTTCACTAGTAGATTTAAAGCAAACAAATTACAACTTAAAAGAATTAAAAGAAAATAAAAGTTGCAAAACACAAGTTCCTTCCTTTACCCTAGCCGTCCTTAGATTTTTCTAGGCTGCTTCTTCCTGCTCACTCTTCAGGCTCTGGTCTCCTTCAGGCTCTGGCTGTCTCTGCTCACTGTTGCTCTGGCTTCAGCCTGGTTTTTCTGATGCTTACTGGCTCTCTCCCTCCCTTTATATATCCTCGTCCCTCAAAAATGAAAGTACTGCCTCAACCTGAAGAACTGAAACTTAAGTGGAGAAATGAAACTGACACCCAACTGGAGAAATGAAACTACGTCTCTCAGGGTTGCCCCCTCCCAACAGAAAACTCTAGGCCTCTAAGCCTGACCATCCCCCCGCCCTTTGTCTCTGTGGGCCTCAAAACATCACACCTCCTCTGTCGGATCTCTGTTGCCTCCCACATGGTGGACAGGGAAGGTCTAAAGCAAAGTGCGTTCTATATGCGTGTACAGCTTGAACCTCAATTGTGCAAAGCCTAACAAGTAAAGCAGACACCTCACTGCAGACCTTCTTTCCCAAGGTGTGGAGGGCAGGGAGGGCATGCCCCTGGTCTTCCCTCATGCTAATCAGTCCTCATCAGGCAAGAGCAATACATTACAGAGTGGCCACTTGTAGTTGCAGACCAACGACACATATACTAAGTTTAATCTTTCTAGCTTGTCTGGAAGATGGATGGAATTGAGATATATCCATCGCATATAAGGAGATAAACCTACTTGGGTCGAAGTGAACATGCATAAGCACTCTGTACGATTGGGACTCCAGATTGCACTGGGGTTCCAATCGTATGGAATGCTGACATGCATTTAGCTCAAAGCATGAACTTCGGAGAGTCAGATCCAGCAGCATGTGTGATGTTGGGCTGAGGCCAGAGGTGTGGCCCACTCCCCATCATCCAGGCACAGCCTATATATAGAGAGAATATACTCTATATTATTTTGGATTCATCTTCTTTTAGCATTTTTAACAAACTGGATTTTTCTTGTGGCAGGGGTGGGGGGGCATTTTGAGTTGAAGCTGCTTGAGTTGTAGGCTGCTGGTATTCTCTTTTGCTATATTGCAATGTGTTTCCTAGCAACCTCATATTTGGAAGCTTAAAACAAAATAAGGGCATAATGGATGCAATCTAAATTTGGATCGAGTAATCTGAATTTGATTGGTGTTTTTCTTCCACCATTTCAAAGCCTTAGTATAAATGCAGGATGATGGTATTCACTGTAAAATAATGAAAATACATTAATTTAGGCATTTTACATTAAGAAAGCAGTGTGTGGTGTTAGTAACAGGAATTATCAGTCATCTTCTTAGTGAAACTCAATAAGCTTCCCTCAGAATTGCTCAGATTGTTGGTATAAGAAGAAACCTTTAGATTTGTTTTGAATCATAATTTGGGCAAATTCTTGTGACAACCTGTGATGCGTGGCACCCTCACCCACCCACCCTCCCAGGAAATCTTGGAAAAATTTATTGGAGTTCTTTTGGCTTCCCTTGAAATTTCTTATATGTGGTGGACATCTGGCCTTATAACACTCAAAAAAGGATCCCAGCATGCAAAAAAGTTTGACCATTGCATGGACTAGCTTTGGGATGTGCAAATCAGCAAAAGTTGTTTGTTGAGGTTCTCCGAATTCCACCTCAAAGCTTGTTCTGGCTTATGTCTCTATCTGATCATGAGCTTTCTTTTTTTTTTTTCTTTTTGCATGAACATTTCTGCATATTTCTGTGTGTACATTTTCTAACTGTATGCATCAGTTGCATGCATTTTTAAAGTATGCATTTTGTCCCATTGATTAAAGCATGTTTGTGGACATTTTTCAAAAGTATGCATTTTCTGAACACTTTTCTTCTTCTGTAAACTGAATCACAAGCTTGGAAATATGCAGATTTGGATCAGAGGTTATATTCGAGTCCATGTTCAGTTCTGGGAGGTGCAAACTGGGTAAATTCTGGTCAAAAGCAAACTGAAACAAATTTCTCATGCATCCCTAAAACCACCCCAAAATGATAAATTACAGTGAAAAAGACAGGAGAAATGCCAAGGTCTGCTGATTGCAGAACTATCAGATAGTACATGCTTATTCCTACCTCTGAATTTTCTAGTTTCCTGGTTGGGCAATCAATCAATCAATCCTTTAAGGAGCTGCATTATTATATAAATCATGTTCTTTCCTCTTTTTTCTAGGGGAAACAATCTTTACAAGCACTCTTTGCAAAGTAAGCCTATACTCCCCCCCCCTCTCTCTCCCTGGTTCATTTCTCCCAAGCTTCCCTCTCCACTTGTCAAGAGATCACATCATGATGCAGTAATCTTGTTCTCCTAGTTCCTCCACTTGGGCTCTTAGTTCTTCTGTTTGGAGCCATTTGACTTTGACAGCTCACATCTGGTGAATTTTAATAAGCTCAAGTCAGTAAAACATCTGTCCAAATTATCTCCTGGATATGCAGGAGTTGCATATAGGTTTGGATGGTGTCAGAAGCTATTCAATACATTAGTTGTGAACTTTACATGCATCTTAAACCCAATTGTAGAGCAACCCAGACTTCTTCAGTCCAACTTAGAAGAAAGTATAAACATGGGGAAAGTTTAGGATGGGATAATGGTAAGTCAATGATGTTATTCTTCTCTTGATATTTCAAGATCTAAGTCAGCTAGGTAAAGCAATTAATCACCATCTACATGTTGTGAAAGGCAGGGTTGTTCCAGGGACCTTTACCCCTGGTCTAGGGATGTACGAAAGTCACTTACCTTTTCGACATGGTGATTCGCTCTGCACCTCCCCCCCAAATCCTAATCTGGCCGGCTCCACTCCACAGAGATTCTGTGGAGCCACCGGCTGGGGCCGATCGCAGCCGGACATCCGGCCGCTGGGCAGCCTGCAAGCAAAACAAAAAACAGCGTACGCAAATGGCGTAATTGAAAAGAGCCTTTTCAATGCTTCCCTGCTGTCCCAAGACCAAAACAGGTGATGGTGGCACGGAGAGCAAAGGAGTCCATCATGGATGATGGAGCATGGAGGAAGCTCTGAAGAATAGAAGTTGTGACCAGCAAGCAAATAGGAGCTGAAATATGCTGAGCCCAAGTCAAGCTCCCCATCTAGCCCTGCTGACTGCACAGACCATGGCTTCCTTGTCTTCTGCCTCTTCTTGTATAAAAAAGCAGACTTTATGCTGCCATCCTTCACAGGCCTGATGCCTCACCCTGCCCCCATCCCAACCCTCTTTTGAAACTGCCACCAGGAACCAGCTGCTCCACATGGGATCGTTTTGATGAGTGTGCTGCAGCCATACAAGAGGACAGCATTGCCAGCATCAGGGTTCTGTATCGGGGTTTCCCCACCACCACCAAGTATGTGCTTCCCTCCTCAGAGCCTGATAGAGGGGAGCAAGGCAGTGTCCAATGAGAGCCCATCACAATAGAATTTACATATTAAAAAGGGGGGCAGTACAACCCTAGCTATCTCCACCTATTGTCCTCTCACCCAGCTTTGACAAACTACAAGTGAAATTGTGTACAAATACAAAATGGCAACAGCGGTCACCAACCATGTGTCCATGCTAGCATCGTTCTAGGGGCGTTTTGTGGAGGAAACATAGCAGCAGCAGCCAGAGTCCCTGCTGCTGTCATCAGAGCTGCTGATGGTGGCAGTGGCAGAGGAGGAGGAGGAGGAGGAGAAAAAGAACTCTGCTACTACGGTATGCATCCCAAAATCAATCCCTCTCCAAACAAAATGCCATGTGTGAATGGAATAGGTTGTCAGGAGCTGTTGGAGCTGTGTTTGAACCACTGAACTGCAGGTGGCAGGCAGCTTTTCAATGAAGAACCTTCAGGCCCTGAACTGACTCCACCCACCAGGACTGGGTATTGGATCCTGCTTAACAGGAAGGAGTGTAAGAGAGATTCCTGTCCTGTTTGAGTAACAAGATCTTCCTGGGGAAACCTATGTACACACCACCTTGTGTTCCATGAAGGGAGGAGGAGGGGAAGCAGGATGTAAAGGTATTAAAAGTAATCTATTAATTAATTAATTAATTAATTAATTACCTTTGATATACTTACATCCTACTTTTTTTTTAAAAAAAGTTTAATTTTTAAGGTCTGGATTTAGGGGCACGTGACCAACCCAGGCAACTTCCCAGGGCACTTGTGTGTGGGTGTGTACAAATCAGGTTCTGAGTACACCTGACATAGACTAGGTGAAGCAAATAGTACACAGTTCATGTGGCATGAATAAATACAGAGCTATAGATCCAGGGCCAGTGTCAGTTTTGAGGCACCTGCCAAGGGACCTTTGACGAGACCCCCCCTGAAGTTGCTTCTCCTCTCCACCATTACACTCTCTTTGTTCACCTGCCTCTCACTCTGGCCCAGATGATAGTGATAGGAGGGATGTGCAAACCCATGCCCGCCCAGTATCAGAGGGTGCCCACTGAAGCACCGCCCCTGCTCAAGACCCCCCCAGACCTGCGCTTGAGCCCCCATGAGCTCAGCAAGCCACCCACACTCACCCTTGTCCCACCTGTGAGTGCCTGCATTTTGCTGAGTTTTTTTTAAAAAATGAAAAAGGGAGTTAATAAAAAATGTGCATATTTAAATATACACACATTCGGGCTGGGAAAGCTTGATCTACACAATATTAGACGCATTATGCCACTAATATTACATATATCAGGCTTTCCCAGCCGAAATGTGTGCATATTTGAATATGCACATTTTTAATTAGCTTCCTTTTTTCATTAAAAAAAAAAAACTGTTAGCAAAATGACGAGCACTCGTGGATGTGTCCAGGTGAGTGCGGGCAGCAGCTGGGAGGGTGCAAGTGGGTGCAGGTGAGGCCAGGGGCTCAGCGGGAGCAGTCTGGGGCTGCAGGTGGGGGGGAGCCCGACGGACTGCCAGACCCAGTCGGGCATCTGTACCATCCCTAGGTGATAGTGACATAGAGGAGCAGTAGATGCTGATTTGTTGACTTGCTGTCAGCCTGTCAAGTAAGCAGGTCAGATGGTAGCAATGATGAGAAAGAGGATGAGGATGCAAGAGCAGCTGGCAGCAATGGCAGTGAGCAAGGAGGCTCACTGAGGGAGGGGGGCATTGAGGGTGTCTTGCCCAAGGGCCCTCCAAAACCTGGAGCCAGCAATGTATAGATGCTACAGTACAAATGTATCATCATATAAGCAATGGGGATAACCCATGCATGCAAATCATACAGCAAAGCCATGGAATAGTCTACAAGTGCCATTAAAATGACTTTTTAAAAAGCCAAACTAATGGAAGCGGGGGGGAGCTGAAGATGTTCTTTGGCTTGGGCACCATTTGGACCAGGACCAGCCTTGCATTTATTCCTTGTGGTACACCAGCATTTTTTTTGTTTTAAAGATGGCATACGGCCTGCAGGTTACTGCTCCAGATGATCTTGATAGCTAGAATCTGGCCTAGATTCCAGTCCATATTTCTGTCCATCTCTCAAATACGGTCCTTCAAAATATAACTTCAGGATAGACTTTTAGTCATTGGCCATATTTGGCATTTCAATTATTACAGAATCATTATCAGAATGATGATCTGCAGCTGGTTGATTAGCCTCCACTTTGCACGCAGCACTGTTTTTCACAGAGAACATTTCTGTTTCTTTATGCTTTCTCCTGATTGCCAACAGAAAATGAGAAATATAATTTCAGGAAAGCACACAAGAGCATTTTTGTGGCACATGTTATATTTGCAAACCAGATGGTATTTTTTTAACCCTTTTTTTCATAGAAGATGGGAATGTTAATTGCATTGCAACCAAAATGTCCCCGGCTTCATCACTCTTCGTTTGCCTGACTAATTTTCCTCAACAAACTGATCTTAAAAGGAAAGGAAATGACTCTATTTGCATTCCTGTGATGGGAGCCTAATGCTGGCTTTTGGCATCAGCATCAGGGCCAACTAAGCTACTTTTTTTGTGCATGACAATGGAAGAAGTGTGCACTGCTAAGGACCCATGGAATCTGGCTACCATGACAGTGAGAGCAATGTCACAGGTGGATGTGGGCATATCACATCCACTCAGCCCCGTTCATAATGACATTTTCATTTGTGGGTCTTATTAAAGGTATTTCTATCCCACTTCTCCATTAAAAATTAGGGATGTGTGAAAGTCACTTACCTTTTCGAAGGGGTGATTTGTGTGTGGGTGGGAGGCGCTCCGCACCTCCCCCCAAAATCCTAACCCGGTCGACTTTGCTCCGTGGCAACTCCGCAGACCCACCGGCCAGGTGTATTCGCAGGCTTACAGAGCCTGTGGATGCAAATGGCGGTGGCTACGATGGCTGCTATTTGCATTCCTGTTTTTTTGCCATGATAGGCTACATAAATATTTACGTAGCCTATCACGGCAAAAATGGGGAAGCGAATGGCGGCCGCAGACGTGGCCACCATTCACAAAGCAGCGTGAACGGCAGCAGGTAAGTGCTCCGTTTCGCGCGCCTTTCGCAGGGTGGGGGGGCGGGGGGCTTCATTTTGCCACGGATTTCAGGGGGTCGAACGCACTGGCATTTGGCCTCACTGAGATCCATGGCAGAATCCTCTGACATCCCTATTAAAAATGCTCCAGGCTGCTGATGAATATTAAAACCAGATACTATAAATATAACATCATAAATACAATGGGCAGTACACTATGCTTCCCATGTGCTAGCAAGGGTCCTCAGGCATCCAGAAAGAGCAGCCACACTTGTTTCTGGAATGGGGTGGGTCAGCACATCTTACAAAAGGGAGCGCCACTGACCTGCTTCAGTCTGGAAACTAGCATTTCTGATCATGTCTGAGGTTGCTTTGGGGAGCACTAGCTCCTGTTGTGCTAGCAGTGAGTCGCACTAGCACAATGGAACTAGCAAGGTCACAGCAGCAGTACAGGATATTGCCCAATGGAAGTATATGTTGTTGACAAATAGGAGAAAATAGAAAATGCTGACAATAGGAGAAAACAGCAGCACGGCTCTGTAGGGATGTATGAAAGTCACTTACCTTTCCACGGATTATGTTGATGGTGGAGGGGGGAGGTGTTCCATCCCTCCCCCCGGAATCCTTGATGGGGGGGGAGGCGATCAGTTCCTCCCCCCCAGAATCCTCCGCGGCCGGCTGTGCCATCATAGTCTATGTAAATATTTACGTAGACTAAGATGGCCAAAAATAAGGAACACAAATGGCGGTGGCCGTAGCCGCCGCCATTTGCGTACGTGGTTTGTTTGTTTTTTAAACCCAGCCATGATAGGCTACGTAAATCTTTACGTAGCCTATCACGCCTTTTTTTTTTTTAACCCAGCCATGATAGGCTACGTAAATCTTTATGTAGCCTATCATGTCGGGGGTTTTTTGTTTTTTTTTACAAGACTGCAAATGGCAGCGGCGGCAGCCAGTCGGAAGACCAGCTGCCGCCGCCACTGCTGCCGGAGCTGCCGCCGCCTGGAAGATCTGCCTCAGGTAAGTCTCATCCTGGGGGGGATCTGCGGGGGGGGCGGGGGGGCAGGCCGTTCCACCACGGAGTTCAGGGGAATTCGTGGCAGATCCGTGGCAGAATTCTCTGACATCCCTACGGCCGTGGGCTGCTAAGCTTTGGAGGTGCCAAGATAATGATAAGCCAGATCCAGATTTGCTTACAAGGAGACTTTATTAAGTACTTACAGCACACAGACGTATTCAATGGTTGGATCAGACAGCTTCTCCGAACACAGAGCCAAGGGGTACAATTGGTCTTGTACCATACATGTTAGCAGTGAGGCAGCATGACAGCATCAAGCATTAATTAGTATTCATCTGCAATTTTCCCAGCATAGACTAACAGCCCCACGTCAGAGGGGAGACAGTCAGAACTTTCCCAGCACAGATACCTGTAGCTTAGCATAAACAGAGCCTCACTTCTCAGGCCCTGATAAGATTCAGGGCTCGTTAGCATGGAATGTGCTGAGGTGGTGATATCGACCTTTGACTCATCTCACAAGCTCAGAGGCCCCCTAGTAAGGAAATTGGGCATAAGCAAAGAATATTATCTATCTCTATGTTTCTCTAAAACTACTGGTTACTCAGGTTACAGGCCTGAGGCCTTACATGGGCAAACATAATTCAGAAAAAGAAAGCCATCAAAGAGGGGTCAAGGCAGCAAGGGAGGCTGTTGGCTCCAATTTCAGTGGGACAGAGATTCCATTCTGGGTATTAGTTACAACCAGCCAGAAGTCTAAAGGAGCTATCCAAGATGTTGAACCCTATCTCTTGGATAGCTCCTTTAGACTTCTGGCTGGTTGTAACTAAAACCCAGAATGGAATCTCTGCCCCACCGAAACTGGAGCCACCAGCCCCCCCTGCAAGGCAGGCCTCCTGAGAGAGGGGTAGGGAGTGTTCCAAACCCTAGGTGTAGCCACCAAAAATGCCCTTTCCATGTGCCAACTAGGGATGTGTGAATGAACAAAATTGAATTCATCAAGGTTCTCTGTTTTCCATCTTGACGTCCATTCCAATTCTTGTCTGTATCGGATTATGAGCTTTGCTTTTTTCTTTTTGCACAAAAAAACTGTGTATTTTTTGTGTGCATTTTTGAATGTACTCACTTTATCCCATTCCTTAAAGTGTGTTGGGGTCCATTTTGGGAAACGCATGCATATTTTCAGCACATCTTTTTCAAAAGTACACAGTTTTCGAATACATTTTTTGTGGCTTGAATTGCATCACAAGCTTGGAAATGTTCAATCTCCAACTGCAGATTGCATTCAGGTCCACAGCTGGGTAAATTCTGACCAAAACTAAACTGAAACAAATTTCTCATATATCCCTAGTCCCAACCAAATTGAGTTTGGAATGGGAGATACAAAGGATAGTCTCTCCAGTAGGCCTTAGCATGTGGACAGCCATCTCATATGGGATGAGAGAGTTCTTATGGTCCTGATCCCAAGCCATTTAGAGCTTTAAAGGTCTAAATCAGAACTTTGAATTGGGCCCAGAAACCCAATTCAGCCAACTCTGGTCAACAATCTGGCCATAGCATTCTGGACCAGCTGAAGTCCTGGAAGTGTCTTGGCCTTCATCCTCCACAGCTCTCTGTGGAGAGATTGAAACACAGCTTTGTTTCAATCAGCATCCTCCTAGACCTTTCCAGGGCCCTTCTCCCAAAGTGTCCCAAAGGATCTGAGAACTTGGACCAGCTGGATAGTTGCCCTTCTCGGGGGTTGCTCAGGAACTGATTACCTCACCATAACCAATAAGTAGATAAAGTAGAACAATTATATTGGCTTGTGGTGAAGGAATGATCTAATCGCTTTACCATGCTCTTAGATTTATGGTCAGCACATAATAAGCTGCATAATTGTTTCATTCTGCTCATTGAATTGGCCAGTAAACTAGGTACCACTTCATTATGAAACTTTACTTAGCAGACGCACATTAGCAGACGTCATGTAAAATAAGCCTCACAGCTATTGGAATTCTTCTTTCCACCCAAAAATTGATGAGCAGCTTGAATTTTTGGAAAAGAACCAAATTAAAGAAGCTGGTTCTGTAACAGTGCAATGTTGCAGGAACATGCGCTCCTCTCCCCCCCATCAGTGAGGCACCTTGTGCCAACAATGTGCTCAACTTGAAACATAATTGGCTGAGTCTGAATGGGGGGCACCTTAATCATGCATAGAGTTTCCAACGTAAGTATGGGAACTCTTGCCAATTAGGGTTTCTGTCCCCCATGTTGGAAACCCTATGCATGATGAAGTTGCCCTCCTTCTGACTCAGCCAATCATGTGTCAGTTCAGGAGCATTGACAGTGCATGGAGCACCATTGAGGGTGTGGAGCTAACCACACACATTCACAAAGGCCCCTTCACATGTTCTGAAGTGAGCACCTGAAGAGGGCTTAAATTTCTGCCAAAGCCTAGGATGTATCTACCAGTGATTCCAGTCATAGGACAATTCTGGCCATCTTTCAAGATGTTCTTAGAATCATTGGTAGTTGCAACTTGAAGAGGAGGGTGTCCAGGCTCTTCAAACTTTCACTACACATGGAAGGAATGGCGCATAAGCTAGCAGTCCCTTTAGCTTTCTTCTCATCTTCTTTAAAATAATGGCCAAGGCTACACACTGGAGTATGATCTTCAATGCTAGGCAACATAATATGCTCCAAGTATTCACTGAACTTGAGTTACCTACCACAAGCATCGGAGAGAACAGCCAGTCACTCATTGTGAAATTAATGCTTTGTTGTACTTGTTAGGCACTACATTACCACAAAGGGCTTGATCCATGGTCAAAGATCACATGCCTGAAGGCTGACACTAAAGGCAAATATCAGGCCTGTTGGGAGGTAACATCCTTCAGATAAGAGACTGACATTCTGAAGTCTGATAATGGTGTATGTTGGGATGTCAGAGAATTCTGCCACGGATCTCGGTGAGGCCGAATGCTAGTGCATTCAGCCCCCTGAAACCCATGGTGGAACAAAGCCCCCCCCCCACGAAATGGGCCCGGAATGGAGCTCCTACCTGCTGCCATCTGCACTGCATTGCGAATGGCGGCCGCGTCTGTGGCAGCCATTTGCTTCTTCCATATAGCCGTGATAGGCTACGTAAATACTTACGTAGCCTATCACGGCTAATGCAGGGACACCATTTGCATCCCTGTGGAAGCCATGATAGGCTACCTAAGTATTTATGTAGCCTATCATGGCAAAACTAAGGGAATGCAAATGGAGGTGGCTATGGCAGCCGCCATTTGCATTCCCTTTTTTTTGCCGTGTGATCGGCTACATAAATATTTACGTAGCCTATCATGGCAAAATACAGGGATGCAAATGATGGCGCTATGGCTGCCGCCATTTGCGTCTCTGTGCAGGCTGCCCAGTGGCCGGATGTCTGGCTGTGGGTGGCCCTGGCCAGAGGCTCTGTGGAATCTCCGTGGAGCAGAGCTGGCTGGACAGCATTTCGGGGGGAGGGACGGAGCGCCTCCCCCCCACCGCGAATGTCACCCTTCGAAAAGGTAAGTGACTTTCGTACATCCCTAGGTGTATGACGGTCAACAGCTCAGAGTCTTGACTGCATTAAGCACATCTGCTCTAGGAGTTTTGAGACATTTATACTACAAGGCTTGTCAGAGTAAAACTTCCTGAAGGAAACAAAGGAGTTGAGGGTGAAGGAGAATGTTTATTTAAAAAAAAATAAAACCCAGAATGTGATTAGTGTGTTCACAATGGAGTTGGCACAGATTTTCTGTCAAAATGAAATCTGAGGTGAATTGTGAGGTTCCTACTTGGACAAGACATCTGAGGCATTCTGAAGGAAGATAAGAGAGTTTTTAAAGTCTAGCAAACTTTTGGAGGAGGCGGTGTGCAGATCCCTAGAGTGCCACTGAGTGCTCTGAACGCTCAAGTGAAATACAAGATGATGTTCCTGCTCAGTTCCTGTTAAGCCTCAGCCTGATACAGCTAAGCCTCAGCCAAGCGCCTCCTTGGGGGGACCAGATTTTGAGGTCGTCCCTAGGGAGAGGCAGACATAGGGTTGTGCGAACTCACATGAGTCTACCCTGCGACCTGCTCGCCGGAAGCATGCCCACTCCTGGACCTAGCTTGCACTGGGATGCAAGCCAGGTGGTGGTTTGCAGGGACCCAGCAAGCGCTGTCACTGACACTGCCATGAGCAACTGCATCCCTCTCTGCCAAGCACCGGCAGAGAGGGCCACAGTTGCTCTCGGTGGCAGGATGGGAAGTGAGAGGGAAGCAACGCTTCCCTCTCGCTTCCCATCCTGCCATCTTCCCCACTGCCCAGAGCAACTGTGCCCCTCTCTGCTGAGCACTGCCAGAGTGGGATGCAGTAGCTCTTGGCAGCAGCGGCAACGGGAGAGGGCCTCTCCCACTGTTGCCACCACCCAGAGCAACTGCACCCCTATCTGCTGAGCACTGGCAGAGAGGGGTGCAGTTGCTCTTGGTGGCAGGATGGGAAGGCTGCTCATGCAAGGAGCAGGGGCCACTGTGCTTGCCCAACTTGGCATGCACCAAGTTGGGCAAGAGCAGATAGTCACAGACTGTTGTCTGTGGGGCCGAACTGGCGGGAACCCGCCAAGCTCGAGCCCCAAAATGGACGCTCGTGACATCCTGGGCAGATATGAAGAGGTCAGTGGGGGGGGGGTTCAGCCATGGCAGTGATATAAGCTGCCTCTAGGGATGTCCAGATTTTGTGAATCTGTCCTGTATGTGTTTCGTGGATTGTGCGGTGTCATTTGTTCCAGCATCCGCTGACAGAAGGATTCAATTTTTTTTGTTATGTGGAAAAATATGCAAATAAGAGGCTTTACAACAATATACATAATTAAGTTAGTACATATCATTTATTATATTGACCCCTATGCCATTCAACTTTTCCCTGCATATTTTCAGCAGAAACGTGTGTATTTTCCTACAAATAAATTTGTGAAAATGTAGGGATATTGGAGAATTCCGCCACAGATCTCAGTGAGGCCGAATGCCAGTACATTTGGCCCCCCAAAATCTGTGGCGGAACGAAGTCCATCACCCCACCACCACACGAAAGGCGCGCGAAACGGAGCACTTACCTGGTGCTGTTCGCTCTGCTTTGTGAATGGGGGCCGCGTCTGCGGCCGCCATTCATTTCTTCATTATTGCCGTGATAGGCTACATAAATACTTACATAGCCTATCATGGCTAACTCAGGGACGCCATTTGCATTCCTGCAGAGGCCATGACAGGCTACGTAAATATTTACGTAGCCTATCATGGCAAAAAAGGAACACAAATGGCAGCCGCCATAGCTGCCGCCATTTGTACCCCTGTTTTTTTGTCGTGATAGGCTACGTAAATATTTACGTAGCCAATCATGGCAAAAGACAGGGGTGCAAATGGCGGCCGCTACGCCATTTGCGCCCCAGTCTTTCGCCGTGATAGGCTACGTAAATATTTACGTAGCCTATCATGGCAAAAAGCAGGAACGCAAATGGCGGCTGCCGTAGCTGCCGCCATTTGCGTTCCCTTTTTTTGCCATGATTGGCTACGTAAATATATACGTAGCCTATCATGGCAAAAGACAGGGAGGCAAATGGCGGTAGCTACGGTGGCCACCATTTGCATCCCTGCGCAGCCCAGTGGCCAGATGTCCGGCTGTGGGTGGCTTCACAGAGTTGCCGCGGAGCGGAGCCAGACGGGGAGAATTTCAGGGGGAGGGACGGAGTGCCTCCCCCCCATCGCGGATGTCCCTGGACAAAACCAGGTAAGTGTTTCATACATCCCTATGAAAATGTCAGGAGAGTTAAGAATAAAAAATCTGAAAGAACAGAATCCATACAGTGTGAGGAGGCTGGTCTGCAGTGGATTGTGCAGACTGGATTCTTAGAAAGCCAATTTCATTGTAGTTCAACTCAAAGTTCTCCAGCATCTCTAGCTGGACCCCACCTATGCCGACCACACTCGCTGTTGTTGGGCAGTCCCATTCCAGCCAAATTTAGGAGTAGGGATGGGCAAATTCCCTCACGGCCACCTTGCATGCTGTGCACCAGAGCCCTGCCACTTGCTTTACCCTGGCAAAATGGTGGCCTTAAATATTGCAGGCGTAAATGGTCATTTGAATAATAGAATCATAAAATAGTAGGGTTGGAAGGGGCCTACAAGGCCATCGAGTCCAACCCCCATGTGAACCTGGAATATTGCATAAATCGTGCTAAAATTGTGCAAAATGGCAATTTCCGTAAAAGGCTTAGTCATGAATGCAAGCTCACATTCAGGGGGCCAAGCTGGTGACAACTCATCAAACTCGAGCCCCAAGCCAGCCCCAAACATCCCTATTTCGGAGTCAGTATGGGTGAATACTGGTTCTCCAGATGCCTAGATCGGCTGATGTTTTTGAATTCCTTTGCCCAGTCCATAATGAATCTCCTGGGGATAAATTTGCTGTAAGACTAGGGATGTACGAAAGTCACTTAACTTTCCGCGGATTATGTTTATGGTGGGGGGGGAGGCGTTCTGTCCCTCCCCCCAGAATCCTCGACGCGGGGGGAGGCGATCCGTTCCTCCCCTCCTGGAATCCTCGAATGGCCGGTTGTGCTCTGCAGCAGCTCCACGGAGCAGCTGGACAGGCCCAGGCCAGAGCCGTCCGCAGCCGGATTTCCGGCCACAGAGGGCTCTGGGTAAAAAACCCCCCAAAACCCCCGTGTACGCAAATGGCGGCGGCTACGGCCACCACCATTTGCATTCCTTATTTTTGGCTGTCTTAATCTACGTAAATATTTACGTAGGCTATTATGGCGAAAATAAAGGGGAACGCAAATAGCGCCCACTAAATATTTAAGTAGACTAAGACGGCCAAAAATAAGGAACGCAAATGGTGGCGGCCGTAGCTGCCTCCATTTGCGTATGCGTTTTTTTTTTTTAACCCAGCCGTGATAGGCTCCGTAAATCTTTATGTAGCCTATCACGTCTCTGTAAAAAAAGAAAAGGAAAAAACCTCCTGACTGCAAATGGCGGCAGTGGCTGTGGCAGCCGGTCGGAAGACCAGCCGCCGCCGCCGCCGCCACCGAAGCCGCCGCCAGAGCCGCCACCACCCGGAACATCCACCCCAGGTAAGTCTCGTCCCAGGGGGGATCTGTGGGGGGGCGGGGGGTGGCAGGCTGTTCCGCCACAGATTTCGGGGGGCCAAATGCACTGGCATTTGGCCTCACCGAGATCCGTGGTGGAATTCTCTGCTATCCCTATGTAAGACAGAGTGGGCAAGACATGGTCCACAGGTTCCTTCTACCGATGAAGTGAGATTGCCATACAATTTTAGCACTGGGTTTTTCAGCACTGCTTTCCAACACCAATTGCCCCCTCCACCACTGTCCTGCTGCCACGACTGCAGCGATGAAATCTCATGAGGTGCATGCGCCGCAACCCCACCACATTTTGGCCACAAATCCTGGTGGCTTTCCAAAAAGCATGCCAGCTGAGAAAGCTGCAGGTTTCCAGAGGGCAGTGCAAAGATGCTTTTTCAAACAGTTACAAAGAAGAACATCCCTTGGCCACCTTGGAATGTAAATTATGATGGTAGGCACCAACTCTCTGCCCCTCCACCCCAAGCAGTCCTGAAAATTTCACCAAAATTCTCCCAGAGGCAGAATAATGGACACCTATTTTGCAGGGAATTAAGCATTTTGTGAAATTGGTGGGGGGGTGGGTGGGTTGCAGCACAGTGTAATTTCAAATACAGCATATGTCAGCCTTCCCAACCTGGGGAACCTCCAAATGTTTTGGGCTGCAACTCCATGCATTCCTGACCACGGGCCATGTTGGCTGGGGCTGATGGGAGCTGAAGCCCACAACACCTAAAGGTAGGGATGGGGGAGAATTTCTCCCCGAAACTTCGGGGGGCCGAGTGCCAACGTATTCGGCCCCCCGAAGTAGTTTCGGGGAGAAATTCTCCACCCCCCCCACCCCCCCCCGGGATGGGACTTACCTTTCCCGAATGTCCCTCCCGGCGGCGGGTCCCGGCGGCGGTTCAGCAGGTCTTCGACAGGGGCAGAGGCGGCAGCCAGTCTTTCGACTGGCTGCCGCCGCTGCCATTCCAATAAAAGTAAAAAAAAACACCCGCCCCCGTGATAGGCTACGTGACGATTAACGTAGCCTATCATGGCTAGATTTGCAAGGTCAGCCATGATAGGCTACGTAAATCGTCACGTAGCCTATCACAGGTGACTTAAAAAAAAAAAAGTGTGTATGGCTAATGGCGGCCCCCATAGGGAGCCGCCATTCGCATTCCTTATTTGGTCGCTGTAGTCTACGTAAAGATTACGTAGACTACAGCGACCAAATAAGGAACGGGAATGGCGGCTCCCTATGGGGGCCGCCATTTGCGTACGCGTGTTGTTTTTTTTAAATCACCCGTGATTGGCTACATGACGATTAACGTAGCCTATCACGGCTGACTTTGCAGATCTAGCCATGATAGGCTACGTAAATCGTCACGTAGCCTATCACAGGGGCATTTTTTTTTAAACTTTTTATTTCGCGGTCAGGCGAGGCGCCTCCTTCCCGGCCTGAATTTCGGCCAGGTGAGGCGGGAAGCCTCCCCCCCCGGCCTGAATTTCGGCCAGGCGAGGAGGGAAGCCTCCCCCCCTGGCCTGAACTTCGGGGGGAGCAGCGAAGCGCCTTCCCCCCACCGCAAAGCAAGCTGCGAGACCAGGTAAGTGGCTTTCGTGTACCCCTACCTAAAGAGCACCAGGTTGGGGAAGCCTGACATAAGCATTGTGTTTGTGTGAGCTCTGCAAACCCCCTTTATCGGGCAGGAGTCAGGAACTGTTTTTTACAAACCAGGTTATTATTTTGATTGTATGTCTCAGGGATTGATGTCACTCATCACTTGATCTGAATGAAAGAAAAATCCATCTTAAAAAAATACAGACTAAGAACAAAAGAAAGAAAATCAAACTTCTTCACTTATCACGTTGTAACCAACACAAATGTCAGGTTCCTTCTACTGAAGAAGTGAGATTTTGCCATTAAATTTTATCAGAGGGTTTCTCAGCACTGCTTCCCAACACCAATGCATTGTACTATCAAGCAAGATTTGCCATGCCTGACCCAGACCTGGGCCAGGAAGACTCTTCGGATGAAGACCCTGACATTGCAGATCCTAATGACCCTGTGGGACCCCATGACTCCAGTGATACTCTAGCCATGGAGTCAGAGGAAGAGGCTGAGCAACTGCCGGGCCCTAGAGCATGCTGGTGCCAGAAGGCAGAGACACAGAGGCTGCTACTTGCAGGAACCAGGCAAGTGTTATCAAACATGGGGACGTGGTTATCAATTTTCTTATTGACAAATTCCAATTTTTGCTAGGGTTTGACTTTCCACAAACTTACTCTACAGGTAGTTCTGGATTGGAACACGATAACACCCTGTTTGCCAAAGAAACAGGAATGATGCAGGCATTAAGATTTGAAATCTTTGTGAGTATACTATTTTAGGGATCATATCAACATTGATTCAGACTGGCAATAGAGAAGCAGCAGATCCAGGACCTTGATTTCTGTTAAGGTCTGTGGTTTGAAGCATTTTTATTTGGCAGTGAAGTTGTATTAAAATGAATGGGATTTGCTTTCAAAAATGTATGTCATCTAGGGCTGCTGTGCATACCTGACATACATAAGCCCTTCCAATGTGAAAGTGCCCCAAACAGCTAACAAAGCAAAGCATAAGAACAATAAATCACATCAGGGCCAGCGCCAGCGGTAAACGTGGTTGGGCACCTGTCAAGGGCCCACTCCTCAGCAGGGGCCCACTGACAAGAGCACATTGGAGTTACTCCTCCCCTTCACCATTGCAACCTGCTTGTTCACTTGCCTTTTGCTCTGGCCCAGACAGCTGTGGCAGTAAGACGGAGGAACAGAGCAGTCAATGCCACTGCCTACTTAGGTGAGAAAGAGGATGAGGAGCAATAGCAGCTGGAGGCAACGTCAGTGAGAAGGTAGACTCACTGAGGGAAGGGGCCCATGGAGGGTGTCCTGCCCAAGGGCCCTCACAAATCCTGGAGCTTGCACTGAACCGTATCAACAAAAAACAAATCACACAAACATACACAAAACAGCAGTATAACATTAACAACACAATCCTCTGCATGTTTGATTAGTCTCACTGTGTTCCATTAGGTTTACTCCCATGTAAGTAGGCAGCTGTAAACTAGCAAACTTAAAAAGAGCCAAAACTAAATCAAATAAGCCTATGCAGGAAATAGATCAAAGGTTTACTGGAAAATAAATGTCATGAGGCAAGGAGGAGACACCCTGACCTCCCAGGGGCTGCATTTTTGTATGTTTGGGGCCACAACAGTAAAGGCCCTTTTGCATGTTTGACAGTCAGACAGAATTCCATGGGAGCTGGTTGGCTCTCCTTCACTGGAGGAATTTAAGCAGAGGTTGGATGGTTATCTGTAAGGGATGATGTAGTTGTATCCTACATTGTAGATCCTGCATTGAGCAGGGGGTTGGGCTAGTTGGCCTCCAAGGTTCCTTCCAACTTTCCAATTCTAGGGCTCAAAAAATATCTCAGAAGCAGTGGAGGGTGGTGGCTCTGAGTTCAGTAGGGCTGCGAATCCTTTAGAGTTCTGACTGAAACCTGGAATGGCTTCACAGCCCCACTGAAATCGGAGCCACCAGCCTCCACTCCTTGGGAAAAAAAGGGATGTACAAAAGGCCCTCATCAGTTGAACTCAAGAGAGCAGAGAGATTAGTGTGGGAAGGCATGCCTTTAAGCATTAAAGCTTTAAAGATAATAATCAGCACCAGCTTATTCACTGTAGGCCTCAAACTGTGCAGGGACCCATGTTATGCCTCAAATTGGCTGGTCTCAAATCAGACTATTTGGGATGTCAATTAGCAGTTTGAAAATGGTGTGCTGTGAGAAAATCATTAGTGTGCCTGGAGTCATAAATTAAATAATGAAAGCCCCCAGAACCTCACACATGGATACAAAGGAGGCTGATAGCGAGATCTCTGCACGATTAACTGTTCTTGCCTTTCATCCTCCCAATCAGTCTCTCTTGGGGAATGGGCTATTTTTCTGCATCTTCATTGGGTAAGAAGAGCCCTGCTGGATCAGACCAAAAATATTTCTGTCAAGCAGCCTGTTTTCCACCGTGGCCTAGAGATGTGCTAATCAGCAAAACTCAAAGTTCTCCAATTTCTATCTCCAAGCACATTCTGACTCAATCCGTATCAGATTGCAAGCTTGTTTTTTTTTCCTTTCCGCATTTCCACACATATGAATATGTGCATGTGAAAAAACGTACATTTTCACGCATATGCAAATATGCATTTTTGCGATTTTGCGATTTATTCTATTTTTTAAATGGCAGCTGTGGAGCTCGAAGAGGCCGCCAGGGTGAGTGAGAGCCACTCGCCCCATGTGGGCATGGGGTGAGCGGGGGCAGGGGCTCAGCGAGTGGGACTTGGTGGTGTGGATGGCGGAGCGGGTTCCGCAAGATTCCCGGACAGAATTGGGCACCCGTGCCATCCCTACTAATGATGCACAAATGTGATGAGGAGCATTTCTACTGAACATGTGTATCAATTGTAGGAGGAGTCTTTGTTGTCTCAGAAATCTCACCATAAGCTAAAGAGGTCAAGGAAGAACTGATTAGGGGGACAGCTGGCAGAACTTGCTGCAACAAAAGCCTTTGTTTCACTCTTAGTCTGTGTTAGGAGGCTTTCCCAGAGATATATCAATATATCTTAACATCACAAACACTTCTTAGGACAATGGGCAATGGAACCACTCTCAGTGGTCTGTAGGGGGTTTGTATATGTGGATGTATGTATGTTTGTTTATTTGTTTGCTGGTTTGTTTATTTAATTTATATGTAACACCCAAGTAGAAGTTGCCCTTGGAGACATCTACAACAACAACAACAACAACAAAACAACAATAAAATAACAACCAAAACAAATACAAAAATTAAAATATTAAAACATTAAAAATATGGAAGAGCCAGCAGTAAATTAATAATCAGAGCAATAGATAAAAGATGAAATGCCTGCTGGAAGATGAAGGTCTTAACCTGGCATCTAAATGTATGCAGTGAAGACGCCAGGCAGATATCCCCGGGAAAGGGCATTCCATAGACAGGGGGCCACTACAGAGAAGGCTTTTCCCCTGGTAGCCACCCGTTGCACCACTGCAGATACCAGCACCCAGAGAAGAGCCTCTGAAGATGACCCTAGCAATTGGGCAGAAAAAATATGGAAGAAGGTGCTCATTCGGAACACAGTACAGGGAGAAAGGTAGTATTGTTACAGTCAGTGCTCTCTTGTACAAAGGAAACTGGACATGGGTTGTACTGCTTTCTCCTGAAACATTTCAGCACTTGGGGAATGAAATGGGCAGGTTTTGGGTGCACAGCAATGAGCAATCTCATTTGTTCTAAAGACCTACATATTATTTGAAGCGATGTCTGTTGTGGGTAAATCTGGCCCTTTGGGGGCCTGACAGATTCCTGTGGTGCCCCAACTTGGTTTGCTTTGCAAGCCAAACTGAGGGTTTGTTCCCGAAATCCAGGAACTTTCTCAGGATCGGGTGTTGTAAAAAGCAATTGGTGTAAATTGCAGCTGTAATTTGCAGAAATTGCTTTTTATTAACCCCCCACCCCCACCCCTTGAAAAGTTCCCTGACTTTGGGGAAAGCTTCCACTACATCTGCCCACCCCCATATTGCTGCCTTCTCCATGTCTACTCTCCCCTTGCTATATCTCCCCCACCCCACATGCCACAATCTTTCCAAACAACTTGGGGTGTCTCCCCCCCACATCCCTCCCGCCCCCAACCACTTCTCCCACCCACCACTGAGTCTGCCCCCCCATATCTCCCAATCCTCTGTCACATCTCCCCCCACCTCCTAGCAACACACCACTTCCTCCAGCAACCTGATCCCCCACCAGGTCTCCTAGCTCCCTCCATGTCTCCCCCAACTCCCAGGTCTATTTACAGGAAAGGGAAGAGGAAGAGGAAGAAGAAGAAGAAGAAGAAGAAGAAGAAGAAGAAGAAGAAGAAGAAGAAGATCTGCAAGCTGGCCTGACTTGATACGATCAAGTCAGGCCAGCTCACAGGGAGGGGAGCTGAAGTCTGGGGGCATTGAGCTGCTGAAAGCTTCGCAAACTCCACCCTCTGAACAGATTCCTCTGACATTCCTAATTCTTTGCATATGTCATACCAGTTCTATGCAACTATGTAATAGTACATTTAACTCATTCCTCTAATACATTATTCCCATGATGGGCTTTGAACATGAATAGGCCTTGCACTGGGTTGAATACATTTTTAAATGTTTATTTGAGAGAAAATGGGATTGGGAATATGTATTTTGAAAGAAAATCCATCTACACTGCCATCCTCTAGATGTCTATCCAGAAGAAATCCCCACAGAATTCAATGGGATTAACTTCTGTGTAAGTGTGTATAGGATTGCAGCCTTAAAAACACACATTTCAATGCTAATATCTGAAAAACAAACAAAACAAAAACAAATGAATGCAGAAATGAAAAGTAATACCCTGTGAACACATGAGAAAGTGATACAGACCAGAAATAGATGGGCTTGCTCATTCCTAGTTATTAGCTGGCTAAAGCCAAACTCCTAATGCAGTTGCTAATACATCACACACATTAAACACTGGTTCATCTACAAGATGACTTTTCCATCTGAGATTTTCATTACAAATCAATTATTCCCCCAAAATTTAAATTACACAGAGCACATTTTAAAGTCTATGTTTACATGAATTACTTGATGAAGCAAAGATGAACTGTTATATCCCACATGGGTTCATTTGGAACCTTGCTACTCACTTTCATGCCAGAAGAACAGAAATTATTAACATTCTATACTACTGTAGCTAGCACTGCTGATAGGAAGCTGATGAACTGCGCAGAGGTTGGTTCCACAAGTGAGGCTTAAATCAGCTTTGTTTTACATCAGCTCTAAATGTGAATGTAAAACCTGTTTTGGTTGGGATGTACATTGGATTTTTCTTCCTGGTTCTCTTCTTTCTTAACAGCATACTCAAGTGATGTAAAAAGTATGAGCTGTACTTCATAAGTTTGCATATGAAAACACCCTCAGATTCTAATAAAGCACAGTATTCAAGACAATTCCCTTCCAATATTATGCATTGAAAAGAGATGGGGAGAGCAATCCTACAGCCACTAGACAGTGTCTAGATGGTAAGGATGCTGGTGAAATTCAAGATGGATTAAAATGAGCTCGGATTTCTAAAAATCCGACCTGTGGAATCCGCTGTGGAGCTACCCCCTCAGGCCGCACAGAGTCTGTGGACTTGCAGATGATTTTTTTACTTTCCCAAAATTTATGTATATAAACCCGTAGACAAATGCTGAGGAAACATTGAATGGAATGGGCGTTGTTGTTGTTGTTCAGTTGTTAAGTCATGTCCGACTCTTCGTGACCCCATGGACCATAGCACACCAGGCCTTCCTGTCCTCTGCTCTCTCCTGGAGTGTGCTCAAGTTCATGTTCATTGCATCAGTGATGCTATCTAGCCATCTCATCCTCTGCCGTCCCCTTCTCCTTTTGCCTTCAATCTTTCCCAGCATCAGGGTCTTTTCCAGGGAGTTTTCTCTTCGCATTAGGTGGCCAAAATATTTGAGCTTCAGCTTCAGTATCTGTCCTTCCAATGAGCAGTCAGGGTTGATTTCCTTTAGGATGGACTGATTTGACCTCCTTGCAGTCCAGGGGACTCGTAAGAGTCTTCTCCATCACCGAACTTCAAAAGCTTCTTCGGTGCTCAGCCTTCCTCATAGTCCAC
This sequence comes from Heloderma suspectum, assembly GCF_057233095.1. Lineage (NCBI taxonomy): Eukaryota > Metazoa > Chordata > Lepidosauria > Squamata > Helodermatidae > Heloderma > Heloderma suspectum. The sequence goes on along the minus strand of NC_139460.1, from coordinate 303,961,040 downwards.
TGAGGTAAATTATGTAAATACTTATGCAAATACTTAGGTAAATATGTATGTAATTATTTTAGGGATGTCAGAGAATTCTTCCATGGATCTCAGTGAGGCCGAATGCCAGTGGATTTGGCCCCCCAAATTCTGTGTCGGAACGGCCTGCCACCCCCCCCGCCCCTCCGCGGATCCTCCCCTTTCCAGGCTTGTGAAAGAAAAAAAAAAAAGACATGATAGGCTACGTAAAGATTTACATAGGCTATCATGGCTAGGTTTAAAAGAAAAAGAAAAAAAAAGACGTGATAGGCTACGTAAATCTTTATGTAGCCTATCATGGTTGGGGGTGGGTTTAAAAAAAAACAAATGCGTACGCAAATGGCGGCGGCTATGGCCGCCGCCATTTGCATTCCTTCTTTTTACCATCTTAATCTACGTAAATATTTACGTAGACTATGACGGCGAAAACCAAGGGGAACGCAAATAGCATAGCGGGCGCTATTTGCGCCCCGTTTTGATTTGCCGTTTTAGCCTACGTAAAGATTTACGTAGGCTAAAACGGTGAATGAAAAAGGGACGCAAATAGTGTCCGCTGCGCTATTTGCATTCCCCTTGATTTTCGCTGTCAAAGTCTACGTAAATATTTATGTAGATTAAGACAGCCAAAAAGAAGGAACGCAAATGGCGTAGCCGCTGCCATTTGCGTACACTTTTTTTTTTTTTACCCAGAGCCCTCCACGGCCAGAAATCTGGCTGCAGACGGCTCTGGCCTGGCCGGGCCGGGCCTGGCCGGCTGCTCCGCGGAGCTGCCACGGAGTACAGCCGGCCGTTCGAGGATTCCGGGGGGAGGAACAGAGCACCTTCCCCCCAGCCAGGATTCCAGGGGGAGGGACGGAATGCCTCCCCCCCACCATCAACATAATCTGCGAAAGGTAAGTCACTTTCGTACATCCCTAAATTACTTCTGTATTTTTCTGCATGACAAAAAAAAATTGCATCTGCCTGTGAGTGGATGATGGAACGAAAGGCACCTGACAATCCTCAAAACACAGACAGAGCAGATTTTACACAGTCTGTACATCCCTACTAGATGGCCACGGGATTGTTCAGTTTTTGGGAACGGAGCTTGGAGCCAGGTCTCTGAACTCGGTTCTCAGAAACCGTGCTCCCCTCCCCTGCTGTCTTGTAGGTGGCATGGTCCTTCCCCATCTCTACGCTCATAAACACAGCATGGAGCAGGTGAAAAGTGGGTATTCCTGGAGAGCGAGGAGGGGAGGAGACCATAGAAGTGTCATTACAACATTCCTATGTGTCATCCAGCCTCCCGCCTGCTGCTCTAATGCCCCCAGCTAGACAGCCAAAATTGGCTGTCTAGCTGCAAATGCAGGGTGGCCACAGCACAGAGGAGAGAATCCCTTCTGTGCTCCAATAGAATTGTGTCCTTAGGTGCAGGGAGTTGGGCTGGCAGAAGAGTAGTTCCCTACCTCCTCCTTTCCATGGAAGTCCCTCCAGCCCCCTCAAAATGCGATACAGAGGGTCAAAAGACCCTGCTGGATTGGATGAGCCATGGTGCAGAGGGGGAACCCAAAAAATCAGACAGAGGCACTTTCTATTAATGTACTCCTTGAGTTTACAGAAAGCAGGTCCTGGATCCAACCCAGTGGGTTGGGTCCAGACATCATCATACCTACAGCAGTCCCATCAAAATCAATGGGGCTTAGGTTAATCTAACAGCTTTACGGCCGCAAATGGCATCCACTACGCCATTTGCGTCCAGACTTAGCCCTCAGTCAGCCAATGATACAGCACGGCAATGGTGGCCGGCCATATCGCCAGCGATGCGGAGCTGGTGGCTGCCTCCACAGGATCATCATGGAGTGGAGCCAGCTCCTGAGGATTCCAGAGGGAGGGACAGATCGCCTCCCCCCACGGGTGGATTCCCACCCTGCAGGTAGGGAATCCGTGCATCCCTAGACTCATGACAGACTTAAGTCCCACTGATTTAAATAATCTACTCTAAGTGTGATGAGGTCTGGATCCAACCAAATGTATTTTACATCTTTTCTGGCCTCCCTGAAAACATGTAAGTGTGTTTGAATTTAAAGTACAGAATTGTGTCCTGAACAATCACTTTCATTGTGCTGTCTTAATCTGCCAGGCCAGGCTGGGAAAATGTTTTAATGGGGCTCCTGGGGCAGCCATCGTGTATAGGGGTGGGCTCTTCAATTTCACCCCATTAATTAATTAAGAAGACACATTACTTTTGTATTCCACCTCTCTTCTAAGAGGCTTAGTAGATGTGCGTCCCCCCACCTGAAGTGAGGTTAGGCTGAGAAATAAAGCCTGGCCTAAGGTCACCTGGTGATCTTCATGGCTCAGCAGGGCTTTGAGCTCAGGTATCTCTGCCCAATGATGAACCATGTAATTGAAACTACATGCAAACTTAATGAGGGGTGTGCACCAACCACAAGATTTGATTCAGTTCCCAATTCTGTGATGAGGAAAACAGCCCAATTTGCCTTGAACTGGAGGCTGCATGATTCAACTGACATGCCAAATTCAGATCTCAGTTTGAAAATTCGAAGCTTCATGCCTCCCATTGACTCCCATAGGGTATACCATTTCTGATGTTCAACAGAATTGGTCATTGGATGAAATTCAGAGGTGTAGTAGCTCCTTCTGAGAGGCTGAAGCATGGTACATTACAGACAGATGAAATGTTCAGGCTTTGTTGTCCCTTCTGAGGAAATAAACCCTGACAAGTTTCAGACGAATAGGTGAAGGGAGATTTGTGCAAGAGCAGTCTTAACAGTTGGGGGGTGTCCCCAAACGTCTGCACTTATCCCTCTATCCTTTTTTTGTGGGGAATTGTTATGGAAATACAGCCTAGAGGTGACCCTAGTTAAGAAACCTGCAAAATTTCAGGAGGAAAAATGCACATTTTTTGTGTAGAGTCTTTGCATTTGGGGGGGGGGATTCACTTCCTCTTCCCTCCCCTGTTGTTTTTTGGGGGATTTTTTAAAAATGAAAATGGCATACATCACAGGGGCTCCAACAATGTTCAAGCAAGTACACTATCAGCGCCAACATCCAGCGGCCTACTGATGCCGCTGCTATTTGCGTTGCCCTTATTTTCGCCGTAGTCTAGGTAAATCTTTACATAGACTAGAGATGCCAAAATAAGGAATGCAAATGGCGGCGCCCATGGGCCGCCGCCATTTGCGTATGCACTTTTTTTTTCCCCCCCAAAGTCACCCGTGATAGGCTACATGACGATTAACGTAGCCTATCACAGCTGACTTTGGAAATCTAGCTGTGATAGGCTACGTTAATCATTACGTAGCCTATCACAGGGTTGTTGTTTTTTTTTACTTTATTTTGTAATGGCGGCGGTGGCAGCCGATCGGAAGACCGGCTGCTACCCCCGCCCCCACCAAACCGCCGCCGAACCGCCGCCGGGACCCATCACCTAGAGGGACATTCGCAGGAGGTAAGTCCCATCCCGGGGGTGGCGGGGAGGGGTGGCGGAGAATTTCACTGCCAATTTTGGGGGGCCGAATGCGTTGGCATTCGGCCTCACCGAGATTCATGGAGAAATTCTCAGAAATTCTCCACCATCCCTACAACCAATGCTTCAATCTCACAGAGACCCCTCACTTAGAGCAGGGCAATTGGGCTGGGCAAGATCTGTTAGGAGCCATGCCAGCTGCTCTCCTGCTGATGGTTCCCTGCAAGAGGGAACCAATCCATCCAATGCCTCACTCTAGGGGGTCCTCAGAGCAAGGAATTGGGTGAGCAGTGCTCTGGGGAGCCACACCAGGCACTCTTTTCCTGCGGCCTTACTCAGAGTGGGGCTTGGGGGGTGGGGAGTGGCCGCTGCTCCAGAGAGGCACAACAGCTGCTTTCCTGCTGCGGTGTTTGCCACAGCAAGAGAGTGGCTGACGGGGCTCTCCAGAGCTGCCACCTCTCACTTTGAGAGGCACAGCACAGTAGCAGCATTAAGGATCCACAGTGCTCCTGGCAGCGTGGCCCATGAGATCCACTGCCCTTCCCGATCTGTTGTCTGAGGTGAAGGATTCACCTTGTGTGACAAAACCACAATGCTTGCCATGTGAGTTTATATTAATAACACACATGTGTTATGCTGTGTTAAATAGAACCCAGGTAGGTTATCGTTAACTGTTAGGTAATGAGTGAGTGGAAGGTGGGAGGGGCTTGTGTGTTTGTGTGTGTGTGTGTGTGAGAGAGAGAGAGAGAGAGAGAGAGAGAGAGAGAGAGTGGAGACTGAATTTATAAATGGCAGGAACAGCATAAGAGTTAGAAGGGGTAGAGTAGGCAGGGTAAGACAAACAACTGAGTGATTAATCATAAGATATAACATCTCCTATATTAAATAAACTTTAATTTGTTCGTTTTAAAATGATAAAATCCCACATCTTATTCATCTTTCTGTGCTACCAATAGTGTTCATATTTCCTGGGTATTTCTCCTGGTTGGGTAAAAGGAACCAATTAGGCACTTTTACCAGGTGAATTTTTTTTAAAGGGCTGCGGTGGCTTAGTGGTTAAGACGCTGAACTGCAGACTGGAAGGTCGGCAGGTCAGCAGTTCGAGACCCGAGTGCTGCGTGACGGAGTGAGCTCCCGTCTTCAGTCCCAGCTTCTGCCAACCTAGCAGTTCGAAAGCAAGAAATTGCAAGTAGATAAATAGGTACCGCCTCGGCGGGAAAGGTAACAGCATTCCGTGCACCTCGGTGTTCAGTCATGCCGGCCACATGACCACGGAAGCGTCTTTGGACAGCGCTGGCTCTTCAGCTTAGAAACGGGGATGAGCACCGCACCCTAGAGTCGGACACGACTGGTTGGGGACACCTTTACCTTTTTTACCAGGTGAATTTAGTGGCTAAAGCTTGTGGGACAGTGAAGACAGCTGTCCCAAAGTGGAGGCAGACAGACTTGAGGGAGGGTTACATCACACCCTGCCTCATGGGAGAAGAGCCGGCCCTGTATCCAATGTTACATTCTCCCAGTTTGCACAGACTCCAACCAAAACATTCTTGCTCCTGGAAGAGAGAACTAGCAAAGCATACAGAACACTGGAATATTCCTGTAATATCTCACGTTCAATATGTTCATCATCTCTCCCCCAAAACCCTGTGTTTGGAGCATCTTGGTAGAACCATTCACTATGATTAAAAGCTAAAGCTAGCAGTCATAAAATTGCATCTCCTCTTCTTTCTCTCCCCACTCTGGTGATTTCCTTATATGGAAAGCTTGGCATTAAATATATCAAGTTTTGCCTGCAGACTGTCTGGGTCTTTGTGTTCCTCTGAATGACTGACCAAGATTCAGGACAGTTCCAGTTTGGATGTGGTCCACTTTGAAAGAGCCTGCTTTGGTTGTGTCATTTCCCAAATCTTTCAGAATCAGCCAAATTCAGTACTGGATTTGGGATTCAGCCAAAATGGATGCACACACACCCTTTAAAAAAAAAAAAATTGTGATACTTTAAAACTAGTTTTCTAATTTATTTAGTTAGAGAGAAACTGAAAAAAGAAACCTTCAATAGAAGCTGTTTTTATTAATTTACATGAATAATTGATGAAGAATAAAATGTAATTTTTTACATTTACATTAATTAATATCTGATTAATGTTGCCTTCTCTTCGCCTTGAAAACATGATAGATGTTTTAGGTGATAAATTATCTGTAACAAGGACAGCACCATGCTTTTCCATGAGTCACTAATCACCTTGAATTACGGGGATATTCACAGTAAATCCTTTATGAAGAAGAATGTATTTTGCATTAATATGGGTTAAATTTAATCTAATAGAAAATCAATTGCAATTTAGAACTTAGTTTAAATTTTCGAGTCAGATGCAAACTCTTTACAATAGCTGTCTCGCTAGCAATATATGTAGCACAGTGGTTATTTAAAGGGAATTTTCACTGGTGGTGGGGTATAAACTCAAAGGTGCACATTTAACCATTCATAAAATGCAAATTATAAAACAAGGACATTCTATGATAAATGTATTTTAACAAAAAATGCGAGGTAAGGAAATTTAACTTACATTGAACTAAAAATGTCCAGATTTCTAAAAGAATTATTATATCCAGCATATGCCAAAGTTCCCAAGAATTTGATGTTTTCTGTAGTCTGTGCCTCCAAGTATTTTTTCTAATTTTTATTGTGAATTTTAACAAAACAAAACAAACAAAACAAACATTACAAAGCCAAAGAAATTAAAAATATAACAACATATTCTAAAATCCTCAGTTGCAAACATTAGAACACTCTAGGGAGAAAAAAAAAAGAGAGAGAGAGAGAGAGAGAAAGGATAGGTTACACATAAACTTCAGTAAAAGCAGACCAGATATCCAAATATAAGTCCATTTGCAAGTTAGTTACACCTATATACCATCCTTTCAAATGTTGCTAGCATTGTTAAATCTTCAATCCATTGCACTATGGGCGGTGAGCTTTTATCCTTCCAGTATGATAATATCAGTCTTTTAGTAACCAAAAGGGTGTGAAAGATCTATTTACGCTGACCATGTGTTACATTCCAAAAAGCAGGTAAGTAATTAAGAGAACATTTACATCAGGAAATATTAAAGAGCTTTCCAATACAAAACCTATCCATATAATAACTTCCTCCCCAAAGGAGGCAACTATTGGGCATTTCCAAAACATACAAATAAGAGAAGCATTACCTGCATTACACCTCCAACAATTAGCTGAATTTGAAAATGTTTATTAAAGAGATGTTGTGGCATCCAATAGACCTGAAACAAAAGTTTTTGCTGAATAAGGCATAAAGATCCATAGAGATATCCGATACAGATGCCAAAATGGCCATCCATTGATTAGACAAAATAGGACATTCCAATTCCCTGTTCCATTTCTGCTGTAGATCACATGTATCATATTTATTCATTGATAATAAGTATTTGTAAACATGAATCATGGGTTGATATACCTGGTCAGCTTCAATAAGTGTTTCCAATAGCAAAGGAGACTCTGAAGCAGTAAAAGCAGCAGGACTGAATTTAGATACTAACAAATGTTTCAATTGCAAATACTGCCAGTCTGCTGTAGCAGGCAAATCAAATTCATCTCACAAAGTTGAAAATAGTAAAAACTCATCATCAACACCCAACAATTGATCCAGGGTAAAGATCATTTTATCTGTCCAGGTCTATCACAAAAACATTTTCTTTCCCATTCTTAAATCTGGATTTCCCCATAAAGTCAATTTGGCATGGGAAAATGGGTCACACTGTAATTGTTATGACATTATATGATATACATCTCTGACTGCCAAGATTGTGGGAGGAGCTCTATCTGCCTTAATATGACAAGAAACTAATGACATCCATTTAGAAAGAGGCTTCAGACAAGAAGATCCCAACATGGACCAAGGTCAAAAATTAAATCTGACTGGAAAAGATCAAAATGTAGTACAGGTCAGCAAATAAGCCCTATGGTATGTAGCAAGATCCAGAAAACCGAACTCACCTTCATTAAATGGAAGTTGCATCCTTTTCAAATATATTCTTGGTGGAAAGGAACCCCCAAAGAGTTTATGAAACAAAGCACTAAGTTTTTGAAAATACTTGCCAGGTATAAGTATGGAGATCCCACATATATATAACATAAATAATTTGAGGTATAGTATTCATCTTAAGTGTATTAACCTTACCCCTTAAACTCAACTTTATAGATCCCCATCTATCTATATCTCATGAAATATCATTAATCAACTTATTTACATTTAACCTAATCATTTGAGTTATATCTCTAGGGATAATTATTCCCAAATAAGTAATAGACTCTGGGCACTGTTGAAATTGCCAATTGGTTAATACACTAGAGTATACCCTATCTCCAATCGGCATTATTAAAGACTTTGATCAATAAATTGAATAGCCAGTCAATCCACCAAAAGTATTAATCAATTTCATCAAAGATGGAACCAATGACTGGAGTTTCAAGATAAACAATAGATCATCATCATAAAGGCTAATTTTAAATCCTAAGCCAAAATGGAAAAATCCATGAATACTACTATTTTTTCTAATAGCACATGCCAGGGTTTCCAAACATAAGTTGAATATCAATGGGGAAAGTGGACAACCTTGTCTAGTGCCCTGCTTAACTAAAAAAAAGAGAGCCAAAAATAAACAGTTAGTCATTACTCTCATTCTTGGAGCTGAGTATAAAATTTTAACCCATTTCAAAAATTGTGCCGCTGCACCCGCCGCCACCACACCCGCCGCCGCACCTGCTGCTGCCAGATCTGTTGCCGCCGCTGAATCCGCCGCATCCGCCGCATCTGCCGCATCCGCCCCAGGTAAGTGCCGTCCTGGGGGATTCCGTGGGAGGGGAGGGGAGCAGGAGGCCGTTCCGCCATGGATTCCAGGGGGGCAGATTCTATAGAATCCCGTCTCACTGGAATCTGTGGTGAAATTTTCCACCATCCCTAGTTATTTCAGAGTTTAAAGTGACTAGATCAGCAACTAATCTAAGATTATCAGCCCCCTGTCTAATTTTAATGAATCGGTCCAATCTAACCAATGCGGCCATAACTTGTTGCAATCTGTTGGCCAATATTGCTGTTAATATTTTGATACCTGTATTAATTTATGATATAGGTTGATAGTTAGCACAATAGGTATGATCCTATGTGCCCACATGGACTAATACGCAAAAAGCACTGTGAATCGCCCATAGACTCTAGTTTACAGAGGTATTTTGCATATAACTCTATGGGCAAGTGCTTCCGATCACCATATTTTTTTAAAAAAACATGGCGATCAGCACAGAGATGAACAGACCCGGGTAAGTTGCGGGCTGCTCATCGAGTATGGAGGGGGGCTTTGACTGCAGCCGGGAGGGCCGGCAAGCGGGGAGAAAGCTTGGGGATGCCTGGAGAACCCAAGCTGGGATGTGTTCTCACATCCCTACATTCAACTTCAGTTCCCCATCTCTAAAATGGAAATAATAATGGCTGGATCCAGAGTGGACCCATTGACAGCAACAGGACAAGTTCGTCATGACTACATCCCATTGATTTCAATGTGTCAACTTGAAGTATTAATAGATCTTAGAGGGAAGTTCCTGTCAGGAGCAAGCAGCTGAGATAATTCAATCCAATTTACTGAGTCTTACTTTTGCCTTGAAGGCAGGGTTATGAGGATAAACAAAAGCAAAGACCTTATAATACTTTACAAGTTAGTCTTTCAGTCCTGAGCATGCTTATTCAGAAGTAAGTCTTACTAAACTTAGTGCAAACATGTTTAGGATCAGGCTTCAGAAGTTCTTTATAAATGATGGTAAGAGCAAATCAAATTTTCTTTCAGCTTGCAGAGTTCATCATCCATTCATGCCTTCTTTTGGAGTCTGTGACTGAGAAGTGCTGACAAACAGAAATTTTGCTTTCATTTTCATTTCTTGTCCTCTCTCCAGAACATACCTCCAACTTTATCTCATTTGTCTAGGGATGTACGAATCCCCTTACCTTGAATCCATGGGGGGTCTGCAGGGGGGGGGAGGCGATCCTTTCCTCCCCCCCCCCGAATCCTTGCTGGCCAGATCCACTCCGCAGTGAGTCTGCAGAGCTGCTGGCCAGCTTCATTCCGGAAGCGATAGGGCCACCATTACTGTACCGTATCGCTGCTGAGCAGAAACAGGAAGTGATCCAGACACAAATGGCATCTGCTACGCCATTTGCATCCCTGTTTCTTCTCACAATAGGCTATGTGTCTGTATTTACATAGATATTTACATAGCCTATCGCATGAAAAAACAGGGACGCAAATGGTGTCCACTGCAGAACGGAGCTGCCGGGGAAGAGGATTCGGCTCTGCGATGGTCTGGTAGGAGGTGGAGGTGAGTGGGATCATTCCACCACAGACTCCGGAGTCCATGGCAGAATTCTCAGACATGCCTACATTTGTCACACACCATTTACTAGGTAGGGATGTACGAAAGTCACTTACCTTTTGACGAGAAGTGATTCGGGGTGGGGGGGAGGTGCCCCATCCCTCCCCCCGAAATTCTGGCTGGGGGGGAGGCACCCCATCCCTCCCGCTGCGAAGCCTGGCCGGCCGGGTCTGCAAATGGTGGCAGCCGTAGCCGCTGCCGTTTGCGTCCCTGCAGTCAGCCATGATAGGCTACGTAAATGTTTACGTAGCCTATCACAGCTGAGTAAAAAAACAAAACAAAAACCATGCGTACGCAAATGGCGGCGCCCATGGGCGCCGCCACTTGCGTTCCTTATTTTGGCACGTCTAGTCTATGTAAACATTTACGTAGACTATGGCGAAAATAAGGAGAACGCAAATAGCATAGATGCTACGCTATTTGTGTTCCCCTTATTTTCGCCATAGTCTACGTAAATGTTTACGTAGACTAGACGTGCCAAAATAAGGAATGCAAATGGCAGCACCCATGGGCACCGCCATTTGTGTACGCGTGGTTTTTGTTTTGGTTTTTTACTCAGCCGTGATAGGCTACGTAAACATTTACGTAGCCTATCATGGTATTTTTTAAAAATCTAGCCATGATAGGCTACGTAAATTTTTACGTAGCCTACCATGTTGTTGTTTTTTTTACTGGAAATGGCGGTGGCAGCAGCCGGTCGGAAGACCGGCCGCCGCTGCCGCTGCTGCCAAACCGCCGCTGAACTGCCACCGGAGCTGCCGCCGCCAGGGAGATTCGCCCAAGTTAAGTCCCATCCCGGGGGGGGGTGTGGCAGACCGTTTCACCACTGATTTCGGGGGGCCGAATACGCTGGCATTCGGCCTCCCCGAGATTCGTGGCGAAATTCTCTGACATCCCTAGAGAAATACACAGCTCATGAAGATGTTGTGTCTGCTTTTGATGACATGGTTTAGGTCCAACCTTCAATTCTCCTTTTATCCCATAGCTGGAATTTCTTTGGGCAAAACATTCAAAAAATGGTTTTACGTAAATACAGAGCTGCAGCAGCATTGAGTTGGGAAACAGAGCCATCATTAAGATGAAATGCATGATAGGGATGGCGGAGAATTCCGCCATGGATTTCAGTGAGGCCGAATGCACTGGCATTCGGCCCCCCGAAATCTGTGGTGGAATGGCCTGCCCCCTCCGCCCCCTGCAGATTCCCCCTGGGACGAAGCTTACCTGGGGTGGATGTTCCGGACAGCGGCGGCTCTGGCAGTGGGTCTGGTGGCAGCGGCGGCAGCAGCTGGTCTTTTCTTTTGACCAGCTGCTGCGGCTGCCATTTGCATCCAGGTCTTTGCCGTGATAGGCTATGTAAGTATTTATGTAGCCTATGACGGCTGGGCAAAAAAACCCACCAGCATACGGAAATGGCGGCAGCTACGGCAGCTGCCATTTGCGTTCCCTATTTTTTGCCATTTTAGTCTGCGTAAATATTTACATAGGCTATTACGGCAAAAAAAGGGGAATACAAATAGTGTAGCAGGCGCTATTTGCATTCCTTTTTTCCCGCTGTTTTAGGCTATGTAAATATTTACATAAGCTATTATGGCGGGGGAAAGAAAGGAATGCAAATAGCACCCACTACGCTATTTGCGTTCCCCTTTTTTTCCACCGTAATAGCCTACGTAAATATTTACGTAAGCTAAAACAGTGAAAAATAGGGAACGCAAATGGCGGCCGCCGTAGCCACCGCAATTTGCGTATGCTGTTTTTGTTTGTTTGTTTGTTTGTTTGTTTTGCCCAGCTGTGATAGGCTACGTAAATACTTACGTAGCCTATCACAGCTGCCTGGCTGGATGAAAATGGCGGCCGCTATGGCGGCCGCCATTTGCATCCGCAGCAGCCTGTCAGTGGCCGGAACTCCGGCTGTGGACAGGCCTGGCCAGCTGTGGAGCGGAGCCGTCTGGGCAGGATTCCGGGGGGGAGGACCACATCGCCTTCCCCCCGTTGAGGATTCCGGGGGGAGGGATGGAGCACTTCCCCCCACACCGCAAACACAATCCGCGAAATGGTAAGTGACTTTCGTACACCCCTAACATTGTTGTATTTGCCAGCTTGCAATCTGTAGTTTTGAATTACCTGCCTAATGTAAGATTGACTAAACTTGGATGCCCAGGTAGCCACATGTGAGTCAGACACATTCAGACTCTAAGAAGGTCTGGCCCTGTCATTAGGTAGACTGAGGAGGCTGCTTCAGGCAGCTGATTTTGTGAGTCACAAAAAGGCAGCAAACTCTTAGTTGTTTAATTTATTGCAGTTGTATTTTAACTTCCAGGAAGGGGGTGCTTGTGGAATTTTCTGCCTTGGGTGTTAAAATAACTTGGCTCACCTTATATACCATGCACCTTGAATTAAGTGCTGGGGGTGGGGGCATTTGCTGCAAAGCATCTTGGGTTGGCCCTGGTTGAAAGAAATCCCAACTAGTCATCTGGTCCCATTTCCTGCAGTAATATGGGACAGATGAATTAGACCATGGGTGGGCAAATTGTGGTCCTCCAGATATTTTGGTCTGTAGCTCTATCCATCATAACTGATGGTGAGAGATTATGAGAGTTGTAGGACAAAACATCTGGAGGATCACAAGTTGCCCACTCCTGAATAACACACCATTTTGTGTGTGAAAGTTCCTTTGAATTTAGATGGTAACCCAGCTTGAAAGGTCAGGTCAGGTCAAAACCGTTAAAAGAAAGCAAGTTTACAACCAAACTATAAAAAGTTCAAGTAGGTTATTTCCAAGAGCTTTTCCCCTGACAAGAGTCCAAATGGGCTGCAAATTTCACATCAGGAAGAATTCAATGGTCCAAAAAATTAGCATAACTTGATGAAATTTAAGTTTTGTAAACATTTCATGAAATGTCAACAGGTTCGCCTGGCACCTACAATGTATTCCTTCTGGCGCCAGGTGAAGACTTTTTTATTTTCCCAGGCATTTTAGCATTTTAGCTTTCTAGACTTTTAACTTTGCTGTTTTAAATCTGTATTTTAAATCTCTGCATTGCTGCTAGGTTTTATTCTGGTTGTATTGTTATATTGTGGTTTTAATGTTTTTATATGTTAATGTTTTTATATTTTACATCATTTTACTGAGTGCTTTTGGGTTTAAATTTTTGTGAACCACCCAGAGAGCTTTGACTATTGGGCAGTATAGAAATACATACATACATACATACATACATACATAGTTACACACATACATACATAATCATTTCTACACATGTTTCTCTCTCCCTCCCTCCACCCCTAACACAGGACTCTTCACATTCTGTTTGAATTTCAGTTTATGGTAAATTCTAGAGCTCACTGGACTGGAAATTAGCTTAGTCCACATAGTCTCATGTTTTGAAACCCTGGCTTCCACTATGTTACAATGCAGCATCAGGAGGGGATGATTTTGCATGAAAGAAGCATAAGGTAAAGGTAGGGATGTTTACGCTTCCCCTTGCCCATTATTTTTCCCTTCAAACTCTGCACACCTCGTTTTCCTCCCCAGCTGAATTCCCAGTCTCATATAGGGATGTTGGAGAATTCCACCATGGACTCCAGTGAGGCCGGATTCTAAAGAATCTGCTGCTAGGTTTTATTCTGGTTTTATTCTGGTTGTATTGTTATATTGTGGTTTTAATGTTTTTATATGTTAATGTTTTTATATTTTACATCATTTTACTGAGTGCTTTTGGGTTAAATTTTTTGTGAACTACCCAGAGAGCTTTGACTATTGGGCAGTATTGCCAATATTGGGCAATATTGGACTATTGGACCCCTGGAGTCCATGGCGGAATGGACTACCCCCCCACCCCCTGAAATCCCCCCCCAGAACAGACCTACTTGGTGGCAGCGGCTCCGGCAGCGGCTCCGGGTCGTCTTCCAGCCGCTGCCAGGCTGCTGCAGCCACAAATGGCAGCTTTCATAGCAGCCGCCATTTGCGTCCCTGCCAAGCCGTGATAGGCTATGTAAGTATCTAGTAAGATTAAGGCTGCTACGCCATTTGTGTCCCTGTCTTTTGCCATGATAGGCTACGTACGTATCTACGTAGTGAATACATAAGTATCTTGCCGCAGAGTGGAGCCAGCCGGGGAGGATTCCGGAGGGGAGGGACAGATTGCCTCCCCCCTCCTGCAGACCCCAGTGGATGGAGGTAAATTACTGGGAGGCAAGCATCTGGCAGAATTACTGGGAGACAAGCATCTGGCAGGAGACGAGTTAAGCATAGGGATGTACGGGATGTACACTTACCTTTCCGCAGATTATGTTGATGGTGGGGGGCGGAGGGCTCTGGGAAAAAAAAATAAATAAAAACCGTGTATGCAAATGGCGGCCGCTACGGCCGCTGCCATTTGCGTTCCTTATTTTTGGCCATCTTAATCTACATAAATATTTACGTAGACTATGATGGCGAAAATAAAGGGGAACGCAAATAGCGTAGTGGGCACTATTTGCGTCCCTTTTTGATTCACCGTGTTAGCCTACGTAAATCTTTATGTAGGCTAAAACGGCGAATCAAAATGAGACGCAAATAACGCCTGCTACGCTATTTGCGTTCCCCTTTATTTTCGCTGTCATTGTCTACGTAAATATTTACGTAGATTAAGACGGCCAAAAATAAGGCCGTCTTAATCTAAATAAGATTATATTTTATAAAAATAAGATTATATTTTATAAAAATAAGGAACGCAAATGGCGGCGGCTGTAGCCGCCGCCATTTGCATACGCAGTTTTTTTTTTTTAACCCAGCCATGATAGGTTACGTAAATCTTTATGTAGCCTATCACGTCTTTTTTTTTTTTTAACCAAGCCATGATAGGCTATGTAAATCTTTACGTAGCTTATCACGTCGTTTTTTGTTTTTTTATAAGACAAATGGTGGTGGTGGCCGCCGGAGCCACCACCAGTCGGAAGATCTGCCCCAGGTAAGTCTCATCCCGGAGGGATCCGTGGAGGGGCAGGGGGTGGCAGGCCATTCCGCCACAGATTTTGGGGGGCTGAATGCACTGGCATTTGGCCTCACTGAGATCCATGGCAGAATTCTCTGACATCCCTAGTTAAGCATCCTTCCCCTTTCCCACCTGCATCTACTTCCATGCACAGGAACCCCTTCAGAGGATTTTCAGAGGAGAAGCAGCACCAGGGGCTTCAAGAATGAGGTGCAGCAGCCAATAGGGATGGTGCGGGCACCTGTTTCCATCCAGGAATCTGATGGAACCCCCTACTGCCCACACCGCCGAGCCCCTGCCCCGCTCGCCCCCTGCCCATGCTAGATGAGCACCCTGCACTCACCCCAGTGACCTCACCGAGTTCTGCAGTCACCATTTTTTGAAAAATAAAATGGCAATAGCAAAAATGCACATATTTGCATAAGTACAAAAATGCACATTTTTGCAAATACACGTATTCACATATATGCAAATATGCGCATTTGCAAAAAATGCTCATTTTTGTACATATGCAAATATGCACATTTTTGCAATCATCGTTTTATTCTTAAAAAATGGCAACGGCAGATCTCAACGAGGCTGCTGAGGTGAGTGTGGGATGCTCACTGAGCGGGAAGGGGCTCGAGTGCGGTCTGGGGACTGGCAAGCAGAGGCAGGGGCTTGGTGGGCACTTGGAGAACCTGGACAGAGATGGCTTTGCACATCCCTAGCAGACAGTGCTTGGATGTTGTGGGGAAGGTAGAGAGGGCCCTAATGAATATGAATCATATTGAATCATATTGAATCATACGGTTGGAAAGGGCCTACAAGGCCATCGAGTCCAAGCCCCTGCTCAGTGCAGGAAGCCTGATTCCCAGGCGGTCTCCCATCCAAGTACTAACCAGGGCTGACCCTGCTTTGCTTCCGAGAGCTGATGAGATCAGGCACATCCAGCCCTTGTCTCAACTGCCAGCTCTTCCTGATTTAGAGAGCAATCCTATGGCCCCTAGACATTGTCTGGGGGGCCTTAGAGAGTTCAGATTCCTAGATCCGAGTACTCCGACCTTGGACCCACGAGTCCAAGCTCCCCACCCCCGCTGTCTCCCTGTCAGCACAGACAGAAACGCGCTGGCTGCCTCTCCGAGGTTGCAAAGGTGTCCTTGGAGGGAAGTGAAAGGATGTGTGCAGGTGGGTGGGGAAGGGAGGGACAGACTTACACCATATCCCCAGGGCTCCTCAGCCTCCTTCCCTCCCCCTCCCTTCATCTATATGGGCA
Organism: Heloderma suspectum; assembly: GCF_057233095.1. NCBI lineage: Eukaryota > Metazoa > Chordata > Lepidosauria > Squamata > Helodermatidae > Heloderma > Heloderma suspectum. The sequence continues at coordinate 303,944,883 of NC_139460.1, read as the reverse complement.
AAAAAGCCCATGAAGTAAAAATACAGAGCAGAATGAGTGTGGAGGGAAGATCACCTCCACCATGCCTCCTGCTGTGCTTTGGGTGGCTATAGGATTGTGCCCTTAATCAGATCATGGACTCCTGTGGCCTTCTAAGAACACCTCTGTTAAGGGAAGTTCAGCTCCCCCAGAACCGGTTGAATGCCACTTAATTGCTCAGGTGAATCACCCACAGCACGTATCTGTTTCCCATCTGGATTAAGTCTCAGTTTATCAGCCCTCATCCAGTCCATTACCCTGCCCAAGCACTGGTTCAGAACATCAACGGCCTCACCTGTACTAGATGAAAAGGAGAGGTGGAGCTGGCTGTTGTCTGCATATTGGTGACATCTCAGCCCACATTGTCATATAACCGCTCCCATATATTTTCTATATATGAAAATATAGATGTTGAAAAGCATGTCAGATAAAAGAGAGCCCGAGGAATCTCATAACATAGTTGCCATGGGGCAGTAGGGGTGCACGAAAGTCACTTACCTGGTCTCGCAGCTTTTCGCGGTGGGGGGGAGGTGCTTCACTGCTCTCCCCCTGAAGTTCAGGCCGGGGGGGGAGGCGCCTCGCCTTGCCCGGCCGCGAAATAAAAAGTTAAAAACAAAACAAAATAATGCCCCCGTGATAGGCTACGTGACGATTAACATAGCCTATCATGGCTAGATCTGCAAAGTCAGCCGTGATAGGCTACGTAAATCGTCACATCTCAGCTCAGACAGCCTATCCAGGAGGATAGCAAAGCAAAGTATTTGGGGGTGGCTTCACCTTTTCTCATTCATTTGGCAACATATAATGAGTTTTGTTTTGTTTTTTAATCAGGTCTTGGATTGTCTCTGGCTGATAGTTTTAGATATATGCTGTTGTTGTGTGTGATATCTGTTTTATGTCCTTACATGAATGGTTTTTATATTTTATATAATATATTTTAATGGGGTTTAATTGTTGTGAACTACCCAGAGAGCTTCAGCTATGGGGCACTATAGAAATATAATAAATGAAATGAATGGGATGAAGAACAGTTCCCTTTAGCCTCCCTAAAAAGGAAGCCATTGCAAAAAGTAAGGGACCCCCTCTCCCCCAGTAATTTGAGCACTGGGAGTGGAACAAGTAGTTCTGCCCTCTGTTCCTGCTTTCATAATGCTACTCCACAGGTTGGATCCAGATTTAGTCATACCTGAGATTAGACTCATTGACATCAAGGGGACTTAACTTGGTCATGACAAACGTAAGATCTGGATTCATAGCTGAAAGAACCTTGGAAGCTATATTGCAAATGTGTCTTCCTTTCCATGAGGATTTCTTATAGCAACTCCGATACATGGCTTTCTATTTGTGGACTTGATTATCAGACCTGCCTTGTGAGACTGTGATCTCATAGTTCACCTTTTGAGATGCCAGCTATTTAACTTTGGATGCTCGACCACAGGCTACAGAATATTTAAAAGCCAAAGCTTTTGTTCTGTGCCCTCTAACTTTGGTCAGCTTGTCTTGGAGTTTTCATGATGAAGAGAAGGCGGGGGGACCACCAAAATGTTTTCATTGTGTGTCTGACTCTGATATGGTAATCACAGGAGTCTCAGCGGAGCTACTCTTTGATTATAAGATTCTCTAAGCCTATGCTCATATGTTTTGAGGCTCTGGTACATCCTGGATGCCAAAAAAGAGAGAGAACTGAAGTGAAGACTGCCATAGAGATAAGCCTGGATGACAAGGGGAGTTCTGGAGAGACTAGCTCAAGTCGTCTGTGCTCTGAATTTGCAGATAGAGCAAAAAACATTAATATGAGGGCTTTGGGAAGCAGAAGACCAAAGAGCTGGAGGAATTAATGCACATCTGCACTTTCCTCTCTTGGTATTAACAGGGTTTGGAAACACCTGTCATCTAAAGGCTTGCTTGAGTCTATTTTGGGACCTGTCTTGTGAAAATATACTGCTGGACAAAGCCTTTCCCATTCCTGTACGGGTAGAGAACCTCTTTATACATAACTGGGATGGAGAACTTCTTTCAGCCTAAGGGCTGAAATCCCTTTTAGAGACTGTCCCCAGGGCTGCATTCCAGTAGTGGGCAGGGCCAAAGGAGGTGGGTACCCAAACACCCCAAATACAAAAAAAGAAAAAAAAGAAAAAAATTAAAATACCAGCATATTTTAGCTTATTGCTGTCTCTGTCAGGAACTCAGCCTTAGGGGAGGCATTTCAGTCTTTTAGAATGGTGAAGAAGCTGCACAAAAGCTGGGAAACCACCAAATGATCAGTGGTTGTGGGTAGGGGTGTACGGATTCCCTACCATCTGTTCCAGCTTCATTTGAATCCACAGCAGATTTCTCTGACATCCCTAGTTGTGGGAAGGGAAGCGGGGTAGGGATGGTGAGGCTGCCCAATTCCATCTGGGAATCTGACAGACCCCCCCCTACCCACACCCCTGAGCCCCGCACATCAAGCCCCTGCCCCCGCTCGTCCCCTGCCCCTGCTTGGTGAGTGGCCCACACTCTCCCCAGCAGCCTCTTCAAGCTCCATGGTCACCATTTTTTTGAAAAATAAAATGGTGATCGCAAAAATGTGAATGCGCATATTTGAGTATGTTAAAAAATGTGCCTATTCCAAAAATGTGCATTTTGGGGCTCCCCTTCAAGCGTGGGAGGGGCTTGAGTGCAGTCCGGGGATCCACAAGTGGGGGCAGAGGCTGGGTGGGTGCCCGGAGAGCCCAGGTGGGGGTGGGTCTGCAAATCCCTCAATGGGGCCTTTGAGGGAAGCCCAAAGGGCCAGAATTGGACCTCAGGAAGAGCAGAGATTCTCCCCTGGTTTATATGAATGGCATGAGGGCCAATTTATATATTCCTCACTAGTAATGTTGAGAGCATTAAAGCAGGGACACTTGCTCTTACCATCCTTTTCCTCTGCCCCAAAGTCAAGTAATTATCTTGGGGCATGGGAAGGAGACAGGTAGTGGGTGTTAGGGATGTCAGAGAAATCTGTCACGGACCCCAATAGAATCCGGCCTCCATTGTCCATGGCAGAACAGCACAACTCACTTCTGCCTCCCTCTGGAACCATCCAGGGTCACATCCTCCTTGTGGTGATTCTGCAGAGCCACTGGCTGACTCTGTGTAGCACCAGCAATACAGCCACCATTGCTGTTCCATATTGTTGGCTGAGGGCTGAGGGCTCACTCCAGACGCAAATGGGATCTGCTACAACATTTGCGGCCATAAAGCTCTTAGATTAAGCCAAATGCAGCCATAAATGGTGGCTTAGTTGTTAAGACGCTGAACTGCAGACTGGAAGGTCAGCAGGACAGCAGTTCGAGACCTGAGTGCTGCGTGACGGAATGAGCTCCTGTCTTCAGTCCCAACTTCTGCCAACTTAGCAGTTCGAAAGCAAGAAATTGCAAGTAGATAAATAGGTACCGCTTTGGTGGGAAAGGTAACAGCGTTCCGTGCACCTGGGTGTTCAGTCATGCCGGCCACATGACCAGGGAAGCATCTTCGGACAGCTCTGGCTCTTCGGCTTAGAAATGGAGATGAGCACCACACCCTAGAGTCAGACACGACTAGTTGGGGACACCTTTTACCTTTTTTTAAGGGATTTACAGCCGCAAATGGTGTAGCGCACACCATTTGCAGCCGTAAAGCCCTTAGTTTAATGGGCCGTAAAGCCCATTAGTTTTGCAAATGTTAATTGCAAAAATATGTATCTGTTGCTTGAGAATGGAAGAGGAGGAGCTGTGTGTACCACACAGCCTGACCATCGTGGTTTCATGAGTTTCTTCCCCAATTTTCTTTGGCCAATAAAGTCTCTGAAGGAATTATTCCCTGAAACACATGAGTGGATTAATGTTTCTATGACACAGGTAACTGGGAAGGGTGGGGTGGTTACAGACTTTTTCATCGTTACAAAAATTCTTCCCAATTTAACTGAAGAATGTAAGAAAAGACCTACTGGATCACACCAAAGAACCATGAACTCCAATGTCCTACTTCCCACTTCACTGTCTCTCCTTATTGCTGTCCAATAGTTGGAGGTACACCATCTCTAAGTATGGGGGTTCCATATTGACCTCATGGCTAATACCCATTTGCAGATTTGTCCCCCCGGAATACATTGAATCCCTTTAAATTCCATGGATGTATTCTATTTCTTCAGTCCTGCTCAGCTTTTAGGTTTGGAGGGAAGGGGCCAGAAAGTGTGCCTTGATGGCATTTAATGATAAGCTGGACAGAGCTGGATGACGCAGCACTACTTGCCAAACTTAAGATGCCATTCGAGTTGCCACTGAATTTTACCCAAAGCAAAACTTAGGCTGAATAATGTCATGTGGATTTCTTTTCAGGTGAAATACTCAAGGTGCAATCCTATGCATGTTTAGATGGAAAAAAGTCCTACAACTTACAGCGTTCCCCCAGGCAGCATGGCTGGCTGGGGGAGTGCTGGGAATTGTAGGACTTTTTTTCCCCATCTACACATGCATAAGATTGCACCCTCAATTATTTCCCAGGGAAACTAGAAGAGTTTCAGTAATGCTAGCAAAATCCCTCAAGGTTGGGTTGATGTTGAACATCTTTAGGTTGCTACCAAATTTTACCTTTAAAGCAACATTCAAAGAAAGGTTGGTAGTTTCTATTTGAGTAAAAAAACTTCAATATCTATATATGTATGTATGTATGTATGTATGTATATATATAAAAGAAAAACAAAACACAACAACAACAGAAACACAACAACAATTTGTTGTTGTACAGTCGTTAAGTCGTGTCCGACTCTTCGTGACCCCGTGGTAGGGATGTACAAAAGTGACTTACCTTTCGTGGATTATGTTGATGGTGGGGAGGGAGGCATTCCGTCCCTCCCCCCGGAATCCTGGCGGGGGGGAGGTGCTCCGTTCCTCCCCCCGGAATCCTTGAACGGCCAGCTGTGCTCCGCGGCAGCTCCGGGGAGCAACCGGCCAGGCCCGGCCTGGCCTGGCCAGGCCAAAGCCGTCCGCAGCCGGATTTCTGGCCGTGGAGGGCTCTGGGTAAAACAAACAAACAAACAAAAAACAATGCATATGCAAATGGCGGCGGCTACGGCCACCGCCATTTGAGTTTCTTCTTTTTACCGTCTTAATCTATGTAAATCTTGATGTAGACTAAGACGTGCCAAAATAAGGAACGCAAATGGCGGCAGCCATGGCCACCGCCATTTGCGTACGCGCGTTGTTGTTTTTTTAAAAGTCAGACATGATAGGTTACGTAAACATTTATGTAGCCTATCACAGCTGACTGCAGGGACGCAAACAGTGGCGGCTCCGGCCACCCCCATTTGTGTCCCTGCTAGCCAGCGGCCGGATGTCTGGCTGCTGGCGGAGCCGGCCGGCAGCTCCGCAGAATCCCTGTGGAGCGGAGCTGGTTGGCCAGGATTCCGGGGGGGAGGCGTGGAGCACCTCCCCCCTGGCGAGGATTCCGGGGGGAGGGACGGAACGCCTCCCACCACCATCAACATAATCCGCGAACAGGTAAGTGCCTTTCGTACATCCCTACATTTATGTAGCCTATCACGTCTTTTTTTTCTTTTTTTTTAAACCTAGCCATGATAGGCTATGTAAATCTTTTTACGGCTTGTTTTTTTTCACAAGCATGGAAATGGTGGTGGCAGCAGCCTGTCGGTAGACTGGCTGCCGCCTGGAAGATCCGCCCCAGGTAAGTCTCGTCCCGGGGGGGAATCCGCGGGGGTGGGGGGGGCAGACCATTCCGCCACAGATTTCGGGGAGCCGAATGCACTGGCATTCAGCCTCACCTAGATCCATGGAGGAATTCTCTGACATCCCTACCCTGTGGACCATAGCACACCAGGCCTTCCTGTCCTCCGCTCTCTCCCGGAGTGTGCTCAAGTTCATATTCATTGCATTGGTGATGCCATCTAGCCATCTCATCCTCTGCCATCCCCTTCTCCTTTTGCCTTCAATCCTTCCCAGCATCAGGGTCTTTTCCAGGGAGTTTTCTCTTCGCATTAGTTGGCCAAAATATTTGAGCTTCAGCTTCAGTATCTGTCCTTCCAATGAGCACTCAGGGTTGATTTCCTTTAGGATGGACTGATTTGACCTCCTTGCAGTCCAGGGGACTCGTAAGAGTCTTCTCCAGCACCACAGTTCGAAAGCATCAATTCTTTGGCACTCAGCCTTCCTTATCGTCCCGCTCTCACAGCCATACATTACTACTGGGAAAACCATAGCTTTGATTAGACGGACCTTTGTCGGCAAGGAGATGTCTCTTCTTCTTACTATGCTGTCTAGGTTTGCCACAGCTTCCCTCCCAAAGAGCAAGCGTCTTTTAATTTCAGGGCTACAGTCACCGTCTGCAGTGAACTTGGAGCCCAAGAAAATAAAATCTGTCACTGCTTCCATTTCTTCCCCTTCTATATGCCAGGAAGTGATGGGGCCAGATGCCATGATCTTAGTTTTTTTAATGTTGAGTTTCAAACCAGCTTTTGCACTCTCCTCTTTCACCCTCAACAACAGGCTCTTTAGATCGTCTTCGCTTTCTGCCATTAGGGTGGTATCGTCTGCATATCTGAGGTTGCTGATAATTCTCCTCGCAATCTTAATTCCGACCTGTGATTCATCCAACCTGGCATTTCTCATGCTGTACTCTGCATATAAGTTAAATAAGCAGGGTGACAATATACAGCCTTGTCATACTCCTTACAATATACAACCACTCGGTTGTTCCATGTCTGGTTCTTACTGTTGCTTCTTGACCCTCATACAGGTTTCTCAGGAGACAGGTAAGGTGGTCTGGTACCACCATCTCTTTCAGAATTTGCCAAAGTTGATTGTGATCCACACAATCAAAGGGTTTAGCGTAGTCAATGAAGCAGAAATAGATGTTGTTCTGGAATTCTCTTGCTTTCTCCATGATCCAGCAAATGTTGGCAATTTCATCTCTAGTTCCTCTGCCTCTTCGAAACCCAGCTTGTACTTCCAGTAGTTCTCAGTTCACATATTGCTGAAGCCTAGTTTGTAGGATTTTGAGCATAACCTTGCTGGCATGTGAAATGAATGCAATTGTATGGTAGTTTGAACACTCTTTGGCATTGCTCTTCTTTGGAATTGGAATGTGAACAGACCTTTTCCAGTCTTGTGGCCACTGTTTAGTGTTCCAAATGTGTTGGCATATTGAGTGCAGCACTTTAACAGCATCATCTTTTAGGATTTTAAATAGCTCAGTTGGAATACTGTCATCTCCACCAGCTTTGTTGTTAGTAATGCTTCCTAAGGCCCACTTGACTTCACTCTCGAGGATGTCCGGCTCAAGTTCAGTGACCGCACTGTCATGGCTATCAGGGACATTCAGATCTTTCCTGTGTAGTTCTTCTGTGTATTCTTTCCACCTCTTCTTAATCTCATCTGCTTCTGTTAGGTGCCTGCCTTCTTTGTCCTTTATCATGCCCGTCTTTGCACAAAACGCTCCCTTGAGATCTCCGATTTTCTTGAAGAGATCTCTAGTCTTTCCCATTCTGTTGTTTTCTTCGATTTCTTTGCATTGTTCATTTAAGAAGGCCTTCTTGTCTCTCCTTGCTATTCTCTGGAACTCTACATTCAGTTGGATATATCTTCCCCTTTCTCCCTTGCTTTTTGCTTCCTTTCTTTCCACAGCTACTTGTAAAGCCTCATCAGACAGCCACTTGCTTTCTTGCATTTCTTTTTTTTTTGTGATTTTATTTATTTATTTATTATTTAATTTATTAATCACCCATCTGGCTGGTCACCCAGCCACTCTGGGCGATGTACAACATTCAATAAAACAATAAAATTCTACAATAAAAACATTGTATGTGATGGATTGAGTTGCTGCCTCCTGAACAATGTTACGGACCTCTGTCCATAGTTCCTCCTCAGGCACTCTGTCTATCAGGTCTAATCCCTGAAATCTATTCCTCACCTCCACTGTATATTCATAAGGGATATGATTTAGGTCATACCTGAATGGTTTAGTGGTTTTCCCGACGTTCTTCAATTTAAGCCGAAATTTTGCAAGAAGCAGCTCATGATCTGAGCCACAGTCAGCTCCAGGTCTTGTTTTTACTGAATGTATAGAGCTTCTCCATCTTTGGCTGCAAAGGACATAATCAATTGGATTTCGATATTGACCATCTGGTGATGTCCATGTGTAGAGTCATCTCTTGTGCTGTTGGAAAAGCGTGTTTGCTATGATCAGCATGTTCTCTTGGCAAAACTCTAGTAGCCTTTGTCCTGCTTCATTTTGTACACCAAGGCCATGCTTGCTTGTTATCCCAGTGATTTCTTGACTTCCTACTTTAGCATTCCAATCCCCTACGATGAAGAGGACATCTTTTTTTGGTGTTAGTTCTAGAAGTTGTTGTAGGTCTTCATAGAACCGATCAACCTCAGCTTCTTCGGCATCAGTGGTTGGGGCATAGACTTGAATTACTGTGATGTTGAATGGTTTGCCTTGGATTCATACTGAGATCATTCTATCTTTTATGAGATTGTACCCCAGTACTGCTTTTCCCACCCTTTTGTTGACTATGAGTGCTACTCCATTTCTTCTAAGGGATTCTTGCCCACGGTAGTTGATATGATGGTCACCTGAATTAAATTCGCCCATGCCTGTCCATTTTAGTTCGCTGATTCCCAAGATGTCGATGTTCAATCTTGCCATCTCATCTTTGACCACCTCAGCTTACCTTGATTCATTGATCTTACATTCCAGGTTCCTAAACAATATTGTTCTTTACAGCATCAGAATTTCTATTGACCACCAGACACATCCACAGCTGAGGGTCCTTTCAGCTTTGGCCCAGCCACTTCACTCTTTCTGGTGCTACTTGGAAATACCCTCTGCTCTTCCCCAGGAGCATATTGGACACCTTCCGACCTGAGGGGCTCATCTTCCGGCATCATATCTTTTAGCCTTGTGATACGTTCCATGGGGTTTTCTTGGCAAGAATACTGGAGTGGGTTGCCATTTGCTTCTCCAGTGGATCACATTTTGTCAGAACTCTCTGCCATAACCTGTCCATCTTGGGTGACCCTGCACGACATAGCTAATGGCTTCACTGAGTTACGCAAGCCCCTTCGCCACAACAAGGCAGTGATCCATGAAGGGGTTAAGACTTTTACATAAAGTAAATTTTAAATCTTTTCCCCACATATTTTCTCAGTCTTCCATTCATATATTATGACCAACATTTTGTGCCCATTTTATCATACAATCTTTTACTTGTTCATCCTCTGTCTCATACCATAACAGTAATTTATACAGTTTAGCAATAACATGTTCATCATTTGTACATAGTGCTGTTTCAAACTCAGATTCTGTTTGTTCAAATCCACCATTTTTCTCATCTATTTTAAACCTTTATTTAAGTTGCAAATATGAAAACTACTGACGTACATGTCCTTCTTCCAATAAGCTTTCCCTTGATTTTAACTTATATTCCTTTTGTGACAGTTCCAGTACATCATTATATCTTATCCATTTATGCGCACTATCAGATTCTCTTCTATGCATTGCTTCTTGTAAAGATATCCAATGTGGTATTTTTTAATAGAACCTTAATTTATATTTATTCCAAATTCTTAATACAGCCCTTCTTACATAGTGCATTAGTGATTATTAAAATCTACATTCACTTTTGTTTTATCATACCACAAATAACCATGCCACCCTTATCTCAATTCATATCCTTCTAGTTCTAAAAGTCTTCTATTTTTCAACGTCACCCATTCCTTCATCCACTTCAAGCAGCAGGCAGAAAAATAGGTTTTAAAACCTGGTAATCCCAAGCCACCTCTTTTCTTTGCATCTTGTAAATTTTTTATTTTAACTATTGGTTTTTTTGCTTGTATTTGTGTAAAACTTCTAAAAGGAAAAGATTTGGTAGGACTAGAGAAATGTCTCAAGAGGCTTGCACATATATAAATAAAACCTGGAAACAGAGAAAAACTTGTCCCAGGTTTCCTTTTGATCAGCCACAGGTTTCCACTTGCAGCTTTCTCTTATCTCTGTGTTATATTACATTTCATGGCCTACTTGCTACTCAGAGCTTTTAGACAAGTACAGACTAATGGATAAATATTTGAACTATGGATCCTGGGTGAGTTCAGTATCCCTTTCTGCTCCATTAACAGAGTTTTCCCACACTGTTAGTTCTTAAATTAAATAGAGCATGCTCATTTTCTTGCTTGATCTGAAGAAAATGCTTGACTTAGTAATTTCACATGGTAATGTACATCTCTTGATCATTTTTTCACTTTGATGCCTTGGCTTTCACAGATTACATATCAGTCTCAACCAAATTTACTGGTATCAAGTATTTTGTGGATTAGGTATAAATAGACTTTTGCCAAAAAATAAGCACTTCCTGCTCTAACGGTGGGAATTAAAAGATAACTCTTGAGTAGACCAACACAGCCAATGGCTTGTAGAAGGTAGAAAATGCATGTCAGTGGTATCTAGAAGAACAGTTTGAGCATTAATGTGGTGCATTTGGAATAGGTCCAGGGAGACATAGATTCAAATCCTGATCAGCAATTAAGCTTAATGGGTGGCCTTGAATTAGTTACTATTAGGGGTGGACGAAAGTCCCTTACCTGTTGTCGAAGGGCGTTTGCGGTGGGGGGGAGGCGCTTCGCTGCTCCCCCCGCGAAGTTCAGGCCTCCCGCCTCGCCCCGGCCGAAATTCAGGCTGGGGGGGAGGCTTCCCGCCTTGCCCCGGCCGAAATTCAGGCCGGGGAGGAGGCTTCCCGCCTCGCCCGGCCGCGAACGCGAAAGTTTAAAAAAAAAAAACGCCCCCTGATAGGCTACGTGACGATTCACGTAGCCTATCATGGCTAGATCTGCAAAGTCAGCCGTGATAGGCTACGTCAATTGTCATGTAGCCTATCACGGGTGACTTAAAAAAAAAAAAAAAAAGCGCTTACGCTAATGGCGGCCCCCATAGGGAGCTGCCATTCGCGTTCCTTATTTAGTCGCTGTCGTCTACGTAAATTCCTTCCTTCCTTCCTTCATTTAGTATAAGTGCAGAGGGCCCAATCTAGATGGAACACCAGTGGGAGGGGCAGGGGGCTTTAACCCTCCCCCACTGCAGTCCTGAGTTGGAGGGTGCACTTGCGATTTATATTGCCAAATAATGACTACTCATTTGCTTTAAGGGATCAATATTTGGCATCACAAACTGCTGGTGTGGAAGAGATCCAATAAGAATTGGGACCACAGTGAAGAGAAAGGTTAATCCCCTCCTACTGCCCATGAAAGGGTGCCAGTCAGTCCACAGCAGGCCCCTCATGCTTATTATAGAGCAGGGGTACTGGACCGTAACCCCAAGGGCCAGAGCTGGCCCTCCTGAGGCGGCCAGATGTCCACACCCCCTTCTTCTGGCCCCACCCCATTTCCCCCAACCAGCAATAATTTGGCAGTTTCCTTTTCTCCATTCTATGGTTGAAATGCCTCACCTCAGGTTTATTTAATGGCCATAAGAGGTTTAAGTGAGAATATGCTGGTGTTTTTTGTAATGTAAGCCATGCCCCTTTTGGGGTATGGCCCAACCCATCACTGGAATATGGACCCAAAAGCTTCTCTGAAAATGGAATGTGGCCCTAAAGGTGCAAGAGGTTCTGCATCCTTGCTCTAGGGTTTAAAAAAGCAGCTATATCTGCTAGAAGCTACATCTTTAAAATAATGTCTGCTTTGGGTCTAACCTGTTTCACATGGTACTTTTGAGGATAAAATGGTACTGGGAAGAACTAGAGCAGTGTGCAAATGGCCTCTTGAAATTCCTCACTGTATCTGAGGGCACAGAAACTGGGTAGACAATTTTAACAAGTCTCTCCAGGGAGAGGAGACATTTTACAACAGTTTGTCAGGAGTGGGACTCACCATTACAGTGGCAGTAGCACTGCTTCTTTCTTTTTTACTAGGGTCCCCCCCCCCTTGCTGGTGCCTTGAGTGGGACTAGCAACAGCACTGTATTAACAGCATGGTGACCATTTTTGCATCACCCACCATGCCCCAGTTCTGAGGCTTTGTAGGGGGAGATGGCTTCTCTGGCATACAAGAATGGAGAATGGTGACTGTAAATTCTGCAAATTGGACTTTTGGGAGGTGGATGAGGAGGTGTTGCCACATTGTTTCTTTCCACTGCTTATCACATGTAATTCATTCCAGAAACAATGCATGTTCAAGAACGGTGTATAAATTTATAAAATCAATCATATGTGATTGACGTGTTTCAGAATTCCTGATGTATAAAATTTAGACTTTCGTTGGGAAACATTTGATTGATTGATTGATTGATTGATTGATTTAATGATATTTATGAATTGCTTACCTTAAAAGAATGGATGGAAAAATACTGTATTAGATCATAATTATATACTTTATGTTATTGATCCATACAGAAGACGATACTACCTTCCTGGGAATGCTTTTGTGTGGGGACCCCATGTGGGTCTTGCTGTAATATAATCCTTCTCTTCCAGAAATCTGAAGTTCTCTTTATATTATCTCTCACACACTTCCCAAGCCCAAGTTTTTCTTGGAATATATGAGACCAAGTCCCATTTTTCTACTTTCAATGGGACTTAAGCTGAAATCATATAAACATATATTTGGAAAAGCCACATTGAACACAGTAAGTTTAGGCTGCTGGTAGCCAGATTATAAATGCAAACTCTCCCATCCATCCATCCATCCATCACACACACACATACACACACACACACACACATCTTGGGAGTGCTTCTACAACTCCTTAAAGATGTAACTTGCATTTTAGTTCTTAAGATCTGGATCCATATTGACCTGAACTGCTGCGGGAAGCATTGGAAGAAGTACATGTATAATCTTGGCCCATCATTTCACATTCTATCTAGAGTTATGTTAGGACATCTTTTCCCCTAATAGGCTAAGGCTAGAATATTAATCTATATTTTTTTGTCATAAGCTACCCTAGGAGGTATTGCCACTTACAGGACTCATTAAGATGATTATTCCCCAGAAGAAGATACTTTTATAGATTGGAAGCTACAGGATTTTCTCGCAATTATGTCAGGCAATAGAAACTCCCTCTTTTTTCCTCATACTAAATCTGTATAGCTGTTGGATATTGGATCAATTTTAAGGCTCTGGTGATTTCTTTCCCCCTTGAAAACAGTTTAATTCTAGAACTGGGTCAGGGTTTTTTGTTTAGTTTGATACACTGACTACTATTTTTAAGTGAAAAAACAGTAACAACAATGCACTGCAGTTGAGAAACTTCTCTGTGTTTGGAAAATTCAGTGTTTATTACTGGCATCCATAGGCTTGTGACCCAAGCTCCCTCATTTTAGAGGAACGTTGCCATCAGAAATGTAAGGTTAAAGAGATGTATTAATACACTCCCACCAAACTAAACATGATGAGTACTTGGGTGAAACTTGTAGCGCATCATCTCTCACCTTCCTGCTATCCTTGTATTCCTGAGCAATTTGGACATTGGCCAGAAAAAAAAAATGTTAAGAAGTATTTTCCCTTTATGCATTGCCTCTTCAATTTTTTCTTTACTCAAGACTCTGCTTCTCATTCCTCTTCCTTCCTCTTCCTGCAAGAAGCACAAGCCAGACTGTATGCGATCTCCCTTCCAAAAAACAAAAGTAGCCATGTTGTCCGAAAGAAAATTTCCAGAAGTTTACAAAATCCATATCACCATAATACTTTTATTAGGCCAACTCAAAGGTCATGAAATACTGTGCAAGCTCTCCAGAACTCTTCATGAGGCAAGATAGTAAACAAAAGAAAAGTGGGGAAGGAGGAAAAGAAAGTGGGCTGTGTTCATGCCATGGAGTCTGCATTTGGTTACAGTCTTAAGATGGAAAGGGGTAGGAGGCTGCAGACATTCAAACTAGCCTCTACCTGCCTAAATGTTCCAATTAGCCTCTACCATTCAAATTAGGCTCTACCAGGTACTGAGATGGTTTCAGGTAACACCTAAAGCTAAAAGTTGCTGCGAAGAAGAAATAAATTAACTATGATGGATTCTCCATTTTTTAAAATGTAAAATTCAGCTGTGCTCCATCCTTAGGAAAAACATAGAGGTTTCTTGGTAGGTAGAAAACAGAAGTAAAGAGAATCTAGGCAGTCCCCCCCCCATTAACAAATCCTGAGATCATTTTAGATGGTGTGCGAGGTTAAAAAAAGTCAATGAATGCCCAATTAGATGGCTTTGCCTAATAGATGGAGAGGATGTACCCTCCAAGAATAGCATCCCAACTTCATCTTCCTCTAGTGTAGGATCCCACTTTTGAATAAGGATGTACGAAAGTGACTTACCTGTTCGCAGATGTGATTCGCAGTGGGGGGGAGGCGCTCCATCCCTCCCCCCAGAATCCTTGATGGGGGGGGGAGGCGATCCGGTCCTCCCCCCCAGAATCCTGCCCAGACAGCTCTGCTCCATGGCAGCTCCGTGGAGCCGCCAGCCAGGGCCAGACGGGCTGCTGCAGCCGCCATTTGCATCCAGCCAAGCAGCCATGATAGGCTACGTATTTATGTAGCCTATCACGGCTAACCTCCCCCCCAAACCGCCATTTGCGTTCCCTATTTTTCGCCGTTCTACCTTATGTAAATATTTACGTAGGCAAGAACGGCAAAAAATAGGGAACGCAAGTGGCGGCCGCCGTAGCCGCTGCCATTTGCGTCCGCTGGTTTTTTTGGGGGGGTTAGCTGTGATAGGCTACGTAAATACTTACATAGACTATCACAGCTGCAAGGAGACCAGCCACCGGAGCTGCTGCCGCCGGAACCGCCGCCGAATCCGCCACATCTGCAGAAGGCAAGTTCCATCCCAGGAGGATTCCGCGGGGAGGCAGGAGGCCGTTCCGCCATGGATTCTGGGGGGGTGGGTTCTAAAGAATCCGGCCTCACTGGAATCCGTGGCGGAATTCTCTGCCGTCCCTACTTTTGAATGGCTCAAGTTGGTATTTTCCAGGTGACGCAAACTGGAATATTAAACTGATTGTCGTTGTTCCATTGCTCACAGATTCAGCCTGAGAAGTCAGAATGTCTGCAAAAATTCAAGGACAGCACAGTAGCTCAAGAACAGATCTTGGGGTTCCCCAGTCCTGCTGATATCTCCCTCTTGTGCATGATGGATGGTGCCATTTGGGCTACATAAAGATGTAAACTTCGAGAACTGGGTTCACTATTGGTGCATGATGATGATTAAAAGAAATGCTATGGCTGCTACTGCTCCAGTTCCACTGAAGGCCTATCAGCTCAGTCTGCTTTCCTTTGGGATTGTTAATTTATGTGAAGATTCTTCTTGGTCTAAAAAATATTTTCTTTTTTGTAATGCAGAACATCCTGGATGAGCACAGTAACTGTGTGTGTGCGCGCACGTGCATGCATATATACACACACACCATACATCATAGACTATTTCACATTGCATAAGAACAGAATGTTTTGTCTACTATTTAAGGAAGACATAACAATCAAGTAACAGGGACATTCCCTTCCTAGTTGTTATTGCTTAGCTGTGGCCTTGGTAACCAGAAGAGAGAGACAGAGACTATCTATACAAGAGCTTATGCTCCACCCAATTTAGGTTCTAAATAAAGCAGAGCTGAAATATATAGTATGAGAAAATGTGGCTTGAATATTGGTCTTGGAACACTGGAGAGAGGGGAAATAATAACCTCTTGCAACCTTTTGTTGAGAGAAAAATTGATGTTATTTTTGGGGGGAGGCTTACCTATTAAAACTTTTAAAACATTGGTGTGCCATTTCTGGAGGCAGCAGAGATGCTCCTCATGGAAACAGCTTCTTCCTTGTTAGGGATGTATGGATTGTGTAAAATCCATTCTGTTAAAAATGGCAAATCAAAAGGCTAAAATGGCAAATCAAAAGGGGACGCAAATAGCGCCCGTTACGCTATTTACATTCCCCTTTATTTTCGCCGTCATAGTCTACGTAAATATTTGCATAGATTGAGACGGTAAAAAGAAGGAATGCAAATGGCGGCGGCCATAGCCGCTGCCATTTGCATATGCGGATTTTTTTTTTTAAACCCACCCAACCATGATAGGCTATGTAAAGATTTACATAGCCTATCATGTCTTTTTTTTTTAAAACCTAGCCGTGATAGGCTACGTAAATCTTTACGTAACCTATCACGTCTTTTTTCTTCTTCTTTTTTACACAAGCCTGGAAATGGCGGCGGCAGCAGCTGGTCAGAAGACCGGCTGCTGCCGCCGCCGCTGCCGCCGCAGCCACCACCACAACTGCCGCCAGCCGGGAAGATCCACCCCAGATGAGTCTCGTCCCGGGGGGGATCCGCGGGAGGGTGGCAGGCCATGGCGAGTGGATCTCACCACTTGGTGGATCTCACTGAGATCCGTGGCGGAACTCTCTGACATCCCTATACAAAATACAAAGCGTTCAGCAACAGCAGACAGCTTTGTGCAAAAGGTAATTCAATCCAAATGCAACAGAATGTCTTGTACAATTAGATAGGGTCAAAATTGTAATAATAAGTACCATTTGCAGCATTTTTGTAATAATTGCACTTCTGTTTTCTCTCTCTCTTTTTTTGCTCAGCATCTCGTAGGACTCTGAGGCTTAAGGACAGGAATGGGGGTGAGATGGGGAAGCAAGTTCCCTACTAAAGTTTAGTGGATGGATGAGCAGAGATTAGTATTGAAGGAGCGGTACCCGGATCAAACTCTAAACCATGCCCCTTTTTCAAAAGTGAAAGGTGCCCCACCCCCATGGGAGACTGGAAGTCCTGCCCTAGCCGGAAGTCCCACCTTCTGAAGTCCTGCCCCGGAAGGAGCAATTAGCTGGTCAGGTCATATGACTTTCAGGGTCACCTGATGGGGGTCATATGACCCCTCTATGAACTTGTCATGCGACTGTGGACCAATAGGAAGAGGTTTGAGAGCCCTAACAGATTTGGGTGCGGAAATGGCCCAAAGGGCCATTTCCAATCCCTCCCCTCATTGGCCCATAGGGGTCATGTGACCCCTCTACGAACTCGCCCTATCACAATGAACCAATAAGAAGAGGTTTTAGCAGAAACATCCTACTCCATCAGCCAGTCAGAAGAGGTGCAGCCAGATTTGATAAATGTAGCCATTTAGCTTGTCCAGACATGTTTCCTGCATGGAGAACACGGAGATGCCAGGCACCCTTGAATATTGAACCCCAGAAAGGCTGTAAGCTGAGTCATGCCTACATACTTTTAAAAAGAACTACAAAGGGAGAGCCCGCTATAGCTCCTGAGAATGTAAGAAGAAAATATGCAGCTGTAGCAGAGAACATACCTATAGTAACATTTTTACAGAATTCCTGGAAAAATTGAAGAGGCTGTAAGTAGGGATGTACGAAAGTCACTTACCATTTCGCAGAATCTTTTGTGGTGGGGGGGAGGTGCTCCATCCCTCCCACCGGAATCCTCGACAGGGGGGGAGGCGATTCAGTCCTCCCTCCCGGAATCCTCAACGGCTGGCTCTGGGCCGTCCAGAGCCAGATTTCCGGCCGTAGATGGGCTGCTGCAGAGGCAAATGGGGGCCGCTGTACCAGCCGCCATTTGCATCCAGCCAGGGAGCCATAATAGGCTATGTAAGAATTAATGTAGCCTATCACGGCTAATCCCCTCCCCAAAAAAACCCGAGCACACGCAAATGGTTTTTTTTTGGGGGGGGTTGGGCGTGATAGGCTATGTAAATTCTTACGTAGCCTATAACGGCTGCAAGGATGGCAATGGCGGCGGCAGCAGCCCGGCTGTGGCCGGCCAGGAGACCAGCTGCTGCTGCCGCCGCCGCTGGAACCGCCGCCGGAACTGCCGCCGCATCCGCCGCCGCATCCGCCCCAGGTAAGTGTCATCCCAGGGGGATTCTGCGGGGGGGGGCAGGGGGGCAGGAGGCCGTTCCGCCACGGATTCCGGGGGGCTGAATGCACTGGCATTCGGCCTCACTGAAATCCGTGGCGGAATTCTGTAAGCAGCCTGTTAAAACAATGAAGGCCATCCCCAATAAGCAGTTCAATAAAACTTTAAGGAAGAAAGGAACTTTACATCTATATAGATGTACTTCCGCAAAAGTTATAATTGCAGTTTTCACAGAGCTGCTAGGGGGCAAGCCTCATGGAGACAGAAAAGGAGGTTTCCCCATCAAAAAACACTTTATATTAAGTTGTGTAGCTGGTAGTAACAGTACAAAAAGTAACAAAGTGCTCTGTCTCACTTTTTCATGCTTTAAAAGGAATGACCAAGAGTCAAAAAATATGTTGTTGTTGTTCAGTCATTAAGTCACGTCCAACTCTTCGTGACCCCATGGACCATAGCACGCCAGGCCTTCCTGTCCTCCGCTCTCTCCCGGAGTGTGCTCAAGTTCATATTCATTGCATCGGTGATGCTATCTAGCCATTTCATTCTCTGATGTCCCCTTCTCCTTTTGCCTTCAGTCTTTCCCAGCATCAGGGTCTTTTCCAGAGAGTTTTCTCTTCGCATTAGGTGGCCAAAATATTTGAGCTTCAGCTTCAGTATCTGTCCTTCCAATGAGCACTCAGGGTTGATTTCCTTTAGGATTGACTGATTTGACCTCCTTGCAGTCCAGGGGACTTGTAAGAGTCTTCTCCAACACCACAGTTCGAAAGCATCAGTTCTTCTGCGCTCAGCCTTCCTTATAGTCCAGCTCTCACAGCCATACATTACTACTGGGAAAACCATAGCTTTGATTAGACGGACCTTCGTTGGCAAGGTGATGTCTCTGCTTCTTACTCTGCTGTCTAGGTTTGCCATAGCTTTCCTCCCAAGGAGCAAGCGTCTTTTAATTTCATGGCTACAGTCACCAATTTAGGGATGTCAGAGAATTTCTCCATGAATCTCGGGGAGGCTGAATGCCAGCGCATTCGGCCCCACAAAATTGGTGGAGAAACGGTCTGCCCCCCGCCCCGCCCGGGACGGGACTTACCTTGCTCGAATGTCCCTGGCAGCGGCGGCTCAAGCGGCGGTTTGGCGGCGGCCGGTATTCCGACCGGATGCCGCCACCGCCATTTCCAAGTAAAAACAAAACAAAAACAAACAAACGTGATAGGCTACGTAAACGTGTCGTCTACGTAAACATTTATGCAGACTACGGCGAAAATAAGGGGAACGCAAATAGCGTTGCCCTTATTTTTGCCGTAGTCTACATAAATGTTTACGTAGATTACACGTGCCAAAATAAGGAACGCAAATGGCAGCACCCATGGGCACCGCCATTTGCATTCGCGCTTTTTTTTTTTCAAAGTCAGCCGTGATAGGCTACGTAAACATTTACATAGCCTATCACGGCTGACTGCAGGGACGCAAACGGCGGCTGCTACGGCCGCCGCCATTTGCGTCCCGGCAGGAGATGAGGTTTTGTGTCCGGAGGGATGGGGCGCCTCCCCCCCAGCCAGAATTTCAGTGGGGAGGGACGGGGCACTTCCCCCCTGGCCAGAATTTTGGGGGGAGGGATGGAGCGCCTCCCCCCCACCGCGAAGCAAGCTTCGGGATCAGGTAAGTGACTTTCATCCATCTCTAGACTCACCGTCTGTGGTGATCTTGGAGCCCAAGAAAATAAAATCTGTCACAGCTTCCATTTCTTCCCCTTCTATATGCCAGGAAGTGATGGGGCCAGATGCCATGATCTTAGTTTCTTTAATGTTGAATTTCAAACTAGCTTTTGCACTCTCCTCTTTCACCCTCAACAACAGGCTCTTTAGATCCTCTTTAGATCCTCTTTAGATCAACAGGCTCTTTAGATCCTTTCCTAAGAAAGGAATTTTTTAAGGCCGTGGTGGCTTAGTGGTTAAGACGCTGAACTGCAGACTGGAAGGTCAGCAGGTCAGCAGTTCGTGACCCGAGTGCTGCGGGAGTGAGCTCCCGTCTTCAGTCCCAGCTTCTGCCAACCTAGCAGTTCGAAAGCAAGAAATTGCAAGTAGATAAATAGGTACCGCCTCGGCGGGAAAGGTAACAGCGTTCCATGCACCTCGGTATTCAGTCATGCCGGCCACATGACCACGGAAGCGTCTTCAGACAGCGCTGGCTCTTCGGCTTAGAAACGGGGATGAGCACCGCACCCTAGAGTCGGACACGACTGGTTGGGGACACCTTTACCTTTACCTTTTAAGAAAGGAATTTTACATCCAAATGTGCAAGAGCGGCTGCAAGTTACATGTATCTTTAATGGTTTCTTCTCTACGCTACAACTTAAAGGCTGTTACTGTGAAATTTTCTGTCTCTCAGGAATAGGGGAATCCCTCACTCTCCAAGAATAGGTGTTTGGATTAATAAATTTACTGAACTGCTAACAGCTAGTTTATAAGGAAAAGCGGGCAAAGCACATTTAAAAATGAGGTTCTGTTTCCATATTTAAAGTATAGTCTCCCTATCCCAGCTCTTGCTAAGTGCCCTCCCTCCCCAGTTTGTGGATCTCAGCTTAGTGCTGAGGCGCTGCTGTCCTGAATTAGCTACAAAGAAGTAGCAAAGCATAGTGTGCTACATTGTACGTAATTTTAAATGGGAATGTGATTTTCCCAGAAGATTGGAGGCTGCTTCCTGTAGAGATTTTGCAAAAAGCTCCCCCCTTACATATGGCCCACAACCAAGAATCCCCTACCCCACTGTCCTCTCCCCAACCGGCCACAAATAAATTGAGGCTGGTATAGATAAAATGCCCTATGGATTATAATAAAGTCTTTTAAATTAATTGATTGCAGGCAACTCCAGTGTAACTATAATGTTTTGATAGAGGGGGGTTAATTGACAAAGCACATGACACGTTTAAAATCAGGAGGGCTACATGTGCAGAAGCAAGTTACACTATTAAAACCTATCCAACAGAAAATCAGGGCTCTGTGTTAAAGCTTAAAGGTTTCACAGCATCTTTGTAAAAAGAAAAGATAAATTCCTCTCTCAGATGAGGGGTCAAAAGTAAAAGAATACTTTAGAAAAAAAAATTTAAGACCAAAAGCATTGAGGTGCTAACTTCTTAGCCATATGCCTGTACAAAGACTTTAAAGCCTCATTTCCAGAGAATGATTACAAATCACACCTTTTAAAACAGAACCCTGTAGAAGTACGTATGCCTGGCCAAAAGGGCCTATGCTGTTTTACACTGCAAGGCTGGTGTTGAATTGATGGCCTGTAGATTAAAAATTACTCAGGCCAAAGGTTTCATGAGTTTCTATCTTGTGCCATGCAGCAAGAGTGGTATCGGGGTTGGTGGATTTTTTTAAAGTTACCCAGATCTCTCAATAGTAGAAAATTCTGAGACTAGGGGGAAGGATTAAAATCTATAGCCCTGTCAAAAGGCTGCATGATTGGAGGCTGAATCAAGGCAAAACAAACTTAACAAAGCTTCTGCAAAGCTGCAGGTTTTACAAAGGTTTCCAGAAAGGCCCAGCCACCAACCTCCTCAAATCCTCCAGCTAAGACCCTTAAAAGGGTTAAGGTTGCCTGGCAGTATTTTAAAGGGGATTTTTTAGTTGTTGTTTTTAATTTCTCAGGGATTCTGTTGTGTTTTTAGGTGTGGGTAGCCTGCCTGATAGATGCTTTTGAACTGTGGTGCTGGAGGAAAATTCTGAGAGTGCCTTGGACTGCAAGAAGATCAAACCAGTTCGTACTCCAGGAAAGAAAGCCAGACTGCTCACTTGAGGGAATGATATTAAAGGCAAAACTGAAGTACTTTGGCCACATCATGAGAAGACAGGACACCCTGGAGAAGATGCTGATGCTAGGGAAAGTGGAAGGCAAAAGGAAGAGGGGCCGACCAAGGGCAAGATGGATGGATGATATTCTGGAGGAGACGGACTCGACCTTGGGGGAGCTGGGGGTGGCAACGGCTGACAGGAAGCTCTGGCATGGGCTGGTCCATGAAGTCATGAAGAGTCGGAAGCGACTGAATGAATAAACAACAAAGCCTGCCTGATAGGCAGGAGGGGGGGGCATGTGTCCACCTGATGGAGGCAATGGGGGGACTGTTGGGGGCCAGGACATACCGAGGCTGGGCAGCAGGCACTGGCGGAGTGCTAGGGGCAGGCCATGCCAGGTAAGGGGAACAAGGGAGAGATGTGTAGTATCTGTCCCCTGCTCCGGGCCTGTCCAGAGCCAAAGGATGGCTGGGGGAGGCATGATTCCATCTTCTGGCCTTCGTTTGCTGCTCTGCAATGCCAGGTCAGTTACCCAGAAAACCTCCCTCATCCATGACATGATCCATGACATGATGGACGAGGGTGCAGACCTGGCATGTATTACGGAGACCTGGCTGGCCGAGGCCGCTGCTCCATCTCTTGCGGCCATGTGTCCAGCTGGATTTTCGTATGCACAGCAGCCGAGGGCTGGGGATCGGGGAGGGGGAGTGGCTGTTATCTACCGAGAGTCCTTGGTCTTCACCAGACCCCCTCTCCAGGAGACCAAGGTTGCTGAGTGCATGTATTGGAGGTTGGGCCCAAAGGGCAGTCTAGGGATTCTGCTCATGTACCATCCACCCCGCTGCACAACTGACTCCCTGGCTGAGGTGCTTGAGGTGGTCTCTGATGTGCGTGTACAGTCCCCTAACTTATTGGTGTTGGGGGACTTCAATGTACATTCAGAGGCCATCCTCACAGGAGCACCTCAGGACTTCATGGAGACCATGGCTTCCTGGGAGCTGCACCATATTCTAACTGGGCCCACCCATGTAGCCGGTCATGAACTACACCTAGGGATGACGGAGAATTTCTCCACGAATCTCCGGGAGGCCAAATGCCAACGTATTCGGCCCCCCGAAATTGGTGGTGAAATTCTCCACCGGCCCCCCGCCCCCCCCCCCAGGATGGGACTTACCTCGTGCGAATGTCCCTCTCGGTGGCGGGTCCCGGCGGCGTTTCGGCGGCATTTCGGCGGGGGCGGCGGCGGTGGGCGGTCTTCTGACCGGCTGCCTCTGACGCCATTGCAAAATAAAAAAGGAAAGTAAAGAAACCAAAAAAACAACACACCCGTGATAGGCTACGTAACGATTTATGTAGCTTATCATGGCTAGATTTCCAAAGTCAGCCATGATAGGCTACGTAAATCATCACGTAGCCTATCACGGGTGACTTTAAAAAAAAAAAGCATGTACGCAAATGGCAGCGCCCATGGGGCACCGCCATTTGCGTTCCTTATTTTGGCATGTCTAGTCTACGTAAAGATTTACGTAGACTATGGCGAAAATAAGGGCAACGCAAATAGGGTTCCCTTATTTTCGCCGTAGTCTACGTAAATGGCGGCGCCCCATCCTACACGCTTTTTTTTCCCAAAGTCACCTGTGATAGGCTACGTGATGATTTACATAGCCTATCACAACTGACTTTGGAAATCTAGCCATGATAGGCTATGTAAATAGTTACGTAGCCTATCACAGGTGTTTTGTTTTTTTTTTACTTTACTTTTTTTTTTCGCGGCCGGGTAGATGGGGCGCTCCTCCCCGGCCTGAATTTTGGCAGCGAGGGATGGGGCGCCTCCCCCCCGGCCTGAATTTTGGCCGGGCAAGGCGGGGCGCTTCTCCCCCTCACCTGAACTTCGGGGGGAGAAGCGAAGCGCCTCCCCCCAACCGCGAAGCAAGCTGTGGGACAAGGTAAGTCCCTTTCGTCCATCCCTAACTACACCTTGTTGTGTTTGTTTCTGGAGAAGCAGGGAGTGATCTGGAAGTTGGGGGTGTATCTACCACCCCCTTGTCATGGTCAGATCACTATCTGGCGACATTAGACTTCTTGGTTCCACAACCCCTCCACAGGGGTGGAGGACCCATTAAAATGGTCCGCCCCAGGCGTCTTATGGATCCGAATGGATTCCTGAATGTGCTTGGGGATTCTCTGGAGCACGCCAATGGCCACTCGGTTGAGACCCTGGTGGGTGGCTGGAATGCTGCAATCACTGGGGCATTAGATTCGGTGGCTCCAAAATGCCCTCTCCCCCTGAACAGGGCTCGGACTGCACCATGGTTCAATCCGCAGTTACGAGCTCTGAAACAGGAGGTGAGACAGCTAGAGCGCCGGTGGTGGAAGTCTTGCTCCAAAGACGATCAGACACGGGCTAGAGCTGTATCTTCAGCCTACCACGTGGCGGTGAAGGCAGCAAAAAAGGAATATTATGCTGCCTCTATCGCGTCTGCAGAGTGCTGTCCCAGGAGGCTGTTCCAAGTGGTCCGGAGCCTGGTCGGTCCTGTGGCTCCAGAACCACTGGAGCATTCTAAGGCCTCCTGTGAGGCCTTGGCAAGGCACTTTGGAGATAAAATTGATCGGATTAGGAGTAGGGATGTACGAACGTCACCTACCTTTTCGAAGGGTGACATTCGCGGTGGGGGGGAGGCGCTCCTTCCCTCCCCCTGAAATTCTGCCCGGGGGGGAAGGCGCTCCGTCCCTCCCCCCCCCGAATCCTGGCCAGCCGGCTCTGCAAATGGTGGCGGCTGTAGCCGCTGTTGTTTGCGTCCCTGCAGTCAGCCGTGATAGGCTACGTAAATGTTTACGTAGCCTATCATGGCTGATTTAAAAGAAAAAAAAATGCATGTATGCAAATGGAGGTGCCCATGGGTGCTGCCATTTGCGTTCCTTATTTTGGCACGTGTAGTCTACATAAACATTTACGTAGACTATGGCGAAAATAAGGGCAACGCTTCAGAACTGAAATGCTGTAACCTTTGTTTTTCTACTTTTTACATAAAGCTTACTTCTTTTCTCAGTGGGGAAAATAAAAGGCTGCTACACTTTGTATGATATATAACCCTGGTCATCTGTGGGGTTACTTCTAGAGTTAAAAACAGAAGGTGCCCCTTTTTAGTACCAATTTGGACTGCAGTCCTACTTTACAAGGCTGCTGTTAAAAGCTACAGCTAGCAGTACAATTCCCCCATATATATAAATAGATGTGAATGTGATGCAAACAGTCTAATTTTTTTAAATTAAAATTTCACTTTTGTTTCCTATGTACATAGCAGCTTAAAAGGCTGCTATTGCAAAATCTTCTGTTTCTCAAGAATTAGGGCACCCCACGTTCAGATGCTTAGAGTAATACATTTTACCAAGCTGCTAACAGCAAATGTGAGAATGTATTTCCATCTAGAAGTCTAGACCATCGACCTGTACTCTTTTCTAAAGGGCAGCCCCTGCTTTTTGGCTCCCCATGTAGTATTTTTAGAAAATCTAAGTGGCGCTTAAAGAATTATTTACTTTTTAAAGATCCTTGAAGGTTTTACTTGCAACCCCTGTGATTTCAGCATTTAATGATTCTTTCAAAATGATCCTTAAAAAAAGAAAAGAAAAAAAGCTTACTTTTCCCCTTCATCTCTACCACCCTTTGGGATCTAGTTCCATTTTGGGAATTAGTGATAAAAGTTGATTCTTTCAAAATGATCCTTCAGGAAAGAACGAAAAAATAGTTTTTCCCCTTCAACTCTACCAGCATATACCCCCACCTTTTGGAATAGACAGGGGGTGATGATTGGATTGCCAGCACAGGATATTTGTAATAGGCTTTACTTGGCAACCTTTAATTTTGTCTGCCTTACAGAGTTGTTGCAACTCCTGTGATTCTTGCAAAAATGCTTGCTTTCAACTTTACCACCATATCCACCTCCCAGGAACCCATGAATACAGTTGATAAGATTAAGACATGGCTACCGGAGATACCTTTTGTCTCCATAATCTCCAGGATTGGATGCTTGGATTACTAAATTTACCATTCTGCTAACAGCTAGTTTACAAGCAAAACAGGCAAAGCACATTTAAAATTAGAATGTATTTCCATTTTAAATTATAGTCTCCCTACCCCAACTCTTGCTAAACAGCACCTCTTGATTCTGCCCTCCCCCCCCCATTTTTTAATTATTTTTTTATTTTACAAAATCTTAGCCATGTTTAAAGCATGTCTACCTTGAGGGGCTGTTGTAACTCCTGTGACTTTTATTTTTATGGATTTTACAAATTTTGTCTTCCTTTCAGAGTTGTTGTGAAAGGATCCTTTTGCTTCAGATCTGAAATGTTGCAACCTTTTTTTTTCCTGCTTTTTATAAAATGCTTACTTCTTTTCTCAGTAGGGAAAATAAAAAGCTGCTACACTTTGAATAATATAATCCTGATGATCTGCAGGGGTGGCTTCTACATCTCAAAATGGGAATTAATGATATAAAGTCACTTTACAGGGGTGAGCATAGTTTTTGGGAAACCCTAGCAGCATTTTAAATGTGTCTAGGGTGAAGGACCAGATTGCAGGTAAGCTTACAGTAGGTTTTAAATATAAAAACAAGTGCTCTGCAGAAAGAGACCTGTTAGGGCTCTAAAACCTCTTCCTATTGGTCCACGGTGGCATGATGAGTTTGTAGAGGGGTCGGATGACCCTGTCATATGACCCGACCAGCTGATTTCTCCTTCTGGGGCAGGACTTCCGAAGGTGGGACTTCTGGCTAGGGTGGGACTTCCGGTCTCCCAAGGGAGCGGGGCACCTGTCACTTTTGAAAAGGATCGTTGTTTAGAGTTTGATGCAGGTACCCTTCCTTCACTACTACTGAGGTTAACTTACTGTGCTTGTTGTTCCATAATCATACGTGAGATGAATTTCTTTTGTCTGAATTTAGTTTCTGGCCAGAAAACCTGCCTTTACAGAAACTTAGTAGTAGCAGTAGCACCAACTAAAATGATTGCATTTTGCATCACACCATTTTTGTGTGTGTTTGTTTTTAAAGAGACTTTTAAAACTAAATGGAATAGCTGATACTTTTCATGCATCTTAGTTACATTAGCAGCTGCAATGTTATTAGCGTCTGCTCACAGTAAATTAGATATGCAATGAGAAAGGGCAAAAGGTGGATTTCTAGTGCATGAAATAGTCTGAAAAAGATTAATTAGCTTAGTGGTGTGCAAGATTTTTAGATCAGGGAATGGCAGAAAAGTTTGGGTATGCAAATATTTGTGTAGGTGTAAATATTTGACCAGTACAAATAAATGTTCTAGAGCAGCCTTCCCCAAACTTCCCATAGCCATGCTTGCTGGGTATGATGGGAGTTGTAGTCCATCACATCTGTAGGGTGCCAGGTCAGGGAAGGTTTTCTATAGGGTGCATTATCTTTGGATTTAATATTTAGGGGATAGAACTTGGCATGTGTGATTCCTTTGAACACAAAATATGAGGAAAGAAAGTGCCCAGATTCTGCTTTTCCATATAAAATAATCAAAGTAGCCAACGAAGTCCATCTAACAAAATACTTTGTTTGGTTATTTGTTTTTGTTTTTTTACTGATTACATTTCTATACCACCCAATAATCAAAGCTCTCTGGGAAATTCACAACAATTAAAACCACAAAATACAACAAGAAAAAATTGACAACTTTCGAACTACAATATACAAAAATCAAAATAATAATAACAACCAAATAGAACATAGCCACAGTGCAAAATTTAAAATACAATATCAGATTTAAAATAGAAATGGAAAAAAAGGAAAACCTGAAATGCCTGGGGAAATAAAAAGGTCTTTACCTGGTGCTGGAAAGAGTACACTGTAGGCACCAGATGAGCCTCTCTGGGAAGTTAATTCCACAACTGTGGTGCTGCAGCAGAAAAGACCCTCCTCCTATTAGTCAGCCAACTCACTTCCTTTGGTGAGGGCTCCTGGAAAAAGACTGCTGAAGTTGATCTTAGGGTCCAGGCAGGTGTATATGGGAGGAGACAATTCTGCAGGTAACCTGGCCCCAAGCCGTTTAGGGCTTTGAATGTTAATACCAGCACTTTGAATAGGGCCAGACAATGGACTGGCAGCCAGTGCAGCTGGGAAAGTACAGGCATAATATGATCACATTGACCAGTCTGTGTTAACAATCTTGTTGCCCTATTTTAAACCAGTGGAAGTTTCCAGATTGTTTTCAAAGGCAGCCCCACATATATTACATTGCAGTAATCCAGATGAGAGGTTATCATATCATGGATAACAGTAGCTAGGTTATCTCTGTCTAGTAGATAAGGATGTAGTTGACATACCAGCCTAAGGTGATGAAAGGTTCTCTGTGCCACCGAGTCCACCTGTGCCTCTAATCATGTCAATGATGGATCCAAGACCACCCCCACACCATGTTCTTGATCCTTTCAGGGGAGTGCAACCCCTTCCAGAACAGGTTGAACATCACTTACCTGGGCAGACGAACCACCCACTAACAGCACCTCTATCTTATCTGAACCTAGGGGTGGACGAAAGTCACTTACCTTTCGTCGAAGCTTGTTCGCAGTGGGGGGGAGGCGCTTCGCGGCTCCCCCCGCGAAGTTCAGGCCGGGGGGGGAGGCTTCCCGCCTCGCCCCGGCCGAAATTCAGGCCGGGGGGGAGGCTTCCCGCCTCGCCTGGCCGCGAACACCATTGTTTAAAAAAAAAAAAAAACGCCCCCGTGATAGGCTACGTGACGATTAACGTAGCCTATCACGGCTAGATCTGCAAAGTCAGCCGTGATAGGCTACATTAATCGTCACGTAGCCTATCACGGGTGACTTAAAAAAAAAAAGCGCGTACGCTAATGGCGGCCCCAATAGGGAGCCGCCATTTGTGTTCCTTATTTAGTCGCTTTAGTCTACGTAAATGTTTACGTAGACTACGGCGAAAATAAGGGCAACGCAAATAGCATTGCCCCTATTTTCGCCGTAGTCTACGTAAATCTTTACGTAGACTACAGCGACCAAATAAGGAATGGGAATGGCGGCTCCCTATGGGGGCCGCCATTATCCGTACGCACTTTTTTTTAAAGTCACCCATGATAGGCTATGTGACGATTAACGTAGCCTATCACAGCTGACTTTGCAAATCTAGCCATGATAGGCTACGTTAATCGTCACATAGCCTATCACGGGGGCGTTTTTTTTTCTTTTATTGGAATGGCGGGGGTGGCCACCGGTCGAAAGACCGGCTGCCGCTCCCGCCCCGCTCGAACACCCGCCGACCCGCTGGCCGGACCCGCCGCCGGGAGTGACATTCGGCGAAGGTAAGTCCCGTCCCAGGGGCGGTGCGGGGGGTGGGGGGGGTCCGGAGGATTTCTCCCCGAAACTTGTTCGGGGGGCCGAACACATTGGCGCTCGGCCCCCCAAAGTTTCGGGGAGAAATTCTCTGCCATCCCTATCTGAACCAAGTCTCAGTTTATTGGCCCTTATCCAAAATATAAGGATAAAACTTATCCTAATTGTAAAACTCATACAATTAATTGAAATTAAAGGCATACAAAGGAAAATAGCTGATCAAATCAGCCAATCAATAGCCAGCTGAAATGTCTTAAATGTCTTAATTGCAGAGAGCTTTGTCTATTGGGTGATATAGAAATGTAATAAATAGATACATTCAACAGTAAAGCAAAGATGGAGCTAGGAAGATCTTCCCTATTCCATAATACAGGTGCCAGCACAGAAAAGTCCCTGCTGCTCATGCCCTCCCATTGTAAAGCTAAAAGCAAAGTTGAATAATGGCAGATTCCTAATTGGTTGGTTCCACTTCAGAGAATAAACCAGGTAATCCAGAACCCCAACATTCAGGGGTAAATTTTATTGGGATATTTTCAGAAGACTCCCTAAGACAGGTTTATTGTTGTTGTTGTTGTTGTTATTTCACCTTTCTTCCTCTTGCAAGCAACCCAGGGTTGTTTATAAGGCTCTCCTCCTCTCCATTTTATCCTCACACCAACCCTGTCAGATAGGTTAGGCTGAGAGTCAGTGTACTGTTTTAAGTTTAGTGTACTGTGATTTTCACTGAGGTTTTATCTGGTGCTTGAAACCTGAATTCTTATTTCAGGGTATTTACCCTGAAAAGTGGGCTAGAAATCTATTAAACAGATAAATGACAGTAATAATTCTAAACTTGCATATGGTATATTTTAGGTAATCGCACATATGAAAATGTCCAGAAGAATTTTGTTATACCCAGGCTAGAAGAGAAATAGCTGTGGGATTAGCAACATCATACAGGGCTCCTTCACACCGGGCTTTTATCCTGTGATTGAGATCACTCCTTCACACAAGTTTGAAGGCTCTTTACATGAGGCAGTGACCCTCCGGCACTAAATGCCCTTTGTTTCATTTTTAAATATATCACAGATAATGAGCTATCAAATTACCCCATTTTGTTCCACTTCACTTTCCTCCATCAAAAGAGTTAAAGCAGGAAGAAGAGGAGCCAGATCAATGAAAGATAATGGAAGACCCAGCTATGGGGAGAAGGAGGGGGGAAGGGGAGGGGGAGAAGGATGCGCATGCAAAGGGAGTCAGTTGTGTCCTGCATTTGCAGAAAGGCCCATTTTAAATGCAGGATTTTAGGCTGGTGTAGAATTAGGGGTGCACGAAAGTCCCTTACCTGTCCTTGAAGCTTTTCGCGGTGGGGGGGAGGCGCTTCGCTGCTCCCCCCGCGAAGTTCAGGCCGGGGGGGGAGGCTTCCCGCCTCGCCCGGCCGAAATTCAGGCCGGGGAGGAGGCGCCTCGCCCGGCCGCGAACTAAACAGTTAAAAAAAAAACAAAACGCCCCCGTGACGTAGCCTAACGTCACCAATTAACGCCATTTGCATTGCCCTTATTTTCGCCGTACGTAAACCTTTACGTAGACTACAGCGACCAAATAAGGAACGCGAATGGCGGCTCCCTATGGGGGCCGCCATTATCCGTATGCGCTTTTTTTTTCTTTTTAAAGTCACCCATGATAGGCTGCGTGACGATTTACGTAGCCTATCATGGCTGACTTTGCAGATCTACCCGTGATAGGCTACGTTAATCGTCATGTAGCCTATCACGGGGGCATTTTTTTCTTTCTTTTATTGGAATGGCGGCGGCGGCAGCCGGTCGAAAGATCGGCTGCCGCCCCCGCCCCTGATGAAGATCCGACGAACCGCCGGCCGGACCCGCCGCTGGGAGGGACATTCGCCAAAGGTAAGTCCCGTCCCGGGGGGGGCGGGGGGCAGAGGGATGCGGAGAATTTCTCCCCGAAACTTGTTCGGGGGGCCGAACATGTTGGTGCTTGGCTGCCCGAAGTTTCGGGGAGAAATTCTCCGCCAACCCTAGTAGAAATGCCCATAGTCAGGGATGCTGCTTCCCAAAAGTGCTTTAGGCTGCAGGTGAGAAACCATATTCTTGAATGATCTCCCATGTATAAAACTAGTCATGCAGAAGGTTAGTACAACAGTGAGAAAAAGTCAAGCCCAGCATTTTCTCTGATCTGTTAGTTAGCTTTCCACTTGCAATATATTGTTTAATGTTTCTATCTAACTTGGAGGAGGATTGAGATGATAATGGGTCTTCATTGCCATTCAAGTAGAAGCCATCCCCAAATACTTTGTATTACAACAGGGAGCAATGTATGAGCCATGGTGTGTGGAGCCAGGGCTCACGGGGATGCAGTGCTGGCACTTTTTTATTAGCAGGGTTGCTGATCTGCCACCCTCACCACTTTCAGCCTTCCCTGTTCCCTCTCAGTTTAGCTGCAACCCCTACAGTAGCTGGGGAGAAATGCATTTTTCCCAGCAATAATTAGGGATGTACGAAATACTCACCTGGCTCCGTGCCGGGGCATCCATGGTGGGGGGGAGGTGCTCCGTTCCTCCCCCCAGAATCCTCCCTAGCTGGCTCCGCAGAGCCACCAGCTGGGGCCGGCCGCAGCCGGAGCTCCAACCGCGGCCAAGCGGCTGCGGCCACAAATGGTGGCCTTCATAGCGGCTGCCATTTACATCCTTGCAAGCAGCTGTGATAGGCTATGTAAGTATTTACGTAGCCTATGACGGCAAAGAGCAGGGATGGAAATAGTGGCTGCTACGCCATTTGCACCACTGCTCTTTGCCGTGATAGGCTACGTAAGTATTTACGTAACCTATGATGATAAAGGCAGCCACGCCAATGGCGACTGCTATGCCATTTGCGTGGCTGCCTTTGTCGTCATAGGCTACGTAAGTAGCGGCTGCCATTTGCGTCCCTTCTCTATGCCGTGATAGTCTACATAAAAATTTACATAGCCTATCACGGCTGCAAGAATGCAAATGGCGGCCGCAGCAGCCCAGCCATGGCTGGCCGGGTGACCAGCCGGAGCTGCCGCCAGAGCCACCACCACCGCCGCATCCACCCCAAGTAAGTTCCGTCTCAGGGGGATTATGCGGGGTGGCGGGGGGAGGGAGGCCATTCCACCACGGATTCCAGGGGGCTGGATTCTAAAGAATCCAACCTCACTGGAATCCGTGGCGGAATTCTCTGCCATCCCTAGTAGGGATGTACAAAAGTCACTTACCTTTTTGACGGGGTGATTTGTGGTGGGGGGGAGGCGCTCTGCCCCTCCCCCTGAAATCCTAATCCGGCCGGCTCCGCTTCGTGGAGATTCCACAGAGCTGCCAGCCAGGGCCGCCCACAGCCGGACATCTGGCCTCTGGGAAGCCTGCAGGCAAAAAAACCACACCAGCGTACGCAAATGGCGGCGGCTACGGCGGCCACCATTTGCGTTCCCTTTTTTTCGCTGTTTTAGCCTATGTAAATATTTACGTAAGCTATTACAGCGAAAAAAAGGGGAACGCAAATAGCGTAGTGGGCGCCATTTGCGTTCTTTTTTTTTGCTGCTTTAGCCCACGTAAATATTTACGTAAGGTATTATGGTGAAAAAAAAGGGGAACGCAAATAGCGTAGTGGGCACCATTTGCGTTTTTTTTTTTTTTTTGCTGTTTTAGCCTACGTAAATATTTACATAAGCTATTACGGCAGGGAAAAAAAGGAACGCAAATAGTGCCCACTACGCTATTTGCGTTCCCCTTTTTTAAAATGTAATAGCTTACGTAAATATTTATGTAGGCTAAAAGAGCGAAAAAAGGGAATGCAAATGGCAGCCGCCATAGCCGCTGCCATTTGCGTACGCTGTTTTTTGTTTTTTTTAGCTTGCTGTGATAGGCTACATAAATACTTACATAGCCTATCATGGCCTCCGCAGGGACGCAAATGGAATCCCTGAGTTAGCTGTGATAGGCTACGTAATTATTTACGTAGCCTATCACAGCTATGATGAGGAAGCAAATGGCAGCCGCAGCGCGGCCACCATTCGCAAGTCGGCGCGGACGGCAGCAGGTAAGTGCTCCGTTTCACATGCCTTTCATGGGGTGGGGGGGACAGGGGCTTCGTTCCGCCATGGATTTTGGGGGGCCAAATGCACTGGCATTTGGCCTCACCGAGATCCATGACAGAATTCTTTGACATCCCTACATGGCTGTTGCATCAGAGATAGCTTCCGCTGCCACAACAGAACTGGTGGAGGCACAGTGGCAGGATAATATATGGCTCTTGTTTCCTGGTTCTCAGCTCCTATGCCGATGGCTGAGCCCTGACACTATTCCATCACATCATTTTTTTTCTCCTGTAGGTACAGATCATGTAGCCAAGAGTAGATCTTAACCTAGAGCTGGGCCCATTCAGGCCTATTTGAGTCTCACCCCAACTCCATAAACTTCTCACTTTCCCTTGGCCCAGACAGGGAAACCAGTGAAAATCATGGATGTTGTCTAGCCCCAAAGTCTTGCTTGCCTGATTTAACTTATTTAAGTACTGAAGCCCAGCTTGTTTATGGCAATGTGACGTGAGTAAATTGAGGTAAGAACTCCTTAGGGATGCCGTAAAATCAATAGGCTTATGTTGACTTATACTAGAAAAGAGCATCTGTTCTTGACTTTCTTCTGATGCAAACACTTCTGGCATCCCCCCCCCCCCCCGAAGAATGACATTCTGTCTTGGCTGCTATTTTCAGCAAGGTGTAGACACTATAATATTTTTATTTTCTTTCTGCACTTTCCTTTGAAAACAGATTAAGGGAGTAGTACAGTTCTATAATGGTGTGATAAATCAGTCAATTTACACTTGGCAGAATAAAATTAGCATTGCTGTTACTTCATAATGGGCCGTGGCTTTAGCTTTGGAATTGATTTCAGGCTAAAGTTGATATATTACAATTGTGTTAATATTGAACTTTAAATAGAATGAGGAATTGCAAATCAATACTATTATAAAAAGACACTGAGAAAAACAGTCCTATATTTTTAATTGCATTAATATATTTTGTGTGTGTGTAGTCTTGCTTCTATTTTGGAAAGTTCAAATAAGTAATCTTACACATTATATTGTGGACATCAGCGTTGCAGTTGAAAGAACATCATTCTTAATTTAAGAGTTAGAGAGAAGTCGTGGTTTTGTCTTCCACATTCAGTACAGAGGATTCACTTCTCTTAACAAATGATTATTTTATCTATCAACACTTAAATTGTTGGTTAAAAATACAGGAATCCCATTGTCTGAAAGTAAGGCATCTAGTCTTGGCTTCCTCCACTGTGGTTTCAGCCTCAGATAAAGAGCAGGAGGAGATGCAAGAGTGCCTTCTTTCCCTCTCCAGATTCATGCTACCCACTTTCAGCCAAATGCTAGAGCAAACCGCCCTCCAGATGTTTTGGACCACAATTCACATAAACCCCAGCCACCATGGCTAATGTCCAGGGTTTATGGATGTCGGAGTCCTAAATATCTGGAGGGCACCAGATTGCCTACCCTTGCAATGCAGAGATGCACCCTGACCGGTTGCTTTCAGAACCCTACATATGTACCTGCTCCCAGGCCTCTGTGAAAGCCTACAAGACTGTTCCCCTCTCCTGAGACCAAGGAATGCTTCCCATCATCCAAGTCCTCTTGCTTGCCTAGTGCTAGACTGCAGCTCCATTGTCCCAAAATGCTTTACACAGTTCCAACCAAGGCTTTGCTGCATTGATTGGGCTTTGCCTCCATAGGGTTCTGCCCTCCCCACACCCCTTGGAAGCATCTAGCCCTGCATAAGTATACTATATATCCTCTTGTAGTCCAGTTGAAGAGATCCATTGGCTTCAAGAGGTATCAGTCCTGAAGCAAGATAACATAAGATAAAGACTCATTAAAGCGGTTCTTTAGAAACAGGTAGCTCATTTTCATGCTCATAGGTTGTCTGTAATCTTTGACTGGAAGGAACAATCCCCCTACCACCACCACCACCACACACACACATTTTATCCTGGTAACCAATGTGTGTCTGACTGTGAGCCTGTTTCCATGGAAGTTATGATCATGAGCAGGGGATGTGTGAAACCAACCCTTCATTTCCATGGATTTTCTGCTTTTCTGCATAATGCTCCCAGGATATCCATATATATGCATGCAATAGTTTTGAGTCTCTGCACAGACCCAAATGGATATTTGCCCATCTAGAAATGTAGTAGCAATGTAGAGGGTCAGACTAAGTAGCCTCATGCAGTTTCATGCTTCACGTTCTTGCTGAGCTCTTTCTCCCTTTAATATATTGCTGTAGGCTGACAAGACGCAGGAATCTCTTAACTTGTCACCAAGGCTAAGGTCATGGTGATATGTGTCATGTTCTTTGCTTATCATGCCCTATAACCTATTTCCTGGGTTATAAACAAATTGTGCTAGGAGAGGAAATGTTGAGGACTGCAACCCCACACGAAAGGGGGAGGAGGAGCCGTTTCCTATGTGTCACAATATCTATAAAAACAATTTGCTAATGTAAATCGGGGCTTTTGGCTCTTTGGAAGTGATTCCAACCATAAAGCCCGGGCGTTAATAAAGAAAAACTCTTTTTCCTTCACTCCGTGGTCTCTCTGACTCTGATTTCTGCAACAGAAAGATATAAATAAAAATTCAGCAACATTAATCATGCTCTCCATTGGGAATCTCTAGAAACAGAAGGACATGAATATATTGTTACATTTTGAAACTGGCTTAAAGCTGTATCATGGTGAGGAAACATTGGAAGGACCCTCCTAAGGAATATAAGGTCCATTGCAGGAGACATGGATGAGTGTTATGTTCCACAATCGACTTAAAACCACATCTTGTTCCTCACTGGGAAGAACGTTCCTATGAAATATACTCTCAGTTAAGGAGATATAGATACATGTTACAATCTGAAACTGGGTCAAAGCCACATCATTTTCCTATTAAGAAGCATGAGGGTTAATGATCTGGTTTCTAGAGTCAGGAGGGCTTGGGAACATAGGGACCTGTTCTCTACAATTTCCAACAGTTGCTTCTGAGCTTGTTCAACCATTCAACACTTAAGGATGTATGAGAAATTAATTTCAGTTCATTTTTGACCAGAATTTGCCCAGGTTGCACCTCCTGGGACCAAACGCAGACCTGAATACAATCTGTGATCACCGTCTGAACAAAAAACGTGTTCCCCAAAATGCACGTATTTGAAAAATACACACGAACTTGCTTTTATCAATGGGAGAAAAGTGTGCACAACCAATGCATACATTGACAAAATGTGTATGGAAATATGCACAAATTTTCATGAGAAAAGAAAAGAAAACTCGCAAACAGACACGAGTCAGAAGGAACTTCAAGGTGGAACTCAGAGGACCTTGTGTTTTGCTTATTTGCACATCCCTAAACACGTTTCCCCCGCCACACCAAAAACACTGATAATACTCTTAAAGTTGCTCCATATTTTGGACACTCTTTTGTAGATGTGGATAAGCTGTATTTGCATTGGAATCCAGAAATTGTGGCCACTGGAGGCATTCTCCTCTTGTGCAGGCCAGACAATAACAACAGTGAGATTATCTAATCCCCACTCCAATAGCTCAAAATGGTATTGAATCACTTCTTTGATCTGCAAAGTGCCTTTCCAGTCACTGCTAAGTAACATGTTAGGATTAAGCAATGCAGTGCTACTGCACTCCACATCTGAAGGGTCCCTTTATAGTACCAATTTCAATTAAGCACAGCAAGTCTCAACGAGAACTAGTGAGGTTCCTGGACTGGCGTGTTAGCACTTTAGTAAGAACGGATGAGCCTAATAGTTCTTCAAACAAAATCACCGGCACTCCTGTGTATAAAAGTCCAGCAATGTCTTTTGTTGCACATTATGTCATATCAGTCAAACTCTCATTGTCACCTAGCAAGCCATTTG
The DNA here is from genome assembly GCF_057233095.1 of Heloderma suspectum. Taxonomy (NCBI): domain Eukaryota; kingdom Metazoa; phylum Chordata; class Lepidosauria; order Squamata; family Helodermatidae; genus Heloderma; species Heloderma suspectum. Next base: position 303,907,914 of record NC_139460.1, on the reverse strand, counting down.
TGTCATAGTTTTTAGTTGCAGGAAGTGCTGTTCTGTTCAGAAATGCTTTCTGGAGCTAGACTCGTCCATTATCCTGCAAGTTCTGTATAAAACTTGCATTTATCCACAAGCCAGACTTATTGTTAATCTTTGATATGTTCTGCCCAACAGAACATTTTGCCAAATTGCCATCAGAAAGAACATTTTCAATGATGCATCAATGAAACTTAAATCTATGTGCATATTACCACATGCTCAGTATAATTGTATAGGATTGCCGGGAGCAATCCTATACATACTGAGTCTGAAAAAGGTCCCACTGGAACTAAATGTCTTTTTATTCAAGACATTCATAGGACTTTCCCAATAGATCAGTTTAATATGAACACAAAATGGAGAGTCCCTCAAGGCAATGAGTCCTGTCTTTATCCATCATCTAGTGAGGTGAAAGGAAAGAGAGATCAGCCACTGGATGAAGGTGGGACCTCACTGTAGTTCCTTTTCAGAATAATCCCCAGCCAGGGTGGTTGGGGAAGTACTTAGCTAGCCCTTGGCCACATCCTCCAAGATATCATGCTCCTTTCTTTTCATAGGTCTCCTTTGATGTCTTTCTTATGCTGTCCTTCTTCACCACCTGACTGTCTTTTCAACACTCTCCTCTGTCCTGCTCTCTCTCTTTCTCTCTCCAGTTGTCTTCCATCCCTGCTCTTGTCCCTCCTACTGCTGGGGCTCTCACTCCGCTGTTCCACTTAGGGATGTCGTGAGCACAGTTTGGGGGTCAGGAATTTGTTGAGCAACCCTTGCCTGTGACCCCTGAACTGCGTCCGCCGAGACACTGTCCTTGTTCACCCCCCGCTCGTGCCCGCTCATGCTCCAAAGTACTCACCACGAACCCGTTCGGTTAGCACTGCCATTTTTGCACCTTTGCTTTCAAGGAAAAATAGGAAGTTAAAAAAATGTGTATATTCAAATATGCACAGTTTGGAGCTGGGAAAGCTAAATAAGCACAATATTAGGGGTATAATCCTTCTAATGTTGTGCTTATTTAGCTTTCCCAGCTCCAACTGTGCATATTTGAATATGCATGGGGTTTTTTTTAACTTCCTGTTTTTCCTAGAAAGCAAAGGCGCAAAAATGGCAGCGCTCACCGAACGGGCTTGCAGTGAGTGCTGGTGGTGAATTCACCAAACTCATGGGTGGCTTCGAGCACAGGTTCGGGGGAGAAGCGAGCAGGGGCGCTGCTTCAGTGAGTGCATGGAGAACTTAACTAGGGTGAGTTCTTACATCCTTAGTTCCACTCCTCTCACCTCTTTTCTCTTTCTGTTGTTGCCTTTTTGCCACCTCCATTCTATCCTACATCTGATCACCTTCATAACTATCTCCTTCTTTAATACCTGAAAATCATACAACTTTTGTCCCCCACCCAAAAAATAATCCCTGAAATACCCTCCACCTTCACTGGGGAACAGAGCTCCAGTGAAGAGAGAGGACATTAGGAGAATAGTTCTTCACATTAACTTATCTGTTAAGACCTTGGGCGCCATCCTCACTGAATGGACCCTAGATAAGGACAAAAGATCCCAGTATAGCTCCACCCATGTTAACTGTAATTCAGTGCACAACCTTCTCACCAACAAGGGAGTCCCACACTTTGTGAAGAAGAGGAAGAAGAAGAGGAAGAAGAAGAAAAAGAGAAGAGAAGAGAAGAAGAAGAAGAAGAAAGCCAACAGCAAATAAGAAAGACGAGTCAGGAAGAGAGAATGTTTGGCAGAGTCCATCTGAGTGTTTGTTCGTTGTGGGTTTGTTGTTGTTCTCCTGAGAAAGGAGAAGAATGTTCTGAAAAAGCAGTCATTATGTCTTTAGAGCAGAGATATTGGGAAATAGAGAGGCACAAGGAAACAAAGTACAGGGGCAGGTGATTTAGTGGAAGTGATGTTTATAGCTATCTACTAGTTCATGGGTAGCCAACTTGGATGTAATAATGAAACAGACATCAGGAGAGTTTGCACCGTTCTTAGAATAGAGAATGAGAAATTGACAACCTGGTGATAGTAAACAGTCCCTGATCCTCGGGTTAGTAGATTAAAGTAAAAACTGTACCAGATTAGGCACAGGTGACTGCACATGTCCATTAACCAGTACTAGACTGGCCCTATCTTATACCTTGGACTTGAGTTGTGGCAAAAAGGTTGGCCACCATTGACTTAGCTGTTGAACATGTGTAACTAACTGCTTTATACTGAGCTGGACTGTGTAGTGGTGTGTGTGTGTGTGTGTGTGTGTGTGTGTGTTTGGGGAGTGACCCCATCCACTTAGCTTTTACCCAATTCACTTTATGCTTTGGCCCCACCCAGTTTTTGCAGGGGGGTTCTCCCTCTTCTGCTTCCTTGTGGGCCCCAGAAGGTTAGCCACAATGCAGTATGACCCTATGGCTGGAAATGTTCCCCATCCCTGATCCATCCCTGGATCCATTTCTGATGGATCATCACTTTGTCCCTGATCCATTCCACCCTAGTGGCCTTCCATGGTCTCATGCACAGCTCACTCCAAGTCCAAGCTATGTGGTCCTTTTTTAAAATTTTGGATGCCAAGGACTGGACCTTGGTTAAAGGAGAGCTCCGAAGACTGTGAAGACAAGAGGCAGCTGGGTTCCTGATGCTCCCAGGATGAAGTCTTCAAAGCAGCAACCCCATCAGAGGCTTCCATGGAGGAGGAGCTTCAGCACACAGTGAGCCCTCCTTTCCCAAGTCTGAACACCATAGTTCTGCCTCCCTCCCTGGACTTGATGCCTCCTACCCTAAATTACCTCCATCCCAAGAAGATTCTTCCTCCTCTAGTCTGCCAAACCCAGAGAGGTAGGGATGTCAGAGAATTCTGCCACAGACTGAAATGGGATCGAATTCCCTTCAGTCCATGCCACGAAATCCTCTGAGGAATGGCACCACGAGGTCCTGCAGAGCCAGGAGTCATGCGGCTTTTTTTTCATCGTCTCCAAAGAGTTTCATAATTTTCATAAATAAAAACGCAATGTAGTATATTCTGATAAGAAATACATAAGTTTTTTTTTAAAAAATGAATTGTGCTCACCACCTTGTTTGTGGGTGTTCTTTTTAAATTGAAATCCTCTGTCTCCCTTTACTTTCAGCCAAAACACTTCCTCCTCCTAGGGGCTTCCCAAAAGAAGGCTGTCCTAGGTGTGCCTGAGCGATGTACTCTTTGTTTAAAGCAACGCTGTTTTAAAGAAAGAAAAAACCTTTTAAAATGACCATGCCGGTCTGGAGCCCTGCACGAGGTGTTATTCTCCCTGCTAAGCTTTATATTTCTACATCCAGCATTGTTGTTGACGTTGTGAGGCTAAAATGGAGAGGAGAACCAACTCTGTGCATGTCTACTCAGAAGTAAGTCTTATTGAGTTCAATGTGACTTACTCCTACACATGTCAGCACCCCACTTGCCCCCAGCTCAGCTTTGTATTTCCACATCCAGCTCATTAGCAAACCTCCTGTTAGTTATCTCACTGGGTGACTTTGGGCTGGTCTCTCACCACTACACCTCACTTCCATTATGAAACTCATGAAAAAAAGACAGTATAATGGAAAGTTCTTTCTGAAGCAGTCACACTTGTACAAACACAGCATGAGTGGAAAGATTAGCAAGCTTCTCTTTGTTTGAATAAAAAGCACACTCTGCATGTGTGAATAAAAAGCACACTCAGGGAATGGACAAAATGAGGAATAAACATACCAGGGAATATGAAGAACTATATTCTTCCATTATGTGTATGTACGTGTGTGTTTGTGTGTGTGTGGGGGGGAGATTCTCTCTCAATCCAGCTGTTTCCCTGGCACTGAAGGTACACAATTTGTACATCCCTACCCAGAGTTGGCTAGAGGTATTTCAACCACGCAGAGAACTTTGGCTATTGGGCAGTATAGAAATGTAATAAATAAATAAATAAATAAAGGCAGATTGTACATCTACATAACAGAAAGCAGCCCCATTTCAATTACAGTCCCTTCAGGGAGATGGGCCTACACACACACACACACACACACACACACACATCTCTGCATGACTTCACAAAACCATAGACTAGAGCTGAAGCAGCACTCTGAGCTACCTTCTCTGTGAGTTTGGTATCTGATCTAATCCTGAAACTTGCTGCAAATGGAGCTCTCCATAGTCCTGACCCTTGTTCAGGATCACAGTGCTTGACTTGCACCTTGCTACATCTGGCCAGAATATCCGCATTGCCTCCAGTCTGGAATAGGCAAACCGGAGCTATGGCCGCTACCCTTTCCCAGTGGCTTCAGCAATGGGAATATTTTTCTGCAGCAAAATGTGATCGTATGGAGAGAGTCAGTGATCCTTAGCATGAGAATAGTGGCCTTGGAGGTATATATTTATATATCTGTCCTTGACATCTGTGAAATGTTGGAAGTTATATTCTCAGATCCTAGAAGGGGACACACTGCTGGCTTCTTAGGATGTCTGGGATACTCCTGATGCGGCAATATAACTCTACAGTATTTTTAAATGACTCCTTTACATAAACATGTATGACTTAAAGAGCATAACCAGGTAATCTCTGAATCTTTGTGCGCAGTCCCACTTTCAGACTTCCCGCAATAGCTGTCCAGTTTCCATACTGGGCCAAATGGTTGTGACTGGAAGAATGAATCCTTTCTAAAATGCTGTTATAGTCATATAACAGTTGTTTTCCAGGCCAAATTCAAGGTGTTGGTTTTGATCTTTAAAACCCTATATCGTTCCGGCCCAGCCTATCTGGGCACCTCCAGCAACACCAGACAGACCACTCAACAAGGTCTGCTTCAGATGGCCTTCTCTCCATCTCATTAGCCAGGATAGCTAGGCTGATGAGGACGAGGGAGAGGGCCTTCTCTGTGGTGGCCCCCACTCTGTGGAACTCCCTCCCTAGGGAAGTCTGCCATGCCCCTCTTTAATGAGCTTCTACCACATGTTGAAAACGTGGTTGTTCAGGCAGGCATTTGGGGTGGGTTAGGGAAATTCTAGAAAATGATGTTTTAATGTGTAATTTTATTGTTCTGCAAGGAGGTCAAATCAGTCAATCCTAAAGGAAATCAACCCTGACTGCTCATTGGAAGGACAGATACTGAAGCTGAAGCTCAAATATTTTGGTCACCAAATGCGAAGAGAAAAGTCACTGGAAAAGACCCTGATGCTGAGCAGGATTGAAGGCAAAAGGAGAAGGGGACGGCAGAGGATGAGATGGTTAGATAGCATCACCGATGCAATGAATATGAACTTGAGCACGCTCCGGGAGAGAGCGGAGGACAGGAAGGCCTGGCGTGCTATGGTCCATGGGGTCACGAAGAGTCGGACACGACTTAACGACTGAACAACAAATTACTCTACATCGCCCAGAGTGGCTGAGTGACTGGCCAGATGTGCGAGTAAGAAATTAATTAATTAATTAATTAATTAAAATCTAGGATCCAATGGCACTAAACAGAAATGTATCATGTGTAAATAAGCCTATGGTCAGTGTCAGTGAGAAATGCAGTTCCACAAGGGCCATTCTTAGGTATTAAAATGGAGTTCAAAAGACCAAATACTTGCATTTTTTTTAACCATTCATAAAATGATTAGTTCCCGATGATTAGTACCCAAGAGATTATGATCTTCATCGGCAGACAGTTTGCATCACTTATTCTCTCTTTCAAGGAGAACAGAAGAGGAGGGGACAAGAGAAAAGGAGTGAAAGCAGGGCGGGGGGATAGAGCTGTTTGGCAGTGGTTATAAAGAACAGCCTGAAGTATATTTATGGTTATAATTTTGCACACTTCACTTGGTGCTCTACCACCATGCTACTGATCACAGCATAAATCACACTTTAATTTTAACCTTTGCAGTTCATCAATAGACTCAATATCAAAAATAATTCAGCAGTGACACTATTGGTTTACAGGTAAGCGGAACAAGACTGGCAGAGCCTTAGTAATGTATTAGATGCCCTGTCGACTGAAGCAGAGAGATTCATGCCTTCCCTCCCTATGTTTCTATCACATGCTGAAGGCTATAAATAAGGCCAGCAGCTAATCAGACAGAAGAAAGATATACAGTGCCATTGGAAACCAGTTATTTGTGCCATGTACTGCTTTCAAAATGTAGCCTTTGAAAAATAATCCTCAGGTGGGATTCAAGAAATGCTTGGATTTATTCCGTTTTGCATATTGCTGTACATTGTTCATAATTAATCATGCCCAAATACTAAATTCACAAGTCGTGGGTTATTAATTTAAGTATTGCTTAGTAAGATTATGTAGTTCTCTAAACGATACACCATGATGATTAGACGATGACTACCATGCAGGAAGAAAAATATGAAGGGGATGGTGGTGGAATAAAATACTATATATGTACTTCATGTCTGGCAATTTACTAAATCCAGCCACATGGGAAAACCTGTCAGTGCAATTTGTACTTAGTTAATAATGCACCATGAAACAGTATAAAATTAAGAATTTGTTTCTACTGAAGGAGATCTTTACAATGGGTTTGTCTGAGCCTCTAAAAAGGTAAGAGTATTACTTACTTACTTACTTACTTACTTATCTAATCCATTACTTACATATCCAGTTAAATCATTCCACTGACAGAACTGCTTCCATCAGTGGAGCTGGGAGGAGGGGGGCATTCCCCCTCCCCACTGCAACTCCCCACATGCCTTTAAAATCTAATCTGGAGCAGTGGAGGCTGGTGGCTACAGTGTCTGGGGCTGTGAATCCGCTCCAGGTTTTAGTCAAAACCAGTCAGAACTCTAAAGGAGCTATCCAAGGTGTGGAAGCACTTTGGATAGCTCCTTTAGAGTTCTGACTGATCCTGATTGAAACCCGGAGTGGATTCCCCATGACTTTGGAGCCACCAGATTCCAGTGCTCTGGAGGGTTGGGGCATCCTCTCAAGCAGGTTTATGGAGGGCTCAGGGGCTGCCAGGAAGAGACAAGGAGGAGGACATTATTCACCATGTGAATAATAACAATTATTTACAGTGAACAATATTGTGAAAAATAAATATATGCACATTATATTCAAGATATTGAGTAGTTCACCTAAGATTTTTCCCCCTACTAGACACCACAATACTATTAAAATAGTAGGCTTTTTCACCTACATGGGAGTTTAGGGCATATCTGACAATATTCAACCATGTTCAAATAATATGTGGTCCATGGATTGGTAAATCAATTGATGATAATAATGAGTTTAAGTGAGATGCAACATTTTAATTCTGCAAAGATCATGCCCCTTTAAAAAAAAGTTGTATACATGTGTTATAATACAAAAACAACAAACAAAAAGATAGAGTTTGAAAGAACATTTGTGGCCATGAGTACACAGTAACATTTGATGTTCTAAAGTGAGATTTTGACAAAAAACAAAACAAAAACAAATAGCACTACAAAATTTCAGCATGATGGAGGGCAACTGCTGGCTACAGTAGATACTCATTGTCTACTGTCTGTGGTATCTCCAACATAATTTGGAGTCCCTGAGCAGATTTGAAACTGTTTTTAAAACATCCATAATATTTTGGGAGTTAAGTGAAGGACAAATATTTATGTTAACACATATAAACCACTTTGAAATATATATATTCTTTATATAGGCCTTTATATTATAAGGCCTTAGCAAGGCACTTTGCAGATAAAATTGATGAGATTAGGAGTGTTATTCCGTGTGCTGTGGATACAGTAAGTGAGCAGGAGGCGGTCTGTGGCACACCGGTTTTGTGGGATCGGTTCCAGATTCTTCCTTCTGATGAAGTGGACAAGGTGCTTTCATCTGTAAGGCCAACCACCTGCTTACTTGATCCTTGCCCATCTTGGCTCATTATGAGCTGCAGAGAGAAGCTGGGTGAGGGGATCAAGGCGGTGGTGAACGCCTCCTTTGAGGAGGGAGTGATGCCATCAGCCCTCAAAGAGGCAGTGATAAGACCGCTTTTTAAAAAAGCCCTCCTTGGATCCCCAAGTTCTGAACAAGTTTCTCCCAGTCTCAAATCTGCCTTTTTTGGGCAAGGTGATTGAGCGGGTGGTGGCAATGCAGTTGAAGGCACACTTTGAAGAAGTTTATCTATGATTATCTAGATTATCTAGATCCATTTCAATCGGGCTTCAGGCCTGGGCATGGGACAGAAATGACCTTGGTCGCCTTGGTGGATGATATCAGGAGGGATCTGGATAGGGGCGAATGCTCCTTCCTTGTTCTCCTCCACCTCTCAGCGGCTTTTGATACCGTTGACCACAGTATCCTCCTGGACCGCCTGGAGGGGTTGGGCATTGGAGACACTGTATTATGGTGGTTCTGGTCCTTCTTCTTCGGCAGGTACCAGAGGGTAGCACTGGGAGAGGAGGTTTCAGACTCATGGCCGCTTACTTGTGGGGTGCCACAGGGTTCCATCCTCTCCCTGATGCTATTTAACATCTATGTGAACCTGCTGGGGGGCTATAATCAGGAGGTTTGGAGTGCGGTGTCATCAGTATGCAGATGACATGCAGCTCTGCCTGTCATTCAAATCTTCACCAAGGTTGACCGTAGAATCCCTGTCCAAATGTCTGGAGACGGTGACTGGCTGGATGGGGAGGAACAAGCTGAAGCTGAGCCCTGACAAGACCGAGGTACTTTTGGTGGGAGACAACAGGAGGTTGGGGGATGCTGACCTGGTGTTGAATGGGGTACGGCTACCCTTGAAAGACCAGGTCTGCAGCTTGGGGGTCATCTTAGTCTCCCAGCTGTCCATGGAGGCTCAGGTGTCAGCTGTGAGACGGATAGCACTGTACCAACTCCATCTGATACGGCAGCTGCACCCCTACCTTCCCGACCATCTGCTCCCATTGGTCGGACTCGTACATGCCCTGGTCTCCTCTCGTTTAGACTACTGTAATGCGCTCTATGTGGGGTTACCCTTGAAGACGGTTCGGAAGCTGCAGCTGGTACAGAACACGGCAGCTTGCCTGATTAAAGGCAGCCGCCGATGAGATCACATCACTCCAGTGCTGAAGGAGCTGTACTGCCTACCAGTTGTTTTCTGGGCCAAATTCAAGGTGTTGGTTTTGACCTTTAAAACCCTATATGGTTCTGGCCCATCCTATCTCAAGGAGCACCTCCAGCAACACCAGATAGGCTGCTCAACATGATCAGCTTCGGATGGCTTTCTCTCTGTCCCCTCAGCCAGGACAGCTAGGCTGGTGAGGACAAGGGAGAGGGCCTTCTCTGTGGTGGTCCCCACTCTGTGGAAGTCCCTTCCTAGGGAACTCCACCATGCCCCCTCTTTAATGAGCTTCCGCCATGCATTAAAAACATGGTTGTTCAGGCAGGCATTTGGGGTGAGCTAGGATAATTTTAGAAATGTGATGTTTTTAATGTTGAATTTTATTGTATAAACTATTTTTATTGTATATCCCCCAGAGTGTCAGGGTGGACACTGAGCCCATAGAATCCCAGAGTAGTTCTGATTCTGAGGAAGAGCAGTCGCTCCTGGGAGAGGAGTGCGCTCATCTTTCCCAGGGCCCGCAGCTGACGGAGATTCCTCCCACCAGCATTCCTAGATTAGAAAGCAGTCCAGGGAGTGATCAAGCACGGGAAGCAGTCTTGGTGGACGCGCGACGCAGACGCAGAGAGCAACGCCAGATGGAGGGCGCAGAAAGGAGGCGTAGTGCCTGGTTGGCGCACAAACAACAGCTGCGCCCAGAGGATCCAAGGGAAAAGGGGAGGGACTCTCCCTAGTCCTTAAGTTCAGGAGTCTGCCAGTAATTCCCTTTCAAACGGGGACCAACTGTTCCAACTTAGGGCATAGGTACTCTGCTGCTCAGATCTAGTTGCTACCTGTAGAGTTGTTAAGTTGTAAAAGAAGAATAAAGCTTTGAAAAGAATCCCTTTGTCTGTGTCTGGACTTGGCTATTGGATTAGACTGAGAGAGCCCTCCAAGGAGCCCTTGACACAGAGTTGCTGGGTGACCGGCCAGATGGGTGATTAATAAATTTATATATATATATATGTGTGTGTGTGTGTGTATATATATATATATATATATATATATAGAGAGAGAGAGAGAGAGAGAGAGAGAGAGAGAGGGCACCTTTCTACATGAGGCATTTGTTGTGCACTTGTGATTCCTCACTTGGGATGTGTGAAAGTCACTTACCTTTTCAATGGGCGACATTCGCGGTGGCGGGGAGGCACTCCATCCCTCCCCCCAAAATTCTCTCCAGCTGGCTCTGCTCCACGGTGATTCCACAGAGCCGCTGGCCAGGGCCACCCGCAGCCGGACATCCGGTCGCTGGGCAGCCTGCAGGGACGCAAATGGCAGCTGCCGTAGCCGCCACCATTTGCATCCCTGTATTTTGCCGTGATAGGCGACGTAAATATTTACATAGCCTATCACGGCAAAACCCCCCACAACAACAGTGGACGCAAATGGCAGCAGCTATGGCGGCCGCCATTTGCGTTCCCTTTTTTGTTTGCTGTTTTAGCCTACGTAAATATTTGCATAGGCTATTATGGTGAAAAAAAAGGGGAACGCAAATGGCATAGTGGCCGCCATTCACATTGCCTTTTTTTTTGCCGCTTTAGCCTATGTAAATATTTATAGGGTTTTATTCTGTATTTCATTTGTAAGACAATTGTGAGGCTAAATACACAAAAAGAGCTAGGCAAGCTTACACACTCACCTTGGACTGATTCTGAAAAATAAGCTGAGTTATTTGATTTATGTTCTGAGCAAATCTGATGCCTAGAAAATATATACCATAGGGGATACCCTAGCTACAAGGGTTCTCCATGGAAATGGGTAGGCTTTTGGTCTCTACCTCCAGATTTCCCAGAGGCAGCCATCAAAACAGCACCATAGGCAAAGCAACTGAGATGTTTCCTATTTGGGTTGGGGGGATTGAAGGGTTGTCCTTGGGAAAACTGGAGGTTGGGTCAACATTCAACCCCTCTAGGGAGCTCTTTTGGAAAGATACTTCCCTAAGGGAGGTGGGTTTTCCAAAATACAAAAACCTCACATAATCAACCATATGGTCACATAATAGACATTGTACATAGAAAGTGGGCATCACATAGCTGGAGTTCATCCCCCCACCCCAGTAAAATTGAATTTACCCAGTTGCATCCTTGCATTCATATAACCTCAGTATTTTAGAATCAAGAAACTAAATGAGGTACACATTTTACTGTAAGGAGGTACAAGTAGGAATGAGCCAATATTATGTACAGTTAGTACTTTGTAAATGTTCTTTCAATTGAATTGCTCCCTCTCCCTCCATTGTTCTAACTAGGGATGTCAGAGAATTCCACCACGGATCTCGGGGAGGCTGAATGCCAGCGCATTCGGCCCCCCAAAATCGGTGGTGGAACGGTCTGCCCCCTCTGCCCCCCCCCCAGGGACAGGACTTACCTTGGGCGGCTCTTCCTGGTGGTGGCAGTTCTGGCAGTGGCTCCGGCAACTGTTCGGCGGTGGCAGCTGCAGCGGCCGGTCTTCCGACTGGCCGCCGCCACCACCATTTCCAGTTAAAAAAACAAAAAAACAAAAAAAGTGATAGGCTATGTAAAGATTTACATAGCCTATCATGGCTAGATTTTTAAAAAACACCGTGATAGGCTACGTAAATGTTTACGTAGCCTATCACGGCTGATTTAAAAGAAAAAAAAACACGCGCTCACGCAAATGGCGGTGCCCATGGGCGCCTCCATTTGCGTTCCTTCTTTTGGCAGGTCTTAGTCTACATAAACATTTACGTAGACTAAGACGGCGAAAATAAGGGGAATGCAAATAGCGTAGACGCTACGCTATTTGCATTCCCCTTATTTTCGCCGTGTTAGTTTACGTTTTACGTCTTAGTTTACATTTACATCTTAAATGTTTACGTAGACTAAGATGGCGAAAATAAGGGGAATGCAAATAGCGTAGCATCTACGCTATTTGCGTTCCCCTTATTTTCACCATCTTAGTCTACGTAAATGTTTACGTAGACTAAGTCGTGCCAAAATAAGGAATGCAGATGGCAGCGCCCATGGGCGCCGCCATTTGCGTATGCACGTTTTTTTCTTTTAAAGCTGCCATGATAGGCTACGTAAACATTCACGTAGCCTATCACGGCTGACTGCAGGGACGCAAATGGTGGTGGCTACAGCAGCCGTCATTTGCGTCCCTGCCAGCCAGCCGGCGGCTCTGCAGAATCCCTGCGGAGCGGAGCCGGCCGGCCAGGATTCCGGGGGGGGGAGGCACGGAGCACCTCCCTCCCCCGGCGAGGATTCCGGGGGGAGGGACGGAACACCTCCCCCCCAACCATTAGCATAATCCCTGAAAGGTAAGTGATTTTCGTACATCCCTAGTTTTCAGTTGCCTCAGTTGCCAGTGATGTCATCATGCAGCATGGCTACATAGAGTGGTCTGTCAGCCCATTAACTATATGATCTAGGGGTGCACGAAAGTCACTTACATGGTCTCGCAGCTTTTCGCGGTGGGGGGGAGGCGCTTCACTGCTCTCCCCCCGAAGTTCAGGCTGGGGGGGGAGGCTTCCCGCCTCGCCCGGCCGAAATTCAGGCTGGGGGGGAGGCTTCCTGCCTCGCCCGGCCGAAATTCAGGCCGGGGAGGAGGCACCTCGCCTCGCCCGGCCACGAAATTAAAAGTTAAAAAAAGAAAAACGCCCCCATGATAGGCTACGTGACGATTTACGTAGCCTATCACGGCTGACTTTGCAAATTTAGCCGTGATAGGCTACGTTAATCGTCACGTAGCCTATCACGGGGGCGTTTTTGTTTTTTGTTTTTACTTTTATTGGAATGGTGGTGGCGGCAGCCGGTCGAAAGATCGGCTGCCGCCCCCGCCCCTGACGAAGACCAGACGAACCGCCGCCGGGACCCGCCGCCGGGCAGGACATTCGGGAAAGGTAAGTCCCATCCCGGGGGGGGGGGTGCGGGGGTGGGGGGTGCGGGGGTGGGGGTTGCGGAGAATTTCTCCCCAAAACTTTTTCGGGGGGCCAAACACGTTGGTGCTCGGCCCCCCGTAGTTTCGGGGAGAAATTCTCCGCCAACCCTAAATTATGATCCCTGAACGGCTGGTGGGACTAAGCCAAGAAGAAGGCAGAAGAGAAGGGGGAGTGACATCATAGAAGTAACAGCCAGGAGAAAATGGTGCCCCAAAGGATTATTTTTTTTAAAAAATGTTTAGTCTAAATATTATGGAGGAGAAAAATGTCCACCCTCCCAAAACAGCTAGTTCAAACTCAGAAGTGGAGAATATTTGGTTCACTTCAGCCCCTATAGCAACCTCCCCCATCCCTCTTTTGCCAGAAAAACTGAAAATGGAGCACTAATCAGAAACAAAAGATGGTGCGGCACAGAATGTGATGAGTATTGTTTCTCTTTTAACATGCTCAGAAATGAGCAGCAGATCACAAAATTACAATGACCTGAATTTAGAAAGTAAATGCTATTAAGATACTCTTGATAAGAAATATTGTACTCTGTAATGTAGGTATGATTTAGAATCATTTAGATCTGGAAACAGAATTGATTGACCTATTTTACACTCTGGATATTTTGACTAAATACTTGGTTTTCCCATAGTCAAATGTATTTAAGGTGCAATCCTGTAACAACTTACCTGTCTGGGACTAAGTCCCATTACAATAAATGGGGCATACTTCTGAGTAGATGTGTATCATATTGCACTGTTAGTTGACAGAATGAAACTGTACAGTAAATAGCTGCTTCTGTCTCCTGGGAAAATCAGCAAGCTTTTAAATATGCATAGTGTAATTGGGAAAACTAATGATATTTGCAGATTGACTCAGGGGATTGGAATAATGCCTTTGAAGCTGCCTTATTTTCTTGAAGGGAAAAATCTTATGCAATGTCAGACCTTTCCTGGTGGTTTAAAATTATTATTTACTAGATTTTTAAAAAATGTGTATGTACCTCAGCAAAAGAAATAAAACATATATGGATAAGTAGGAATAGCAATGAAACAAAGCAAATTAAAGATTTGTCTTTTTGAATAATTAATCCAAACTATTAATCTTTAACTCACCACGCAGTAGGTTTTAGGGTGTTTTCATGGAATTTTATCTTATTTTGAAATTAAATTAAAAACAGAGGGGACAAAATAGGGAATACATACAATACAACATCTTTAAAGAAATAAATGCATTCACTGAATTCTTAATATATCATGGGTGTTCTTGTGGGACAGCTAGAGGAAAACAGCCTAAGGAAAAGCTCACTTAATGAAAGAGAGAAAGGATGGATATTTAAGTTATATAGCATATATAGGTGTGTGTTTGTTATATGTGAATATATATATATATATACACACACACACACATATACGTGTGCATGCGTGTGCGCACACACACGTGCACAAAAAAGAACAGGCATCTCCATGTGATTCGATTTCATCAGAAGTTTGAAGGGATTCCGCATCAGAAATGAATTGATTCTTTGCTCACTGCACTTGTTGAATAAGTTTGTACATAATCATAGTTTCTTAAATGTTATCAATCTACTGCTTTTTAATTGGCTGCATTGGAGAGTTCCAATTAGACTTGACATGCCTACTGTAAAACTTGCTTTAGAAAGAATATTTTTTATGCAGGAATCCCTGTCATTTGGTTGAACATGATGAAGAAACATAGCTTTAGGAGTTACCAGTGCTCTAATATGGAGGCATTCCAGACATAATCAGGAAACGTGTTCCAAAGCTCCCACACCGTGGAACATTTCAACCAAAGCGGAAACTATGAACCAATCTGACCACACCCCTTCCGATAATATTTACTATAGTTTGGATGTATTAGGCGAAGACTTGCATGGGTAATGTACCATTTACTTTGTTTAATATGTCCTGCCTTTCCTTTTCCTTGCAGTGCGTCCCTCTCAGAGCAATTTCTGGTCCTCTTTTCAACATGTGGAGCAATAGCCACACGTTAGGTGCTCCAAGTGGGTATTACCTGTAAATAAAGGAGGAAAGACCTTTACACCTGTTAAACCTTTTAAAGCACCTCTTATAGCACAGTTAGTAACTCTAAAAGTCAAAATTCAGTTCAGTATTTTTTTTTTTTAAGTATTGTTAATGCATGGAATGGACATGGGACAGGATGCATGCAAAAGTGTAATGGCTGTAGAAGTCTTATATAAGATTATTTCTCCCATCTTTACCCAAGAATAGGGATGGTGCAAGTGCCCTATCAGGTCTGGGAGTCTGGAGATCCCCCCTGCCTGCTGCCCCAAGCCACCCCCCCTGAGTCCCCTACCCCCAACCCTCTATCGCTAAGCTGCCTGCTCTCACTCAGGTCCTGTCCCGAGATCTCTGTGCCTGACATATTGCAAAAGAAATAGCAGGCACAGATATATGCATATTGGCTCTTATGCAAAATGTTGCTGTGTGAATGGCCGATATATGCAAGTTTATGGGTGTAAATGGTCCATTTAAGCCTGTAACCTTGGGTAATTGTCTTGCAAATGCCTGTAATCTGGCCTATATGGGCTATTCATGGCCCCATTTGGCATAGACAGGAATATGCGCATTTTCACAATTGCCATTTTATTTTTCAAAAAATGGTGGTCATGGAGTTTGACGAGGCCACCCATGTGAGTATGGGCAACTCGGAGAGTGATGGAGAGCTTGAGCACAGGTCTGGATGCATGGGAGCGGGGGCAAGGGCTGGACAGTTGCCTAGACAACCCAAATGAGGGGCACCTGCCCATCCCTACTTAGACCCTACTACTTGTGTAAGTCTTCTCTCTCTGAGGCCAAAGTACCCAAGCAAAGTACCCAAGCAGTTAACTAAGCTCCAGGAATTCCTCAACGAGGCTGATTTTCTATATGTATTTCAATTTAGATGCTGGTCACTTTTGGACAGGGATGGGAGAGAACTCACTATAGTCTGGGTTGTAGGGATGCACGAAAGTCACTTACCTGGTCTCGCAGCTTGCTTGGCGGTGGGGGGGAGGCGCTTCGCTGCTCCCCCCAAAGTTCAGGCCAGGGGGGGAGGCTTCCCGCCTCGCCCGGCTGAAATTCAGGCCGGGGGGGAGGTTTCCCGCCTCGCCCAGCCGAAATTCAGGCCGGGGGGGAGGCTTCCCGCCTCCCCGGCCGCGAACTTCAAAAGGAAAACAAAAACAAAAACAAAAACGCCCCTGTGATAGGCTACGTAACGATTAACATAGCCTATCACGGCTAGATCTGCAAAGTCAGCCTTGATAGGCTACGTTAACCGTCACATAGCCTATCATGGGTGACTTTGAAAAAAAAAAAGCGTGTACGCAAATGGCGGCCCCCATAGGGAGCCGCCATTCACGTTCCTTATTTGGTCCCTGTAGTCTACGTAAAGATTTATGTAGACTACGGTGAAAATAAGGGCAACGCAAATAGCTCCAGGTTTGCTGCTCAGTGTCCAGGCGACATTCATACCTTGTAGTTCTTGCAGGTCAGGATTTGAATCTGGTGTTCCATACAGGAACTAGCCACCTTATAAAACGATCTTTTAATCCCTCTGGACTCTATAATGAGCAAAGTGGAGCCTATGAAGATCAAGGCAAAGAGAGGTCACTGTGTCTGCAACGCTGCTGCCATTTATTTTTAACCTAAGGGTTTAAAAAACAACAAGAACAGAAGGAAAAAAATGCTGATTCCTCTGGACTGACTCCAGCGTCTTCATCTATGCATGAGTTCTGCCAACCATTTTACATTGTTTAGTAGTGAGAAGATTACCAGCTCCTCTTTCTTTTAAATTGGGAGCTCAAATAATATCTGCTTCAAATAACTACACCATAAATACTGCCACATTAGAATCAATGCATCATTTGCTTGGTTGTGTCCTGTAGAGCTTGCAAGATGTGTTGGGAATTATTCAAGTGGTAATTTTAGGCATCTGTCTCAAAAATGCAGAGGAAGGGATGTTGATCTTGTGGTGACTATGAAGAAAAAGTATATTAAAACTGCTGAACATGCAAGAAACTGGTGGCTGATTTCTCTTTGTAATATCTTCTCCCATTATTCTTCGACCACTTGTAATTGATTTCTTTAAACATTATTTTCCCATGGTATCTATCTGCCTTTCTTACCTGTAACTGCAGTTTCTTCCACCCTACCTGAGGTCATCCAAATTTCCATTCACTCATGTTTCTCAAAAGGCAGGATTTTGCTGCTTTAGCACTACCATTTAATAGCAAGGAGCATCTAAATATTCATGGTTTACCATTTTAAAGCACTTCTTGATCTTCAATGTCCTTTAATCTTTTTAATATCATGTGGTGGTATAGGCTGGTGGTATAGGCTGGTGGTTTAGGCTGTGAAACAGTAGCTTGGCCTACACGATCCAGGGCAATTAAGCAATAAGCAGGAAGCTGAACTAAAGTGTAGTCAAGCGACAAGCACTGCCTATATGAATAATAGAGTCCATTCCCAGCCCAGCCTGTGTAGCTCTGGGCAGGGACAGGTTTTGCTGGCCAGCTGGAGGAAGCAGAGATGACAGGGCACGTCCCACAAAATGTGCAGATGCATGTTCTGTCGATACGCAGGGAGGGACTGCAAGCTTTGCCCTATTTAAGGCAGCTCCACCCTCACACCAGCCGTGTTCCATCCAGCAGCTCCCCACTCACCCAGTCTCCATGTGAGATTAGCTGGTCACCTATTTAAGGGGCTGAGCAGGGATTTTTGGCTCACCAATTCAATTGATTGGCCTGGTTGGTGGGCTTTTTTTTTTTTTTGCCAGCTCTACCCAGTCATTGTGAGAGATTAATTGAATATGAGTTGTTAGAAGAGTTGCTGGAGAGGCTGGTTAATTTGGTCACATTTGGTTGGGGTGGGTGGGTTGGTTCAGGATAGGGGTATGTTCAGGTAAACAAGCACCTTGAGACATCTTTAAGATGATAGTCTCGAGACTAGCCGCTCTAGGAATGTGGGACCAATGGGCAGGGTATGGATGGCCTTTGGGGCTTATCTGTCTCATTCAATCAGAGTTGTGAGGCATTGAGGGGTGGGATGACTCAGAAAGGCCACCCTCTACACATACAGTGGTGTGACCTTCAAGGATGGGTGGTCATTTCAGCAGCCCAACAGCAGGGAAAGCTTGCCCAAATAGGCATTAGGCTAGTCACCTATAAGACTCTGCATTCAGATAATCCTGCAAGTTGATCTGACACTTCATTAGTTAAATAAAACGTGGCCCTGTTCAGTCCAGCTATTGTGTCCCAACTCTTTCTTCTAGTTCAGTTTGCAATAGAATTGGGGAAACCCTTTCTTTCCCTACAGCTGAAACATTTATTTATTTATTTATATGCTACCCAATAGCCCAAGCTCTCTGGGCAGTTCACAAAATTAAAGCCACAAAAATGCAACAGAAAATACAGTATAAAATATGATAGATTTGAACTACAGAATAAAAATACAGCCAGAGTAAAACTAGCATCAGTGCAGTTGTTTAATAGTTTTAATAGCACATTTTTTGGATATAGACCTATATGCAAACTGGCCCACATACGCAAGATGCACAGCACCATTTTACATATAAGTCTATGGGTATAGTATTGCCCCTTCATGGATCACTGCCTTGTTGTGGCGAAGGGGCTTGCGTAACTCAGTGAAGCCATAAGCTATGCCGTGCAGGGCCACCCAAGACGGACAGGTCATGGCAGAGAGTTCTGACAAAATGTGATCCACTGGAGAAGGAAATGGCAACCCACTCCAGTATTCTTGCCAAGAAAACCCCATGGAACGTATCACAAGGCTAAAAGATATGACGCCGGAAGATGAGCCCCTCAGGTCGGAAGGTGTCCAATATGCTACTGGGGAAGAGCAGAGGGTATTTCCAAGTAGCGCCAGAAAGAGTGAAGTGGCTGGGCCAAACCCGAAAGGACACTCAGCTGTGGATGTGTCTGGCGGTGAAAAGAAAATCCGATGCTGTAAAGAACAATATTGTTTAGGAACCTGGAATGTCAGATCAATGAATCAAGGTAAGCTGGAGGTGGTCAAACATGAGATGGCAAGATTGAACATCGACATTTTGGGAATCAGCGAACTAAAATGGACAGGCATGGGTGAATTTAATTCAGGTGACCATCATATCTACTATTGTGGGCAAGAATCCCTTAGAAGAAATGGAGTAGCACTCATAGTCAACAAAAGGGTGGGAAAAGCAGTACTGGGGTACAATCTTAAAAACGATAGAATGATCTCAGTACGAATCCAAGGCAAACCATTCAACATCACAGTAATTCAAGTCTATGCCCCAACCACTGAGGCCGAAGAAGCTGAGGTTGATCGGTTCTATGAAGACCTACAACACCTTCTAGAACTAACACCAAAAAAAGATGTCCTCTTCATCATAGGGGATTGGAATGCTAAAGTAGGAAGTCAAGAAATCACCGGGATAACAGGCAGGCATGGCCTTGGTGTACAAAATGAAGCAGGACAAAAGCTAATAGAGTTTTGCCAAGAGAACAGGCTGATCATAGCAAACACTCTTTTCCAACAGCACAAGAGGCGACTCTACACATGGACGTCACCAGATGGTCAATATCGAAATCAGATTGATTATGTCCTTTGCAGCCAAAGATGGAGAAGCTCCTTACAGTCAGTAAAAACAAGACCTGGAGCTGACTGTGGCTCAGATCATGAGCTGCTTCTTGCAAAATTTCGGCTTAAATTGAAGAACGTAGGGAAAACCACTAAACCTTTCAGGTATGACCTAAATCATATCCCTGATGAATATACAGTGGAGGTGAGGAATAGATTTCAGGGATTAGACCTGATAGACAGAGTGCCTGAGGAACTATGGACGGAGGTCCGTAACATTGTTCAGGAGGCAGCAACGAAATCCATCCCAAAGAAAAAGAAATGCAAGAAAGCCAAGTGGCTGTCTGATGAGGCTTTACAAGTAGCTGAAGAAAGAAGGGAAGCGAAAAGCAAAGGAGAAAGGGGAAGATATATCCAACTGAATGCAGAGTTTCAGAGAATAGCAAGGAGAGACAAGAAGGCCTTCTTAAATGAACAATGCAAAGAAATCGAGGAAAACAACAGAATGGGAAAGACTAGAGATCTCTTCAAGAAAATTGGAGATCTCAAGGGAACGTTTTGTGCAAAGACGGGCATGATAAAGGACAAAGAAGGCAGGGACCTAACAGAAGCAGATGAGATTAAGAAGAGGTGGCAAGAATACACAGAAGAACTATACAGGAAAGATCTGAATGTCCCTGATAGCCATGATAGTGCGGTCACTGAACTTGAGCCAGACATCCTAGAGAGTGAAGTCAAGTGGGCCTTAGGAAGCATTAGTAACAACAAAGCTAGCGGAGATGACAGTATTCCAGCCGAGCTATTTAAAATCCTAAAAGATGATGCTGTTAAAGTGCTGCATTCAATATGCCAACAAATCTGGAACACTCAACAGTGGCCACAAGACTGGAAAAGGTCAGTTTACATTCCAATTCCAAAGAAGGGCAACGCCAAAGAGTGTTCAAACTACCGCACCATTGCGCTCATTTCACATGCCAGCAAGGTGATGCTCAAAATCCTACAAGCTAGGCTTCAGCAGTATGTGAACCGAGAACTACCGGAAGTACAAGCTGGGTTTCGAAGAGGCAGAGGAACTAGAGATCAAATCGCCAACATTCGCTGCATCATGGAGAAAGCAAGAGAATTCCAGAAAAATGTCTATTTCTGCTTCATTGACTACGCTAAAGCCTTTGATTGTGTGGATCACAACAAACTGTGGCAAATTCTTAAAGTGATGGGAGTACCAGACCACCTTACCTGTCTCCTGAGAAACCTGTACGAGGGTCAAGAAGCAACAGTAAGAACCAGACATGGAACAACCGATTGGTTCAAAATTGGGAAAGGAGTACGACAAGGCTGCATATTGTCACCCTGCTTATTTAACTTATATGCAGAGTACATCATGAGAAATGCCGGGTTGGATGAATCAGAGGTCGGAATTAAGATTGCCGGGAGAATTATCAACAACCTCCGATATGCAGACGATACCACCCTAATGGCAGAAAGCGAAGAGGATCTCAAGAGCCTCTTGTTGAGGGTGAAAGAGGAGAGTGCAAAAGCTGGTTTGAAACTCAACATTAAAAAAACTAAGATCATGTCATCTGGCCCTATCACTTCCTGGCATATAGAAGGGGAAGAAATGGAAGCAGTGACAGATTTTACTTTCTTGGGCTCCAAGATCACCGCAGACGGTGACTGTAGCCATGAAATTAAAAGACGCTTGCTCCTTGGGAGGAAAGCTATGGCAAACCTAGACAGCATAGTAAGAAGCAGAGACATCACCTTGCCGACAAAGGTCCGTCTAATCAAAGCTATGGTTTTCCCAGTAGTAATGTATGGCTGTGAGAGCTGGACTGTAAGGAAGGCTGAGCGCCGAAGAATTGATGCTTTCGAACTGTGGTGCTGGAGAAGACTCTTACGAGTCCCCTGGACTGCAAGGAGGTCAAATCAGTCCATCCTAAAGGAAATCAACCCTGACTGCTCATTGGAAGGACAGATAATGAAGCTGAAGCTCCAATATTTTGGCCACCTAATGCGAAGAGAAAACTCCCTGGAAAAGACCCTGATGCTGGGAAAGACTGAAGGCCAAAGGAGAAGGGGACGGCAGAGGATGAGATGGCTAGATAGCATCACGGATGCAATGAATATGAACTTGAGCACGCTCCGGGAGAGAGCGCAGGACAGGAAGGCCTGGCGTGCTATGGTCCATGGGGTCACGAAGAGTCGGACACGACTGAACGACTGAACAACAACATAGTATTGCGATCGCCATGTTTCTTTTTTCAAAACATGTTGATCGTGGCAGAGGCGGACAGGTCCCAGGTAAGTGTGGCATGGCGAGCGGATGTGGGGCTCGACTGCAGGTCTGGGGACATGTGAGCAGGGGCTGGACAGGCACCCAAAGAACTCAGATGGGGGACACCCATCTGTCAGGGTGGAAACTGAGCCGATAGAACCCCAGAGCAGTTCTGATTCTGAGGAGGATCAGCAATCCGTGGGAAAGGAGGCAGCTCATCCCCCACAGTCACAGCAGCTGGCAGAGATTCCTTCTGCTGGCATTCCAGAGATAGATAATGATCCTAGCAGTGAGAAAGTGCAGGAGGGGGGCTTGCTAGATGCTCAACGCAGACGCAGGGAGTGACGAGCAATGGAGGGCACGGAAAGGAGGCGTGGCGCCCGTTTGGCACGCAAGCAACGGCCACCTCCCGTGGACCAAAGGGAAAGAGGGAGGATCTTTCCCTAGCCCATAAGTTCAGGGTCTTCAAGTGATTCCCCTTCAAACAGGGATCAACTGCCTACTCGGAGCATAGGCTACTCTGCTGTTCATTGCTTAGTCACTGGTGATTAGCATCTGAAAGAGTCATTAAGTTGTAAAAGGATTAAAGCCTTGAAAAGAATTCTTTTGTCTGTGTCTTGAGTTGGCTATTGGAGTAGACTGAAAGAGGCCACTAGGGCACTCCTGACACCATACATCCCTAACTGGGGGACATAAATGGGAAGGTGCTGTTGTGCGCATGGCCTGCTTGTGAGCTTCCCAGGGGCATCTGGCTGGACATGGTAGGAAAAGAATGATGGACTAGATGGGCCTTTGGTCTGATCCAGTACAGCTGTTATTATGTTTTTATGTTAACCAGCATCAATGTCTAAAGTCTTTCCCCAATGTTCCTATTTAGCAGGGACAGTTGCTGTTCTTTATTATCCCTGATAAATCCCTCTCCCTATTTGTTCACTGCATTTGCCTTTGGGGAATGCCTTGTTAACATTCTGGAATGTGTACGTTGCTTTAGTTGTCAGTCTTCAAGTTTCATCTCTCTCTCTCCAGAAAGTGTCTGCGCTTTGCAGCTTAAGAGTGTGGAGTAAATGCACCTTGTCGCTAGTGCCTGTGCATAGAAATGCACACACACATGAGTAGTAAGTAGAACTGATGCCAAAATGTTCAGAAGACACTTTGTTTCTGAGATTTTTCTTTTTCTCACCCCCACCACTAGAAAAAGATGGCCATTTTGCTGAAATTTCTCCAACTACTCTCCATCAACAGTACCAACACAAAGGAGGCATTCCAGGGAGGAGAGAGGGAGGATTTGTATCCAGCAAATCCCAAGCCCTCCCATTCCTCAAACAAACCCTTGGAATGGGGGGGGGCAGTATGCCAGCCTGGAGCTAATGCACTTGTTTTTCCTCCTGACAACCCCTTCCACCTTCCGTCCTGCCAACACAAACCCAGCAGGTAGGGATGTATGAAAGTCACTTACCGTTTTGTGGATCTGGTTCGCGGGGGGGGGAGGCACTCTGTCCCTCCCCCCGGAATCCTCGACGGGGGGGAGGCGCTCCATCCCTCCCCCTAGAGTCCTGCCCAGCTGGCTCCGCTCCGCAGGGATTCTGCGAAGCGGCCAGCTGGCTCTGCCCACAGCCGGACATCCGGCCGCTGGTACGGATGTACTAGGGATGGGGGAGAATTTCTCCCCGAAACTTCGGGGGGCCGAGTGCCAACTCATTTGGTCCTCCGAAGGTTGTTCGGGGAGAAATTCTCCACCCCCCCGCCCCCCCCCGGGATGGGACGGTTCGGCAGGTCTTCGTCAGGTGTGGGGGCGGCAGCCGGTCCTTCGACCGGCTGCTGCCGCCGCCATTACAAGAAAAGTAAAAAAAAAAAAACACCCTGTGATAGGCTACGTAACGATTAACATAGCCTATCATGGCTAGATTTGCAAAGTCAGCCGTGATAGGATACGTTAATCGTCATGTAGCCTATCACGGGTGACTTTAAAAAAAAAGCGCGTAAGGTTAATGGCGGCCCCCATAGGGAGCCGCCATTCGTGTTCCTTATTTGGTTCCTGTAGTCTACGTAAAGATTTACGTAGACTACGGCGAAAATAAGGACAATGCAAATAGCGTTGCCCTTATTTTCGCCGTAGTCTACGTAAATCTTTACGTAGACTACAGGGACCAAATAAGGAACGCGAATGGCAGCTCTCTATGGGGGCCGCCATTTGCGTACGCGCTTTTTTTTTTTTCAAAGTCACCCGTGATAGGCTACGTGATGATTAACGTAGCCTATCATGGCTGACTTTGCAGATCTAGCCATGATAGGCTACGTTAATCGTTACGTAGCCTATCACAGAGGCATTTTATTTTCTTTTGAAGTTCGCAGCCGGGGAGACGGGGCGCTTCTCCCTGGCCTGAATTTCGGCCGGGCGAGGCGGGAAGCCTCTCCCCCTGGCCTGAACTTCGGGGGGAGCAGCGAAGCACCTCCCCCCCACCGCAAAGCAAGCTGCGAGACCAGGTAAGTGACTTTCGTGCATCCCTAGGATGTACGAAAGGGACTTACCTTGTCCCGCAGCTTGCTTCGCAGTGGGAGGGAGGCGCTTCGCTTCTCCCCCCGAGATTCAGGCCAGGGCGGGAGGTGCCCCACCTTGACCGCCCGAAATTCAGGCCAGAGAGAAGCGCCCCATCTCCGCGGCCGTGAAAGAAAAAGTGGAAAAAATAAACCTGTGATAGGCTACGTAACGATTAATGTAGCATATCACGGCTAGATTTCCAAAGTCAGCCGTGATAGGCTACGTAAATCGTTACGTAGCCTATCACGGGTGACTTTGGGAAAAAAAAAAGCACGTGCACAAATGTGCACAAACTACGGCAAACTACAACAAACTACAAACACAAGTGTACAAACTACGGCAAAAATAAGGGCAACGCAAATAGCGTTGCCCTTATTTTCGCCATTGTCTACGTAAATCTTTACGTAGATTACCGGGACCCAATAAGGAATGCAAATGGCAGTGCCCATAGGGCGCCGCCATTTGCGTACGCACTTTTTTTTTTTTCCAAAGTCACCCGTGATAGGCTATGTAACGATTTACGTAGCCTATTATGGCTGACTTTGGAATTCTAGCCGTGATAGGCTACGTTAATCGTTAAGTAGCCTATCAGAGGTTTTCTTTTTTTACCTTTACTTTGTAATGGCGGCGGCGGCAGCAGATCAGAAGACCGGCTGCCGCCCTTGCCCCTGACGAAAAGCCGACAAACTGCCGCCGGGATCTGCCACCGGGAGGGACAGTCACCAAAGGTAAGTCCCATCCCGGGGGGGTGGCAGGGGGGTGGCAGAGAATTTCACCTCCGATTTCGGGAGGCCGAATTCATTGGCACTTGGCCCCCCGAAGATTCGGGGAGAAATTCTCCGCCATGCCTAGCCACTGGGCAGCAGGGACGCAAATGGCGGCAGCCATAGCTGCTGCCGTTTGCGTCCCTGTACTTAACCGTTCTAGCCTACGTAAATATTTACGTAGGCTAGAATGGCGAAAAATAGTGAATGCAAATGGTGGCCGCCGTAGCCGCCGCCATTTGCGTATGCTGTGCCCGGCCACGGCTGGTCAGGAGACCAGCCGCCACCGCTGCCGCACCTGCTGCCGCTGCACCCACTGCTGCCGCACCTGCTGCCACACCCGCTTCTGAATTCGCCGCCGCACTCACCACCACCACACCTGCCCCCGCCGCATCCGCCACTGCTGCCACACTTGCTGCTGATGAATCTGCCACCGCTGCCGAATCCTCCACATCTGTCCCAGGTGAGTGCCATCCCAGGGGATTCCACGGGGGGGGGGCGGGGAGCAGGAGGCCGTTCTGCCATAGATTCTGGGGGATTCTGTAGAATTCGGCCTCACTGGAATCCGTGGCGGAATTCTCCACCATCCCTACCAGCAGGCCTTAGTATTTGGTAGTTCCTGTGCCACAGCTTCTTCTTCCCCTGACCTGGTAGGATTGCTTGGTAAGCCATTATCAAGAATAGGTTAATAATGTAGGGGTCATGAGGGATGCTGCGGTAGTCACATATGCAGAAGCCACCTGGAGGTTGATTGTTTTTTTAACCGTTTCTCAGCCCAGCAGCTCAAGGCCAGGCTAATTGGCTAATCGGGAAAGCGATAACAGCCGTGCCTGGTGGGAAGATGCAACCTCTTTGGACAGTGAAATGGGGTGTCCTGGGACTGGGCTGGGATTGGGTAATTCAAATCTGCCTGGAGTTGCTAGGGCTGGGTAATACAAAGAGGGCTAAAGAAGGGGCAGATGTCTCTTCTTGGCCCTGACAGTACTAGGGTGTGCTGCTGGTAGGGATGTACAAAACACTTAACTTGCTCCATTCCTGGGCATCCGCGGCGGGGGCGAGGCACTCCGTCCCTCCCCCTGGAATCCTCCCCGACCAGCTCCCCCCCATGACGACTCTGCGGAGCCACTGGCTGGGGCCTGTTGCAACCGGAATTCTGGCCACTGCCGGGCTGCTGCAGCCATTTGCATGGCTGCCAAGCCATGATAGGCTACCTAAGTATTTATGTAGCCTATCATGACAAAAGGCAGCCATGCAAATGGTGGCCACTACGCCATTTGCGTGGCTGCCTTTCTTTGTGATAGGCTACGTAAATACTTACTTAGCCTATTACGGCAAAGAGCAGGGGCTCAAATGGCGTAGCGGCTGCCATTTGCACCCCTGCTCTTTGCCATGATAGGCTACATAAGTATTTATGTAGCCTATCATGAAGAAAGGCAGCCATGCAAATGGCAGCTGCTATTATGGCCACCATTTGTGGCCGCAGCAGCCTGGCAGTGGCCGGGAGACCAGCCTGAGCTGCTGCCACCACATCCACCGCCGCATCCGCCGCCAGAGCCAATGGAGCTGCCGCATCCGCCGCCAGGTAGGCTCGGTCCCAGGGGAATACTGCAGGGTGGCGGGGGGGGGGGAGGCCATTCTGCCACGGATTCTGGGGGGCTGGATTCTTTAGAATCCGCCCCCCCAGAATCCGTGGTAGAATTCTCTGACATCCCTAGCTGCTGGTTGATAGCTATCCTGGGAGGCCCACACTTTGGTATGTATAGGATAGAGTAGCTAGTTTTATTGTTTTGCTCTTGGGAGTGTGTGCCTTGGGGTTTGGCATTTCTGGTATTGTTTAGAGGTTTGAACCTTGCTTGTAATTTCCTGTACAACCTACAACCTCTCCCCTGTTCCTTCCACTTTGCCCCTTTGCCCCTTAATAAACGTTTATCCAACTTTCAGTTGGTGTGGTCTTCTGAATAACTTCAGTCCTAAATGCAGTGCCTATTGGCCTGGAAGGGAACTACTGGGTTAATTCTAGGGAAATTTGTGGCCAAGTTAGGCCTGGCCTACCTTGCAGGATTGTTGGGGTCAAACTAGCAATCCTTCACAACCATCATTCTGATCCCTTTAATATTTTCTGTCCAAATCCAAACCCAGGTTCCTTCACACCAATCTGATAGTAATCCTATGCCAACATATTTAAGCTAAAACACACCATCAGCAGTACCGCTTCCAGGTTTTGAAGGGCCCTTGGGCAAGACAATGTAGGGATGAATGGAACACTTACCTTCCATTCCATTCTGTTTCCATGGTGGGGGGGAGGTGCTCTGTCCCTCCCCCCGGAATCCTTGACGGGGGGGAGGCGATCTGGTCCTCCCCCCCGGAATCCTGCCTGGCCAGCTCCGCTCCATGGCCAAGCCACGGAGCCGCCGGCCGGCCGGCTCCAGCCACCCGCAGCCGGATATCTGGCTGCTGGGCAGCCCTGCAGGGACGCAAATGGCGGCTGTCGTAGCTGCTACCATTTGCATTCCTGTATCTAGCTGTGATAGTCTATGTAAATATTTATGTAGCCTATCACGGCAGGGGAAAAAAAACACCCAGCGTATGCAAATGGCGGCGGCTACCACTATTTGCATATGCTGGATTTTTTCCCCCTGCCATGATAGGCGTCCCTGCATTAGCCGTGATAGGCTACATAAGTATTTACATAGCCTATCACGGCTATGAAGAGAAGAGGAAGCGAATGGCGGCTGCAGGACGGATGCCATTCTCAAATCAGCACGGACGGGAGCAGGTAAGTGCTCCGTTTCGCGCGCCTTTTGTGGGCTGGGGCGGCGGGGACTTCATCCTGCGCACCTTTCGTGGGTTGGGGGGCGGGGGCTTCGTTCCGCGATGGATTTCGGGGGGCTGAATGCACTGGCATTCGGCCTCACCGAGATCCGTGGTGGAATTCTCTGACATCCCTAAGACAATGTCAGTGAGCCCCCTACTTCATTGAGTCATCCTAGTCACCACCATTATCACCAGCTGCTATTGTTCCTCAGCCTCTTTCTCATCATTGCTACAACTTCCCTGCTTGAGAGACAAAGAGCCAGTGAGCAAGCAAGCAGTGACATCTACTGCTCTTCCTTCTCACCACCACTGATGTCTTGGCCAGACTGAGAGACAGGTGAACAAGCAGGATGCAATCAATGTTGAAGAGGAGGAGCAATGATGAAGAGGATGAGCAAGCTAAACTCTTATCAAAGGGACCTTTTGGGGTTGTGGGCCCTCAGCAGGTGGCCAATGATGCCTACCTTCGATGCTCACCCTTGTTGTTTAAATCAGTGGAAGACAGGCTATTGCAAGAATAAACACACACAGCCAGGCAGTGAAGAGCCTTAACTTTTGGTTGTTGCTTTTGAAATGAACCTTGGTATAGAACAGGGGCGTTAACTGTGCCCCTGTTTTCATCTGTGTGATGTTGCAAGGTATAGACTTTAGCCCAGCTAGACCTCAGCGGTGACTTTTTTTAAAGCGCAGCTACCCATATGAACTGCATGAGGATTTATACAGCTTAACAGTGGAGAAATATTAATGGGTCTGTTCCCTCCTAGTCTTGTATTGCATCTGCCAAGCCTCTACAATATCTCATCATATTTGAAAGTTGTGTGATTAATTTTAAGTAGCACAGAAGTATTATTGTGAGTATCTTCTTTTGTGCATGTTTTTTTTTTTTTTTTTTTTACTGTATCAGGTTGAGTACATATACCCTGAAATTCATAGCACTTCTGGATGTCTCTTTTTTTATATCCCCCCAAATCAATATTGATCATTACTTTACAAATCAAATTTGATTTGGGGAGAAGAGAGAGAGATGATGATGATGATGATGATGACGACTCTTTCCATATATTTTTTTAAAGGATTAAATTTTTTAAATTTTTTAAATTTTTTAAATTTTTTTTAATTTTTTTTAATTTTTTTTTATTTTTTTCAAAAACAAATGTAGTAAAGTAGTAGCTCATGGGTTTCAGCCACAACCATGTAACATATGTGCATCTAGGACATGGATCTGACTATAAATGAGAGCAGAGTGTTACCAATTTGTATGCCACATTTTACCCTGGATGTAGAGATGTGTTTCTCCAATCCTGTAAACAATAGTGTGGGAGTTGGGCCCTGATCTTAACAAATGTCAGCCATAGGAAACATTTGTAAATATTTCAATTGAAGATGCAATTCATCTTTGTGAATTGCATGTTCAAGACACTTATCTGAACAATCAGATAATCCTCTTTTGCAAGTCAGATCTGAATAATTGTTGCATGAGATTTGTTGTTGTTGTTGTTAATCACTTAACTTCCCCATGAAAAGGCCAAGTATATTGCAGATCTGAATCACAGGGGGCCACTGCATGTGCATTTTGCTCTCATTGTGAATTATTCTGTGTATCCATTTATCTTTTCCTTTTTTAATGGAACCAACAATAAGGTTGTGAAGCCTGGTGTCTATTTGGGATATTTATTTTCAAAAGCAAATAAGCAGTTTCCACTTCAGCAGAAGAAAATCACATACATTTTCAGCATCCTTGTGTTTAATGCATTCTGAAGATATCTAGTACCTAAGCAGTTAAAGGTTGCTGAATGACAGTGTAAAGAGAAATGTGACGGCATCCTACAGCTTATATTTGCATCTGATTTGGAGTCATGGGAGAGGGAATGTGTACTTCATGGAACTGTCATGGCAGTTTTAAAAGAGCGAGCTGCTACAGCTACATGTAAAGATGTCTCATTTTCAGGGCCCTGTTTTACTCCACTTCCCTTTTGTCACATAATGGCATTGTAACATGGCATAATTGCTAAGTGAAGCATCTTATTATCATATAATGACTTGCTGTTCTTCTTCAGTTGGATTCTTATGCATCAGACATATCATCATGCCTCAGGCCTTGTCACTGACAAACCTTACCCAGGGAGGGGGGCAAGCTAAGCAGTATGGGTTATGGTTAAAGTTGACAAATGGTTGCAGAAGAAAAGCATAACGGCTTTGCTGGATGAGACCACAAATGCATCTATATACATTGTTAGACCACACGTAAAGGGCCATTTATTTATTTGTGCAGTTTTGCTCCACTGTTCAGCCAAAAGGGCTTCCAGAATGGCTTACCGAGATGCCTGCAGGCTTACAGTCTAAAATACATGACACAAAAAGAAAAATAGATTTGGGAGGAAGGAGGGGGTGGGGGGAAGCCAACTCGAGTACTAGTTCTTGGTTACAAAATGCTTAAAATGACCAACTGGAATGGCAAACAGTTTAGGAAGAGGGGAAGCCAAAAGATGCTGGTCTCTCGTCTCGGCTGAGCCAATGTAGTGGTCCTCCTTCCCATCTCTTTCTCCCTCTTCTACAGCCTGGTGCAAAGCATGCTGCTGCCAGCTGCCAGCTGACAGACAGAGAAGCCTAACAGAGGCGGCTTCTCAGCAAAGCGCATGGTGGGCTTCTCTGCTTCACTCTCCCTGCTACAGCCTGATGTTATCAGTGCTGCCATTATGTCAGTGGCTTTTAATGATACTTGTATACTGCTTGTTATAACAAAATCTGTAAGCAGCTTTGATGGAAAAGTACTGAAAAAACCACTATTCAAATACTCAGTTAATAAACAATTACAGCTACAAATAAAGATAAACAGAAGTAATGAAAAACAATTAAAGATAGCAATAGAAAACAATGAACTGGAGCAGCAGCAGCATTATTTATTTATTTATTTATTTATTCATTCATTCATTCATTCATCCATTCCATTCCATTCCATTCCATTCCATTTCTATACTGCCCAATAGCCAAAGCTCTCTGGGCGGTTCACAAAAATTAAAACCAAACAACACATAGTAAAACAATTTAAAATATCTAGAACATTAAAACCACAATATAACAATACAACCACAATAAAACCTAGCAGCAGTGCAGGAGTTTAAAATACAAATTTTTAAAACAGCAAAGCTAAAAGTTTAGAAAGCTAAAATGCTAAAATGCTTGGGAAAATAAAAAGGTCTTCACCTGGCGCTGAAAGGAATACAATGTAGGTGCCAGGCGAACCTCACTAGGGAGCTCATTCCAGAGCCAGGGTGCCACATAGGGATGGCGGAGAATTTCTCCCCGAAACTTCAGGGGGCCAAGCGCCAACGTGTTCGGCCCCCCGAAGAAGTTTTGGGGAGAAATTCTCCGCCCCCCCCGCCCCCCGCGCCCGCCCCGGGATGGGACTTACCTTTCCCGACTGTCCCTCCCGGCGGCGGTTCGTCGGGCCTTCGTCAGGGGCGGGGGCGGCAGCCGGTCTTGCGACTGGCTGCCACCGCCGCCATTCCAATAAAAGTAAAAAAAAAACACCACCCCCGTGATAGGCTATACGACGATTAACGTAGCCTATCACGGCTAGATTTGCAAAGTCAGCGGTGATAGGCTAAGTAAATTGTCACGTAGCCTATCACCAGTGACTTTAAAAAAAAGTTAAACGTTAAAAGTTAAAAGTTAAACATAAACGTTCCTTATTTGGTCGCTGTAGTCTACGTAAAGATTACGTAGACTACGGAGAAAATAAGGGCAATGCTATTTGTGTTGCCCTTATTTTCGCCGTAGTCTATGTAAAGATTTACGTAGACTACAGCGACCAAATAAGGAACGTGAATGGCAGCTCCCTATGGGGGCCGCCATTATCTGTACGCGCTTTTTTTTTTTTTTTTTTAAGTCACCCGTGATAGGCTACGTGACGATTTACGTAGCCTATCATGGCTGACTTTGCAAATCTAGCCGTGATAGGCTACGTTAATCGTCACGTAGCCTATCATGGGGGTGGTTTTTTTTTTAAACTTTTTATTTCGCGGCCGGGCGAGGTGAGGCGCCTCCTCCCTGGCCTGAATTTCGGCCGGGCAAGGCGGGAAGCCTCCCCCCCGGCCTGAATTTCAGCCAGGCGAGGCGGGAAGCCTCCCCCGCCCAGCCTGAACTTCGGGGGGAGAGCAGCAAAGCGCCTCCCCTCCACCGCGAAAAGCTGCGAGACCAGGTAAGTGGCTTTCGTGCACTCCTAGTACCACAGCAGAAAAAGCCCTCCCCGTAGTAGCCACCCGCCTCATGTCCTTTGGCAGGGGCTCATGGAGAAGGGTCTCTGATGATGATCTTAAGGTCCAGGCAGGCACATATGGGAGGAGGCAATCCTTCAGATAACCTGGCCCCAAGCCATTAAGGGCTTTAAAAGTTAATACCAGCACTTTGAATTGGGCCCGGAAATGGACTGGCAGCCAGTGCAGCTGAAAAAGTACTGGCATAATATGAGCTCGCAGGCCAGTCCCTGTTAACAATCTTGCTGCCCTATTTTGGGCCAGCTGAAGTTTCCGGACCATTTTCAAAGGCAGCCCCACATGTAACACATTGCAATAATCCAGACGAGAAGTTATCAGAGCATGGATAACTGTAGCTAGGCTATCTCTGTCCAGATAAGGGCATAGTTGGTATACCAGACTAAGCTGATAAAAAGTGCTCCATGCCGTTGAGTTCACCTGTGCCTCAAGTGACCTGTTCTGGATCCAAGAGCACCCCCAAACTATGAACATGATCCTTTAGGGGGTGTGCAACCCCCTCCAGAACAGGTTGAATATCACCTAGCCAGGCAGACGAACCACCCACTA
Organism: Heloderma suspectum; assembly: GCF_057233095.1. Lineage (NCBI taxonomy): Eukaryota > Metazoa > Chordata > Lepidosauria > Squamata > Helodermatidae > Heloderma > Heloderma suspectum. The sequence goes on along the minus strand of NC_139460.1, from coordinate 303,875,160 downwards.
ACAGTACCTCCGTCTTGTCTGGATTGAGTTTCAGTTTATTGGCCCTCATCCAGTCCATTACCGTGCCCAGGCACTGATTCAGAACAGCCACTGCCTCACCTGGTTTTGACGAGAAAGAGAGGTAGAGCTGGGTGTCATCTGCATATTGATGACACCTCAGCCCACACCTCCAGATAACCTCCCCCAGCAGTTTCATGTAGATGTTAAACAGCATGGGGGATAAAATAGAGCCCTGTGGAACCCCATGGCACAATTGCCATGGCACAAAGCAATAATCCCCCAGCACCACCTTCTGGAATCGGCCATCCAAGTAGGAGCAGAACCACTGTAGTGCAGTGCCTCCAACTCCTAACCCAGACAACCTATCCAGAAGGATACCATGGTCGATGGTATCGAAAGCCGCTGAGAGGTCCAGGAGAATCAATAGGGTCGCACTCCCCCTGTCCCTCTCCCAGCAGAGGTCATCCCACAGGGCGACCAAGGCAGTTTCCATTCCAAAACCAGGCCTGAAGCCTGATTGAAATGGATCTAGATAATCCGTTTCATTCAACAGTGCCTGGAGCTGTCCTACAACCACCCGCTCAAGCACCTTGCCCAGGAAGGGGATGTTGGCCACTGGCCTATAATTGTTAACATCCTCTGGGTCCAGGTTAGGCTTTTTCAGGAGTGGTCTAATTACTGCCTCTTTTAAAGCAAGGAGGAATTTACAACCTCCTGGACCCAGCCGGACAACCCCTCCTTGTTTGTTTTAATAAGCCATGAAGGTCAAGGGTCAAGCACACAAGTGGTTGATCGGACTTGTCCAAGCACCTTGTCCGCATCCTCAGGCCTCAGTAACTGAAACTCATCCAACAAAACTGGACCAGACGGTGCTCTGAACACCTCTACCAATGGAACTGCATTAATGGTGGTGTCCAATTCATGACGAATCTGAGCGACTTTATCCTCAAAGTGCCATGCAAACTTGTCACAGCATGCTACCGAGGCTTCCACCATCTCTCTCCCTGGCCCAGAATGTAACAGGCCATGAACCACTCGGAAAAGCTTCGCTGGATGACACTGAGAAGAGGCAATGCTGATGGAAAAGTACTGTCTCTTTTCCACCCTCACCTCCACAAAGTAGGCTTGATAGTGGGGTCTTACCTGTGTTCGGTCAGGCTCAACACGAGTTTTCCTCCACCTGCATTCTAGCCATCTCTCCTCTTGCTTCATTGCCCTCAGCTCAGGTGTATACCAAGGAGCTGGCCAGGCTCTGCTCAGAGGGGGATGGTGCTTGGGTGTGATCATGTCAACCACCCGAGTCATTTCTGCATTCCACAGAGTGACCTGGGCTTCGACAGGAGCACCAGCCATACCAGCAGGAAAATCCCCCAGAGCCCTCTGGAATCCATCAGAATCCATTAATATCTGGGGGCAGACCATTTTAATAGGTCCCTCACCCTTGCAGAGAGGGAAGACTGCCAGGAGTCTAAACCTCAGCAGGAAGTGATCTGACCATGACAAAGGGACAGATGTTAATTCCTCCACTTTCAGATCACCATCGTCCTGCCCAGTTGAGAAAACCAGATCAAACATGTGTCCTTTTATATGCGTTGGGCCAATGACATGTTGGGACAGCCCCATGGTTGTCATGGTGGCCATGAAGTCCTGAGCCGCCCTGGATACAGTGGCCTCGGCATGGAAGTTGAGATCCCCCAGGACCATCACCCTAGGGGTCCTCAACACCAAGTCTGAGACCACCTCCGTCAGCTCAGGCAGGGAGTCTGTGGGGTGGGCGGTACACCAACAGAATCCCTAATCTGTCCTGGGTACCCAACACAAGGTACAAACACCCAAGATCTGCACTCGAATGAGCAGGAAGCCTGGAGAGGGAGATTGAATTCCTATAGACCACGGCAACCCCCCCTCCCCAACCCTCAAGTCGGTGTTGGTGCTGCACCGAGTACCCAGGAGGTCACAGCTGGGAGAGAGTGACCCCTCCCAGTTACCCCACCCAGGTCTCAGTAATACATACCAGGTCCGCCCCCTCATCCACAATCAAATCATGGATGAGGGAGATTTTATTTTGGGCCGACCTGGCATTCAGCAGCAGTACCACCAGACGCAAGGGCAGAACTGGTAAGGCTGCCAGGAACCATCAGGTTGGGGGAAGAACCAGAAGAGGGGACAGCTGTAAGGTGTCTAGCCGCTCTTCTCCTCAGCTGGCCTGTTAATCCCCCAACGCCATACCTCCCCCTGCCCGTGACCACAGTTATAGTGGCACCTCCCCAACCCCCTGAGTTGCCCAAGAGTCCTCCCAGGCACATATTAAAATATTAGGGTATAAAATGTTCAACAGTATAAAAGAATATAAAAGATAAAAGATAAAAGAGATAAAAGAGAACAGCAGCTAAGAAGGAGCAGATAAAATCCACGTTTGCCCCTTTCTCCCTCATCTTTAAAGCTGCTGCCCTCTGCTGCTGCTATTGGCTGCTGGTATCTGTGGCTGCTGGTGTCTCTGGAGAGGCAGGTGGGTGGGTCTTCAGGTGCTGTTTTGTGTGACTCCAAGTGTGATGCCAAGTGCGCACTTAGTGTCGCACTCGGCGTGACGCCAAGGCACTGCCTCTGGCAGCCCTGCCTTAAGTACCTGTTTGGCAGGGGCAGAAGCAGGCTCAGGATACATCTGGTGCATCTGGCTGGTCCTCCTTCCCACAGGCTCCTTCCTGAGCACCTCTGGCAGCCCCGCCTTAAGTACCTGTTTGGCGGGGGCAGAAGCAGGCTCAGGATCCACCTGGTGCAGCTGGTTGATCCTCCTTCCCACAGGCTCCTTCCCAAGCAGCCTCTGGTAGCCCCGCCTTAAGTACCTGTTTGGCGGGGGCAGAAGCAGGCTCAGGATCCACCTGGTGCAGCTGGCTGGTTCTCCTTCCCACAGGCTCCTTCCCGAGCAGCCATTATAATCAATTACAAGCCAGGGAAAGTTTATGTAGGGGTGGCGGAACTCACCCTCTGTTGCCTCACTTGCCAGAACCCCGCTGACCGGCCAACCCTGCTTGGTGTGTGGCATGAGCCACTGGACGGTCCACAGGCAGCCAGAAAGTGATGTGAGGCATCTTGCTTACCTGTGAGACGCCATTTTGTGGAAAACCACTGGTAAGCTTTTTATGTAAATGGCCATTTTACGCAAAATGGTGGCTGTAAATAACACCACTTAGACAAATTTGCAGGACTAAATGGTCTACACCTGCAATTTTGTGTAAATGGTGCTGTTTACGGCTGCAATTTTGCACACAATGGCCATTTTTGTAAAAAGCTTACCCGTGGTTTCCTGCAAATTGGTGGCTTGTGGGTAAGTGGGTAGGGATGTATGAAAGACACTTACCTGTTAAAGGATTATGTTGATGGTGTGGGGAGGTGCTCTGCCCCTCCCCCCGGAATCCTCGCCGGGGGGGAGGCGCTCCGTTCCTCCCCCCCTGGAATCCTCCGAGGCCAGCTGTGCTCCGTGGCAGTTCCACGGAGCAGACGGCCAGGCCTGGCCAGGCCAGAGCCATCCGCAGCTGGATTTCCGGCCGTGGAGAGCTCTGGGTAAAAACAAAAAACAAAAACTGTGTACGCAAATGGCGGCGGCTATGGCCATCGCCATTTGCGTTCCTTATTTTTGCCCTCTTAATCTACGTAAATATTTACGTAGACTATGATGGCCAAAATCAAGGGGAAAGCAAATAGCGTAGCGGGCACTATTTGCATCCCTTTTTGATTCCCCGTTTTAGCCTATGTAAATATTTACGTAGATTAAGAGAGCGAAAATAAGGAACACAAATGGCGGCGGCCGTAGCCGCTGCCATCTGTGTACATATTTTTTTTTTTAACCCACCCAGCCATGATAGGCTACATAAATCTAGGGATGGCAGAGAATTTCTCCCCGAATCTTCGGGGGGTCGAGCGCCAACGCATTCTGGCCCCCCGAAATCAGCGGTGAAATTCTCCGCCCCCCCGCCCCCCCGGGATGGGACTTACCGTAGCCGAATGTCCCTCCCGGCGGCGGGTCCCGGCAGCGGTTCGGCGGGCTTTCGGTGGGGGCGGGGGCGGGGGCGGCAGCCGGTCTTTCGGGCGGCTGCCGCCGCTGCTATTACAGCTGAAGTAAAAAACAACAAGAACCCCGTGATAGGCTACGTAACGATTAATGTAGCCTATCACGGTTAGATCTCCAAAGTCAGCTGTGATAGACTACGTTAATCGTTACGTAGCCTATCACGGGTGACTTTGGAAAATAAAAAAAAGCGCGTACGCAAATGGCGGCCCCCATTTGCATTCCTTATTTGGTCCCGGTAGTCTACGTAGCTACAGCATAGTCTACGTAAATCTTCACGTAGACTACCGGGACGGAATAAGGAACACAAATGGCGGCACCCATAGGCCGCCGCCATTTGCATACGCGCTTTTTTTTTTCAAAGTCACCCGTGATAGGCTACGTAACGATTTACGTAGCCTATCATGGCTGACTTTGGAAATCTAGACGTGATAGGCTACGTTAATCGTTACGTAGCCTATCACGGGTTTTGTTTGTTTGTTTGTTTTTTACACTTTCGCGGCCAGGGAGACGGGGCACTTCTCCCCGGCCTGAATTTGCATTGCTATTTGCGTTGCCCTTATTTTTGCCGTAGTCTACGTAAAGGTTTACGTAGACTACAGCGACCAAATAAGGAACGCGAATGGCAGCTCCCTATGGGGGCCGCCATTTGTGTATGCGCTTTTTTTTTTTAAGACACCCGTGATAGGCTACGTGACGATTAATGTAGCCTATCATGGCTGACTTTGCAGATCTAGCGATGATAGGCTACTTAAATCGTTACGTAGCCTATCATGGGGCTTTTTTTTTTTTTTTTACTTTTCTGTTGAAGTTTGCGGCTGGGGAGACGGGGCGCTTCTCAACGGCCTGAATTTCGGCCGGGCAAGGCAGGAAGCCTCCCCCCCGACCTGAATTTCGGCCGGGCGAGGCGGGAAGCCTCCCCCCCTGGCCTGAACTTTGGGGGGAGAAGCGAAGCGCCTCCCCCCCACCGTGAAGCAAGCTGCGAGACCAGGTAAGTGAGTTTTGTACATCCCTAATTTGCGTACGCGCTTTTTTTTTTTTTTTTCCGAAGTCACCAGTGATAGGCTATGTAACGATTTACGTAGCCTATCATGGCTGACTTTGGAAATCTAGCCGTGATAGGCTGTGTAAATCGTCACATAGCCTATCAGTAGGGATGTGCAAAAGTCACTTACCTTTTCGCAGCTTGGCTTCGTGTTGGGGGGAGGTGCTTCGTTTTTCCCCCCGAAGTTCTGGCGAAGGGGGGGAGGCTTCCCGCCTCACCCAGCTGAAATTCAGGCCGGGGGGGAGGCTTCCCGCCTCGACCGGCCGAAATTCAGGCCGGAGAGAAGCGCCCCGTCTCCCCGGCTGCGAAACAAAAAGTAAAAAAAAAAAAAAGACCCCGTGATAGGCTACGTGACGATTTATGTAGCCTATCATGGCTAGATTTCCAAAGTCAGCCATGATAGGCTATGTAAATTGTCACGTAGCCTATCTCGGGTGACTTTGAAAAAAAAAAAGTGCGTATGCAAATGGCGGCGGCCTATGGGCGCCGGCATTTGCATTCCTTATTTTGGCACGTCTAGTCTACATAAAGATTTATGAAGACTACGGTGAAAATAAGGACAACGCAAATAGCTGACTTTGGAAATCTAGCCGTGATAGGCTACGTAAATCGTTACGTAGGCTATGCATGGGTGTCTTTTTTTTTCCTTTAGTTTTTCTTTTTGCAACGGTGGCAGCAGCAGCCGGTCGGGAGACTGGCTGCCGCCCCCGCCCGCGCCGAACCGTCGCCCAACTGCTGCCGAACTGCCGCCGGGACCCGCCTCCGGGAGGGACATTCGCCAAAGGTAAGTCCCGTCCTGGGGGTGGTGGGGGGGTGGAGAATTTCACCGCCGATTTCGGGGAGCCGAATGCGTTGGCGCTCGGCTCCCCAAAGATTCAGGGAGAAATTCTCCACCATCCCTACCTATCACGGGTGGTTTTTTTTTTTACTTTAGTTTTTTTTTTTTTTGCAATGGCGGTGGTGGCAGCTGGTCGGGAGACCAGCCGCCACCCCCGCCCGCGACGAAACGCCACCGAACCGCCGCCGGGACCTGCCACCGAGAGGGACATTCGCCGAAGGTAAGTCCCGTCCTGGGTGGGGGCGGGGGGCCAGCGGAGAATTTCCCAACCAACTTCGGGGGGCCAAATGCGTCGGCGCTCAGCATCCTGAAGATTCGTGGAGAAATTCTCCGCCATCCCTAGCTTTCATAAACAGATACTTTTTCAAGATCATTTAAAATGCTCCACATTTTCTGCCTCCCAAACAACACAGGGGAGGGTGTTTCAGAGGGTGGGAGCTGAGAAGGCCCCACTATTGAGATGTCACACAGCAACATCCTCTCGGTCATGCAATGACCAGCAAGGCTTCCTCTGAGGATCTTAAAGTTCAGCTGAGGGTATATAGGAGAAAGCAGCCTGTGGGGTACCTTGGCACAAGTTATTTAGGGCAGGGGTGCAGAGATTCTTCCAGCCTGAGGACCAAATTCAATTTCAGAGAAGCTCTCGGGGAATGCATCCCAGTGGTGGGCCTGGCGAATGGAAAGGATGGGACCAAAGACAAAAGGAGGCAGGGGCAAAATACCAAAAATATCAGCATATTTCAGCTTAAAGCTCATACTGCCAGTCCTTAAACCTTAGTAGAGACATTGTAACCATTTAGAATGGGGAAATGCCACACAAAGGCTGGAAAACCACCAAATAATTAGGGTCGGGTGGGGGGGAAGTGGTGGTAAGGGGAAAGGGAGAGGGTGGATTGGGCTGGATTGGGCTGAAATGGGAGCCCAGGAGCTTGCACAGTTAGCATTCTACATCACAAGCCTACTTGAGGAGAGAAGACTCCCCAGTGCAGAAGTAACCCTCCAACACATGGAGGTCTGTGGGTCACATCCACAGGAACATGATGGAGGGGGAAGTGCCATTGGCTCACCCCCACCTGTCCCTCACGCAAATCGAATTGCGTGGGGGTGGGTGTTGTCTGCCTAGGGTTTTGGTCATCCAATAGGAGCAAACATCAGAGTTCTTTCATGGTACCTTACCTCCTTCATAAAAGGTGACAAAGCAGGACATAAAGAACCACAAGCCGATCAGCTCCCTGTCTTAGCTGTATAATGCCTTGCAGTACAATGAGGGTGTTCAGTCAACCAAAAGAACAGGAGGACGTTCAAACAGTTTCTCCCCATATAGATCACTTTTATGTGATCAATAAAATACTGTTTTCCAAAGTCTGAAAGAGACATAGCATCTTCTCAGTATTCTGCTGAACCTATGCAGTGATTTATACAGCCTAGCGAGATTTCAGCTTCCCTTTGAAATGAAGCTATGCTAGTCATTGACTGAAGAGGGAAATTAATGGTATGTCCTGGCCATGCTCCTACATGCTTTAGTTACTTTCGATTGGACTATCGCAACATGCTGTATGTGCGGCTTAGGGATGTACGAAAGTCTTACCTGGCTCCACGCCGGGGCATCCGTGGTGGGGGGGAGGCGCTCCGTCCTGTCCCCCGGAATCTTCCCCGGTCGGCTCCTCTACATGGCGGCTCCACAGAGCCGCCAGCCGTGGCCGGCCACAGCCAGAGTTCCAGCCATGGCCGGGCTGCTGTGACCACAAATGGCGGCAGTCATAGCGGCCGCCATTTATGTCCTTGCAGTCTGCCATGATAGGCTATGTAAGTATTTACGTAGCCTATCATGGTAAAGGCAACCACGCAAGTGGCTGCCTTTACCGTGATAGGCTACATAATTAACGTAAATACTTACATAGCCTATCATGGCAAAGAGCAGGGGTGCAAATGGTGCAGCGGCCGCCATACATAAGCCACCATACATAAGTATTTATGTAGCCTATCACAGCTGACTGCAAGGATGCAAATGGTGGCCGCTACGACGGCCGCCATTTGCAGCTGCAGCAGCCTGGCAGTGGCCGGCCGGAAGACCAGCCGGAGTTGCTGTTGTTGCATCTGCTGCCACCGTAGCCACTGCCGCTGCTTCATCCGCCCCAGGTAAGCTCCTTCCCGGGGGGATTCCATGGAGTGGCGGGGGGGAGGCCATTCCACCACGGATTTCAGGAGGCTGGATTCTAAAGGATCCGGCCTCAGTGGAGTCCGTGGCAGAATTCTCTGACATCCCTGGTGCGGCTGCCTTGTAAAATACAGTGCGTGAAGAATACTGCTGCTAAAATGTTGACGGGGACAATGATGGGATCGAGTGACCCCTTTATTGCCCCAACTGCACTGGCTGCCAGCTTATTTTCCAAATTCAATTCAAGGTGCTTTAAAGTCCAAAATGGCTTGGGGTTTGGCTACTTGAAGGGCTGGGGGTTTGGATCCTCCTATATGGATCAGCGCATCCTTTAAGTCCTCTTCCATGTGTCATCACCTTCAGAGGCACAGTTAGTGGCAATGCGCAACAGGGCTTTCTCAGCGGTAGCATCCTGCATGTGGAACTCCTTGTCCTCACCTTCTTTTTGATCTGTGTCCCGCCACCAATGGAAGACATTTATCTTTAAACAAGCAGCCAATTCTGTTGGTTTATTTTATTTATTCATGGTTAGTAGGGGAGAGAGAACCAGGGATATTCAAGCTCGCTGAAATCTCCAAACATCATTTCAAAGGTTACTTCAGCTCACTCCCATTCTGCAACCGTTTTTTGTTTGTTTGTTTGTTTGCTTGAATGGGAAAAGTTGCACATTTTTCAGAAGTTGTGCATTCTAAGAACATTGCACATTTTTCAAAAGTTGTGCATTCTGAGGAAGTTGTGCTCTTTTCACATGCAGATATTATAAATGCTAGTTCAGGAAATTACAAACATTTTCAGAAAACATGTGCTCCCATTTGAATGGGGCATTCTGAATATTTACTAATTTGCAAACTGAAATGAAATCCTCATACATCTAGGGGTGGACGAAAGTCACTTACCTGTCCTCAAAGCTTTTCGCGGTGGGGGGGAGGTGCTTCGCTGCTCCCCCCATGAAGTTCAGGCCGGGAGGGAGGCTTCCTGCCTCTCCCGGCTGAAATTCAGGCTGGGGGGGAGGCTTCCTGCCTCGCCTGGCCGAAATTCAGGCCAGGGAGGAGGCGCCTCACCTTGCCCGGCCGCGAACTCAAAAGTGCAAAGTCAGCCATGATAGGCTACATTAATCGTCACGTAGCCTATCACGGGTGACATTAAAAAAAAAAAAGCACGTACGCAAATGGCGGCCCCCATAGGGAGCCGCCATTCGCATTCCTTATTTGGTCGCTGTAGTCTACGTAAATCTTTACATAGACTACAGCAACCAAATAAGGAACGGGAATGGCGGCTCCCTATGGGGGCTGCCATTATCTGTACGCGCTTTTTATTATTTTTTTAAAGTCACCCGTGATAGCCTACGTGACGATTTACGTAGCCTATCACGGCTGACTTTGCAAATCTAGCCGTGATAGGCTACGTTAATCGTCACGTAGCCTATCACGGGGACGTTTTTGTTTTTTTTTCTTTGATTGGAATGGCGGTGGCGGCAGCCGGTCGAAAGACCAGCTGCCGCTCCTGCCCCGGACGAACACCCGCCGAACCGCCGGCCGGACCCGCCGCCGGGAGGGACATTCGCCAAAGGTAAGTCCCATCCTGGGGGGGGTGCGGGGGGCGGGGGGGTGAGGAGAATTTCTCCCCGAAACTTGTTCGGGGGGCCGAACACGTTGGCGCTCAGCCCCCCGAAATTTCGGGGAGAAATTCTCTGCCATCCTTACATACATCCCTAAGTTAGTTTTGGTAGTTTGTGTTTTGGTTTATAATGCTGCTTTTAGGTTGTTGTAAATGTGTTTTAATTGTTGCTTATTGGCGGGGTTTATATTTAGAATCCTTTTTTTATGGGAAAAGCATGATATAAATCCCATGAATGAATGACTAAGGTAAACCTGGGTATATATTCCCTTCGGATAAGTATGTCAGGACCTATAATGATAACAAACACTCTACATTTATCAGTTTGTCTGGCTGTGTTTGTCTGGATGTGTTTTTCTTTTCTTTTTTTAAGCCAGATGTGATAGGCTACGTAAGTCTTTACGTAGCCTATCACGGCTGACTACAGGGACGCAAATGGCAGCGGCTATGGCTGCTGCCATTTATTCCCTGCTAGCCAGTGTCTGGATGTCCGGCTGCTGGCGGAGCCAGCCAGCAGCTCCATGGAATCCCCACGGAGTGAAGCCAGCCAGCCAGGATTCCAGGGGGAGGGACAGAGCACCTTCCCCCCCCCCAGTAGAACCCAGCGGAGCCAGGTAAGGGGACTTTTGTACATCCCTAGTGGGATGATCTCCCCGACGAGGCCCTCCTGGTGCCAACATTGTTATCTTTTCAGCACCAGGTTAAGACCTTTCCCTTCTCCCAGGCATTCAACAGTATATGATAAGTGTCTAATCTATCCTGGAATGTCTTATGGTTATGGCTGTTTGTTTTTGAGATTGTTTGTTTGAAATTGTTTGAGATATATGTTTGCGAGCACAGATGGATCAAAGAAGAGTCAAACAACAAGGCTTGGGCTAAAAATTGGGCCACATTTATTAAAATATCTCCAAAGGGGTACCTAAAATGGGCAGCTGACTGTGCCAGCGACTAGCTGGCACTTCCTTGAGCAAAAACACACCCAGCTTGAGGGGTGGTGTCAATCTCGCCACCCCTCTGGACTGCCCTTTATGGGGGAAGTAGACCTTCCTCTGTCACCCCCACCTGGTGCCGCCAAATACCTGGGTGAGTGAGGAGGGTTGGACTCCCAGGCAACCCTTATTCCGCTGCTGAGCCGCACAACCCGTTCGGGGGGCCTCAGGCATCACCTGTCACCATAAGGTGTCTCTGCATGCACACCATCCCTAATCTCTTTCTGCTTTTGCCCATCCTAGCCGCAAACTGAAAAGTGGCCTATGAGAGATTGGACCATATTCGCCTACTGGACGCACCCTAGCCCCAATAACAGTGTGAAGTAGGCAAAAAGACACACAGTAAAAGGCCAATTGAACTGTGAGCCAAAAATTCCTACATGGCTCCCAAAAGGGCAACTGGCATAAACCAACACTGCTTAAGGTAGGGTGGGAGGGAGCTGCAAGAGCGAGAGAGTTGGTTTGGGAGGGGGCACAGAGCTTAAGAGGGTTCTGCCAACCCCTCCCCTGCCTAGTGGTGCCATGGGGGGCACCCAATAGGCAGCGGCCACCTCTTCTCACCCCAACCGCCCACAACACGGAGGGGAAGAGGGGCCAGACACCTTACAGCTGTCCCCTCTTCTGGTTCTTCCCCCAACCTGATGGTACCTGGCAGCCTTACCAGTCTGCCTCGGGTCTGCTGGTGCTGCTGCTGAATGCCAGGTCGGCCCAAAATAAAATCTCCCTCATCCATGATTTGATTGTGGATGAGAGGGCTGACCTGGCATGTATTACTGAGACCTGGGTGGGGGAACTGGAAGGGGTCACTCTCTCCCAGCTGTGTCCTCCTGGTTACTTGGTGCAGTACCAACACCGACTTGAGGGTCGGGGAGGGGGGTTGCCATGGTCTATAGGAATTCAATCTCCCTCTCCAGGCTTCCTGCTCATTCGAGTGCAGATCTTGAGTGTCTGTACCTTGTGTTGGGTACCCGGGACAGATTAGGGATTCTGTTGGTGTACCGCCCACCCTGCTGCCCATCAGACTCTCTGCCTGAGCTGATGGAAATGGTCTCGGACTTGGTGTTGAGGACCCCTAGGATGATGGTCCTGGGGGATCTCAACTTCCATGCCGAGGCCGCTGTATCCGGGGCGGCTCAGGACTTCATGGCCACCATGACAACCATGGGGCTGTCCCAACATGTCATTGGCCCAACGCATAGAAAAGGACACACGCTTGATCTGGTTTTCTCAACTGGGCAGGAGGATGGTGATCTGAAAGTGGAGGAATTAACATCTGTCCCTTTGTCATGGTCAGATCACTTCCTGCTGAGGTTTAGACTTCTGGTGGCCTTTCCCCTCTGCAAGGGTGGGGGACCTATTAAAATGGTCCGCCCCCAGAGATTAATGGATTCTGATGGATTCCAGAGGGCTCTGGGGGATTTTCCTGCTGGTATGGCTGGTGCTCCTGTCGAAGCCCAGGTTGCTCGGTGGAATGCAGAGATGACTCGGGCGGTTGACACGATCGCGCCCAAGCGCCCTCTCCCTCTGAGCAGAGCCTGGCCAGCTCCTTGGTATACACCTGTGCTGAGGGCAATGAAGCAAGAGGGGAGACGGCTACAACGCAGGTGGAGGAAAACTCGTGCTGAGTCTGACCGAACACAGGTAAGAGCCCACTATCGAGCCTACTCTGTGGCGGTGAGGGTGGCAAAGAGACAGTTCTTTTCCATCAGCATTGCATCTTCTCAGTTTCATCCAGTGGAGCTTTTCCAAGTGGTTCGCGGCCTGTTACATTCTGGGCCAGGGAGAGAGATGGTGGAAGCCTCGGTAGCATGCTGTGACAAGTTTGCATGGCACTTTGAGGATAAAGTCGCTCAGATTCGTCATGAATTGGACACCACCATTAATGCAGTTCCATTGGTAGAGGTGTTCAGAGCACCGTCTGGTCCAGTTTTATTGGATGAGTTTCAGTTACTGAGGCCTGAGGATGCGGACAAGGTGCTTGGACAAGTCCGATCAACCACTTGTGTGCTTGACCCTTGCCCTTCATGGCTTATTAAAACAAACAAGGAGGGGTTGTCCGGCTGGGTCCAGGAGGTTGTAAATTCCTCCTTGAGAGAGGGAGTGGTGCCTGCCGCTTTAAAAGAGGCAGTAATTAGACCACTCCTGAAAAAGCCTAACCTGGACCCAGAGGATGTTAACAATTATAGGCCAGTGGCCAACATCCCCTTCCTGGGCAAGGTGCTTGAGCGGGTGGTTGTAGGACAGCTCCAGGCACTGTTGAATGAAATGGATTATCTAGATCCATTTCAATCAGGCTTCAGGCCTGGTTTAGGAATGGAAACTGCCTTGGTCGCCCTGTGGGATGACCTCTGCCGGGAGAGGGACAGGGGGAGTGCGACCCTGTTGATTCTCCTGGTCCTTTCAGCGGCTTTCGATACCATCGACCATGGTATCCTTCTGGATAGGTTGTCTGGGTTAGGAGTTGGAGGCACTGCACTACAGTGGTTCTGCTCCTACTTGGATGGCCGATTCCAGAAGGTGGTGCTGGGGGATTATTGCTCTGTGCCATGACAATTGTGCCATGGGGTTCCACAGGGCTCTATTTTATCCCCCATGCTGTTTAACATCTACATGAAACCGCTGGGGGAGTTTATCCGGAGGTGTGGGCTGAGGTGCCATCAATATGCGGATGACACCCAGCTCTACCTCTCTTTCTCATCAAAACCAGGTGAGGCAGTGGCTGTTCTGAATCAGTTCTTGGGCACGGTAATGGACTGGATGAGGGCCAATAAACTGAAATTCAATCCAGACAAGACGGAGGTAGACTTAGCGGGTGGTTCTTCTGCCCGGCTAGGTGGTATTCAACCTGTTCTGGAGGGGGTTGCACACCCCCTAAAGGATCAGGTTCATAGTTTGGGGGTGCTCTTGGATCCAGAACTGTCACTTGAGGCACAGATGAACTCAGTGGCACGGAGCACTTTTTATCAGCTTAGGCTGGTATACCAACTATGCCCTTATCTGGACAGAGATAGCCTTGCTACAGTTATCCATGCTCTGATAACTTCTTGTCTGGATTACTGCAATGCGTTATACGTGGGGCTGCCTTTGAAAATGGTCTGGAAACTTCAGCTGGTCCAAAATAGGGCAGCAAGATTGTTAACAGGGACTGGCCTGCGAGCTCATATTACGCCAGTACTTTTTCAGCTGCACTGGCTGCCAGTCCATTTCCAGGCCCGATTCAAAGTGCTGGTGTTAACATTCAAAGCCCTTAACGGCTTGGGGCCAGGTTACCTGAAGGATTGCCTCCTCCCATATGTGCCTGCCCGGACCTTAAGGTCATCGTCGGGTGGCTACTAGGAGGAGGGCTTTTTCTGCTGTGGCACCCCGGCTCTGGAATGAGCTCCCTAGTGAGGTTCGCCTGGCACCTACATTGTATTCCTTTCGGCGCCAGGTGAAGACCTTTTTATTTTCCCAGGCATTTTAGCTTTCTAAATTTTTATCTTTGCTGTTTTAAATCTCTATTTTAAACTCCTGCACTGCTGCTAGATTTTATTGTGGTTGTATTGTTATATTGTGGTTTTAATGTTCTATATATTTTAAATTGTTTTATTGTGTGTTTGGTTTTAATTTTTGTAAACCACCCAGAGAGCTTCAGCTATTGGGCGGTATAGAAATTAAATAAATAAATAAATAAATAAATAAATAATCCCCCCCCCCTTTTGCCAGAAAAGCTGGTGCCGGGGTGAGGGCATTTCTTTTCTGTATATTGTCTGTTCATGTGTTTTTTATGTAAATGGTTTTTAATCTCTACATATTGTATTTTTAATGTTTTTAATCTTTGTAAACCACGCAGAGAGCTCCGGCTATTGGGTGGTATAGAAATCTAAATCATCATCATCTGCCTGCCTCCACTGCTGCGCTGCCATGCAAAGGCAGAAAATCCACCAGCTGGCCTGACTCAGCGTGGGCCAAGTTGGGCCAAGTGGCGGATGCTGAACCGGAGTCTAGGGGGTCAAGCTGGTGAAAACCTGCTGAGCTCCACCCCCCAAACAGTTTCCTCCAACATCCCTAATCAACAGTTACAGCACCTGGACAGCAGACAGGCCAGGCAAGCACACAGAGTACCTGGCCACACTCTTCCCTACTAGGGAGCGATGTTAAATTAAAGTAATGATTTCTACATTTGCATCTATATCTATATAAATTAGATTCTTCTCATTTGATGCAAATCGCTGCCCTCTTTTGTCCTGGGTTTTTTGTTTTGTTTTGTTTTTTGGTGCTGCACAACTGCCCACCATTAGTATATACAAGCAGAGCTTAAGTAGAAGCAGCCAGTCTCTCCCATAGTGCAGCTGATTGAGAACACTGGTATCAGATCCCCAGAAAAAAGTCCTGCACCCCCAATGCCTTCAGCCCAAGCACAGCTCTCTTTCACCCCCTTCTCCGTTCTATCAGCAAAATGGCTGCTTTTCAAACACACCATCTGCCAAACTCTCCTCTCACACCACACCCCTTGCAGGAAACATCCACAGCTATTAAATAGTCATAAGATTATTTTGCATAAAATCCACAAGTCTCACCTGGGATCATGTTAAGCAAAAAGGTACTGATAGATGCATCATATTAACAATAATTGAGATACGGTTTACCATAACACCCTGAACTGGGACACAGTCAAAACTAGGGGTGTGCGAACCCACCCTTGTCTGGGTTCTCCGGGCATCCACCCAGCCCCTGTCCCTGCTCGCTGGTCCCCAGACCAAGCTTGAGCCTCTCCCATGCTCAGAGAGCAGCCCGCACTCATCCCATTAAAAAATAAAATAAAAGGGCAATTGAAAAAAGCATGTATTTGTTTATGCACGAAAATGTGCATTTTGCAAATGCACAAATTTGCATATGTACACAAATGTGTATTTTTGCAACAATGCACATTTTCACGCATGCACAAATATGCGCATTTGCAAAAATTTGCATTTTCATGCATACATAAATATGCACTTTTTTACGATCGCCATTTTATTTCTCAAAAAATGGTGACCGCAAAGCTTGACGAGGCCGCTGGGGTGAGTGTAGGGATGTCAGAGAATTCCACGATGGATCTCAGTGAGGCCGAATGCAAGTGCATTCGGCCCCCCAAAATCCATCACGGAACGAAGCCCCCTCCTCCCCCAACCCACGAATGTCGGGCGGGATGAAGCCCCCCCAACCCACGAAAGTCACGCGAAACGGAGCACTTACCTGCTCCCGTCGGCACTGACTTGTGGGGGGAGGGAGGATTCTGGGGGGAGGGACGGAGCACCTCCCCCCCGCCATAAATGAATCCGTGAAACGGTAAGTGACTTTCATACATCCCCAGGTGAGTGTAGGCCATTTGCGAAGTGCAGGCAAGGGGCAAGCAGGGGCAGGGGTTCAGTGATTGGAGCTCAGGGGTGCACGCAGGGGCAGTTCCACTGGGTTCCTGGATGGGATCAGAGGCCCGCGCCATCCCTAATCAAAACCATGCAAGCTCATCTCACGATACAATAAGGGGGAGTGTAGAGGAATGGAATTTGGGACGCAACCCAAGCTCAACAGCTGGCTCTTCCCTCACCCTGTGAAGTCAGCCTGGCAAGCCCTTAGTTCTCTCTCCATCCATCTTGCCATCATAATGGGCTGGATTGGGTGATACTGCTCCACATACATGTAGAGGGAAGCAAGAGCACAACTATTATGCAAGCACATCCAGTGTACATGCTCTCCCTTCAACATCCCATGAAGCCATAACATTTCAACAGGATTTATGCATGTAACATCCAATATGCATAGGCTGACTTGATGCCTTCAATTTCCTGAATGAAATCCTGTAGTACAGCATGTGAGGTGGGCCTAGGCACACTGAATTTTTATTGTGTAGACAGTATTTGGATTGTATGGCTCTGTTCCAACATCCTAGGATGTTAAGAGTCAGGGCAGACATGTTGGGAGGGTGGGGAGAGGGTAATCACACCTTGCCCCATTTATTTGTTTGTTTGTTTATTACATTTCTATACCACCCAATAACCAAAGGTCTCTGGGCAGTTCACAACAATTAACCATCCATGTGTATACATCAGTTCAGGGAGAAGTACCCATGGATAAAGCCCATTAATGATGGGCCTTTCACTTGTCATAAATAGAAAAGGTGGAGAATTCATATAGGTCAGTTTTCTTCAGCTGGAGTTCTCCAGTTTGGGTTGGAGGCTCTGCATCTATCTCTATCTATCTATCTATCTATCTATCTATCTATCTATCTAATCACAATACAGTGTGCAGTAGACTCTGATATCTACAGAGAAATTGCCAATTTGAATTCCATCAAGGAAATAGCAGGTTACAAATAAAACTGTTTTTACTGCTTAAAACATCTTTTGTTCCCATCATATGTTTCTTCATAGTACTTTTGAGAGGAGGGTGAGACAATGCCACTGACAATGAACACAGATCTGAATTTAAAGACATTTAATTACTGGGGTCCGTGTACTACACAGTTGCTCAAGTTTAATTTGGTGATAGCATCAACATTATCCTGTGTGCAGAGGACACATTTTTAGAGCAAGTTTATTGCTAGCAATGAGTTATCAAACCACTTACTTTATCTGATCGAAAGTGAATCAGGTCTAGTGCCACCAGTTAAAGAGAGAAAAATACAAATTGGTTGTGACTCTCAACCCATCTCAATGGCCTGGAGGAAAAATCCCAGTTATTGATTTAAACAGAAGTAGAAGTAAACAAGAGATATGTTTACCTTAGGATAAACTCACATGAACTACGCAATGATTATAGAAAGCATTTGGATAAATAAGGGTTGGGTAATAGAGCTTCTCTGGCAGTTCTCCAGAAAACCTTTTTACTCTTTAAGCAAGCTATTGAGGTGTAGAGTCATCTGTTCATAATACATTGTAGTCAAGATCATGGGCGTTTATATGAGAGGGAATGAATTTGTGAATGGTCTTGCATTGCATTAGCAGGTGGGTGGATCCTATGAGAAATAATTTCCTTTGAAGCTTATGATCTACAGTTCAGAACTTAAAAGTCTGGCTGGATCTAGGGATGGCGGAGAATTTCTCCCCGAAACTTCGGGGGGCCGAGCGCCAACGTGTTCGGGGAGAAATCCTCCGCACCCCCCCGCCCCCCGCACCCCCCCCGGGACGGGACTTACCTTCCCTGAATGTCCCTCCCGGCGGCGGGTCCGGCTGGCGGTTCGTCCGGTGTTCGAGCGGGGCGGGAGCGGCAGCCGGTCTTTTGACCGGCTGCCGCCCCCGCCATTGCAATGAAAGAAAAAAACAACAACACGTCCCCTGATAGGCTACGTGACGATTCACGTAGCCTATCACGGCAAGATTTGCAAAGTCAGCCGTGATAGGCTACGTGAATCGTCACGTAGCCTATCACGGGTGACTTTAAAAAAAAAAAAAAAAGCGCGTACGCGAATGGCGGCCCCCATAGGGAGCCGCCATTCCCCTTCCTTATTTGGTCACTGTAGTCTATGTCAATGTTTACGTAGACTACGGCGAAAATAAGGGCAACGCAAATAGCGTTGCCCTTATTTTCGCCGTAGTCTACGTAAACATTTAAATAATGGTCAACTAGATGCTTTTATATTTTACATTGTTTTACTGTGTGCTTTTTGGCTTTAATGCTTGTGAACCGCCCAGAGAGTTTCAGCTATTGGGCAGTATAGAATTGAATTGAAATGAAATGAATAGATGAATAAATAAATAAATGCTTCCAGAAAACTATAGACAGGAAATGAAGGAAGCTGCTTTTGTTTGTTATTTGTTCCCAGCATCTGGTGTTCAGAAGTATGCTTCCTCTGAACATTGATGTTTCATTTAACTGTTATGGTTAATTGCCATTGATAAACTTATCCTCCATGCATATGTCTAATCCAGCTCTCTGCAACCTGGGACCCTCCAGATGTTTTGAACTACAAGTTGCATCCTCCATGACCATTGGGCATATTGGCTGGGGATGATGGGACATAACTTTTGGAGGAACTGAGGTTGAGGAAGGTTGGTCTAATCCTTTCTAAAGAATGAGCTGGGAGAATTGGTCAGTTACATGGAAACTGCCACCACACTGCTCCTCTTCTCTGAAAGTTAGAGAAGTAGCAGCAAAGATCCTTATGAGATGGAAGCTCTCCCCAACTTTACTACATCATCTTAATAAAAAGTATTCAGCAGCCTGTCAGAGAGGGCATGAAGCTCTGTGATCTCGTATGGCAGTGTGGATATGATGGTTCAGCAAGTCAATCAACGGATACATAAATACCACAAGAACCAGACTGTCAGGATGCCCCTGTTGCCTTCTGAATCCTCCAATAGCCAGAATCAACACTCAGAGAAAAGGGCTGCTTTCCAAGGCTTTAATTCTATTTATCCCAATGAAGCATACATATGCTAATTGCTTGAGACTCAGAGGAACTACAAAGGAACTAAGGGTTTCTAGGGGTTAGGACGTCAGTTGATCTCCATTTGGGAAAAATGCAGCAACTCTCTGAACTTAAGGGGTGGGAGGGGAAGATCTCCCCCTCTCCCATGATGCTTCTTGGCACAGCTGTTGACGTTGAGCCAATCAGGCTGAGCGCTAAAGCTCAGCTCCTGCGTTCTCTCGCTTGTGCCTGCATCTGCGCCTCACGCCTAAAAGTTCAAGTTGTCTCTCCCTTTCCATGCCTGGTTCACTGTCGTTCCCAGGGATGTGAATGGGGGGGCTCCCCCTCTCCCCCTCCAGCTGTGCCTCTGAAGACTGAGAGAGTTCCTCTCCCACAAATTGTATCTCCTCCTCAGAATCAGAGCTGCCTTGGGACTCTATGGGCTCAGATACAACCCTGACACAGACACACTTTTGCTAGGGATGCACGAAAGTCACTTACCTTTTCGAAGGGTGACATTCGTGGTGGGGGGGAGGAGCTCCGTCCCTCCCCCTGAAATTCTGGCTGGGGGGGAGGCGCTCCGTCCCTCCCCCCCGAAATTCTGGCCGGCTGGCTCCGCTCCACAGGGATTCTGTGGAGCTGCCGGCCAGCTCTTCCAGCGGCCGGACATCCGGCCGCTGGCTAGCAGGGACGCAAATGGCGGCGGCTGTAGCCACCGCCGTTTGCGTCCCTGCAGTCAGCCGTGATTTACGTAGCCTATCATGGCTGATTTAAAAGGAAAAAAAAAAGTGTATGCAAATGGCGGCGCCCATTGGTGCCGCCATTTGCGTTCCTTATTTTGGCATGTCTTAGTCTACATAAACATTTACATAGACTAAGATGGCGAAAATAAGGGGAACGCAAATAGTGTAGCGTCTACGCTATTTGCGTTCCCCTTATTTTCGCCGTCTTCGTCTACATAAATGTTTACGTAGACTAAGATGTGCCAAAATAAGGAACGCAAATGGCGGCGGCCATGGGTGCCGCCATTTGTTTTTTTCTTTTAAATCAGCCGTGATAGGCTATGTAAACATTTACGTAGCCTATCACGGTGTTTTTTTAAAATCTAGCCATGATAGGCTATGTAAATCTTTACGCAGCCTATCACGTTTTTTGTTTGTTTGTTTGTTTTAACTGGAAATGGCGGTGGCGGCAGCCAGTTGGAAGACTGGCCGCCGCAGCTGCCGCTGCCAGAGCTGCTGCTGCCAGGAAGATCCGCCCAACGTAAGTCCCGTCCCCGGGGGGGGGCTGGGGGGGCAGACCGTTCCGCCACTGATTTCGGGGGGCTGAATGCGCTGGCATTCAGCCTCCCCGAGATTCGTGGAGAAATTCTCTGACATCCCTAACTTTTGCTGGGGATCTTTATGGATCTTTATATCCTACATGTTCAGAAAGAATGGAATGTACATCTAATAACTGCTGCCAAGATGCTTCTGCTCTTTAATTGGAATAGGGTTGGATGGACTCAACAGCACCAGGCTTCCTTGGGTGCTCTCCGAGCCGCTGCCACCATCCATTCCTGCTGGCGGAACTGTGCGAGCTTCTAAACAGCCCTGGTGAGTGCCAAAAGAAGCCATGGGCTGCCTGCTCTCATACCGAGCCACCATTGGGCACAACAATGATGGCTTTGGACCTTGCATATTTTTAAAGTTGCGTAATTGGTGGCCATAATGGCACCATTTACCCAACATTAAAAATATGGAAGTTCTGGAGCCACCATTGTTGCACACAATGGTGGCTGCCAGAGTCCCCGTCAGGGAGCACAAGGAGTTAAGGGCGACCCCTGTCTCTGCCGCCTCACAAGGCTCGCTCCTCCTGCTTGTTCTCTGCTCCTTGCAAGGAGGGGAAAAGAAGGGGTTAAGGGTGACTCCTGTCTCTGCCACCTTGTGAGGCATGCCAGGCAGGAGAGGCATGAGTCATGCCTCTTGCTCATTCTTTGCCCCTTGCAAGGAGGGGAGAACATGCCGGGCCTGCTCTCTGGTCACTGGGCTGCTCGGGGAACGGGTCCGGGTGCATGCAGAGCCTCAGCGAGCCAGTCTGGGATACGTGAGTGAGGGGGAGTCCCCTGGACTCCACCCCCTTCCCAGACTCTCACGACATCCCTACATTAGAAATCTGTGAAAGCCCCATTCATGCCAAAGTCATTTGATTAAAAATGGGAAGTATTGCTGCTTCATTACAGACTAAGGGAAACCCGAATTCTCAGCATGCAGATGCGTTCTTCGAAACTTCGCTCCCCTTTTTAATATTGTTGAAACTAGAAATAAAGCACAGAGTAGGCTGGAAAGATGTGCATCGCTCATTACTTGGAAGAAAGGTGAGTAAGATTAATAGCTGTCATTGATAATTGGCTGCCATCTTTGGATCTCTCTGTTACTTCTGATGTTTGTGGGGTTTTTTTCTGTATTCTTGAAAACTTTGTTAAATAAATGAAAAGTGCATTTCAAAAATAAATAAAAATAAAAGCCACCTAAGCTAATAGCCATCATCATACCTCACAACAGTGAATTCCATGACTTAATCACTGGTTGTGCAAATAAATACTTATTTTTTCAGTTTTCAACCTACTGCCAATTGCTTTCATTGGATCACTGAAGTCAGGCAGTGTTCAGTTGCTAAGGTAGAATGAAAAGCTCAACTGTAACTGAAAACACACAGAGATAGACCCTGTGAAAAACAGGCAAATGAAATATACTGTCTGCAGAAGTGCAAAACTGAAAAGTTGTATCCATAAATGTTTTGGATTCACTCATGAGTGCATCTCTCCCACATCCCATAGATAAGGGGATAATGAATCATGACAACTTGTTGTCTAGGACCAAGCTTTTAACTTTTCTGCAGTTCAGGGGGGTATAAGGCATTTCAAAAAGCAATCAAACAAATGCCCCTCAAAACCCTCCAGCTAATTGCCTCTGAGAATTCTGAATGCTCTCCCACTTTTTCTGAGAAAAATACAATTTTCTATTCTTTAAACTGCTGGAGAACAGGCTAGAGTTACGAGCACGTCTACTGTATTCCATTAGAAACATAATGCTAAATGCTAAGTTATTTGATTCACAGTTGGGATGGTGCAGGCATCTGGTTGGGGCTTGAAGCTTATTGATTTCTCACCAGCTTGGCTTCTGGATGCCAGTCTGCAGATCCCCTTGCATGCTGGACTCAGGGCATGCCAAATCAGGCAAGTGCGTGGCCACTAGGGGTGTATGAAACTCACTTACCTGCATCTGCGGGGGGTCCGCCGAGGGGGAGGTGATCCATTCCTTCCCCCAGAATACTCAACCGGGGGGAGCCGATCAGTTCCACCCCCCCAGAATCCACCCCAGCTGGCTCCGCTCCATGACGAGTCTGTGGAGCTGCCGGCCGGGGCCGCCTGCCACAGCCTGACTTCTGGCCGTGGCCAGGCTGCAGCCTCAAATGGCGTCCTGTGTAGGGGATGCCATTTGCATCCCTGCTTTGCTGTGATAGGCTATGTAAGGATTTACGTAGTCTATCACGTAGGGTTGGCGGAGAATTTCTCCACGAATCTTTGGGAGGCCGAGCGCCGACGCATTCGGCCCCCTGAAAGTGTTGGGGAAATTCTCTGCTGGCCCCCTGCCCCCCCCCCGGGATGGGACTTACCTTCAGTGAATGTCCCCCTCAGCGGCAGGTCCCAGCGGCATTTCGGCGGCGTTTCGTTGGGGGCGGGGGCGGCGGCCAGTCTCCCGACTGGCTGCTGTCGCCGCCATTGCAAAAAAAAAAAGTAAAGTAAAAAAAAAACCACACACACCCGTGATAGGCTACATAACGATTTAAGTAGCCTATCACAGCTAGATTTCCAAAGTCAGCTGTGATAGGCTACATAAATCGTCACGTAGCCTATGATGGGTGACTTTGAGGGAAAAAAAAAAGCGCGTACGCAAATGACGGTGCCCATGGGGCGCCGCCATTTGCGTTCCTTATTTTGGCACATCTAGTCTATGTAAACATTTACATAGACTACGGCGAAAATAAGGGAATGCTATTTGCGTTGCCCTTATTTTCGCAGTAGTCTGCGTAAATCTTTATGTAGACTAGACGTGCCAAAATAAGGAACGCAAATGGTAGTCCCCATAGGAGCCGCCATTTGCGTACGTTTTTTTTTTTTTTTTCAAAGTCACCCGTGATAGGCTACGTGACGATTTACATAGCCTATCACGGCTGACTTTGGAAATTTAACCGTGATAGGCTACGTAAATCGTTACGTAGCCTATCACAAGTGTGTGTGTGTGTGTGTGTGTTTTACTTTTTTTTTCGCAGCTGGGTAGACGGGGCGCTCCTACCCGGCCTGAATTTCAGCCGGGCGAGGCGGGGTGCCTCCCCCCCCTCGCCTGAACTTCGGGGGGAGAACCGAAGCACCTCCCCCCTACCGCGAAGCAAGTTGCAGGATGAGGTAAGTCCCTTTCGTCCATCCCTACTATCACGGCAAAAAGGGAGGCACGCAAATGGCGTAGCAGACACCATTGGTGTGCCTCCCTTTGGCTGTGATAGGCCACATAAAGATTTACATAGCCTATCATGACAAGAGTAGTGAATTAGGGATGTACGAAAGTCACTTACCTTTTTGCAGATTCTGTTCATGGGGGGGGAGGCGCTCTGTCCTTCCCCCCAGAATCCTCAATGGGGGGGAGGCGATCCGGTCCTTCCCCCCGGAATCCTCGACGGCCGGCTCTTCTCCACGGCAGCTCCACAGAGCAGCCGGCCAGGGCCGTCTGCAGCTGCATTTCTGGCAGCGGACTGGCTGGTGCGGACACAAATGGTGGCTGCCGTAGCGGCCGCCACTTGCATCCAGCCAGGCAGCTGTGATAGGCTAACTAATAGGGATGTACGAAAGTTCCACCACGGATCTCAGGGAGGCTGAATGCACTCCATCCATGGTGGAACGGAACCCCCTGCCCATCCATGCGGCGAAAGCCCTGCGAAACAGAGCCTACCTGGCTGTGACTGTGGCTGCGGCTCTGGCGGCGGCTCCAGCTGCTGCGGCCACAAATGGTGTCCCCTACTCAGGATGCCATTTGCGTCCGCACCAGCCCGGCAGCGGCTGGAGGCCCCGCTGCAGGTTGGCCCAGCTGGCAGCTCTGCAGCCTGGCTGCGGAGCGGAGTTGGCCAGGCAGGATTCTGGGGGGGAGGAACAGATCGCCTCCCCCCTGTTGAGGATTCCAGCGGGAGGAATGGATTGCCTCCCCCCACTTGTGGAACCTGGCAGAGCCAGGTAAGCGGGTTGTCGTACACCCCTACCGGGGGGCCAGATTCCAAAGAATCCGGCCTCACTGGAGTCCGTGGTGGAATTCTCTGCCATCCCTAGTGGCCACCTGCTCCCTCACTGAGCTGCCATTTTGTGTAAAAATGGCGCTTCAGGCTTTTCCGTAAATAACCACTTATGCAAATGGCAGCTGTAAAGCAGGCATTCACACAACATTACAGGCATAAACCAACAGCTGTAATGTGCAGAACAACACAGTGCCACAAAAAGGGGAAAGTTCCCACCCCCAACCCCAAGCGCGTCCCTCACACTCTCCTCGCTGTTGTTGGCATCAGCAGGGAGACCATGAGGGCTGCGTGCACAGTGCTGGTGGTGCGTGGCAGGCAGCAGCGGGGCAGGAGGACTCCGCCCCTGCCTTCGCCTCACTGTGCACACCCTATGCACTCTCCTTGCTGATGCTGATACCAGCAAGGGAAGTGTGAGGGGTGCGCACAGCAGCCGGGGGAATGTTCCCTCCTTTTGCAGAACTGCATTGTTCCTCAAACTATGGGCGTGCGCTTTGGATAGGTCCTCTAGAGTTCTGACTGGTTCTGACTGAAACTGGAGTGGCTTAACTACCCCGCTGACATTGGAGCCACCAGCCTTGACGGCACGAAGCCCAATTCCTGCCTTATCAGGAGCAGTACTGGGGTTTAATGATCAGGATGGCCAGGCTAGCAGGGGAGCTGTCCAGCAGAGAGCGCAGTAATACAGGTGTTGCTTCAGCAAGGGCTAGAGTTGCTCCAACTCAGCAATGTTATAGGGGATGCTGATGCCACACTCCTTCCTGGCCCTGATCCAGGGCATGTTTTCTCCTTATGAGTAGGACTCAAGGATATTTGATGTGCTGCCAGATGGGCACTGTGCATCCAGCTCTAGGGATGTCAGAGAATTCCGCCACAGATCTCGGGGAGGCCGAATGCCAGTGCATTCGGCCCCCTGAACTCTGTGGCGGAATGGCCTGCCACCCCCCACCCCCCACGGATCCCCCCCAGGATGAGACTTACCTGGGGCGGATGTTCTGGACGGTGGCGGCTCCAGCGGCGGCTTCGGCACAGGCAGCGGCAGCGGCTGGTCTTCTGACCAGCTGCTGGCTCTGGGCTGCTGTCTGGATGTACTGCCATCTTTGTTCTTGGAGGTGATCTCAGTGAGTCTGGAGCAAGGGGATGGGACCAGTCTTGGTGCTTCAGTTCTTCTAAAACCATGATATCCTCAAGTGGGGCAACACTCTGGTGGTGGTCTCAGGAGGGCTACTGGTTCCATCTTACTGGCATACTCTGACCCTTGCAGCCACTAGGTCCAATGACAAGATCCTCCTCAGAGTTTTCCTTTCAGGGTTGTCCTGCCAGAAAGGTGGTGGAATATGACAGAGGGGCTTACCTTCGAAACGCAGGGCAATGACAGTAGCAACTGGCAATTTTAGCAGCTGTCAGGGACTGCTTACCATTGCCCCATAGTAAGACATGTCACTACAGCTTTCAGAGAAGTGTCAGGAAAGGCTGACCAATGCCTCATGTGGCAAGTTGCATCACTACAGCTTCTCAGTGAAGAACGTTCCAGACTGTCTCCAACAAGGCTGGGCATTAGCTTCTCCTAGGCAGGAAGGTGTATTTATTTATTTATTTATATCCTACATTTACACTAAGAGTAGAGCTCAAAGCAGCTCACAATAAAATACAAATAACATAACAAAGTTAGAATTAAAACATTAAAACTTAACAAATAAAAACAGATTCCAATGAAAACAACAAATAACACATCGATATAAAGGATGGGGCAGCAACCATCAGTTAAAAGCCAAAAGCTTGTCTAAATAAAACTGTCTTTGACTGCTGGTGGAAGGACAACAAAGCTGGGGCTAGCCTGGCCTCCCTTGGAATTCCAGAATGTGGGAGCAGCTACTGAGAAGTCCCTCTCCATTGTTCCCACCAAACATGCCTGTGATGATGGTGGGACTGTGAGAAAGGTCTCTCCCAAGGATCTTAAAGCTGGGGCAAGCTTACATTGGAGAATGTGGTCTTTCAAATTGCCTGGTCCCAAGTAGAGGAGGACTTTATACATCATAACCAGCAATGTGAATTGTGCCCAGAAACAGACAATTAGCCAGTAGAAGCTGTTGTAACAAGGGGGTCGCATGCTCCCTGGTCAATAGTCTTGCCACAGCATTCTGGATCAAATGAAGTTTCTGAACACGTCTTGAATGCAGCCCCACCTATAGCATGATGCGGTAGTTCAAATACGATGTAGCTAAGGAATGTGTCACTATAGACACATCAAACACCCCCAGGAGCGGGTGCAGTTTACATGTGCATCAGAACAACAGTCAGTGAGTGGGAGGAAAGATTGAGCATTCCATTTTGAGCTCTGTGCTGCTGATCAATCCCCATACACTGTCCCGCACCCATGTGGTGATGGACCGAGCCTTTCAATATGAACAGAACTTTTCACCGTGATGTCTGATTACTTTTTACTATAATGTTTGAAATGCCATTCATCCACAAAGCTGTCATTATTTTCCCCCTCCTTTTCTAATATTTGGAGGCTCTAAAGATAAATGTATTTTAAAAAGGGGAAATGTAGCAAATGCACAGCGGGGGGGGGGGAATCTTGGATGATTTGATGTCAAATGATCTAATATTTCCCCTGACCAGGTGTTTAATATAGTGCTAATCAATGCACCCTTGTGGCCAAAATGATATTCTGATCTATTTTTAACCACAAATGAGCTAATCATACTGTGAATATAGCTTTCAGGCAGCTTCTTCTTCTTCTTCTTCTTCTTCTTCTTCTTCTTCTTCTTCTTCTTCTTCAATTTTATAGTGAACTTCCCCCAATTCAATCAGTTTAATGCTTTTAAGAAACCCATTAGGAGAGATCAAATACAACATTTTCCATTCAGATGACATGGAACAAAAATAATTTGTTTCCCTAGACAGTACAATACAAATCCTTTCAAAAAAGACTACAAATCATAGAAATATAGCAGGACGAAGAATCTGGAAGGGGGCGGGGGATATCTTCTAGTTCAAATTGGAGACTAGATCTTAGAACTAACAGTGCAATCCTATGCATGTTTACTTAGAAGTAAGCCCCTGTGTGTGGGACTTGCGGCGAGTGATGTGTATATAGGATTGCATGCTATAGTGTACATATGATGAAGTTGTCCAAAGACTTCTTTAAAGACTGTGGTGGTGGAAATGATGAGACATCTGCCAGAGGGAAGGCAGAATGGCAGTTCATACCAGATGGGGGCTAGGTACCCATAAACAGTCATCGTTGTCGTCGTCTCCTCCTCCTCCTCCCTGTTTCACAATCAATATAAATCAAGGATGGGGAATCCCTAGGTCATACCACCCAATCCCTGGGGACTCAGGCAGGACCCTCTCCCCTCCTTGAAGCCCTGCCCCCTCTGAAAAGGGGCCAAGGGCAATTATGCTGCATCTTCAAGGAGTGGTCCTCCAAACGGGATTCTGAGTCCTTTTCTCAGTGCAGAAAGAAACACAAAACAACCACTCTGTGCCTTTCTCTGCATGGAGAATGGGGTGGATAATGTGGGTGGGGGGAAGAAAGGGGGAACTTTGGGGGAGAGGGTCACCCCTGACACAATACAGCCCCCCCCGATTGGTCCTAGAAGACAATCTGACCCCTGGGAGCAATCCAGGTCCCCACTCCTGATGTAGATTGTGACTTATGGAATATAGGAGTCTACAGTCTACAAGTGAGCACAGGGAATAGAACAGAAGAATAGGGATGGGAGAACCAGGGATATTCAAGGTAGCCACAATTATCCAAACTTCACTGCAAAGCTCAGCTTGGCTTGCTCCCATTTTCGTTTGCAACCTGTTTTCCTGTTTGTTCAAATGGGGAAAGTGTGACCTCTATGTGGATTTTTCAAAAGGGCATACTTCCCCTCACCTTGACTAAAGTGTGAAAATGTGTATTTTGTGAAAAATGTGTATTTCAATGTCCACATTTTTTTTTAAAAGAAGCCCATTTTTTGAATGCAATCAGGCATGTGTGAATGTGTGTGTGTGTTTGTGTGTTTTATATTTTAAGTGCATTGGCATTCTGGATTGAAACGGAGCAAGTTTGGACGATTTGCAAACTGAAACAACATTCTCATACACCCCTGCAGAAGAAGGGAAGAGAAGTGGCCAGGGGGAAAGAATATGGAAGCATCCCAGCTGTGGTCTGGACCTAACTCTTTCTCTCTCTCCAGCACACAAAAACAGATATTTCCCAGGTGTTTTATTGTTACGTGTGCATCCACAACTTTTATTCCATCTCACTCCTGAGGATATTTAAATTAAATTGACAAGCTTTAAATTCTGTGACAATAATAAGAGTTAGCAGCACTGGAGTTTGTAAAGCCATTGAATACCACATTCTATTAGTTACTCCTAACAATTTCTCTGTCAGGCTTTGGCTTCTCTCGCCCACATCCCCCCCCCCCCAAAGTGTGATAACTTCACTCACAGTTATAATAGTTGAATATTATAGTGAAATTCTTTTAAAAGCTGTTGACCAACAACATGCATTAGGGGAAGCAGTGCAATGAACACTTGAAATGTATTTGGTTTGGGTCTTAATACCAAGTTATCTAATTTTGTACTTTTGAACCAATACATGAACTGAAAATCAGCTTTCCTGCAGAATTCACACTTATCTGGATTTTGCAATGCAGTTCTCCAATCAAAAAATGCCTATAATAATGTGTGTAGTAGTAATAAATGCACATACAAATACATATATTAGAAAAATAACATTAAAATGCATTATATTAGGAACATTGCAAACAAAATTGCATGTGTTCAGAGAAACATGCACAACGATCCATACAAATTTTCATGCAAACTTAAAAAAAGAAGAAGCCCGGTCTGAACTTCAGCTAACTCTGAACCATGTCTATTGCAAAGCATAACTCCATTGATTCAAATGGAATATATCAAAGTATGTTCAGGGTCACACAACCATGCAACCTAGTTCTATTCACTGGGTAAAGTTGCAAAGGAACATTGTGCTCCCATAGTTTTGACAGTTATATAAAACAAGACATTTCAGTAGAGGAGTTTTTATCATTCCTGCATGCAGG
This sequence comes from Heloderma suspectum, assembly GCF_057233095.1. Lineage (NCBI taxonomy): Eukaryota > Metazoa > Chordata > Lepidosauria > Squamata > Helodermatidae > Heloderma > Heloderma suspectum. Next base: position 303,845,691 of record NC_139460.1, on the reverse strand, counting down.
ACCACCTCTAGGTTTGTGGAGGCCTTCTGCAAGATGACCTCTGATGGACTCCCTGTAGGTACTTCCATTATGTCATAGGCCAGAGGTTCCCAATGCAGCACCCACAGGCACCATAGCACCCATGGTCACTTCCAGTGGTGCCCACACAGCTCTTCACTCCCTGCTCCCTTCAAAAAACATAATTTAAAAACTGAAAAAAGCTCACCAGGTTCTCCTTCCTGTTCCTGAACCTACTGCTGCAGCAGGCAGCAACACAAAGCAAGGCAAAAGGGGAGAGGGGAGAGACAATGAGGCAAGCTGGAGAGGGTTCAGAGGAGGGTAGGGATGGCGGAGAATTTCTCCCCCAAACTTCGGGGGGCCGAGCGCCAACGTGTTCGGCCCCCCGAACAAGTTTCGGGGAGAAATTCTCTGCATCCCCCCTGCCCCCCGCACCCCCCCCTGGGACGGGACTTACCTTTGGCGAATGTCCCTCCCGGCGGCAGGTCCAGCCGGCGGTTCGTCGGGTCTTCGTCCGGGCCGCCGCCATTCCAATAAAAGAAAAAAAAAATGTCCCCGTGATAGGCTATGTGACGATTAACGTAGCCTATCACGGCTAGATTTGCAAAGTCAGCCGTGATAGGCTACGTAAATCGTCACGTAGCCTATCACGGGTGACTTAAAAAAAAAAAAAGCACGTACGGATAATGGCGGCCCCCATAGGGAGCCGCCATTCCCGTTCCTTATTTGGTCGCTGTAGTCTACGTAAAGATTACGTAGACTACGGCGAAAATAAGGGCAACGCTATTTGCGTTGCCCTTATTTTCGCCGTAGTCTACGTAAAGATTTACGTAGACTACAGTGACCAAATAAGGAACGCGAATGGCGGCTCCCTATGGGGGCCACCATTATCCGTACGCGCTTTTTTTTTTTAAGTCACCCATGATAGGCTACATGACGATTTACGTAGCCTATCATGGCTGACTTTGCAAATCTAGCCGTGATAGGCTACATTAATCGTCACGTAGCCTATCACGGGGGGGGGGGTTCTTTTATTGGAATGGCGGCGGCGGCAGCCAGTCGAAAGACCGGCTGCCGCTCCCGCCCCGCACAAACACCCGCCGAACCACCGGCCGGACCCGCCGCCGGGAGGGACATTCGGCAAAGGTAAGTCCCGTCCCGGGGTGTGTGTGCGGGGGGTGGGGGAGTGCAGAGAATTTCTCCCCAAAACTTGTTTGGGGGGCCGAACACGTTGGCGCTCGACCCCCCGAAGTTTCGGGGAGAAATTCTCCGCCATCCCTAGTCACAGACAGGAAGGCCAGCATCTCTTCTCGATCATCCCAGAATGCAGGACACGGAATAATGGGCTCAAGTTACAGGAAGGCAGATTCTGGCTGAACATCAGGACAAAATTCCTGACTGTTAGAGCTGAGCAATACGACAATGGAACCAATGACCTGGGGAGGTAGTGGGCTCTCCCACACTGGAGGCATTCAAGATGAGACTGGACAGCCTTGAGCAGGGGGTTGGACTCACTGGTCTTGTAGGCCCCTTCCAACCCTACTATTCTATGATTCTATGATTCTGGGCTAGAGGCTAGGATGAGGGCAAACAGCAAGGTAAAGAGGTGGAGGGGAGAGAAATAGCAAGATAAAAGGGTGAGTGGGAGAAAAAGAGAAAGGCTAGGGATTAGGAAGGGAAAGAAAGAAGAAAGCTAGGGGAGGGGAAGGAAGGGAAATAGCGAGGCTAGAGGCTGGGATTGCAGAGAGAGAAAGAGAGAAAGCACAAAGGGAAAAAGTCTGTGCAGACAGAAGAGGACTGGTTGGATCAGGAAGCAACTATCTCCATTTCCTCTTCCCTCCCAGCCTCTAGCCTCACTATTTCTCTCACCTTACCACCATCACATCTTGATGAACCAGGCCCTCACAGCTGCCATTATGTGACTAGTCTTATCTTCCATGGTGGCCATTTTGTGGTGTTGCCCACAGAGGTTTCTCAACTTCCCAGATGTGTCCACAGGCCCCAAAAGGTGGGGGGCTGTCATAGGTGGTGGTGGCTGCTGCCACTCCCTGCATCTGCCTCACAGATTGAGGGTGGCAGCTGCTTCCAGCCACCCCCTTTATTCGACAGGTAGGAAATGGAATCATGGCAGGTGAAGGTTGTCATGCCAACACGCTGACAACAGGCATCAACACCAATGAGCAGCTTCACAGCAGGGCCTGCCCAAGTCATTCAGCAAGTCCCCCCCCATCTCCAAATTAAGGGACATGGTACCAAAGGCTGGCCAAGTTAGTTTGGTGCTTGAGGGAGAAAATCCACCAAGTGCCTCTCCCTGGGAGTAAAAATGCAACCATAAACTATTTGCTGCCATTTCAAGACACCCAGCTGTCTGAGGCAACCAGCCCTGCCTAATGGTCATTGTACGGCAGGCCCTGCTATCAACCTCCCAGTTCCTGGTAGGACCCACTAGGGATGGTGGGGCACTTGGTTGGGGCTCAAAGCCCAGTAAGAACTTGCTGGCTTGGCCACCCCCAGACACCAGTCTGCAGACCTTGGGGTTGCCTGTCCAAGCCGGGTAAACACACGGGCTTCCCCTTCCTTGCTGAGCACCATTTTCCACTCAAATGGCTGCTCATGCGTTTCTGTAACTATCCCATTTATGCATATGGGGCCTTAAAGGGGCCCTATCAGCAACATTACAAGCATAAATGCCTGTATGAATGTGGACACGACCGCTTGAAGGCCCCCATCTGCATAAATGGGATAATTATGGAAAAGCTCAAGCAGCCCTTTGAGTGGAAAATGGCTGCTCATTCATTTCCGTAACTATTCCATATATGCAACTGGCAACCTTAAAGGGGCTGTGTCCACAACAATACAGGGGTTTATGCCTGTAATGTTGCTGACATGGCCCCTTTAAGGCCCCCATCCTGCCACCTCCTGCGGAGTAACCACACCTTCCTCAGCTGGTGCCCAGAAGAGAAAGGCGCCGTTGCTCAGCAGCGGCAGGATGGGAGCTGAGAGAGAAGCACCATGGTGCTTCACCCGTTGCTCCCATCCTGCTGCCTCTGCTGCTGCAAGCCTGCAACCAACTTGATGGATGCAAGCAGGGATGGGCAGCTGGCAGGGATCCGATGAGCAGAGGGCAAGGCGGCTGCAGGTGAGTTTGTCCATCCCTAACTACCATCCCCTGAGGAAAAGGAAGCAGCACCAGCCAGCCTTGCCCACCCTGTCTATCTGCCTCCCCCCCACCCCCAGAGGGTTGGGCAGGCCTTTCACAGAGGATTACGCCTCATCCACTGGGGCTGCATCTATTGTAATGGTGTCTCCTCGAGAGATGTACGAACTGTGTAAAATATGTTCCATCTGTGTTTCGTGGATTGTCAGGTGCCTTTTGTTCCATTGTCTGCCCAGTGCCCACAGACGGATGCAAATATATATTTTTTTCGTCATGTAGAAAAAGACATAAATAATTACATAAGTATTTACATGAGTATTTACATAATTTACCCTAGTATGTAACATTTAGCGTATTGTCCCCCAATCCATTCCATGTCTCCTCAGCAGAAAGTTATGTATTTTCCTATGAATTTATATACGTAAATTTTGGGAAAGTAAAAAAAAACCATCTGAAAGTCCACGGACTCCATGTGGCCTGAGGGGTTTGCTCCACAGTGGATTCCACAGGTTGGACTCTTAGAAATCCGAGCTCATTTTAGTCCATCTCGAATTTCTCCAGGATCCCTAGTCTCCTCCTCCTCAATGGCTGCACATGCATAGAGGGCAGCTGAAACTACTGCTGCTCCTTCAGCTGCTGTCACTAGATCAACGGACTGCCCATCTGAGCACGCAGTCTAGAATCAATGGCCACCACTAAATTGCCTGCCCTCCTTGATATTCCCTTTAATTCTCTGGAGTCCAACTATTGGCTTCTTTGTTCTGTCCCATCTTGAGTTCAGCTTAGAGCCATTGAGCCTTTTGTACTTTTTGTTCTGAAGTCTGTAACTACCCTTAAATTAGGGTCGTCATGAGCGTCTGTCTGGGGGCTCGACCTCGGCAGGTTCCCACCAGTTCAGCCCCTCGGACGCCAGTCTGCGAGCAACTCCTCATGCCCGACTGGGTGCATGCCGAGTCGGGCAAGCACGGCGGTACCCGCTTCTTGCCTGAGTGGCGATGGGAGGATGGGAAGCCTTCCCATCCTGCTGCTGAGAGCAACTGCACCCCTCTCTGCCAGTGCTCAGCAGAGAGGGGCACAGTTGCTCTGGGTGGCGGCGACAACAGCAGGATGGGAAGCGAGAGGGAAGCACTGTTTGCCTCTTGCTTCCCATCCTGCTGCCATGAGCAACTGTGCCCCTCTCTGCCAGTGTTCAGCAGAGAGGGACGCAGTTGCTTGCAGCGGTGGCAGTGACGGCGCTTGCCGGGCTCCTGCAGGCCACCAGCCATCCCATATTCCAGCGCGAGCTGGGTCCAGCAGCGGGCAGGGATCTGGTGAGTGGGTCGTGGGGTGGACTCAGGTGAGTACTCACAACCCTACCATGAATTCGGACATTCTGCACATGCTTTGACTATGTGACTCAGCTTGGACAGACTTGCTCTTGCCCAGCTAAGGACAGACAAATTTGTCAGGTTTGGTTTCTGTAAGTTTTTCATTCTTACAATTGTAAATTGGGTTTGTCCTGTACTTTGAGAATTTTTTAAAAATGCATGAAAATTTGTATGCATTTTTGTGTGCATTTCTCCAAATGCATGCATTTTTGCCATTTGCCCACATTTTTGTAAGCGTTTTTCCTAATATTATGCATTTTTACAGCAGCCCATATGCAAGGGGTTGATAGACTAAGCAAGGCTTCTTTGCTTCTGTAAAATACTAAAACAAAGCTTGCATTGTTCACTCCTCATTGTTGTTCTCAGGGTAATTTTCCACATTTGGACAAGCTAATCTCCCTGCTTTGTTGAGCTACAGTGCACGTGCTGTGGGCACACCACACCTCTGGGAAAAGTCCCTATATTTCCCTGTTGGTTGGACACACGGGGTTGCATGGGTTTGCATGCACGTATGGATGAGTATACGCAGTAACACACTTGAGAATTTGAAATATTAGACTCTGCTGTCAAATGCCACCCTCAAAGCCAAATTTTAGTGCTGCCATTTTTGGTAACATTTATGGTAACAGCAGATTTTATGGTCACCATTTCTGGAAGATTAACTATGTTTGAATTATGTGTGACATGCTTAGATGATAAAGAATAAAAACAAACCGAATATAACGATAACCGAAGGGACATATCCCCAAAGAGATCCTATATGTCAAGAGAAACTGTAAACGCATTCTGAAAGCCATCATTTGATTATTGTGAAAAGCCAAACCTGTGCTGTAGATGTTAGTAAGAAGTACTAACAGATTTATACAGTACCTGAAGGTTGGTAATTAGTCTATTTGGCAAACAAGAAAGCAGAACATTGGAGAAATCTAATCTGGAGGAGAGCAAAATGTGAATGAGCTTTCAAGGGCTGGGGTGGGGGGAAACATGGTGTGTATGTGTGTATTTAAATTAAAATAATAATGAATGATCCTCCGAGTTTCAGTATAGATTCATCTAATGACCAAACAAATACTGAGGTAACCTGGTGACTGAAGACCAGACAGAAACACATCCAGATTGTTTTATCAGCTTGGCTGACAATTTAGTCATCATCAACTCCAGATCAAAATGCATTATTGTGATGGCTCTGACTAATTTGACCCTGAGGCAACACTGAGAAGACAACAATAACAATGATAAACCTCAGTTGCTCTCTCGGGAAAATGAAGAGTAAGCACCAAAGACAGGGAACAATTATCCCTGGAAACAGGGGAAAGTGTGCCTAAAAAGAATCCTAAATTCTATCAAGCAGGCTAGCAAAGTCCCCAAAGCATTCAAAAGTGATGTTAAGGTCTACTGCTTACATGGTTTGCTAAAGTCAACAGAACAAAATAATGGGAGGTGACAGTTTTTATTCATTCATTTATCACATTTATTTCATACCCTGCTTTTTTTCTGTAAGGATCTTGAGGTGGTGTGTGCAGGGCTCTCAGCCTGATCAGAGACTAACCTGATTCACTTCAAACCATGCCTTGGAGGTTTGCATCTATGAAGTATGCAAAATGAAGATCCATGGTGCAATTCATGATAAAATGGTCAACATCTAAATACGTAACCATCTTGAACCCTATTTGGGCATAATACACCACATGATCACAATCATGTCAAGAATGAGAGTGAGGCTGCATTAGCTGACACCCCCCCCCATGTAGTTGCATTGCCATTGACCCTGTTTCCCAATCAGCTATGCATTTAGGGGACCATCTGAGGAGGGGAGACAGCTGTATGTGCATAAAGTTCCCTTGTGATCTGGAACCCTGTGCAATCCAGGTTCTAAACCATGGAGGGAGCCTTCATGAATAGAGCAGGCTCCTTTCTAATGCATGGACAGCAAGGGGGCAGAGCAGCAGCAGGAGACTGATGTGGGGGTGGAGCGATCAGGCAAGGCCTGCTATCTTCCTCCATGCAACTGTAACCATGTGGTGGATAATGCCTGAATAGGGATCTTGACTTCCCTCCCAAACCAACTGACCTTCCTTTTCTTTCAACAGCAGCTCTCCATGCTATGTGGTTGAGTGGGGATGGGGAAGAAATGTGTTCAGTTTGCATTTTAAGGCAAATTTACTGCAAGCACTATGTGAGTCAAACTTGGTTTATCCTTTGAAATTCACACTTCTCCCAATTTTGCAATGGATTTCTCCAATCAAAACATGCGTGCAACAACACATATATTCGGGGAAATCACATTAAATCACTGTACTGGGAATATTACTTGCAGAACATGTGCAAAATGCATACAGAAATGCATGTATTAGGGGAAATGTACACAGAACTGCTTACGAATTTGCCAACACAGGGAAAACTAAATTAAGATTGGAGACGTTCTCCAAGTATGAGACAAACCAAACATAAGATTGGAAAAACAAAAAATGAAGAGAAACCAACATGGACACATTTGTCTATCCTTACTTTGACACTGAAGAGAGTTTCAGAAGTAGCTTGTTATGTGTCATGGGGATGTGTTGTCCCAAGGTGAAAAAAAAGTTTTAAAAAATCCATGGTGAAAGTAGTAGCTTTTTGGATGTTGGCTTGTATTGGGAATGTTTCCATGTAGACAGTGGTAATGATCACCTGAAGCTGTTCAGACTACAGCTGTGCACAAATGGCTTCTCAAAATTAACCACCCTATTTGCAGTCAGGGAACCTGGGGGGACAATTTCATGGAGTTTCTCTAGGGGGAGGATAAATTCTCCAAAAATTTCTTACAAGTTGAGCTCACCTTCGGCAGGTGTTGTAGCACAACTTCTTCTTTTTTCCCTAAGGGTTTTCATGTGTGCTGCCACTGCAAGTGGCAACAGCAGCATCTGTATTGGAAGCCAGACCCCCATTTTGCATCCTTCACAATGCAAGTGTGAGGTGGGGCAGTGTCGTATCTACCTTCAGCGAAGAGGTGGAGCTTGTGTTCTATGAAAATCTGTCCTTCAATTTCCTGAAAGTTTCTTCTCCCATGAAGAAGGATTCCATTTTTCTGCTTCCTTCTCAAGGCCTTTTATAATTTATTTTGGTGGTGTTTTTGAGCTTACCTAATCACTGCAAAGTGATTGAGGATGCTGTGTGTGTTTTACCTTTCTCTTATATATCTCCCCATTGCTTTGCAGCCTCCCAGCTGCCTGCACTTCCTGATCTGAAAAAGCCCAATGAGAGGAATTCATAGAATCATAGAATCATAGAATAGTAGGGTTGGAAGGGGCCTACAAGGCCATCGAGTCCAACCCCCTGCTCAATGCAGGAATCCAAGTCAGAGCATCCCTGACAAATGGCTGTCCAGCCTCATCTTGAATGCCTCCAGTGTGGGAGAGCCCACCACCTCCCAGGTAATTGGTTCCATTGTCATATTGCTCTTACAGTCAGGAAGTTTTTCCTGATGTTCAGCCAGAATTTGGCTTCCTGTAACTTCAGCCCATGATTCCGTGTCCTGCACTCTGGGATGATCAAGAAGAGATGCTGGCCTTCTTCTCTGTGACAACCTTTCAAGTACTTGAAGATCTCCCCTCAGTCTTCTCTTCTCAAGGCTAAACATGCCCAGTTCTTTCAGTCTCTCTTCATAGGGCTTTGTTTCCAGTCCCCTGATCATCTTGGTTGCCCTCCTCTGAACCCTCTCCAGTTTGTCTGCATCCTTCTTAAAGTGTGGTGCCCAGAACTGGACACAGTACTCCAGATGAGGCTTAACCAGTGCTGAGTAGAGGGGAACTAGTACTTCCCGGGATTTGGAAGCTACGCTTCTATTAATGCAGCCTAAAATAGCATTTGCCTTTTTTGCAGCCACATCATATTGTTGGCTCATATTCATCTTGTGATCGACAATAATTCCTCATGATGTCTTCCCCTGTTCTTTAATTGATGTGCGGGAAGCCAAGGAAGCTACAGGCTGCTGGAGACTATTGTACAATGAAAAACATGACACTTGTGCATGATCCTCAGCCATGTCCTAAGTGAGCAGCACAAGAAACCACCCCACCCCATGAGAATTTCTCTGAAATGTTCTTCTCCTTGGAATTTCTGTTCAAAAGCAATTTCTTTTCTATCAAATTGAATGAGAATGGTCAAAAAAGATGTGGAAGAAATGTTCAGCACAGCACTAGTTCAGACTGTGAAGTGAATAAGGGGGGAATGAATAAGGAATCAGTCGCAAGTAGGAGAATTTGTCAGGCTTCTATGTGCAAAGAGAATTGTTGGACTTGAAGTGAAGCTCCCATCAATGAAGGGATCACCTTGGGGTCCATTACTGCACAGCACCTGTGAAATGCTATTTTGGAGGTATAATCTGTTTTACTACATGAAATTACTCAGGTGTGATACTGCTTGAACACTTAAGGCTGTCTCACACACCTAATGGAAAATAAAAATCTTTATCTCTTTAGAATTATACAACCTGTCTTCTTTATTACCACAACTGTTACACTTCTCTCCTCAAGAAGAACCCTCAAAGCCCCATCAAAAATTTGTACGTTCAGGGAGGGGTGGGGGATACAAAATGTTTTTTACACACTTCAGGTCTGGAATCATAAGAGTCAAATATTCCAGGTTTTCAACAGCTGGCTTATTATTGCATTTGAGCCATCTCATCCTCCCTGAATTGGATCAAATTTTAAGACAGCTTGCAGCTGTTAGAATCTGAGAATGAACACAAAGGGTTATTTGTTTTCCTCAAAGTGATTTATCCATAGATCAAACTAGATGTGATTGTAGGTGTGTTTTTAACACTAACACTAACATGCACACGCACACAAAAGTGAGAGAACTGTAGATATATATACTGTATATGTAAGTGGTGTTAATATACTTTTATTTTCTACCACTGTTGCATACATTATTCTAAAATAATGCATGCAACTATGCTGGACCCATAAAGAATATAACTAGTGCTTCTTTTTTCTGGTGGAACTCACCGGATCTGAGTTCCGGCACCTTTTCTTCTTCTGATGGATGGATAGATAGATAGATAGATAGATAGATAGATAATAGCGTTTGTCCACCATTTTAATGCTCTTCATTACAATTTAATTGCCATCTACTCCTGAAGAAGCATAATCCAAGAGTTCCAGACCTTTTTATCCAGACAAAATGCACTGAATATAACCAAGGTAATGCAGAAATGGTGAACTAAAAACTTTAGGAGGTGGAGCGTATTCCTTCATTGAGTTCATGCCTATCATGGCTGTTGGCTAGGAATGTCAGAGAATTCCATGACAGATCTCAGTGAGGCTGAATGCCAGTGCATTCAGCCCCCCGAAATCCATCGCGGAACGAAGCCCCCGCCCCCCCAACCCACGAAAGGCATGCGGGATGAAAGTCCCCGCCGCCCCCAACCCACAAAAGGCGCACGAAACGGAGCACTTACCTGCTCCTGTCCAAGCTGCTTTGCGAATGGCGGCTGTCCTGTGGCCGCCATTCACTTCATCTTCATAGCCAAGATAGGCTATGTAAATACTTACGTAGCCTATCATGGCTAACGCAGGGATGCCATTTGCGTATTGGTGGCTACCGCCATTTGCGTATGCTGGGCTTTTCCCCCCTGCCGTGATAGGCTACGTAAATATTTACGTAGCCTATCATGGCTCAATACAGGGATGCAAATGGCGGTGGCTACGACAGCCGCCATTTGCCTCCTTGCAGGGCTGTCCAGCAGCCGGATGTCTGGCTGCGGGCGGCTAGAGCTGGCTGGTGGCTCTGTGGCTTGGCCGCAGAGCGGAGCCGGCTAGGCAGGATTCCGGGGGTTAGGACCAGATCGCCTCCCCCCATCGAGGATTCTGGGGGGAGGGATGGAGCGCCTCCCCCCCACTGCAGATTGCTCGGCACGGAGCCAGGTAGGTGTTTCCTACATCCCTACTGTTGGCTAGTCATTATAAGTGAGAATGAAACCTCTGTGTTCAGAGACAGTATACTTCTGATTGCTAGAAGATGGGGACAAACAAAATATGGCCATCGCTATCATGTCCTGCCTATGAAGTTCACAGGAGCATCTGGCTGGCCCCTGCTGGAGACAGCATACAGGGCTAAAAGGAGTTTTTGGCTTGACCATCTGATCCAGCAAGACAGTTTGTATGGTTTAATGTCCTTGTCTAAGCCAGGAAAAGTCTGGTGTGTGTGTGTGTGTATGTGTGTGTGTGTGTGTGTATGCAAATTCCTGCCATGGAGGGTGATAATTTAATATGACTAAACTTAACCCTTTTCTTCCCTGCTTCAGTCATGAGGGGAAACCCACCTAAGAAGTTGTTATTTGCCAGTGGCGATTTCCTCCCAATGCAAATAGCAGTTTCAGAGGGACAATTTTTGTCAGGACCAGAGTAGGGGATGGAAAGTCAAACTCCTCCTCCCCACCTGCTGTGATCCCTATAATTAAGATGACCTCCACCCAGCAGCTGCAATTTCCATTTAAAAATGCACACATTAAATATAAAGACCTGCCACATTTCAGCCACGGCTTGTTTCAACCTGTATGTTTGCCCTTGATGGTCTCCATAAAGCTCTTGCTTTTAATGCCTGTCAGACCTGCCAGGTAGCTGCTGTAGTCTGACTGCCCCAGAGTAGCCACTTGCCTTGTCCTCGGTGCATCCCCCCCCATACACACACTGGGTGGCTGGATCTGGGAAGCCACCATTTGAAATTTCCCAGAACCCCTCAGAGCATATAGTTAAGGAATTCACTACCACAAGATGTAGTGCCACTTAGGGTGGCTTTAAAAGGGGACTGAACAAATTCCTGGAGGAACAGGCTATCAGTGACTACTTAATGGTTATATGCTACCTCCAGTATCAGAGGCAGTATGCTTATGTGCACCAGTTGCTGAGGAACATGGGCAGGAGGGTGCTGTTACACTCATGTCCTGCTTGTGGGTTTCCCATGGGCAGCTGGTTGGCCAGTCTGTGAACAGAATGCTGGACTAGATGGACCCTTGGTCTGATCCAGCAGGGCTCTTCTTATGTTCTAATGCTACATCAGGTGGTCTGGAGCACTGGGGGAAATATTAAATGATAGCTTCCTAGCCTGCTGCTAGGTAAGCCCATGGCCAAAGAGGACACACTGAGAACGGCCTTTGACCTAAGGAGGGGAGCCAACAGCGACTTTGGCAAGGGCCCTCTCAAGTCTGCCCTGGAGATGACACTGCTGCCTGCCTAGGGCTGCAAAAGCAGAGCGTTCTCAAGTATCTGGCAGGCACAGTGAATATTTGGTGGTGCACTACCATCAGATTGGTGGGTCACAACTTGTGCAGTTCTGAGCTAGATAATTAAAAATGGAAAATGAGCTACTCTGTGGTTATGACTGGTATATTTTACTGGTTAACTGTATTATATTTTATAATTTTTAGGTTCATTTGCTTTGGTTTTTTCATCATCATCATCATATCATCATCATCATTTAATTTCTTTGCTGCTTTTCCACAAAATGTGCCCAAAGCGGCCAACGAAACAGCAGTACAACAACAACATTTATAAAAGGACCTCATTACAACTGTAAACAACTCATTTCACTGATAGTAACATAACGTTTCAGATTAGTTACAAAATAGGCAAAATCAAACATTGCAACACAATATCAGTTATTATCTCTCAGTAATGTGTAAACCATAGCCCAATAGACTAAATCTTTCCTGTGCATTAAGGCTTTAATAGACACTACAAACTGCAACAGCTATGCCAGGAAAACAAAGTTCAGAAAATAGCAGCCAGGTTTCTTAAAGCCTGCAGCAGATCTCTCCCATGCCCCACTCTCTCATGCTGGTGAAGTTATCAAGGCTCCAACAGAGACAAGGGTGGTGGTGTTCAGTCTCTTCCCCTGTGCTCTGGATGTTTCTGCTTTAAAAAAAAAAAATCACAGTTTTTTTCAGCCAGTAAAGATTCTCAGACAAAATAAAACAAAATATACTGGATTTCTTTTCATATATAGCTTTGCAATCAGGTTTCTTGGAAGACAAAGGAGGTTGCTGAACAGAGACAAGCTTGAATTCAAGAAACTGGGCATTCAGTTCCACTCAAGCTCTGGGGCTTGTGGCTTTCAAACAGCAGCCCTGCCTACTGAATGGCAAACTTCTTTTTTTAAAAACCTTTCAGAAAGAATGTGTGAGAACAGGGGTCTAATATTCAAAAGGAGAAGGATAAGATTCCTGTCAGCATACCAAAAGTAGCTCTTTGGATCCCTGCCTACGTTAGGTGGTTTCAGTTGTTGTGGCAAGAGAATAGATTTTATTTATTTACTTTTTGATTTCCCACCATTTATCTGTGATTGAGCTCAAGATGGTGTGCACAGAATTTCCCAGACAGTATCCAGCTCAGGCGCTGGCTTGGACCCAGATCTGCATAGCTTCACCAAGATGGTTGTATCATATGCCTTCAGAACACAGAAATGAAGGCCAGGAAGCAAGCAGTTGCTCAACTGCTCTTGCATGTCCACGAATGTTTTGGGAACAGCAGTTCTTCTGTACCAGATTGCTAACCACAACTGAAACTGAGAGGATGTTCAGAAACAGGCTGTGGTATAGCATGGACCATTAGCATATCCACACTAAAGAACATAAGAGCCAGGCTGGATCAGACCAAGGGCCCATCTAGTCCAGCATTCTGTTCATGCACTGCCAACCAGATGCCCATGGGAAATGTACTATGGTTGGGTTAGCATTATGTTTCAGTTCAATTTTGATAAGAATTTTCCAAAATGTGCAAAGTTTTCCATGTTTGGGACAAAAATAATTTGAGATTATTTTTTAATTGAATATAGGAGAAATCAAAATTGACAGATTCATAGAGATGTACAAAATGCACTTACCTTTCCACGGATTATGTTTATGGTGGGGGGGGAGGCGTTCTGTCCCTCCCCCCGGAATCCTTGATGGCCGGCTGTGCTCCGCGGTGGCTCCGCGGAGCAGCCGGCCAGGCCCAGGTCAGAGCTGTCTGCAGCCGGATTTCCGGCCGCAGAGGGCTCTGGGTAAAAACAAAAACAAAACCCACGTACACAAATGGCGGTGGCTACGGATGCCACCATTTGCGTTCCTTATTTTTGGTGTCTTAGTCTACGTAAATATTTATGTAGACTAAGACGGCAAAAATAAGAGGAATGTAAATAGCGTAGCGGGCACTATTTGCATCCCTTTTTGATTCACCATTTTAGCCTACATAAATATTTACGTAGACTAAGACACCAAAAATAAGGAACGCAAATGGTGGCATCCGTAGCCGCTGCCATTTGCGTAAGCGGTTGTTTTTTCTTTTTGTTTTACCCAGCCATGATAGGCTACGTAAATCTTTACGTAGCCTATCACGTCTTGAAAAAAAAAACAACCCCCCCCACAAGTCTGCAAATGGTGGCAGCTGCAGCCGGTCAGAAGACTAGCTGCCACAGACGCCGACGCCGCCACAGACACTGCCGCCTGGAAGATCCGCCCCAGGTAAGTCTCGTCCCGGGGGGGATACATGGGGGGGCGGGGGGGGGCAGGCCATTCCGCCACAGATTTCAGGGGGCCGAATGCACTGGCATTCGGCCTCCCCGAGATCCGTGGCAGAATTCTCTGCCATCCCTACAGATTCATGCATCTAGGCCCAGGGCTTTGAGTGCTTAGCTCTTAAAAGTCTGGGTTTGAATCCATGTGTATCCAATCATGTTAGTGCTTAATTAGGCCTCCAGTGCCACTACTTTTATTTTCCTGACAGGCTATATATGGCAGGCAGGTACATGATGGTCCTCTCCATGCTCAGAATAACTGTTCCTACTGAATTTGTCTTGTGCAGGTGGTAGGGATGTACGAAAGTTCTGCCACGGATCTCAGGGAGGCCGAATGCCAGCGCATTCGGCCCCCCGAAATCGGTGGCAGAATGGCCCGCCACCCCCCGTCACCCCCCGGGACGAGACTTACCTTGGGAGGATCTTCCTGGCGGCGGCGGCTGCGGCGGCGGTTCGGCGGCCGGTCTTCCGACCGGCTGCCGCCGCTGCCATTTCCAGTTTAAAAATACCAAAGAAACATGACAGGCTATGTAAAGATTTACATAGCCTATCACGGCTGACTTTAAAATAAAAAACGCGCGTACGCAAATGGCGGTGACCATGGCCGCCGCCATTTGCGTTCCTTATTTTGGCACATCTTAGTCTATATAAACATTTGCGTAGACTAAGACGGCGAAAATAAGGGGAACACAAATAGCGTAGATGCTAAGCTATTTGCGTTCCCCTTATTTTCGCCGTCTGAGTCTATGTAAATGTTTACGTAGACTAAGATGTGCCAAAATAAATAATAACAATAGTCTAAATAAAAAAAAATAGTCTAAGACATGCCAAAATAAGGAACGCAAATGGCTGCAGCCGTGGCTGCTGCCATTTCTGTATGCGCATGTTTTTTTTTTTAAGTCAGCCGTGATAGGCTATGTAAACATTTACGTAGCCTATCACATTTTTTAAAAAAACCTAGCCATGATAGGCTACGTAAATCTTTACGTAGCCTATCATATTTCTTTGGTTTTTTTAAACTGGAAATGGTGGCGGTGGCAGCCGGTCGGAAGACCCGCTGCCGCCGCCACTGCTACAGCCGCTGCCATTCGCGTCCCTGCTAGCCAGTGGCCGGATGTTCGGCTGCTGGTGGAGCCAGCCGGTGACTCTGCAGAATCGCTGCGGAGCACAGCCGGCCAGCCAGGATTCTGGGGGGGGGAGAAACGGAGCGCCTCCCCCCCCGGCGAGGATTCCGAGGGGAGGGACGGAACGCCTCCCCCCCAACCATAAACATAACTCGCGAAAGGTAAGCACCTTTCATACATCCCTAGCAGGTGGCTGAGAATATTGCTCCACTACATTTTTGATAAGAATTTACCAAAATTTACAAAGTTCTTTATGTAGGGAAGAGAGCATAGAAAACACCGAATGCAGGGGAAAGTGAAACAATCTGATTTGCCTCAGATGTGCAAACCCACCCCGTCTGGGATTGGAAGGCACCCACTGAAGCACCACCCCCACTTGAGCCCCCCCCCCAGACCCATGCTCGAGCCCCCACAAGCTCGGCAAGCCACCTGCAGTCACCCTGGGTCCCATCTGGTGAGTGCCCACCATTTTGCCTACCTGTTTTTTTTACAAAACAAGGGAGCTAAAAAATGTGCATATTTAAATATGCACACATTTGGGATGGGAAAGCTTCATCTATGCAATATTAGAGGCTTTCCCGACCTGAATATGCACATATTTAAATATGCACATTTTTTAGCTCCCTTTTTTTTTTTGTATAAAAACCAAGTTGGTAAAATGATGGGCACTCTCCCGATGGGTCCAGGTGAGCGTGAGGAGCATCCAGAAGGGCACAAGTGGGGGTGAGCGAGGCCAGGGTCTCGGCAGGTGCAGTCCTGGGGTGCAGGCAGTGGGGGGAGCCCAACAGACTCCTGGTCCCAGTTGGGCATCCACGACATCCCTAGATTTGCCCATCCTACTCACAACTTTTGGCTAAGATCTAAAGAGCTCCCAAATTAGATCTTTGTACCAACATTTTGGGGTGGGTGGGTGGGGGGACTCATGTATTTGACTAGCAGCCTCTCCATGCCACTGCAGTAGGGCCTACTGCTCAAAGAAAAAAAGCTTGTAAAATTATAGTGAAGACTAAAATATGAAGCATGAGAACTTGCGATGCTTTAAAAGGCAAATTTCCAAACTCGTGCATGTGAAATGGCCTCAGGCATTAGAAGTTTGGCAATGATTTATGCCTGTTCACACTTGCATTTTTGCCCTGCATCAAATAGCATTGTTAATTCTTTGATGAGAAAAAAAAAAGTGGTTTCCTTTGATCAGTTTGGGCCTCTGAACAAAAGATTTCCCAAGAAGTATAATAATTTTGTATACATAATACATCTAAAAAATGGGGGTGGGGGGAGAATGGTACGAGGAAACATGATGGAAGCAACTTCAGCTTCATTGGCATTTTATACAGAAGCAAAAAGATATAGGGATGTGAAACAGAATATAAAACAGTACTACAGACCATGGCCTATATTGTTCTCTTCCCAAAGCAACACATTCCTAATATATCATGTGCTGAGTTGTGTCTACCGTGACAGAGTTCAACTGATTAGAACATGGGTTGTTGAGAGGCAGAGAGGTTCAATGGGTAGAGCTTCAGAAAATGGCAAATTTGGAAACCATCCACTTCAACTTGAACCCACCTTCATATTCAAAAAGCAGAGGCTTTGTGCCTCCCATTGGCTTGCATGGGGAATTTTAAAAATGGCTACAACTTTTTTTTTTCCTGTTTGTCAGAAGCAGGTAAATTTGCATAGTAGCCACTTAAGAAGGGATGACACCTTCCAAAGGTCATAAAAATAGATGCAGTGTTTTTTGTGCTACACACCTTCATATTTTGATGTTGTTGTTTTTTAAAGGGAACTACCAATAACATTTTAAATTATGTGGCAGAACTGGATGAAATTTGCAAGGGATAGTTGCCCTTTCTGAGTGGCTCAGTCCTGGCAGGTTTCAGATGAACAGGTGCAGGGGATTTTGTTGAAGAGCAGCCTTTATATTTTGATGGTATCCAAAAAGAGGATGTGCTTATCCCTCTGTGTTCCTTGTGGACCTTTCTTCTGAAAATGGAAAACAGAATAGAGGTGGTCCTAAGTAGTGTTTTGCCAGAAATTTTGGTTCTTCCATTTTTGGCATTATGAGGGTGTGGAGACAAAGGAGGCTGGGAGAGGTGACAATTTTGGAGAATTTTCTCCTTGGGGTTGGGGAAAAGGTTTCCACACACATTTTTAAGTGTAGGCAGTTCTTGAAGGGTCTTCTTCTTCTTCTTCTTCTTCTTCTTCTTCTTCTTCTTCTCCTAAACACCTCCTGCACTTTCAGGAGCCCAGGATTCTTCCTGGGTGTCAGGAGCACCCTAGCAGCCTCTTTCAGTAGACTCCAATAGCCAACTCAAGACACAGACAAAAGGATTCTTTTCAAGGCTTTAATCCTTTTACAACTTAATGACTCTTTCAGATGCTAATCACCAGTGACTAAGCAAGGAACAGCAGAGAAGCCAATGCTCCGAGTAGGCAGTTGATCCCCATTTGAAGGAGAATCACTTGAAGACCCTGAACTTATGGGCTAGGGAGAGATCCTCCCTCTTTCCCTTGGGTCCACGGGAGGCAGCCATTGCTTGCACACCAAATGAGCACTACACCTCCTTTCCGCGCCCTCCATCGCTCGTCGATCCCTGCATCTAGCAAGCCCTGTTCCCGCACTTGCTCACTGCTAGGATCACTATCTATCTCAGGAATGCCAGCAGGAGGAATCTCTGCCAGCTGCTGTGCCTGTGAGGGATAAGCTGGCTCCTCTCCCACGGATTGCTGATCCTCCTCAGAATCAGAACTGCTCTGGGGTTCCATCGGCTCAGTTTCCACTCTGACACTGGGATCCTGCAAGTGCAGGGGGTGTTCCTTAAAAAAAGAAAATAGAAAGAAGATCCCTAAGAATCACCTACACTAAAAAAAAAAAGGATATGTGGAAACTAGAGTTGGCATGGGAGTCTAAGGAGGGGGTGGAGTCTGATGAACTTCCCCCCATCTGGCCTCCCTGACCCCACTCACCAAGCCATGGGGTACTAACAGACCCAGCCATCAAGCACTCTAGAGCTCAGCAAGCAGCTGGGAGCAGTGCTGAAGACTCGTCCTGCCTCTGCCAGTTGTCAAGGAAGCCCTTGACAACCGGCATGGGCAGGATGGGCCTTGGTGCAGCCCAAGCACTCTCATCCTGTCCTTCTTGGGAGGAGAAGGCTAGAGTGCTTAGGGTGGACATGATGCTGAGGGATCCAGCAGTCCAGCCCTTGTGCACATAAAGCACAAAAGCTTCATTGCCAGACTCCTTGGCGTACAGAGGAGGGACAGCTTGCATGACTTGGTGGGTGGGTGGGGTGATCAGGGAGGCTTGCCAAGCAGATCTGGGCTGTGCAAGCGGGGGGGGGGAGTCGTTGAGCTCCCCTGCACCTCAGACAGAGATGAGTCCATCCATCCCTAGTGGAAACCCTGTTCCCCTCCCCAAGGAGAAAATTCTCCAAAATTCTCCCTGTCCCTGTGAATGAGGCACAAAAATACAATACAATACAATAAAAAGCCTTTTTTGCAGGGAAAGGAAAGTTCCCAAAAATAGGGGGCAGAATTTGGCACAGCACTAGTCCCACATAAAAAGAAAACTGTGATATTTTAGAAGGATAGGCCCAGTGGCTTGGGGAGTCCACACATTGGGAAGGAGTTGACTGATCCACTTCTCCTTCCCTCCCACTCTGTTTTTTGGGCAGTATGTATGAAAATGCCACACATCATAGAGGTGTTTCCAGGAAAGAAACCTGAATCAGAAGAACAGGTGCAGGAGCTAGGAAGTTAAGATGACTGAAAACCAGTTTCAGGCTTCTTTCATAGCGAAGCTTGGTAGTGTTGGAAGAATGTCAGCCTCACAGACTAATCCTTGCCCTCCCCCAAAGCACAGTGATTGGAAAGCCCCTCATAAAATGTGCCCTGTGAATTGAAGGTGGACCTGTCAATCATTCCACTCTACTCCCTCCTTCTCCCTCATCAGCGATTAAAGAAACAAAAATTTCCTGGTGGGACATTGAATCCATTTTGGGTTTCAGTTTGAACCAGCCAGAACTCTAAAGAGGCTGGTTTGTGCTAGCCTCTTTAGTGGCTGGCACAAACAGTGTCTGGCACACAGTGTCAAACCTATTTTGGGGACAGGGTGCAGCACCTTGGATAACTTCTTTAGAGTTCTGGCTGGTTCTGACTGAAATCCAGAATGGATTCACAGCCCTACTCTGAAACCGAAGCCACCAGCCTCCACTGGAATGAAGTTCAGATTCGGTTCTGGACACTTTAGAGGGAAGCCGTCTTTGGCTTGGGAAGTACCAGAAACTGTCTGAAGGGGTCCCATTCAGCTGAAGCTTCGAGCTTCAGTCGAATCTGATGCACGTCCCTAGTTTCATTGTCTTTGGCTGATTTGGCGGACAGGCAATGTATTATCCCCCTACCCCATAGGTATACATAAGAAATGCATTAGTAGACCATGGGTGTGTGTGTGTGTGTGTGTGTGTGTGTGTAATTTATGGGTGAAATGTGCTTGTTCCTTGTTATATGCAACATTGTCATTATTATCCACTTCAGTGTTGTACTAAGTTGTCTTTTTAAGCTTTCTGATATTGAAAAGGTTTTGCTCATATCTGTATCGCACAGGAAGAACCATATTCTTCCCTTGCCATTTTCCCACCAAGCTCTAACAACAGCCAGACATGCAAAGTGTGTATTGAACTCTGTTGATCATTGAAGTCAATAGCAGCTCCCCCATTCATCCCTATGTGGCACTATTTGACATAGTTAGGCTTGTAGCTTGTTAATCTTACCAAACTGTTTTGCATCCACAGTTGTTCATGCTTTCTTTCCTATATCAATTACCCACTTCTTTTTCCTGTCACTGAATTATAGGTGTAGGTTACATAATTCCCACCCCCCTGCAGTTTCTTCAGTGGGGGAGGAATGTTCCATTGTTTATTACCTTGAATATTGTTCATCAACTTGCACTGGCAAATACGAAAGGACCATCTACTCTGGATCTGTGTCACCTTTTGCATGAATTTATTCTTAAGTCCATCTCATTTTCGCATGAATCTGAAATTCTTTTTTTAAAAAAATCTGCTTGAAAATTCTCATTTATATTTAAATACATCTTTTTGAAATTTTTGTTGTTTATTCGTTCAGTCACTTCTGACTCTTCATGACTTCATGGACCAGCCCACACCAGAGCTTCCTGTTGGCCGTCGCCAACCCCAGCTCCCCCAAGGTCGAGTCTGTCACCTCCAGAATATCATCCATCCACCTTGCCCTTTGTCGGCCCCTCTTCCTTTTGCCTTCCACTTTCCCTAGCATCAGCACCTTCTCCAGAGTATCCTGTCTTCTCATGATGTGGCCAAAGTACTTCAGTTTTGCCTTTAATATCATTCTCTAAAGTGAGCAGTCTGGCTTTATTTCCTGGAGTACGGACTGGTTTGATCTTCTTGCAGTCCAAGGCACTCTCCGGATTTTCCTCCAGCACCCCAGTTCAAAAGCATCTATCTTCCTTCGCTCAGCCTTCCTTATGGTCCTGCTCTCGCAGCCATAGGTTACTACGGGGATTACCATTGCTTTCACTATGCGGACCTTTGTTGTCAGTGTGATGTCTCTGCTCTTCACTAGTTTATCAACTGTCCTCCCAAGAAGTAAACGTCTTCTGATTTCCTGGCTGCAGTCAGCGTCTGCAGTAATCTTTGCGCCTAGAAAGACAAAGTCTGTCACTGCCTCCACGTTTTCTCCCTCTATTTGCCAGTTATCAATCAAGCTGGTTGCCATAATCTTGGTTTTTTTGAGGTTTAACTGCAACCCAGCTTTTGCACTTTCTTCTTTCACCCTCGTCATGAGGTTTCTCAGCTCCTCCTCGCTCTTTTTGAAATACACATTTCTAAAAACATTCTGATATATTTTTGAGCCCCAAACAATTTTGAGCAAACTTTGGAAAAACATGCAAAGTGAAAGATAACTACATTCTGATCTGCACATCAGTCCAGGAGTAGCTGTTAGAATGCTGGACTGGAAACCACTCAGAGAACTTTGGAACCACCTAGAGAGCTTCGGAACCATCCAGAGAGCTTTGGCTATTGGGAGGCATAGAAATATAATAAAGATATATATATATATATATATATATATATATATATATATGTGTGTGTGTGTGTGTGTGTGTGTAAACCTGGGGAGACCTGGGTTCAAGTCAGCACTCAGCCGTGAATCCTGCTGGGTGACTTTGGGCCAGTCACTGACTCTCAACCTAACCTACTTTTCAGGGTTGTTGTGAAGATAAAACGGAGAGTATCAAATAACCCACCTTAAGTTCCTTGGAATAAAAGGTGAGATATGGATGTAACAAACAAATAAATTAAAGCCAAAAGACACATATTGGCTGCATTCAGATGTAATGCCAAACCATGGAAATGCCAAACCATGGCTTAGCATTACAGAAACAGGCCTAGCCTCCTATGTGCTTATATACTCCCTTCCTCTCCTCTCCTCCCTCTGGCCAAACCATAGGAGGATCTGAAGATTTTGCTTCTGTCAATTAAGCACAGTTTAGCATTATGCCTGAATTGAAACTATGTCTTATCTTAACTGTGGTTTATTGAAACAAACCAGCTTCATAAAGTACAGTTTGAAGTTGGCTTCTTTCAACAAACCATAGTTAAGATTAACCACAGTGTATTGGGTTTAGATGATGCAGTAAGTTGTGGTTAATCAAAATGGAAGGCAGAAGATTCTAAACTCCTCCTTGCCGCTGTGTCAGAGGAGGAGGGAGGAAGAGGAACATAGGAGCCTGGAATTTACCTAGGATCATTCCCTTAATTCTTAGCTATGGGTTAGCAGCACTACATCCAAACCAGGCCAACAAAGAAAATGCAGAGAGCATTTGTTCACAGAGTAGGGATGTACGGACTGTGTAAAATCCACCCCATTTGTGTTTCGCAGATTGTCAGGTGCCTTTTGTTCTCTTGACTGCACACAGATGGATGCATTTTTTTTTTTTTTGTCATGCAGAAAAATACGGAAATAATTATGTAAGTATTTGCATAAGAATTTACATAGTTTTCCTTAGTATGTATTATTTATCGTATTGTCCCCATTCCATTCAATGTTTCTTCAGCAGAAACGTACATGTTTTCCCATGAATTTATATGCATACATTTTGGGAAAGTGAAAAAAATCACCCAGAAGTCCACAGACTCTGCGCAGCGTGTGGGGTCGCTCTGCAGTGGATTCCGCAGGTCAGATGCTGAGCTCATTTTAGTTTGTCTTGAATTTCTCCAGCATCCCTAACACAGAGTGCTGTACATAAAACTGAAATCCTGCCAAGCAGTTGTTTGCCCTGACCACAAGAGTGGTCTGGGCAAAACTAAACCAGCTCCCACCCCTCCCAAACAGCCCATTGGTGTTGTTTCAGCTTTGTTTAAAGGGCTGCAGAGGTCAACTCACAGTGGTTGCAGGTTCTTGGATAACAAAGGGGAATTACGACTGCTTATGTGCAGCACCTGATTATGTCCATCAGTAGAACAAGGAGTGAGGTGATTTGGGGCAATTCCTCCTCATCCCACAGCCTCCCCCCACCCCCACCATTTTCTGGAGAATTAGTGGATCCTTTGGAACAGTGAGGAAGGAGGCCTAGGGGGCTGCAGGGTGGGGGATTTGCTGTTAATGGTTTTCCTCCCCATTTTGCTGACAGAAAATTCCACTAGATCAAAGAGCTTCCCATCAACAAAAT
The DNA here is from genome assembly GCF_057233095.1 of Heloderma suspectum. NCBI lineage: Eukaryota > Metazoa > Chordata > Lepidosauria > Squamata > Helodermatidae > Heloderma > Heloderma suspectum. The sequence continues at coordinate 303,822,804 of NC_139460.1, read as the reverse complement.
GACACCATTTGGATACAACCCAGAATAGGAACAATTACAAATAACCATGGTGTCACTAAGTAAATACCCCAATCTGTACAACATTTTACACAACAATACAAATGAACTGACTTAATCCAACTTCTTAAAATTAAACAGAATCAAGAAGTTAGTTTTTCTAGGCCTCAAAGCATACCGCTCTGGGGATTAGGTTATAAAACAAAGGAGAATATTAAAAGAGATTTTGATGTTACACTCAAGAAAATAAAGTTAAAAAGTTGAAAGAGTTCATAAGTATAAATTGCACAGCAGCAGATGTAGGGTTTTTTAATGAATAAAATATTTTTGTGAGAACATCTGGTTCTTTTGAAGAGGCTCATCAGTGCTCTGACAAAAGGAAATGAGAAATGATCTATGCCACTTAACTACCTTGGTTTTGATGTGTTGTCATATCTGTCTGACTTTTCTTTTTGCCATCAGACCCTGGACATACTTTCTTTGAAATTTCTGTGCTTTTCTTTATCCCGTACAGAAGGTTCCTGAAGGAAGGAACACTGTGTAATGCCAAGCAAAAAAAGGCAATGGTTTTGGCACCTTGGAAAGAAGATTTTCTTGCAAGTTTTTAAGAAACAATTACAACCAAATATAAAGGAGAAAGTAGAAATAATCCACTATGATCTGGTGACAGTTGTCGAGCATAGTGATGACCCCTAGAGGGGGCAAAAAACCACCCTATTCAGGTGTTCAACCTGTGAAGAACCTAAACATGTGAGGAGAAAGAGTGCTCTAGCCCCAGCTCTTCCTCACACATTTCCATCGCCCTGGACTCATGGAGGGTGATGGTCTCAAGAGGAGAGCATCCTGTATCCATAGAGGCTTGATGAGTTTTGGATGCCCCCCCATGACTTCAGCCCATTTTCCATTAACTGACCTGACTCAGTCTGCAGCAAGTTGTTCTGTGGTTTTCTATTCGTGCAAATTACAAATTGTGCAAATTCACAAATTGTGCAAAGCGGCTGCAATTTGCACAAATTACACAAATTGCAGGTACAATTTGTGCAAATTACACAAATCTCTATTGCACAAATTTCAGCCCCCCCCCAATACAGCAATATTCCTCCAAGTTCAGGGGGAAATCTGCAGCTCAACTTGCAAAAGCAAGCCAAGTCAGGTAGCCAGTGGAAGTCCATTGAGCCCCAAAAGGGCTATCCAAGAGATGTACATCCATAGATACGGGAGACTCTCCTCTTCAGACTGCCATCCTCCATGAGTACAGGGTGATGGAAATCCATGAGGGGGCATGGGTAGGTCATTCCTTCTCCTTGCATTTTACTTTCTAGACAGATGGAATGCCTACTTAAGAGAATACATCTCCCTCAGGTTAATCCCCCACCACTTACCAAATTGGATGGGTCTTATGGGAGTTGTAATCCAAAATATTTGGAGTGCACCAGGTTGTCTGTCCCTGGACTATGGTGTACAGATAAACTGGTAGGATGTGATGCTCTTTAGAACAAAAAGATGAATACTCTGTATTCATGTATGTATGTATGTATGTATTTTAACATAATTTGCATATTGCCCAGTTAACAATGTCCTCTGGGCAGTCAACCAAAAATGTTTCTTTTTTTAAAAAAAACATACAAATAACCAACAAAGAGGAGTTTGAAAAATCAGACAGAATAAAAAACAACCACAGCACAGCAATAAAATCCGCAACAGCAAAACAGTTAAAAACAGTGAACATTTTATAGCAAACTTAAAATTCCTGCGAGAATAAACAGGTCATCATCTGGTGCTGCAAAGACCATAATATGGATTACAGATGAAACTCTCCAGGGACAGCATCCCACAAGCCCCCCGCCCCCTGCCACCCAAATTATCTTCTCCTTGATGCAAGATTTATTCACAAGATTTCTTCACAACAAAGAAGTTACATTTCTTGATATGAAATTGTTAGGGGTGCACGAAAGTCACTTACCTGGTCTCGCAGCTTTTCCTGGTGGGGGGGAGGCGCTTCGCTGCTCTCCCCGCGAAGTTCAGGCTGGGGGGGGAGGCTTCCCGCCTCGCCCGGCTGAAATTCAGGCCAGGAGGGAGGCTTCCCCCCTCGCCTGGCCGAAATTCAGGCCGGGGAGGAGGCGCCTCGCCTCGCCCGGCCGCGAAATTAAAAGTTAAAAAAAAAAATGCCCCCGTGATAGGCTATGTGACGATTAACGTAGCCTATCATGGCTAGATCTGCAAAGTCAGCCGTGATAGGCTACGTTAATCGTCACGTAGCCTATCACGGGTGACTTAAAAAAAAAAAAGCGCATACGCAAATGGCAGTCCCCATAGGGAGCTGCCATTCACGTTCCTTATTTGGTCACTGTAGTCTACGTAAATCTTTACGTAGACTACGGCGAAAATAAGGGCAACGCAAATAGCGTTGCCCTTATTTTTGCCGTAGTCTATGTAAAGATTTACGTAGACTACAGCGACCAAATAAGGAACGGGAATGGAGGCTCCCTATGGGGGCCGCCATTAGCCGTACGCGCTTTTTTTTTTTTCTAAAGTCACCCGTGATAGGCTACGTGAAGATTTACGTAGCCCATCACGGCTGACTTTGCAAATCTAGCCATGATAGGCTATGTTAATCGTCACGTAGCCTATCACGGGGACGTTTTTTTTTTTCTTTTATTGGAATGGCGGTGGCGGCAGCCGGTTGAAAGACTGGCTGCTGCTCCTGCCCCGGACGAAGACCCGGCGAACCGCCGGCTGGACCCGCCGCCGGGAGGGACATTCGCCAAAGGTAAGTCCCATCCCGGGGGGGGTGCGGGGGGCAGGGGGGGTGCGGAGAATTTCTCCCCGAAACTTGTTCGGGGGGCCGAACACATTGGCACTCAGCCCCCCGAAGTTTTGGGGAGAAATTCTCCGCCATCCCTAGAAATTGTGCCCTAGAACAATTGTGCCCTAGAACAGTTGGCCATGGAACTGATCAGAGGGGAGGTGACCTTGGATTTAATCCTAAATGATATCACCCAGGACTTAGTATGAGATGTAAATGTTGTTGAACAGACTGGAAACAGTGCTATCAGCTTTAATATATATTTAAGAGGAAATTTGTCCAGGAAGTCCAACACAGTCACATTTGACTTCAAACAAGAAACCTTCTCTAAAATGAGGGAATTGGTGAAAAGGAAGTCAAAAGGGGGAGTCAAGAGGATTAAATCCCCTCAGAATGCTTGGAGATTACTCAAGACCACAATAATAGAAGCCCAGCTAAATTGTATACCACAGGTTAGGAAAGGTAGCACCAAGTCCAAGAAGTTGCTGGCATGGTTAACGAGCAATGCTAAGGGAGCTATTAGAGAAAAGAGAGCTTCCTTCAGAAAATGGAAGTATTGCCCAAGTGAGGAAAACAAAAGGGAGCACAAGCTTGCACAAAGGAAATGCAAGCAGACAGTAAGAGATGCAAAAAAGCATTTTGAAGAGCATATCACTAACAACATCAAGGCCAACAATAAAGAATTCTTTCAATATATCAGAAGCAGAAAAACAACTAGGGAGGCAGTTGGACCATTGGATGACAATGGAGTACTGGAGGAGGACAAGGAGACTGCAGAGAAGCTGAATGCATTCTTTTCATCCGTCTTCACTGCAGAAGACACGGGACAGATATCTGTACCTGAACAAATGTTTTCAGGAAGGGAGCCTGAGGAACTGAGGCAAATAATGGTGACAAAAGATGAAGTTCTCAACTTTACTGATAAATTGAAAGCGAATAAATCTCCAGGCCCAGATGGTATCCATCTTAGAGTTCTCAGAGAGCTCAAATATGAAATTGCTGATCTTCTAACCAAAATATGCAACATGTTGCTGAGATCACCCTCTATACCAAAGGACTGGAAGATGGCCAACTTAACACCAATTTTCAAAAAGGGATCCAGGGGGTATCTGGGAAATTACAGTCCGGTTAGCTTAAATTCTGTTCCGGGTAAATTGGTTGAAGGCATTATTAAAGATAAAATTAGCAAACATATAGAAGGACAAGTCCCACTGAAAAAAGAATCAACATGGCTTCTGCAAAAGTAAGTCCTGTCTCGCTAGCCTTTTAGAGTTCTTTGAGAGTGTCAATTAACATGTAGACAGGGGTGATTCAGTAGACACTGTTTACTTGGACTTCCAAAAGGCTTTTGACAAAGTCCCTCACCAAAGACTCCTGAGCAAACTTAGCAGTCATGGAATAAGATGAGAGGTCCTCTTATGGATCAGGAACTGGTTAAAGAACAGAAAGCAGAGAGCAGGAATATTTACGTAGGCTAAAATAGTGAATCAAAAAGGAATGCAAATAGCGCCCACTATGCTATTTGTGTTCCCCTTTATTTTTAGCCATTTTAGACTACGTAAATATTTACGTAGACTGTTACGGCAAAAATAAAGGGGAACGCAAATAGCGTAGTGGGTGCTATTTGCGTTCCTTTTTGATTCGCTGTTTTAGCCTACATAAATATTCCTGCTCTCGGCTTTCTGTCCTTTAACAAGTTTAAATATTTACGTAGACTAAGACGGTGAAAAATAAAGAACACAAATGGCGGCCGCCGTAGCCGCTGCCATTTGCGTACGTGTTTTTTTTTTTAACCCAGACATGATAAGCTACGTAAGACGAGACTTCAAATGGTGGTGGAGGCAGCCGGTTGGAAGACCAGCCGCTGCCACTGCTGCCGCCGCCACTGGAGCCGCCAGGTAAGTCTCATCCTGGGGGAGGGATCTGCGGGGGGGAGGGGGGGAAGGTCGTTCTGCCATGGATTTCAGGGGGCTGAATGCATTCGGTCTCACTGAAATCCATGGTGGAATTCTCCGCCATCCCTACCATTTGTGTTCCCTTTTTTTCTCTGTTTTAGCCTACGTAAATATTTACATAAGCTATTACGGTGAAAAAAAAAAGGGGAATGCAAATAGCGTAGTGGGCGCCATTCGCGTTCCTTTCCCCTCCCCCTGCCGTTTTAGCCTATGTAAATATTTATGTAAGCTATTACGGTGACAAAAAAAGGAACGCAAATAGCGCCCACTACGCTATTTGCATTCCCCTTTTTTTTCACCATAATAGCTTACATAAATATTTATGTAGGCTAAAACAGCGAAAAAAAGGGAACGCAAATGGCGGCCACCGTAGCCGCTGCCATTTGCGTACAATGTTGTTTTTTTAGCTTGCCGTGATAGGCTATGTAAATACTTACGTGGCCTATCATGGCCTCCGCAGGGACGCAAATGGTGTCCCTGCGTTAGCCGTGATAGGCTACATAATTATTTACGTAGCCTATCATGGCTATGATCAGGAAGTGAATGGTGGCCGCAGGGCGGCCGCCATTCGCAAGTCAGCGCGGACGGCAGCAGGTAAGTGCTCCGTTTCGCATGCCTTTTGTGGGTTGGGGGGCGGGGGCTTCGTTCCACCATGGATTTCGGGGGCTGAATGCACTGGCATGCATTCACCAAGATCCGTGGCAGAATTCTCTGACATCCCTACAGAAAAGGGCATCTAAAATTAGGGATGGACTTCGGGGACAGCCCTCCTGTCTGGGTTCTCTGGGCACCTGCCCAGCCCCTGCCCCCTCTTGCTGGGCCTCTGGGCTGCCCTTGAGCCCCCCTCCACACTCTGTAAACAGCCCGCTACTTACCCTGGCCTGTTCACCTCTGTCCCAATCTCCATGTTTTTAAGAAACATGGCAATCAACAGCCCATGCTCATAGACTTATACACAACATAACACTGTGAAACTAGAGCCTATGGGCAATTCACAGTGCTTTTTGCATATAAGTCTATGGGCACAGGCTGTCGATGGCCATTTTTCAAAAAACATGGTGATTGGGACATAGACAAATGGGCCTGGGTAAGTAGCGGGCTGCTTACTGAGCGCGAGAGGGTGTTCCAGGGGCCAGCGAGCAGTGGGGAGGGCTCGGCAGGCAGAGCTTGGCGGGTGCAAGTGACAGTGATCTGGCAGATTTGCAGACCAAAATGGGTGCCTGCGACATCCCTAACTAAAATGATCAAGGGGCTGGAGCATCTCCCCTATGAGAGACGGTTCCAACAGCTGGGATTATTTCGCTTGGAAAAAAAAGAGGGTAATGGGAGACATGAGAGAGGTCTAGAAAATTATACATGGTGTGAAGAATGTGGATTGGGAGAACATTTTTCTCCCTCTCTCGAACTACTCGAACCTGGGGTCATCCTACGAAGCTAATTGGTAGGGATGTACGAATTGTACTTATGCCGTTCTGCTTGACTTCTGCAGTTTGCATCCTCTGTCCCGTTCCACTGGCTGCAAGTAGGGGTGCACGAAACCCACTTACCTGGTCTCGCAGCTTTTTGCGGTGGGGGGGAGGCACTTCGCTGCTCTCCCCCCGAAGTTCAGGCCGGGGGGGAGGCTTCCCACCTCGCCTGGCTGAAATTCAGGCCGGGGGAGAAGCTTCCCGCCTCGCCCGGCTGAAATTCAGGCCGGGGAGGAGGCGCCTCGCCTCGCCCGGCCGCAAAATTAAAAGTAAAAAAAAAAAACACGCCCCCGTGATAGGCTACGTGACGATTAATGTAGCCTATCATGGCTAGATCTGCAAAGTCAGCCATGATAGGTTACGTAAATCGTCACGTAGCCTATCACGGGTGACTTTTAAAAAAAAAAGCGCGTACGCAAATGGCAGCCCCCATAGGGAGCCGCCATTCGCGTTCCTTATTTGGTCGCTGTAGTCTACATAATCTTTACATAGACTACAGCGACCAAATAAGGAACAGGAATGGCGGCTCCCTATGGGGGCCGCCATTATCCGTACGTGCTTTTTTTTTTTTTTAAAGTCACCCATGATAGGCTACGTGACGATTTACGTAGCCTATCACGGCTGACTTTGCAAATCTAGCCGTGATAGGCTATGTTAATTGTCACGTAGCCTATCATGGGGTTGTTGTTGTTTTTTTAGTTTTATTGGAATGGCGGCGGCAGCAGCCTGTCGAAAAATCGGCTGCCGCCCCCGCCCCTGACGAAGACCCGACGAACCGCTGCCAGGACCCGCCACCGGGAGGGACATTCGGCAAAAGTAAGTCCCGTCCTGGGGGGGGGTGCGGGGGGTGGGGGGGTGCAGAGAATTTCTCCCCGAAACTTGTTCGGGGGGCCGAACACGTTGGCGCTCGGCCCCCCGAAGTTTCGGGGAGAAATTCTCCGCCAACTCTAGCTGCAAGCCCCCGAAATCCTCTGGGTTTTTTTTCCGCCTCAGAAGTTCCTTAAATAAATCTGCAACAGCCATCGAAAAATACTCTGTGCCCAACAGCCGCCCATCCCATTCCGCCATCCCACGAAACACTATTCTTCGTAAATATTTACGTAGTTTCCGTTGGCTGGAATTGACCCTATGTAGCTTCTGCTGCACTCGCCATTGTTTGTTGTGATTGCTTCCGTATTTTCTCCCTAGGGGGGAATCCCCCCGTAACTTCCACCACATTTGCCATTGTTTGTTGTGATTGCTGATGTATTTATATTTTCTCCCTTGGTGGGAATCCCCCCGTAACTTCTGCTGCACTCACCATTGTTGTGATTGCCTTGGCCAGAACTTTCCCGTTATTTTCATAATAGTTTATGTATTTTTTTTCATTGCCACCTGGAATGTTTCCTGCCCTCTGTGCACTCCCCCACTGTCTTGTTTTCTCAGACAGGGACAGGGGCTGTGATTTTATTAATTTCTGTGTATTTGTGCTTGATGTTCCTCACATTTACTGGTGTTGTTAACCTCAGAAAAACATCTCCCAAATAAAAAAAAATGGGGCTGCAGCTCCGGTTCCGCAAAATCTGTCGTCAACTTCCTGCTAACTTCCTGAATGTCATCTGCATCTGCGCTTGCATCTGCATGGTGATTTGTGGATGGAGTTCTGTTGTGTGGTGGTGGTTGTGTGTTAGTGGTGGTGCTTATTGGATTTGCTTGTGTCAGTGTCGTTTGTGCATTGTGGTGTTTTTGTCTGGTTTGGTCTGTGTGTGTGTGTAGTTAAGTGGTGGTTGTGTGTGGCTGTCTGGTGTGTGTGTGTAGTAGTGTGTATTAGTGTGGCTTCACTAAAATGGCTGCACCAGTGCTTGGCAGGAGGTGGGACCATGAGGAGACCAAGGCCCTCCTCATTAACATTAGGATCAGCGAGGCGGTGGCAGCGCTGTTTGGCAGCTGCTCCTGCTGCAATGAAGTTTATTGGGGGTGGATAAAGAGGAGGATGGAGCGAGCAGGCCACCATGGGATGATGGGACAATTACAGTCCAAATGGAAAGCGTTGAAGCAGTCCTTCATCAGGCAGGGGATAGCTGCTGCTGAGAGGAGGGCACCACTGTCGAACCCACCTGCCTACTACTGGTGCATCCATAGAGTGTGGGTCAAGGCAGGTCAGCCCCCATTTTTGCAGAGGCACATGCCTGGTAAGTTATATTTATCCCATCCCATCGTCAAGCTTAACTAAATATGAAAACAATGATGTGTACCAAAAATGAAGCTATCTGTTTGTGGTCTCATGTGGAAACAAACAAATCCTGACATTTAGCCTGCAATCCTATGCTTGTTGAACTTGGACAGAAAAAGGTCCCATCTTCTTCCAGCCACTTTGGCTGGTTGAAGAAGGGATGCTGGGAACTGCATTGCTTTTTCCTGTACAATCATATGCATAGGATTATGCGGGCCTGGCTACAACTCATATTACAGACTGACACACTGTCCATCTCCAGGGAAATGCTGCTGCTGCCGGTCTCTGCACAGTGCACACAGGGGGACTGGCACCAGCCCAGCAGCAACAGGACCAGCCTCTCGGTGTGTGCATGTCATCCTTCTTCATGTAGTGATTGCTGAATTTTTGCACCCCACCTTTCTACCAAGACATTGGTACTCAAGTCAACTCATGAGCAAGTGTTCATCTGAGAGCTTGGAGATCTGGGTATAGTCCACTCAGCCATGGAAGCTCACTGGGTGACTTTGGCCCAGTCAGAAAGCCCCAGCCTACCTCAGTGTTGTTGTTGTGAGCTTTAATAGTAAAAGTGTTAAACTAGGAGCTGGGAGATCCAGGTTCTAGTCCCCACTTGGCCATGGAAGCTCACTGGGTGACTTTGGGCCAGTCGCAGACTCTCAGCCCAACGCACCTCACCGGGTTGTTGTTGTGAGGATAAAATGGAGAGGAGGAGGATAATGTGAGCTGCCTTGGGTTCCTTGTGCTAGGAAAAAAGGTGGCATTTATGCAATGCATCAATAGAATAAATAAATACCATGGCATTGCAAATGTAGAAATGGGGTGACTAGAAGTGCAATCCGGGGCATGTTTACAGAAGTCCAACAGTCTCCATCATGCCAAAATGGTCAGTACTGTATAATCTGCCTCCCTAATTATCACCTCATCATTTGACCTTGTGGTGGGAGGACTAGGGATGTACGAAATTCACTTACCTTTTAGATGGGTGACATTCGCGGTGGGGGGGAGGTGGTCCGTCCCTCCCCCAAAAATTCTCTCTGGCCGGCTCCTCTCCACAGACATTCTGCTAGGAATGTATGAAATTGACTTACCTTTCACGGAATTTTTCACTCCGTCCCTCCCCCTGGAATCCTGCCCAGCCAGCACCACTCTGCAGCAGCTCCGCAGAGCAGCCGGCCAGGGCCGTCCACAGCCAGTTTTCTGGCCGCGGACGGGCTGCTGCGGACACAAATGGCGGCTGCCGTAGCAGCCGCCATTTGCATCCAGCCAGGCTGCCATGATAGGCTACATAAGTATTTAAACCCAAAAAAACAACAACCAGCATATGCAAATGGCGGCGGCTATGGCAGCTGCCATTTGTGTTCCCTACTTTTTGCCGTTTTAGCCTATGTAAATATTTACATAGGCTATTACGACAAAAGAAGGGGAATGCAAATAGCGTAGTAGGCGCTATTTGCGTTCCTTTTTTTTCGCTGTAATAGCTTACGTAAATATTTACATAGGCTAAAATGGCAGGGGAAAAGGAATGCAAATAGCGCCCACTATGCTATTTGCATTTCCTTTTTTTTTTTGCCATAATAGCCTACGTAAATATTTATGTAGGCTGAAACGGCGAAAAATAGGGAACGCAAATGGTGACTGCCATAGCTGCCACCATTTGCATTCCCTTTTTTTGCCATGATAAGCTACGTAAATACTTACGCAGCCTATCACGGCTCCCGCAGGGACGCAAGTGGCATCCCTGCGTTAGCCGTGGTAGGCTGCGTAAGTACTTACGTAGCCTATCACGGCTATAGTGATGAACGGCGTGGCAGCTGCAGATGCACTACCTCAGTCTCCTCTATCTTCTGCATGGAAGGCTTTCAGATATTTGAAGACTGCTATCATTATCCAGCCCCTTCATGGATCACTGCCTTGTTGTGGCAAAGGGGCTTGCATAACTCAGTGAAGCCATAAGCTATGCTATGCAGGGCCACCCAAGACGGACAGGTCATGGCGGAGAGTTCTGACAAAATGTGTTCCACTGGAGAAGGAAATGGCAACCCACTCCAGTATTCCTGCCAAGAAAACCCCATGGAACATATCACAAGGCTAAAAGATATGACACCGGAAGATGAGCCACTCAGGTCGGAAGGTGTCCAATATATTGCTCCAAGGGGGGAAAGCTATGGCAAACCTAGACAGCATAGTAAGAAGCAGAGACATCACCTTGCCGACAAAGGTCCGTATAATCAAAGCTATGGTTTTCCCAGTAGTAACGTATGGCTGTGCGCCGAAGAATCAATGCTTTCAAACTGTGGTGCTGGAGAAGACTCTTACAAGTCCCCAGGACTGCAAGGAGGTCAAATCAGTCAATCCTAAAGGAAATCAACCCTGACTGCTCATTGGAAGGACAGATACTGAAGCTGAAGCTCAAATATTTTGGCCACCTAATGCAAAGAGAAAACTCCCTGGAAAAGACCCTGATGCTGGGAAAGATTGAAGGCAAAAGGAGAAGGGGACAGCAGAGGATGAGATGGCTGGATAACATCACCGATGCAATGAATATGAACCTGAGCACACTCCGGGAGAGAACGGAGGACAGGAAGGCCTGGCGTGCTATGGTCCATGGGGTCACGGAGTGTCAGACACGACTTAACGACTGAACAACAACAAAGAGCCAAGAGAATAAAACTGTGTACTTGTAGAAATCTATGAAACATAGCTTGGAAATGCGATCAATCAACATTACACAAGGTGCAGATGTAAGCTACTACTGCACTAGCTAGCACTGAGAAAACAACACATGACACAAGGTGCAAAAAAATGTACTGTACAGACTTCAAAACTCCACGAGAGTTATCTAAATGTGTCCTCACTGGTAAAAGTCTGAAAAGCATGGGGGAGGAGATATCTGGCTCCCTTGCAAGGTCCACTCCTTTACATCAGCTCTATTATACCACTGTGTGAGTCTCAGCACATACACGGCTGGCCCAAAGTATTTTGCTTCCTGAGGCAAAGGATAAAATGGCACCCCTCCATCCTACATAGAGCAATAGCTGAACCTTACTTGAACAGTGACAATGGGACAGCTTCTTCCACCACACCAGAGGACAACAAGCTGGCTGAGGAGGTACAAGGCAGTCTGAGGAGCACTCACAGTTCTTTGCCCCAACACCTTGCTGCTACCTAATGATAGGGCTGGTCCTGAGCTAGGGAAGGCGGAGAATTCTGCCACAGATTTCAGTGAGGCCTGATGAAAAAAAAACACATACGCAAATGGTGGCAGCTACTGTGGCCGCCATTTGCGTTCCTTATTTTTTGCCGTCTTAGCCTACATAAATATTTACATAGGCTAAAAGGGCGAATCAAAAAGGAATGCAAATACTGCCCACTACACTATTTGCGTTCCCCTTTATTTTCGTTGTAATTGTCTATGTAAATATTTACGTAGACTAAGATGGCAAAAAATAAGGAATGCAAATGGCGGCCCCCGTAGCCGCCACCATTTGCGTATGCATTTTTTTTTTTTAACCCAGACATGATAGGCTACGTAAATATTTACATAGCCTATCATGGTTGAATACAGGGACGCAAACGGTGGCAGCTATGGCAGCCACCATTTGAATCCCTGTTACCCAGCCGACGGATGTCCAGCTGCTGGTGGAGCTGGCTGGTGGCTCTGCGGAATCCCTGCAGAATGGAGCCGACCGGTAGGGATGGCGGAGAATTTCTCCCCGAAACTTCGGGGGGCCAAGCGCCAACGTGTTCGGCCCCCCGAACAAGTTTTGGGGAGAAATCCTCTGCACCCCCCCGCCCCCCGCACCCCCCCCCAGGACGGGACTTACCTTTGTCGAATGTCCCTCCCGGCGGCGGGTCCGGCCGGCGGTTCGGCGGGTGTTCGAGCGGGGCGGGAGCAGCAGCCGGTCTTTTGACCGGCTGCCGCCGCCGCCATTCCAATAAAAGAAAAAAAAAATGCCCCCGTGATAGGCTACGTGATGATTAACGTAGCCTATCACGGCTAGATTTGCAAAGTCAGCCGTGACAGGCTACGTCAATTGTCACGTAGCCTATCACGGGTGACTTAAAAAAAAAAAAAAGCGTGTACGGATAATGGCGGCCCCTATAGGGAGCCGCCATTCCCGTTCCTTATTTGGTCGCTGTAGTCTACGTAAAGATTTACGTAGACTACGGCGACTAAATAAGGAACGCATATGGCGGCTCCCTATGGGGGCCGCCATTAGCGTACGCGCTTTTTTTTTTTTTTAAGTCACCCGTGATATGCTACGTGACGATTAACGTAGCCTATCACAGCTGACTTTGCAGATCTAGCCATGATAGGCTACGTGAATCGTCACGTAGCCTATCACGGGGGCGTTTAAAAAACAACAACAACAAAACAATGGAGTTCGCGGCCGGGCGAGGCGGGAAGCCTCCCCCCCAGCCTGAATTTCGGCCGGGGTGAGGTGGGAAGCCTCCCCCCTGGCCTGAATTTCAGCCAGGGCGAGGCGGGAAGCCTCCCCCCCCGGCCTGAACTTCGCGGGGGGAGCAGCGAAGCGCCTCCCCCCCACCACGAACAAGCTTCGGCGAAAGGTAAGGGACTTTCGTCCACCCCTACCGACCGGGCAGGATTCTAGGGGGAGGGACGGAGTGCCTCCCCCCCATTGAGGATTCCGGGGGGAGGGACGGAGCACCTCCCTCCCCCCTATGAAGCAGATCCACGAAACAGTAAGTGACTTTCATACATCCCTATGAGCTGAGCACATACTTGGCAAATCCCACTGCCTTTTTCCGGAGTGCATTTCTGGTCCAACGGGAGCAGTGCCTGATTAGTCAGGCCCTGTTTTAAAAACCATCCTCAGAAATGTAACTGATTAATCAATTCACATTGCAGCTCTAGTTAAAAGAAATCAAGGCCAAACAAGACAGCAAACTATGATGAATGGCTTTGGAAACAAAGGAAGAACAAAACACTGCAGTGTTTTCCCACCAAAAAGGAGGTGTATCGTTTGTGAAATTATTGCAGTTCTTTTAAAGTGTTGGGGTTTTCCTTAGTACTGGAGTACCATATAACAGTTTAATAAATAGAAATATGTTGCCACCAATGAATATGAGTGAATGTAAAACAGTCATGTATGTTTTGTGGTGTTGAAGAAGAAGATCCTGCGGGGTAGTCTTCCCCAGATGGTTTCCTCCAAAGGTTTTGGACTTCAACTCCCATCAGCCCCAGCCGGCATGACCAGTGGTAAAAAATGCTGGGAGTTGTAGCCCAAAACATCTGGAACGCTGCAAGTTGCAAAAGGCTAATGTAGGGACTATTCAAATATTCAAAGATATTTATTTGTTTCCAGATATTTACAAGCACCTGTGATGACAGAGTCTTACCAGATTCATCCTTTGGAATTATGTAGACATCTTGACTTTCATTCTCTGGCTGCAGAGTCTCCTTGGGAACATTTTCATCTGCTTTGGAGACACTGCCCTTCCGCTTACCATCCCTGAACTTTCTTCCTCTTCCTCTGGAGTTGTGGCTGGCTGTGCCTGTGCCACTTTCTGTGGTGGTAATTGGTGGTGTGTGCTGCTTACAGTTGCAGGGTGGACTACTGCTGGGGCTGCTGTCACTGGTGGTCACACCTTGGGCTTCCTCCTCTTCCATCTCATTCTTAAAAGACCGTTGAAATGCAACCTCAGCGGTGAATGTTCTCGCCGGGCGTCCACGCCTCTTTTGAGTGCTGTATTGACTATGGGTTCCTCTTTTCTCCATGTTCACGTCTCTGGGCAGAAGGAGACATAAATGCATGTGGCAAAGCTGAAATCATGTGAACAGCCTACAATCGCAGATATAGTGCCATGTAAAAGTAGTTCCCCACCAATCCAGCCATCCAATGCTAACTAAATAGGGGCATATTGTACAGCAGATTAGGCTGAAAAGCCCAGGATGGAGTATGTAGTCCATCCATGCGGCCTGAAAAACACAAGCCTACAGTACACACAGGATGCTGGGGGATGGAGTCCTTCTCAGCAGGCCTAAACTCAGGCTGCTGGCCTGACCTGGCCTGGCTGCCCAGGCAGGCCCTCACCAGAATCACTCAGAAACACTAAGTACATAGGGGCACATGACTCTTGGAGTTGAAAAGCACATTGATTAATCCTGGAAAGCCCAGGAGGATGGAAGATGGAGTCCTTCTCAGCAGACCTAAACACAGGCTGCTGGAGGATGCCTTCCCAGTTCCCCCCACCCTGACCCACCCAAAAATCACTAAACATAGGGGCACATTCAGGTAAAGTAAACATATCAAAGAACATACCTTCACTGTAATAAAGGTTGAACTGCAGTGTCATAGAACAGGGACACACAGAAACACACTCCTTGCAGCTGCTGGACATGGGCACTCTGTCTGCAGCAGCAGTACCTCTGGTCTCTAGTCTGGACTGGAGCAACTGAGGCTGCTGGACACTCACACACCGCCGTCCTATGTGTGAAGGCAGGAAAAATGGTCGGTGAGTTCCCTCCCCTCAATGACGTTATCTTCCTGGTGGGGTGAGGGGTGGCCTGGAGGGATCTCGCTCACCTGACCTCACCTTCACAGACAATAAAAAAAAGATGAGGCTACATGCACTTCGTGACCCCATCCCTCCCAGCGAAAGAAAGCCATGTCATCGCAGGAAGCTGCGTATTTATTAAATACTTTCGTAAAATCCCTTTCTCTGTCTATTTCTTTCATTCCGATTTGTGAAGTTTCTTTCGTAAATACTTCCATAAAATTTTTGGCGGAGAAAAAAAAAGGGTCCGCGTGTGCTCCGGTCTGAGTAGACTGGGGTGCCCCATTCCGGGGAGGGTTCCACAGACCGGATGTGTCAGAATTCGATCCCATTTAACTTTTGGGCAGATTTCTGTAACATTCCTACTAATTGGTGGGAGATTCAGGACAGATAAAAGGAAGGACTTCTTCACACAGCACATAGTTAAACTATGGAATTCGCTACCACAAGACGTAGTGATGGACACCAATTTGGATGGCTTTAAAAGGGGGATGGAAGGAAAAGGCTATAAATAGCTACTAGTCCTGATGGCTACATGCTACCTCCAGTACCAGAGGTGGTGAGACTATGTACACCAGTTGTTAGGGAACCTGGGTGGGAGGGTGCTGTTGCACTCATGCCCTGCTTGTGAGTTCATGGTCAACAGCTGCTTGGCCACTGTGTGAACAGAATGCTGCACTCGATGGTCCCTTGGTCTAATCCAGCATGGCTCTTCTTATGTTCGTATGTTCTTAACATTTCCAATTATGGATATTGCAAACAAGATGCAGAAAAAGAAAAAGAAAAAAAAAGATTGAGTTGGCCAACTGCTACTTAACCTTTGCCATTAAATGTATGACTGCATTAAAAATATATATCCCGAAATAAAATTTTAAAAATCAAAATTTTGAATGTTCCTACATTTTGCATTTCTGCAACTTTTCATTTCAGCTCAAAGGAAGTTTGCTTTGTACTAATTCCGATGTGATCACACATCTGTTTTCTTGGTGCTCTCCCCTCCTTCATACAGTTGTAATACAGGATTAGCTGATTGCTTATGGGAGGTTAATTGTTTTTAGCTTTTAAATGAACAGGTGATAGGTTTTTGGCCTACTCTTCACTGTCCACCTGGTCGGGTGTGCTAATTAGCGCCTGCTGGCTGTCTCAATATTTGCAACAAATCATTTGGTCACCACAAGAATTGTGCTGGGAAAGAACACAGACAGGTAAGAAGAAAGGTAAGCACTCTGAGGCATCTTTAAGGTCATGCAGGACCCTCAAGTCTTGCCATTCAGTGTTATGAGACCCACAGGAGGGATACGGAAGCCCTTTAGGTCCAACTTGTTTCACCTACCCATTGTTGTGGGATTTGGGGAAGGAGCGACTCAAAAAGCACCCCCTTAGTACCTGAAAAGATTTTGCCAGTGGTGATCAGGTAGTAATCATCCTATCCTCAATTCATGGCTGGGTATGGCTCACCTTAATTCAAGGAAGGGATAGTTGTTGTGAGGCAGCTCCTGCATTATGGCAACCCCCCATAGGGTTAAGCTTGGGGCTTAACTGTTACAGTAAATAAAATGGTGATGCTAGTTAATGATACATGTCTCCTCTTATTATACATAGGGATGGCATGGGCACCATCCCTACATATAATAAGAGGACCCCACCCACCCACTGCCCTGAGCTGCACCCACTGAACCCCTTGCCCCACTTAACAAGAAAAAAAATGGCAATCGCAAAAATTTTCATATCTGATCTTATGCAAAATGATGCTGTGAATAGCCAACATACATAAGATTATAGGCGTAAATGGCCCATTCACACCTGTAATCTTGCATATATTGGCCATTCATGGCACCATTTTGTGTAAGATCAAACATGAGCATTTGAGTGATCACCATTTTTTCGCAAAATGATGATCGCAGAGCTCACTGGACAGGACCATGGTGAGTGCGGGCAGCTAGGTGAGCATGGGGAAGGGAGCTCAGGCCCAGGGGCAGGGGCTCAGTGGGGGCCTGGAGAACCCTGACAGGGGGGCACCTGGCCATCCCTAATTATATATTAAGAGAAATAATATAATAAATAAAATAAAATATTCTCTGTGTTACCACAGACACAGAAATACCATTACAGAACCAAACTGGGATTTTAGAACTATCATCTGGCCAAACCCTCTACTAATTCAATTACAGATACTTTGGGCTTTCTCAGAGAACTCAGATTTGCAGTACTTGGGCTACAATCCTATGTATGTCTACTCAGAAGTAAGCCCAGTTGTGTTCAATTGGGCCTATTCTCACGTACGTGGGTAGAGCACTGAAGACTTAAGGATCTTCTGTACTCTTGGCAAATTGGCCACAGGAGGCCACCAAAGAACTGGCATAGAAAAAGAAATAATAGATTTCATGTTTCAGTGTGATTTTTATGGATGTTCTGCAACCTTTGGGCTCTCAAAACCAATCTGTTCTTCTGCCATCAGGGCAATGTTTTATTCAGTTTATGAGAGCCATAGCCTAAGATAGTAGCATACAGTTCCATAACTGTCTTTGTAGACAAAAATGTGTATAAAAGAAATATAAATCAAAGATACCACTTGCTATCAACACTTCAGCCTCCCCTCCCCTCCCCTTTTTGTGAATGGCAGGCAATGCAACTGTCTCATTCTATAAATGCTCAAAAGTATCAGCACGCTGTTGTTGGTGAGTTAAGATTTAACACGAAATGTTATGTATGGCAACGTTTTTCATAGTCAACTGCAACTTATATCCTTTGGCATTTTATCACCTCTAACAGTAGCTATGGTCAACTTCAGTTTAATCATTTATTTTGGTGTTTTTGTATGAGAGCAGATGCTGCTGTAAGAGCTATGGAATTGCACGACTAAGAGCACAATCCTATTTATGTTTGGATGGAGAAAAGTCCTACAACTCCCAGGATTCTCCAAAAAGGACCTGGGGATGGTCTAGTCTAATCCATGCACAAAAGTAGTATCCTTCATACCTTCAAACTTTCAATATGTTAGTCTATGTCTTAGATTAACTGAGGCTATTTTAATGCTGTGAAATAAGGAGAGGGAACGGGGGATTAAGGTGTACTAACCAGAGGACAGGATTAGTGCTGGTTTAAACCCATCTGAGAAATCCATATAATAATTGTGATTCACAAAATGGATTCCTTTTACCCAGGTTTATAACCAATTTATCAGAAGCTCTGCATATTACATACTGGATGTATCACATAGCTCATGAAGGTTCTGGGGCATGTGTATGTGCTTCAATTGTTCTGCTTGATGGGACTTGCACGATTTTAGTTCTAGAGACAAAAATTCATTTTTGGTATATGAATATTTTTAGAGCTATTGGATTTGTAGTGTTTCAGTGTGCAAGAATTGTCATGATGTCACATTAAAGCCATACTGCAGTATGGGACATTGGAGGAATATTCATCACTTAACATTGGGCAGCAGCTTTTCATAGAAAGCACTGAAAATCAAAATTAAGATTCAGTGATACTGGGTGAGAGGAAATAAGGATGACACAGACTCAAAAACTACCCTTATATGTTGCTTCCTGGCTCAGCACTGGCACAGTCATCTCCTTAGGGATGTCAGAGAATTCTGCGACGGATCTCGGTGAGGCCGAATGCACTGGCATAGAAGCCTATGGATAAATGGGAATTATTCCATTGTTCCACCAGTCGAGTACTACAAGGAGCAAATTGCACAGCCCATTCAGCATCCATCTTCTGATCCATTCAATACATAACACATGCAGTCTGTGTTTGGGGCCAAACAAGCAGGACCGGACTTTTTTGCTGATAAGTGCTAATGCATTATATGGGACTTATCCAAGGAATTTTTGCAGACATTAAGTTTGATCCATATATACTAAGAGTAAATTAGGGATGTATGAGACATTTGTTTCAGTTTGTTTTAGATCAGGATTGCATCCAGTTCATACCTTCCAGATTGAACATGGACTTGCATGCAATTTGCAATCAAAGCTCATACAGTTCCAAGCTTGCAATGTGCTTTGCGGACCAACAAACAAACAAACAAATGTGTTTAACAGTCTGTGCACATTTCAAAAGTATGTACATTTCAAAATCGGTACATGTCAAAAATGCATACACTTCAAAATGAGTACATTTTTTAAAAATGTGCACAAATATACTTTAATCATGGGAGAAGAATGCATACATTTCAAAAATGCATACACTTCAAAATGAGTACCTTTCAAAAATGCATACATTTCAAAAATGTGCACAATTGATGCATTTATTTGGGAAAATAGGCATGGAAATATGTACGTTTTTTCATGTGAATTTTTTTTTTTTTTTAAATCCAAAGCTCATAATTTGATACGGACTCAGGTTGGAACAAGCTTCAAAATGGAATTTGATGGAACTTTCGTAAGCTTGACTTTTGCTAATTCACACATCCCTAGGTTAAATCCATTGAAATCCATTGGACTTAAGTTAGTGATTAGTGTCTTTGGGTCTACTCTAAGCATTGTTGCGTATGGGCCTACTCTAAACTTAGGTCCAACCCTTGCTATTTTACTGTGCTTTGAAGAAGCCCATTAAACAAACAATTGCTGCTCTGGAAGTTCAACCACTGACTTCATGGAGAAAAGGCAGACACTTTCCAAAGAAGTAAACATTTACTCTGTCATTAAGGATATTATGAGTAATCAAATAGGGGTGCTTGGAAAAACATGCACCCTGCTTTGAATATGTATGTATGTATGTATGTATGTATGTATTTATTTATTTATTTTATTGATATCCCACTGTTGTGTATGTGCCAAAAATGGCACTCAAGGCAGCTACTCACAAGTAGGTGCAAGTTGAGAGAAGGACGCTACTGTAGCTTGCTGCAAAGAGGCTATGAATAGAATCTGCTTGATCTGTACCTCAAGTTCCTGCCCCCAAGAAGGGCCATCCCAGCATAGCTAGGGGAGGAGGAGGGAAGGTGGCCGTGGACATTCCATTTCTTTTGTGGCATGTCTTTTCCCACCAAGCTGGGAGAACTGCAAGTCCTAGCATCTCCAGTGGAAATGTGACAGCGTTTGCATCAATTTGCACTGGCAGAGCCTTCTGTATATCTTTTGAATTTGGCTTTAAGCAAAAATAAGAATGTACAGAGAACATCCACTATGGTTACTTAAACTGGAGAAATGTGTAGAAATTCCAGAACAAAGACTCCTTCATTTTGGGCTCCTTTGAAATTCCAGTTCTTCACAAGTAGTATCAAGTCCTACACTGTCTGATGTATTTACTCATATTTTCAAATGATATGAAACACTACCATCCTATGCACATATACTCCGAGGTAAGCATTATTGAATGCAATGGGACTTACTTGGGGGTAAGTGTATATGAGACTGAAACAATTCCCTGTTAGTTTTGTATAGTTACACCAGGTTAACAATGTTTGATTATTATTCAGCAAAGATACATTTTCCATTACTATTGTTGAGGCCTTTGCCCACAGCATCCTAACTCATCTTTACAGTTCTTTAGCCAAAGGGAAACAATTTACATAAGTATATTTAAATAAACCAAAGAAGACAAAGCTGGGATGAAGTGAAAGGATTATCCAACAGCTCACATGACAGCAAATATTTTATGCAAATATGCATAACAGGAAAAAGAAAGAAAAAGAAGACAGAGTATCCATGGAACAAAATAAATAATTACTTTTCATCTTCGGAAGTAGCGAGGAGAAATAGGTGAGCAGCCCCAAAGAAGACATTCCTTTATGATTCTAATAAATAGATTGATCTGCCAAATAGATGGAAAACACTATTTAAATTAAAATTGATTGAATCCGTTTATGAAAAGAGCTCAAGTAAATTAAAGGCCTAAATATATAACTGTGTTAAAAGAGTGTAAAGATAGAAGAAGGAAACTCTTTAACATTAGAAAGTGCTACCTAAGTCATGTTTCTGGCAGGCTTTTCTCATTCAGTGGAGAAACAGCTAGTCCCAGCAAAGGAACTGGGCAACCTGCTACCATGCAATTTAATTCCTAGACTGGATACATGACTATGGAGAAATTAGGGATGTATGAAAGTCACTTACCTTTTCGAAGGGTGACATTCACGGTGGGGGAGAGGCACTCCATCCCTCCCCCCCAAATTCTCTCCAGCCGGCTCTGCTCAACAGAGATTCTGCGGAGCCACCGGCCGGGGCCACCCGCAGCTGGACATCTGGGCGCTGGGCAGCCTGCAGAGATGCAAATGGCGGTGGCCGAAGCTGCTGCCATTTGCGTCCCTGTATTTTGCCATGATAGGCTACATAAATACCACGTCAAAAAACAAAAACAAACAGTGAACGCATGTGGCGATGGCGATGGTGGCTGCCATTTGTGTTCCATTTTTTTTTGCCGTGATAGGTTACGTAAATATTTACATCGCCTATTACGGCAAAAAAAAAAAAAGGGAATGCAAATGGCGGCTGCCATAGCCGCCGCCATTAGCGTTCCCTTTTTTTGCCGTGATAGGCCACGTAAAGACTTACGCAGCCTATGACGGCTTCTGCAGGGATGCAAATGGCATCCCTGCATTAGCTGTGATAGGCTACGTAAGTATTTACGTAGCCTATTATGACTATAGTGATGAAGCAAATGGTGGCCGCAGCCACGGCCACCATTCGCAAGTCAGAGCAAATGGCAGCAGGTAGGTGTCCCGTTTCGCACGCCTTTTGCACACCTTTCGTGGGGTGGGTGGTTGTGGGCTTAGTTCTGCCATGGATTTTGGGGGGCCGAATGCACTGGCATTTGGCCTCACCGAGATCCGTGGTGGAATTCTCTGACATCCCTAGGAGAAATAGGACACTGTTTCTGAGGAGGGCAGATTGGGAAATGAGCTGTTAGTCACAAGTCCAGATATTGTTAAGGGGAATGGTGTTTCTATTTCAGTGCACCTAAAATAACTACTCATCATCAACAACAAGATGTCTATATAATTCATGTTGTACATATTCTCTTTAGTTCTGCTGTGGAAACAGTAGAAGGTTGAATCACTCAACCATTTTTGAAATGGAAAAGCCACTGCAAGGTGATATCTAGAGATATATGAGAGATTCACTGCATCAATTTATTTTGTACAGATTTACTTAACTCTCATGTCCTGGACCCAAACATGGATC
This sequence comes from Heloderma suspectum, assembly GCF_057233095.1. Lineage (NCBI taxonomy): Eukaryota > Metazoa > Chordata > Lepidosauria > Squamata > Helodermatidae > Heloderma > Heloderma suspectum. Next base: position 303,800,719 of record NC_139460.1, on the reverse strand, counting down.
TGAATGCAATTTGTGGATGGAAATCTTTATATTTCTGAGCTTGGACAACATTCCACAGAAAAACCCAAACATGCATTCAACACCATGTGTGCATTTGGAAAAAAAAAAATGCATACATTCCCAAAATGCACAGAAACACGCTTTAGTCAATGGGTGCATGAGTCCAAAAATGTGTATGTTTAAAAATGTACACAAAAATGTGTACATGAATGCATACATTGCAAAATGTGTACACATTTCTGTATCGATTTTTTAAAAAATAATAATTGCAAGTTCATGCTGAAATGGACAGAACATGTTTGACCTTAATAAACTGACAATCTTGGCAGGACTAAGACTGACAGATCCATCCATCCCTAGCTGACATCTGCCTTCAGTTTGTGCAGTGATTTGTGTGGAGACATGTGCTTCCCTCCACATAGTCATAATCACATACTTATCTCAGTGCCACATGAACTAGAAACCTAGAGATTTCCATGATAATCTGCAAACATGTGGGAATATTTTGATGAGACCATTTTCCCCACCAAAATTGAGGGGAAACTTTATCACCAGGTGTGTTTCCCTCATGTTGAATCCACTAGGGATGTACAATACTTTGATTTCAGTTCTCAAATCACTCGAAAATGCCCTGTTTGTAATCCTGAATGTGAATGGGAAGGGGAGCACACGTGTTCTCTGAAAATGTTCACAAATTCCAGAATTTGCATTCACAACTTTTGCAGTTTAAAAAATGTGCACTTTAAAAGGTCACCCTTTTAAAAATCCACATTTTCACACTTTTAGTCAATGGTGAACATTTGAAAAATGTGCACTGTTCCCATTGGACATGCACGCTTTCCCCATTCAAACAAACAAACAAACAAACAAACAGGGTCACAAATGGGAACTGGAGTGAGCTGAGCTGAGCTTTGAAGAGAATTTTGGTGTGCTTGAGCATCCCTGGTTCTCCCATCCCTAGAATCAAGGAAGGTTGGGTGAATCACTCCAAATATATCTTCTTTCCAAAAACAGCCCCATCTCCTGTAGTGACAAGGGAACTAGGTGGCTGACAGAAGTGACACAGATTATTTCTGAACAAAAACAGAAGGAAATCGAACAGGTGCTGGGGAGCCTTGAGGTCAAAGAATTAATCTGCTAGGAACAGCAGTAGCACAACAAAGGGGATACTAAAATAGATGGATCATTAATCTGCTTCTGTGTAGTTTGCACAGATCAACAAAAATCAGTGGCACTAATCCAATCCTCTTAAATCCATTTATGTCCAGGACTTCAGACACTAGTTTAATGAGCAGAAAATAGTTGGATCCTGTGCAGGATTAATTGGTTGTGCTGAAGAGAGCAGATTTCTTTTCAATGCTACTACATGTGACTTCTTGGACAGTCTTAAACAAAATGAGGGTCATGGACATTCCAAAGGGGGACAGCTGCGCTTCCGTTGGCATCACTGACAACATTTCTTATGGAGTCACGATGTATCAGTTTGTATTATTGGGAGTACAAGTGTACCTGCAACAAAATGTTGCAGTGTGGAGTGCTGCTGAGCACTCTCAGTCCTTGGATTGTTTTGGGGGGGTGTCCCCCCCAAGGGGTTTTTCCTAAATACTTTTTTTATATTCGTGCAAATCTTGAATTTCCTCCATGACTGGTGATATGGTGCTGGTCTCTCTGGTACATGGATGGTGCTGTTTTGGCTACAAAAAGGATCGGCACTCAGAGAATTGAGATCACTATTAGAAGTGTTTACACATCATAGGCTGGAGGAGGAGTAATGCCCTTCCTTAAAGTATTTTGCAAGAAGTACCTAACCTAAAAGAGTTACTCACCAGTCACAACAAGCCACATAACAGACATACAAACATAGGGACAAGACTCTGCAAGAGCCCAGATGGGAACCCAGCAAGTGGCATGGGTCTGAGATAGGGGCAAATGGTGGCCGTAAAGCAGCCATTTATGCAGGATTATGTGCGTAAATGGGCTATTTACACCTGTAATTCTGCATAAATGGCCCCTTTATGGCCACCATTTACGTAAATGAAGATTTATCAAAGAAGCCAAACTACCATTTTTATTTAAAATAGTGGCTTGGTGGATCAGTGGGGAGTGTTGCACTTACCCAACTTGGCACACCCAGAGTCAGGCGAGCATGGCAGTCTATGGCCTGGAGGCCCGGAGGCCGAGCAGGGGGAGTCTGCCAGACTCCGACCCCCTCTCAGACTTCCGCAACATCCCAATTTACAAAGAAGAAGAAGAAGTACTTAGCAAAGTACAAGAACAGAGAAGGGCCAGTTTCTGTAGTTAAGGCAGAATATATATAAATAACATAGGTAGAGTTCAGGAGCTTTCAGTGGAAATCAGTATTATCTGGAAAAGGGGATAAATTAGGGATCTCTGGAATCTGTGGCGGAACGGCCTCCTGCCCTCCCGCCCCCCTGCGGAATCCCCCCGGGACGGCACTAACCTGGGGCAGATGCGGCGGATTCAGCGGCGGCTCCAGCGGTGGCAGCTCCAGTGGCTGGTCTCCTGGCCGGCTGCGGCCAGGCTGCTGCTGCCACCATTGCCATCCTTGCAGCCGTGATAGGCTATGTAAGAATTTACGTAGCCTATCACAGCTAACACCCCCCCCATAAAACCCCCCAGTGTACACAAATGGTAGCGGCTATGGTGGCTGCCATTTGCGTTCCCTATTTTTCACCAATTTATCTTACGTAAATATTTATGTAAGATAAAACGGCAAAAAAAGGGGAACGCAAACAGTGTAGTGGGCGCTATTTGCGTTCCTTTATTTTTCTATCTTATGTAAATATTTTTAGTGGGCGCTATTTGCATTCCTTTATTTTTCGCCATTCTAGCCTACGTAAATATTAACGTAGGCTAGAACGACGAAAAATAAAGGAACACAAATAGTGCCCACTAAAAATATTTATGTAAGATAAATCAGCGAAAAATAGGGAACGCAAATGGTGGCCTCTGTAGCCGTCGCCATTTGCGTATGCTGGGGGTTTTTTTGGGGGGTAAATTCTTACGTAGCCTATCACGGCTGCCTGGCTGGACACAAATGGCGGCCATTACAGTGGCCGCCATTTGCGTCCGCAGCAGCCCGTCCACGGCCAGAAATCCGGCTGTGGACGGCCCTGGCCAGCTGCTCCATGGCCTGGCCGCAGAGCAGAGCTGGCCACCGAGGATTCCAGGGGGGAGGACCGGATCGTTTCCCCCCCATCGAGGATTCCGGGGGGAGGGATGGAGTGCCTCCCCCTCACAGCGAAAAATTCCGCAAACAGGTAAGTGAGTTTTGTACATTCCTAGGATAAACAGCTTGCATAGGCAGAAGGTGGCCATCACTTGGAACAGGCTGGAACACTGTAGGAATAACAACCAAAGGTGCATACACCTGACACGCCCTAATTGGGATTTCATCCATGTCAAGGGATTATGAATAAAATATATGGTTAATTGGCATTCAGACTGTTTCAGCTGTATCCTGAATGCAGTCTTAAATTCAATTTTATCCTACATCCCAGTATGTTGAGATGTATTGCATTCCTCTTTAAATTACAGTAATGATTTCTAATTTGCATCTATACATCTAAATTAGCATATTCACATTTTATGCAGATCGGTGTCCTCTTTGTGAGGGGATGCATTTCCTCTTTTTGGAGGGTGATGTGTAAGTGAACACCCTATTAATGGCAAGGATGGGGCTTACCACACCCTTTCTGGACCACATTTCAAAATATGGTAAGCCTCCAGAAGTCCAGTGGACCCCAGAATTCAATATTCTGGTTTCTGGATTCTGCTTTTTCTTTTTCTTTCCATGCTCACAATTTGGTGGAAGCAATAGGTAACACTAGCTTTCTAACTAGCACATTAGAGAGAGGTAGCTAACATTCTCCATGACATACCAGTTTTTTGGGGAAGTGTTTGTTCATTCATTTAGGGAGCAATCCTATCTAGATTAGGGATGTACGAAATGACTTACCTGTTTCGTTTGGTGACATCCACGGTGGGGGGGAGGCGCTCTGTCTCTCCCCCCAAAATCCTCGCTGGCTGGCTCCGCTCCGCGGTGACTCCACAGAGCCACCGGCCAGGGCTGCTCACAGCGACATCCAGCCTCTGCTGGGCTGCGCAGGGACGCTAATAGAGGCCACCATAGCTGCCACCATTTGTGTCCCTTTTTTTAGCCATGATAGGCTATGTAAATATTTACGTAGCCTATCACAGCCTCTGCAGGGATGCAAATGGCATCCCTGCATTAGCCGTGATAGGCTATGTAAGTATTTAGGTAGACTATCACAGGAAAAATCATGAAGCGAATGGCGGCCACAGACGCGGCCACCATTTGCAAAGCAGCACGAATGGCACCAGGTAAGTGCTCCATTTCGCGCACCTTTCATGGGGTGGGGGGGTGGGGGGCTTTGTTCTGCCACGGATTTCAGGGGGCCAAATGCACTGGCATTCAGCCTCACTGAGATCCGTGGTGGAATTCTCCGCCATCCCTAATCTAGATAGGCAGCTGCCTCTGAACTTGGAGGCTACCGCCTATCCAAAGCAGGACTGGAGAAGCATGGAGGGGTCATTCCCTCCGTGCTTCTCTTGCCCTGCGTTTGTGGCTAGATGGCTGATTGTGCCTGTCTAACCACGAGAGGATGGAGTGGGGAAGGAGCCTGCTGTATGACACACAGGATGTGTCATATAAGCAGTTATGATCTCCCCGCTCTGGAATGCCCCCAGCCATGCCCCTTTCTGGCTGCTCCACACTCCTTTTGTGAGCACAGAGGACAGGGCTGTTCTGCACTGCCTCTGAGGCAGCATGGAAGTGGGGGGAGGTCGGTTCCCAGAAAACTGCATATCCTGTGGCTGTCTAGCCACTGTCTAGTGGCCATAGGATTACTCCCTTAATGGAGGATCCTTCAAATATAAGCCTCATCCTACTCCTACAGTCTGAAACTGAACGTTCTGTTGTATTTGGGTCAAAGATTGGGTTTTTTTGGTACTTCTGCAAACCCTGGGGCAGGCCCAGCACAAGTTCTCCCACCACCTGAGGCAGGGGACCACACATACTGCCGTGCTGTGGTCTCTGCCTACCCTTTCCCTTCCTGCTCCAATTAGTGGCACAGCTGCAAAAATAACATAAAAATGGCAACACCAAACCAGCATTCCTTATTGAGAAAAGCCCAATGGAAATTGTCACTACCTGATTATGTAACGTTGTTCCTTGGTCCATTCTTGGTTTAAAAAGAAAAAAAGAAAGATGACTGCCCCCCACATTTTTAGAACTTTCCCCCCACTTTTGCAGATGGATTACATCGCAGTGCAAAAAAGAACCTTGATGTAATTAGGCTTACAATCATGTCAAGATTTTTTTTTTTTTTTTACTGCATTTCATCAATGAACGCGTACATGTTGATAATGGGGCAGGGAAGAAAATATGCAACGGAACTGATGGAATGTGCAGCTGTGGCAAATTGCTCCTGTAGAATTAATGTTAGGAATTCTCCTGGTTAAACTAGAATTTAGGAGGAATGGGAACAGGACAAGATGAATAACACAGGAGTGAAATGGAGAACATTTTCATCTGTACTTCACTCTCCCAATAGCATTGATAGTTTTTTTAACTTTGACTTGACCATGCCTCTCAGTTCTAAAGTGATGCATTTGCTTTAAACAAACATTTATTGCCTGAAGGGTATTTAAGGCATTCTACTATAACAAATATGTAGTGTTTCAAAACAAATGACAAGTATTTGAAGGTATGAACACAGAATGGAGACCCATTCCATTTTGCAATTCACAGTGCATACATTAATAATAATAATAATAATAATAATAATAATATCCTTCAAAGTGTTGGCCTTCAGAAAATCAGATCAATCTATTTCATATTATATTAATCATAGGCATTAGATCAAATATATCCTTGATACAACTTTATTGACATTAATGGAATTAAATTTGCAATTAAATCAGACCAGCCTGTTTAATTTCAAAGTGGAACATTAAACTTGTAGAGAACGTTTAAGTTTGTAATTAGCAAGCTGACATATGGAGTAAATTACTTACTATAACAATTAATGCCTAAAATATTGACACACAGAATAAGAAAAAAAGAAGATATCTAACCCTTGAAGGTAACTTATTTAATGCACAATGAAATGTTGAAACAGTCAGAATACATGAGTGCAATTATGCAATGTAGTCTTGTATTAATTAATACCTCAAGGTTTAAAGTTCACGTGCTATATTTCTATGGCATTGCTGTTACTCTCGATTTATTTCAAGGGAGAACAGAGGAAAGTATATTTGCTTTTACCTATATTGTAGATTAAGTTAAGCTTTTTCACTGTGGTATTGTGTTCATTTTGGCTCCCAAATACATAGATTTTAAAAAATTCTTCAGAATACTTAGTACACATCCTCATTTTGATACAAGATTGCCCTAAATTTCTGAACTGACGAACTGCAAACACATGGTTCTTAGATGTCTATCTATTTCTCCTTTTCATTGCTTTCTTTAAAACAAACAACCCCCCATTATATATTTGTATTCCACTTCATCAGCAGCTCAAGGTGACTTACAATAAAATTCTCTCTCTCTCTCTCTCTCTCTCTCTCTCTCTCTCTCTCCCCCTCTCTCCCTCTCTCCCCCTGTGTGTGTGTGTGTACAATACAATAGAATAGAATAGAATAAGTAACACACCAAAACAAAAAGCAGCAACAATCAATAAAACAACCCAGAAGCAGCAACTTAGCTCCCAAAGGCAAGCTTAAAAGGTTAGATTTTACACAGTGGCCTGACAACTAACAAAGCCATACACTGTCAGACATTGCAGTTCTTAATAACTTGGGGAGGAAGAGTGAGTTCATATGAGGAAAAGAAGCTTTCTAGGATATGTGAATCCTTCTAAACCATGACAGACATTACATTTGTCTGAAAAGAGAACTGTGAACTTGCTCTAACAGTAGCCCTACTCAGCTGTGTTCTAAATATGGGTAACGTAAATCCATGGGGAGAGAGAGCAGGTACCAGTGTTAGAGCCCCACCCACTCATCTGTTTCCATTGCCCTCTACACCTGGAGGGTGACTTGCTGAAGGGGAGACCTTCTTCCATCCATGGAAGCTCCCCCTGTCATTTGAAACCCTGGTTTTCTGAGGCTTCAAATCAGGAGAGAGCTCCATGGATAGAAGAGGCTCCATTCAGAAAGTTGCCCTCCATGTGTGGGGTGACAAAAATGGTGATAGGGCAGAGCTAGCATCCTAAGGGGGATGTGACAGAGCTCCCAAATACATAGATTTTTAAAAATTCATCTGGAGTACTGTGTCCAGTTCTGGGCACCACACTTTAAGAAGGATGCAGACAAGCTGGAGAGGGTTCAGAGGAGGGCAACAAAGATGATCAGGGGACTGGAAACAAAGCCCTGTGAAGAGAGACTGAAAGAACTGGGCATGTTTTGCCTTGAGAAGAGAAGACTGAGGGGAGATATGATAGCGCTCTTCAAGGCCTTGAAAGGTTGTCACAGAGAGGAAGGCCAGGATCTCTTCTCAATCAGAGTGCAGAACACGGAATAATGGGCTCAAGTTACAGGAAGCCAGAGTCCGGCTGAACATCAGGAAAAACTTCCTGACCGTTAGAGCAATAAAACAATGGAACCAATGACCTAGGGAGGTGGTGGGCTCTCCCACACTGGAGGCGTTCAAGACGAGGCTGGACAGCCATCTGTCAGGGATGCTTTACTTGGATTCCTGCATTGAGCAGGGGCTTGGCCTCGATGGCCTTGTAGGTCACTTCCAACCCTACTATTCTATGATTCTATGACCCCTCCCCCCATTATTATAAGTACAAAAAGGCTCTTGTCTGTCCCAGGGTCCAGGCAAAGTTCTCAGCCCCCACACTTTATGCTGAGATCCCAAAGTGCCTCATTCTATACAAAGAGATGGGCATAATCCCTCCCTTGGAGACATCCTTGGCTTCATGTAGCCCAGTGAAGGCGCCCTGGCACATGACCCTATGACACAATGTAGAACTCAGGAATATCCCTAGAGAGAGAAAAAACCCTCTGGGTAAATAGTACCCCCATCAAAAACTAGCAAATCCAGCTGTTTCAGGACTGGCTGAAGAGAGTGACACATCCTGTGGGTTAAAAAAAAAAAAAAAAAAGATGACTCCATTAGAATTCCTGGACCTTCCAAAATTGCCCACCATTGAACTGCATCATGATGTAGCATTGTTTCTGAGTCATTGGTGTGTGTGAAAAGATGGCAGCCACTAGGGTCTTTTTTCATCCTAAGAGTACCTAAACTCCCCATTGACATCTGCTTTGTCTTCTCTAGGCACAGTCCAGTACATATTGGATGAAAGCAACATTTCAAGATGAATTGGGATGTTCCTGACTGGGCAAAACTTCTGAGAGTATTGATGAGATTTTTAAAATTCCTTGGGAAAGGTGTGTCTATATATCTTAATCCCTATGCATAACAGGGAAAACCTCAGGCATGCATGATATATATAGCAAGGTGGGCAATTTGTGGCTCTCCAGATGTTTTGGCCTACAACTCCCATCCTCCCTAGTCCTTGTAGCCAATGATGAGGGATGATGGCAGTAGTAGGCCAAAACATCTGGAGGGCCGTAAGTTGTCTGCCCCTGATATATAGACAATGATATATAGGTTGTTTCTTAACATATACAGCAGCTCTTAATGTATGTGGGTATTGACTAATGTAGAGCGAACTAGATACAGGGAGAACATGGCACCTCCATCCTTGTGTTTTCCTCATCACACAGTTGATGAGGCTATGGGTACACTAGATGGGAGAAGTGGTGGGTGAAGGAGTACTTGACTCCCCCCCCCCACTTACTAACCTTTCTTTCCAAATGCTCCCTAGGCAATTTTTAATCTGCCCCTCAAATGCTCTCCAGGCAATTTTTAATCTGTATTTTTTCCAAATGTATGCATCAGTTATGTGCTTCTTTGAAAGGAATGCATTCTTCTCCCATTGATTAAAGTGTATTTGTGTGCATGCTGTTGAACTCTTCGTTTTTGTTTTTGTTTTGGTCCACAAATCATAGTGTAAGATCAGAAATGCTCACACTTCAACCACAGATTTCATCCGAGTCTGTGTTCTGTCCAGAAGGTGCAAACTGGGTAAATCCTGATTGAAAACTAGTTAAAATGAATTTCTCATACAAGAAGATCCATCCACAATCTGGAAACTGATGTGTGTGTGTTTTGGTGAGAAAACTATCAGCATTATGGCTTTTGGCTTTGTCCTTTCTCCACTCCAGAGCTTTCTCAGCTAGGAAAAGGGGAATTTCAGCTGCTGACTTCAAATAAAGCATTTAGAGGATATATATGCATACCTGCTGTGTGGGGGGTTAATGATTGGGGGGGGGGAGAAGGATGAGAGAAATGACCACAGCACTGTGAAAGAGAAAAAAACAAAATGGGAGCTGGTAGTGATTATATTTAATGAGGTGAGACAGACAGCGTTTGGATAATAAATTATCAATTTCCAGAATTGACTAAAAGTGGTTCATTGGCTAATGGGGAAATCCACTTGCCTGCCAAGTCTCCCAGTTCTGTTTGGATATTTTTTTTCCCCTTGGCTGTGCTCATCGTGCAAGTAAGCAGCTCTTTCGTATGGTTTCTTTGACCTAGCACTTCTTTCTTTCTGGGCCAATAAACAATGCCACTCAATCTTTTTTCTTGCTCTAGAAAGAAACTGATATAAGCTGCCAGAGTACTTGAAAAGAGACAGCGTCAAAGCAATTCTTTGACAGGGTGAAGGAACCATCACCTATAAATGGTTCTATTGCTGGAATCTAAGATACCTGAAGTAGAGATGCGGGAGATTTTTATTTGGTTCACTTTTTGATAAGGACTTACCCAATTTACACTTCCAGAGTCAGGACTTGAACTGGAACACAATTATCCTTTGGCATTTTCACTTCTTGGCATTTTGGGATGCAGTCCACCAAACAAAAAACTGCTCTCACAAAACTAGGAAAAGTATGTCCCAAAATGTATACATTGGTCAAAAAAATGTACAAAAGAAGTCTTATGTAAGGGAAATATGCTTGCAGAAAAATGTATGGATTAGGCAAAATTGCACATAAATGAGGTGAAATGCACACAGAAATGCATATGAATTTTCATGTAGTGGAACTGGGATGAAACAAGCTGAAAGACTGGAACAGAAATTGAGAGAATGGTCCATTGCAAACCAGGCCTTTTCCTATCCTCTTCTTTTTCTTGTGCTATCTATGTAACCATAAATATTAATAGTAACCTCATTCTCTGAGTGCCACTCTCTATGTAGCCAAAATGCACCACCCATTAGTGGTGTACGAACCCCGCTATGTCCACTCCATGGGGGGGGGGGTCTGCAGCGGAGAAATCTGGGCTGCTTGGGTCCCCATAGATACCCCTGGAGCCTTGCCACATCTGTCAGATTTCGCGGGGTGGCTCGCCGGGAACTTTCTTCCCATGCTGGCTGTTATGGAAGCCCTTGAGGGGAAGCCAGAGCGAGAGCACTGGGGGCTGGAGGCCACTGAAGCCCTTCTTCTCTGCACCAGCTAAGGAAGCCCTTGACAGCTGGCACAAAGAAGAAGGAAGCCAGATTCCATCTGAACATCAGGAAAAACTTCCTGACTGTTAGAGCAATACGACAATGGAACCAATTGCCTAGGGAGGTGGTGGGATCTCCCACACTGGAGGCCTTCAAGACAAGGCTGGACAGCCATCTGTCAGGGATGCTCTGACTTGGATTCCTGCATTGAACAGGGGGTTGGACACGTTGGCCTTGTAGACCCCTTCCAACCCTACTATTCTATGATTCTATTATTCTAAGGGTCTCGGCAGCACTGTAGCACTCTCTCCCTGGCCTCCTTGAGAGGAAGCCAGGGCAAGAGCACTGGGGGTGCCACAAGGTCCTTCTTCTCTGAGATGGCTGTTAAGCCCTTGACAGACAGCATGGGAAGGAAAGACGTCAGTGGCACCAACAGCCCTGGAGAGCCCCTGATGGGAAATCTGATGGAGGCAGAGGTGCGTGGGGTCAGTCCGCTGTGGACTTTACAGATCGGACTTTTGAGAATCTGGCCTGATTTGATTCCACAGCAGATTTCTCCACCATCCCTACTACCCATTCACAAGAAAAAGGTATTAGCAGGATTGGGAAACACCCTAAGACTGGAAAAATAATCAAAACAGCTCAATGAGGACTCAACATGCACAGTTGGCACAGAATGCTGACTGACTGTTTGGAATGGTGGTGGAAATGAAAACTCGGGGGGCAGGGAGGATTGAATGGAGTGTCCTGAAGAAGGGCATGGCTAGCTGCAGGGGTGGCATCAAGGGTAGGCATAGTGGGGCACCAGCCGAGGGCCCACACCCCAGCAAGGGCCCACTGACAAGAGCCCCAGGGAGTTGCTCCTCCTCTTCACCACTGCAACCTGCTTGTTCACCTGCCTCTCGCTCTGGCCCAGGGAACATTGGTGGTGAGAAGGAGGAGTAGGAGATACCGCTGCCTCCTTGCTTTCTGCCTGTCAAGCAAGGAAGAGGCAGCAATGATGAGAAAGAAGATGAGGAGCAAGAATAGCTGGTGACAATGGTGGCAATAAGCAGACTCACTGAGGGAGGGGGCCCATTGAGAGTGACTTGCCAAGAGCCCTCAAAACCCTGGAGCCAGCACTGGCTGGCTGGCTGGAATCCTGAATAGGAGTACTCTAAACGGAAACATTTTGTTGCAGGTCTCACTTTGAAGCAGAGAAGTGGAAGGGATGTTGGAGGTCACTCTAGTCCAATCCTCTGCTCAGTGCAGGATAGCAATGGCAGAGAAACATGGTGTGGATTCAAATCAGGACAGGTTCTCAAGAATCCAACCTGTGAAGTCTGCAGAGGACTGACCCTACTCACTTCTGGGTACATTAGATTTCCTGCTGAGTGGCTTTCTATTCTAAATGGTGATGGGGTGCTGCCGAGGCCCTTCCTCCCCACGCTGGCTGTCAAGGGCTTCCATAACAGCCAGTGTGGGGAAGAAGGGTTCTGGTGTGACCAGCACTCATGGAGGAGAGCCACTCTATGAAATCCGATGGACACAGTAAGGCTCCAGGGAAATCTGCAGAGCCCCAAGTGGCCCAGATTTCCCTGCTGCGGACCCCCCTGGACTATAAGTTGCAGGGTTTGTACACCCCTATTGCAGGATCATCAATGGAACAGTGGAACAGTGACAAATGGCTGTCCAGCCTCTGCTTAAATGCCTCCAGTGAAGGAGAACCCACCACTTCTCAAGGCAGTCTGGTGTACAGTCTAACAGTCCGTAGTGTAAGGAGGTTTCTCCTAATGCTTATCTAAAATTCTCATCCTGAGTTTCCACTCATTTGTTCTAGACTAGTCCTGCCCTTCAGAGGTCAATTCTGCTTCCTCTTATTTTCTATCAATGCCCAAATATGTCTCTGAGATCATTCTTGTTCCAAGACATCTCTGCAGTTTCTGTTCTGGTGTTTGGGGACTAACTGGATCTGAGATGTCCATACTAGGGATATCGCTGTCACATTCCTTTGTCTTCCCCCTTCACAATCAATACATTTCAAGATACCAGGCTTCAGGCTCACTACTTTATGTTAACAACCAGGTTCCTTACAAATGCAAATTCTAAGAAACTCTCAGGCTACAAAGGAAACAGCCACTCCACACAATTACGAATACCAATAGAGGAGCCGAAGTGGAAGTTAGAGAAGTTACCGGCAGTTTGAACAAGAACTTACCATCCAGACTAGCTTAGTGGGGATACCTCTCCCTTACAATTGCTCCCTCCTACGTAGGCTATTACACACAGCCAACCTGGAGGAGCGTCTGAGCTCTGCTTCTAACTTTTCCTGCTTCACTCTGTGACGGACCCTAGCATCCCTCAAGTCACACCCATCACTCTCCTCTACCCTCCAGACCTGGGTTCTCATGGAGGAAGAAAGGGGGAGCGGCTTCAGGCTGAGCCATCTGTGCACCAAGGTCTTGAGAAGAAGGCTCATGTCATGTGAGCCATGTCTGAGCTCACTAGGGAGGGAGCATCCCCTCGTTCTGGCTGTTCCCATTCTGAGTCTGAGCTGCTAACTATCTCCACATGCTCAGATTCATTCCTGACAGTCAGAGGAATCCATTTCAGGATGAAGTGTACAGAGCTTTCAGCAGCCCCTGCTCCCTGCACTCCTGCTTGCTTACCTGTGAACTGACCCAGTTCAATCTATCAAGTTGGACCAGCTCGGGGAATTTTGGGTTTTCTTGTTCTTAAATCACCATTTACGCCAATTGTGGCTCCAATTTGCATAATTTACGCACATTTTGACCACAATTTGCAGAATTTACACAGATTACAGCTTTAATATGCTTCATTTGCACAAATTGCACTTGCAGTTTGCACAAAATTAAGCATAATACAGCCAAAATATGCGCAAATTACACAAATTGTGCCCAAAGTTTGTGTAAATGGTGATTTAAGGTGGGGGGACCCTGGGAAAGTTCCCAGATTTGGGGGGAAAGCCTGTGGCTTGCCTTGTACATGTAAGCTGAGCCAGGGGCTCCGGGAAAATCCAGCAAGCCCACCAAGGGCTGAATTTCTCTGCATCAGCCATCCCTAGTCCAAACTAAAAAATGTGTATGTGTGTTTACCACTTGCCTTATTGCCAAGAATTTAATTGGCCATGTTCATAAAGAGGCCATAGATTCAATCCATGGATGCCAGTCATCTTTTTAACCTTTTTCCAGCAGCAGTCATCCCAGCGGGTTGAAGTAGAGGGATCTATATCTATATCATCTATATCATCTATCTATAATCTGTCTATCTATCTCAATAAACTGCAAGTATTTGCGCCAGAGACTATAGCCTTGCATTTGTAACTTCAGGCTCAGTATCAACATCCAGCATCTCTGACCACTGGCTATTCTGGTTGGGGATGATGGGAGTTGTAGTCCAAAACATCTGGAGGGCACTAGCTTGAGGAAGGCTGACTTAATATGTGTGAATATTTGTATCCCCCCACATCCAGTTTAGTATCATTGGTTCCCTTGGGTGATTCTTCCTACATTTAGTGACATGGCTGATACCATGCAATCAGGAATCAAGCATCACATCACAACATAGCCAATCAGATTTGGCACCAGTAAGACATCTTCACAGGTAAGTAAATGAGAATGAGGGCAATGTAAATAAATATAGAAACATTTTCACAAAGTGTGTTAAAAACAAAGTGGCTACAAAAGGGAGGCATGTCATCAGAGCTACTGGAAATAATAATGAAAAACTGAGTTGTTTTGGCATACCTCTACTTTCATTCAAATGTTATTCTGTGCTCAGCATGTGGCCAGTTATCAAGGTTGCTCTTTAGTCTATAAGGAAGGAGAAAGTGACTTGTTCCATGTCATGTATTGTTCAGATGTGGCTGCATTTACTAGAGAAAGGCAATATAGCAGTAGAAACAAAGACAAACTTTATGTCAGGGGGTTGTCAGTTCATCTTTGCAGTACATAGTATCATTATGTTGCATAGTGCTGTAGAGAACATTATTCCACGAGTTACTCAAGAGTGATATTTTGAAACGACAAAGTGCTAATCCCCACTAAAAATTTAAAATACACACAACTGTCTTGAGCAGGCAAAGGGCCTCTTGATTCTTTTCTAGTCTTCACCTGCTAAAGCAAAGTTGCAGCCATGTCCTCCAAATCTTCCATGCATTGTAAAAGAACCATCATTCAGTTAATTCAATTCCCAAGAGAAAGGACTGGAAATTAAAGTAATTATTCATGTGGCAGCAACTAGCCATTTATATGGTCTGAGGGTAATAAATTCTCAAGAAGCATAAATTTCTCTTCCCATATTTTATTTTCATTAAAAGGTAAAGATCAAGTTGTTGATTTTCCTTATTTATTTATTCATTCATTCATTCATTCATTCATTACTCCATTTCCAGACTTTTAAAAATATTTTACTTGCTTAAACTAGAGTATTTTCCTGCTTTACAATGTCATATGACACTCATGTAGTAAAAAAATAAGGCACACTGAATTCAATGGGGCTTACTCTGAAGTAAGTGGGTTTAAAGTTGCAGACTTCAATTCAGAAGCTCTGAAATGTAACAGCGAAACCTTCCAAAAAACGGCAAGGCAGATGGACAAAGGTGTGTTTTGTTTTGTGGGGATCAGTACTGAAATGAACCAGATCATACACCATGTATCATTTGGGAGACTTCGTGGATTTGGCAGTGATTGGTTGAGCATTGTAACAGCTTTCACAGAGTGTCCCAACCACGTTGGTGTTCCTTTCTCCATCTCCCCTCCCCAGTACTAGTGCCTCTGATGCCTTGTGTAGGGAAGCAGCCTTCTGTGTTTCTAGATCTCCATCTTCATCCACATCACAATGTTCATCTAATCCCCACTATGTGAGGCTTGGATGCGCCTGATCTTGTCTGATTTCGGCAGCTAAGCAGGGTCAGCCCTGATACTTGGATGGGAGACTGCCTGGGAATAAGGCTTCCTGCACTGAGCAGGGGGGTGGACTCAACGGTTTTGTAGACCCCTTCCAACACTATGAATCTATGATTCTTAATGTGGATGGGAATGTTCAGAGGACACTAGATGCTATATGAGAGTAAAAGCATACATCTAGAGCTGGACTACTCAAAGTATAATTTCTTGAAAGTGTATGTATGTATGTATGTATGTATGTATGTATTTCGTAGCATCATAGAACCATAGACTAGCAGGGTTGGAAGGGGCCTATAAGTCCAACCCCCTGCTCAATGCAGGAATCCAAGTCACAGCATCCCTGACAGGTGGCTGTCCAGCCTCATCTTGAATGCCTCCAGTGGGGGAGAGCCCACCACCACCCTAGGTAATTGGTTCCATTGTTGCTCTAACAGTCAGGAAGTTTTTCCTGATGTTCAGCCAGAATCTGGCTTTCTGTAACTTGAGCCCATGATTCTGTGTCCTGCACTCTGGGATGATCGAGAATTGATCCTGGCCTTCCTTTCTGTGACAACCTTTCAAGTACTTGAAGAGCACTATCATATCTCCCCTCAGCCTTCTCTTCTCAAGGCTAAACATGCCCAGTTCTTTCAGTCTCTCTTCATAGGGCTTTGTTTCCAGTCCCCTGATCATCTTTGTTGCCCTCCTCTGAACCCTCTCCAGCTTGTCTGCATCCTTCTTAAAGTGCGGTTCCTGAGAACTGGACACAGTACTCCAGATGAGGCCTAACCAATTCTGAGTAGAGGGAAACTAGTACTTCACATGATTTGGAAGCTATACTTCTATTAATGCAGCCCAAAATAGAATTTCATTTCATTTCTATACTGCCCAATAGCCAAAGCAGTCTGGGCAGTCCACAAAAATTCAAACCATGAAGTGCAGCATAAAACAATATAAAATATTGTAGTTTGAAACTTACAGACAGTATAACCCCTAAGCTGGAAATGATACTCCAAGTAGGGATGCTGGAGAAATTCAAGATGGACTAAAATAAGCTCAGATTTCCAAGAATACAACCTATGGAATCCGCTGCAGAGCAACCCCTTCAGGCCATGTGGAGTCTGTTGACTGTCGGATATTTTTTTTTTACTTTCCCAAAATTTACCCATATTAATTCGTAGGAAAATACATAGGTTTCTGCTGAGGAAACATTGAATTGAATGTGGGACAATACCCTCACTGTTACGTACTAAGGTGAATTATATAAACATGTAAATACTTAAGTAACTATTTGTGTATGTTTCTGCATGACGAAAGATAATATATTTGCATCTGTCTGTGGGCAGACAATGGAACAAAAGGCTCCTGACAATCGACGAAACATGTTTTACACAGTCCGTACATCCCTAAAGCATTATTTCAAGCTAAGGAGAAGCCTTGTAATGTCTCTCCAGTGTTGTAAAGAGCCCTCTTACAGCCTGATACTTCTTCTTCCTGAGGTAATCCTCTCCTACTTCATGGGAGCTGTCGGAGGGGGTGATAACCATCATTCTTTTGAGACTACCACCTTCAGAGGCACATTTGGAGGCAAGCTGAGAGAGGGCCTTCTCAGTGACCACTCCCAGGCTGTGGAATTTCTTCCCAAGGGAGGCTTGGTTCTCTCCCTCTTTGCTGTCCTTCTGCCAGCAGGCAAAAAGTACTTTATGCAAGAAGCCCTTTGGCATGCAAATGGGTGCTGGTTTTTTTACATTTAATTCTTATTTATTTTTAATTCTGTAATCCTTACATTTTTATTGCATTTTAATGTATTGACTTCTTTTTAAAATCCATTTTAATTGTGCCTGTAAGCTGCCTTGAGTGCCATTTTTTTTGGTAGGAAGCTGAGGTACAAATCAACCTCGGAAGCTAAGCAGGGTCAGCCCTGGCTAGTACTTGGATGGGAGACCGCCTGGGAATCAGGCTTCCTGCATTGAGCAGGGGGTTGGACTCGAAGGTCTTGTAGGCCCCTTCCAACCCTATGGTTCTATGTCTATGTCTATGTCTAAACAAACAAACAAACAAACACAGTCAAGTGTTGGGTTCCTTGCAAAAGGAAAAAAAGGTGTATATAAATGTCATAATAAATAAATATAAATAAAATTACATCTCAGGACAACAGAGTTAAAAAACACACACATCACGATTAAACAAAATTTCTCAGTGTCTGAAACACAGGGCTCCTAGAACAGATTGCACTGAAAATGTAATATGATTTCATTATCCAGAAGGCACAGAGAGATAATGATGATATTAAAAGAAAATGTTCTTACAGCAATTTCAGAGAGGATTAAGAAACTATGTTCCGTAGACATTTGAAAGCAAAGTTAAATATCAGGGGGGGGGGAATCTTTTTAAAAACAAAACAAAACAAAAACCTCTCTGGAAAAAAGTTTTTTTTTAAAAAAAAAAAAAACAAAAGGTCAGAACATCTGTAAAAATGCCTCATCACACATCTGTCTTTTAAAAGCATATATAATCTTTCTGAAAAAAGAGCTTAAGGGTCCAGATGCTGCATGTAGGGTTGTATGAACCCCTTGAGAAATTTCACTAACCTTATCAAAATATCTGTCATTCGTCATTCCCTCAGAACCCTTACAGAAGTATTTGACAGATTATTTTTTTTTAAACCCACACACTCCACATTCATCATACAAAGTGTCCTTTAGTGTCAACCTGAATAACAACCTATCCCAGTGTCCCCCAACTTGGTGGCCTCCTGATGCTTTGGACAACAGCTCTGATCAGCCCCAGCCGGCATGGTCAGTGGTCAAGAATGCTGGGAGGTGTAAATCAAAACATCAGGAGTTGACCAGGTTGCAGAAGACAAACATATGCTGAGCGTTTGTGGATTACTTAAGGTTCCCTTGACATGCTAAGTTTGCACAAATAGAGAACATTCATGCTCCTTTCTCTGTTGCTACAGAACAGGTAGCAATCAGTCCTGGTTTACCCATTGATTTCACTGCTCATCTCTGCACCTAAGTTCTTAGGTTTCTCTGTTGCTTTTAATAGGGGCTTGCTTTGAAGAGCTGTCCCTGGTAAAAACTGGTGCTGGGGACACAACAGCCTAACACCCACCAGGGGACCCTGTCTCCCAGCACTACTTTTATCAGGATGAGCTCTTCAGTGAAGCCCCCTATCATATCTTAATTGCTTTGCCTAGAGTACTAGATGGAAGAACTAACCCTTAAACATCTGGAGCTGGGGTGGTGGTGGAAATCCCCACATATGGAACCAAGTAGGTTTTGTTTTGTTTTGTGGGAGAACTTTTCAAAGAAGCTCCTAAGCCAGGGCCAGACCAAGACATTATGCTGCTTGAGGCAAAAGATGAAATGTCATCCCTCCCTCCCTGTTCCATATACAGAAAAATCTTGGTGCCAGACTACATGTTATGCTAATCATGCAGCATGCAGCTCAGGGTTATCTTTGCATTTAATCTCTACTGTAACTGTAGAGTACTGTGGCCCTGATCCAGATTGGGACCTCCACACTCTTGGAGAGGATGGTTAAACCTCCCCCATCCATTTGCATCCCAAAATTCCATTGGCATCAATGTAGACTTCCCATCCCCCACCCCCACACTTTTGCCCACTTCTTGCATTTCTGCCAAGGGAAGCTGCCCGTGTTGCTTGCTAACTCAGGTTAGTCTGTGCATCCAGTGTTCTTAGATTCCTTTCATTGCAATTCCACATGGACCCCACTGCATTAGAACATAAGAAGAGCCATACTGTGCAAAAAAAAAAAAGTAGAAAACTCCCTGGAAAAGACCCTGATGCTGGGAAAGACTGAAGGCAAAAGGAGAAGGGGACGGCAGAGGATGAGATGGCTAGATAGCATCACGGATGCAATGAATATGAACTTGAGCACGCTCCGGGAGAGAGCGCAGGACAGGAAGGCCTGGCGTGCTATGGTCCATGGGGTCACGAAGAGTCGGACACGACTGAACGACTGAACAACAACAACAACAATAAGAAGAGCCATGCTGGATCAGACCAAGGCTCCATCTAGTGACTGGTCCAACATTCTGTTCAGACAGTGGCCAACCAGCTGCCCACAGGAAACCCACAAGCAGGACATGAGTGTAACAGCAGCCTCCTGGCCATGTTTCCCAGCAAACTGGTGTACTGCCTCTGATACTGGAGGTAGCACAGAACCATCAGGACTAGTAGCCACTGATAGCTTTTTCCTCCAGGTCTAACCCCCTTTTAAAGCCATCCAAATTGGTAGCCATCACTATGTCGTGTGGTAGTGAATTCCATAATTTAACTATATGGTGTGTGAAGGACTTCCTTTTATCTGTCCTGAATATGCCACCAATCAGCTGAGCTTCATGGGATGATCCCTGGGGTTTAGTATTATGAGAGAGGGACTGAAGCTGACTAAAAATTGAATCTTTTGATGGTTGTGTGAATGCACCCTAAAACGTATACATTTGCTATTTGGAATCGAAAAGGATGCATTATACTCTAGGAATATTCAGCTGCAAGATTGATAAATATTCCATCAAGGAAAAACACATACCCTGAACATTGCACTTTCTTCCAAATGATATGCCAAAGATACTTTACTATGGAATGAAACTAACTACCCTACCATTTGCTTAGAAATCCATGAAGGTTTGTAACTACATCTGCATAATAAAAGGAAATGTGCACAATAATGTTCTTTAGAACCCAGCGTCTTAGACCTTGCTGCTACAAATTCAATCTTAAGGGAATGAAAAGTAGGGCATTAAAAAAAAGAAGATAAAATGAGGTGAAATAAATTATTTTCCCATGTTCCTCTCATTTCTTCTGCTTGTTCACATTTCTCTATGCTCCCTAGTTCTTTTTTTCCCACAGCTATGTTTATAATTGTGTCTCCAACACGTTCATGCCCAATTTTTCTTTGCTTTGTTTAATGGGTTATTCCTTGTCCTAGGTAGGGCTGAGAGAACCATGGATGCTCAGATTCGCCGAAATTCTCAAACTTCACTTCAAAGCTTTTTTCAATTAGTTCCCATTCTCATCTGCAACCTGTTTTTGGATCTTTTGAACAGGAAAATGTGCAGTTTGAATGGGGAAAGTGTGCATTTTTCAACAGTGCATACTTTTCCTCCATTGACATGAACATGTGAATGTTTAAAAGTGTGCTTTAAAAAAAAAAGTTATTTTTTTAAAGTGTGTGTTTTTAAAGTGTGCAGTTTTTGAACCTGAACACAAGGTTCAAACGAATTGTTTCCTTATATTGGAGCTGTGGCCCCACCTCTCTATTGTACTCAGTCTTTGGGGCAGGTTACTTGTCTTTTGCTATTCCTCCCATGGCAGCCATTTTGTGGTAGTGCCCAGGATAGTTTCTCAAATTGCCAAATGACCCCATGGCCCCAAAAGGTTGCCTACCCCTGATCTATCTGTATAGGGTCAGAGGAAGGAACACAAACAGGAGGGTGCTATTGCATTGATATCCTCCTGATGTCGGCTTCCCATAGGCATCATTCCAGTTGTGGAATTCCTTCCCAGAGGAGGTGATAGATTCATCCCTGATGGCACTGAGGCAGGCAGTGAAAACATTTGTATTCCACTTGGCTTTTAGTGGTTTTTAATATCTGGTTGAACATTTAAACTCTACTCCTTTTGATTTTAAAGCTCTAGTTCTAATTTTGTTATTCTTAAATTGATGGTGTTTTTGCTAGTTATGTTTTGTTCCTTTTTGTAAATCACTTTGGGGTCCTTGTGAGGGCTGGAGAGCCATATAATAGTGTTTTAAAACAAAGAATCACATCATCGACCTGATGTCATCATACTGTGTGTCACTCCAGTGATGTGGATCAAACACACACACACATCAGCCAATGATGTAGATTAGAAAATGAGAAACTCATGGGGTGACTGATCCCCCATATTACATAACTATGCATGAGGATGCCATTTTAGCTCTGAACTGAGTCAAGAGCAATAAGTAGCTCCACCCCTAGCTATACTGAAACTGAATAGAGTGAAGTGGAGTGGAGAAGGGGTGTGTGTGTGTGTGAGAGAGAGAGAGAGAGAGAGAGAGAGAATCTTACTCTATTTGCATTGCCTGTGGGTGGTGTGTGTTCTGAAGAAAAATATATTGTTATACCATTGAGTAGGACTCTTAAAGGCACAGGAACCTTGTATGCTAAACCAGTAGAGAGTCAGTGAAAAATGAATCATCCCCCCTCTCCCAACCTTGGCAAGATCCATTTGAAAATCAAAATATCAAAGACAGAAGGCAGTGAAAAATGAAAAAGAAGAGAAAATAATATTTGTACAGTTTAGTCAGCTGCAGCTGGTGGGAGAAATTACTAAATGTACAATGAATGTTGTATTCACAGTGAATAATTAGAAAATCCTTTAATACCACACTGTTGCATGGAAAAGGGAAAAGGTCTTTAGTTCATTCACACCAAAATAATGGTATTAGTAAATGACAAATTTACTCAGGATTAACATCTGTACAATTGAATAATAGGTTTCTCCTCTAAAATGATCTTCCAGCTTAATTAAGGCTAACACTCAACACATGCAAGCTCCAGCAAGTATTGATGCATCAAATAAATGATGTGTCTTCCCTATATTTTTGTTCTAGGCCACTTTTTAAATCTAGCGTCCCATAAATGGCTGAAGTCAGGTCCATGATTATGAAGAATATTTTACTTTATAATGTATTCTGCATATTGACTCTGTTTTGACTTATGTTTCTTGCCACGCAAGTCTCTTTGTTGATTCAAATTTAATTGGCATCAGTGTTGGAGCGGAGCTACTTCTTCTTGGCTGCTTCCCCTCATTGTTGTTTATTCATTCAGTCACTTCTGACTCTTTGTGACTTCATGGACTAGCCCACGCCAGAGCTTCCTGTCGGCCGTCGCCACCCCCAGCTCCCCCAAGGTCGAGTCCATCATTAATGTAGGAAACATGTAGTAGGAATAGGATTACACTGAACTACTGAATAAATGGCATCATGTGGGGAGAGAACCATGCTACCATCAATGAGTGACTCTCATTGGCTCAAATTGGAATTGTGTTGGTAAACCCAGCTAATTTTCCCCAAATTGGGAAAAAAAAATCCCCTAAGGCCAACTCTGAAATGTAGACCCAGCCCAGGTCAAACACTCGGTGGCACAACAGGTCCAAAGTCTCCCTCCAAATCCCCTATAGGTCTATGCACCCTGAACCAGAATGATTTTCAGAAGTTGCCAAAGACACACTTTTGATCTGAAATATGCAATTCCTACTAATAACCAAATGGAGATATTTTGTGTGTAAGGATTTTTGTACTCTGTACCTGCTGTCACATGGGGGTCAACATTGCTTGAGCTGATTTGTGAGGGGGTTGATGGATGGAAAAATCTGCATCACAAAAAAGAGTTTTGGTCTCCCATGAGTCTCCAGCACTTGTCTTCCATTTTTATGGGCACTTCAGTATGAAAAAGACATAATACTTTTCTGAACAACAGATTCTGTTTCCATACAGCTCTTCAGGAAAACTGATTAATACAGTTAAATATTTTCAAAGTGCTTTGATCATGTAAGTCAACCACTCAATGCTAGTATAGATGGCATACCCATACAGAGTCTTCATTAGGGATCTACGCAATCTGACCCATTATTTCTGCAGGTATTTCTGCCTTGCTGAAAAATGAAATTCCACGTTTGGGTCTGAAAAAATGAGTATGCTGTTCTCATGATGTTTTTTTCAAATGGTTATTTTGCATGTTGGTTCAGATCCTAGTATTATGCTGTATTTTCCACTATCTAAAGGCACAGAGGCATGACTTAATTTTGCAGGGTTCCCAATCCATTCAGCCTAACCAATGCTCAACCCATTCAGAACATGTTCCCATTCAGAACAAAAGTTGGGTTTTCCAAAATATGTCTCACCCAAAGCAAGTACTGTGTATCCATGTGGTCTAAGCAATGTTTAGTACAGTTCACTATTTACAGTCTGACTAGCTATGGTGCATCCATCCAGTGTAGGGATGGGTTATCATGCAATGTTCAACCTTGTGGTTCTCAGAATTCTTCCTCAAAGCTCATTTCACTGCAAGTGTGTTCCCAAATACAAACATCTTTTCTTTTTTATATATTGGGAAAAATGAGAATTTTTCTATAGGAAAAATGCACATTTTTAAAAGCATGCATTTTCCCCAGATTTGGGGGAGATTTGCACAAGCGTGCACCTGCACAAGTGCACTTGTGCACAAATGTGCCTTTCGGGAAGTGTACATTTGTGCAAGTGTGCAGTTACAAATGTGAACACAAGTTTGAGGAATTGCAAAAAATTCCTAAGCATTGTGTTCCTCCTCACGTCTGCGATTAGGGTTGAAAATGGGACGTCTTTGCATGCTTTGCAAATGGGAATGAAATTCTCATGCATCCCCTAATCCAGCATACTTGGTGCTCATGCTCTCTTGATTAATAGTAACATGCTTGCTATTTCACCTGCTTCTGGGTTAGTGTTCATTGTAGTTCCCCACACTGTGCTGTGTGGCTTGCACATCCTTTCTCATTTAGGGATGGGGGAGAATTTCTCCCCGAAACTTCGGGCGGCCGAGCGCCAATGCATTCGGTCCTCCGAAGGTTGTTCGGGGAGAAAGTCTCCGCCCCCCGCCCCCCCCCAGGATGGGACTTACCTTTCACGAATGTCCCTCCTGGCAGCAGGTCCCGGCGGCGGTTCGGCAGGTCTTCGTCAGGGGCAGGGGCGGCAGCCGGTCTTTCGACAGGCTGCCGCCGCCGCCATTACAAGCAAAGTAAAAAAAACCAAAACAACGCCCCTGTGATAGGCTACGTAATGATTAACGTAGCCTATCACAGCTAGATTTGCAAAGTCAGCCGTGATAGGCTACGTTAATCGTCACGTAGCCTATCACGGGTGACTTAAAAAAAAAAGAAGCGCGTTCGGCTAATGGCGGCCCCCATAGGGAGCCGCCATTCGCGTTCCTTATTTGGTCCCTGTAGTCTACGTAAAGATTTATGTAGACTACGGCGAATATGAGGACAATGCAAATAGCGTTGCCCTTATTTTCGCCGTAGTCTACGTAAATCTTTACGTAGACTACAGGGACCAAATAAGGAACGTGAATGGCGGCTCCCTATGGGGGCCGCTATTTGCGTACGCGTTTTTTTTTTAAAGTCACCCGTGATAGGCTACATGACGATTAACGTAGCCTATCATGGCTGACTTTGCAAATCTAGCCGTGATAGGCTACGTTAATCGTTACGTAGCCTATCACAGGGGCATTTTTTTTTCTTTTGAAGTTAATGGCCGGGGAGACGGGGCGCTTCTCCTCGGCCTGAATTTCAGCTGGGCGAGGAGGGAAGCCTCCCCCCCCCGGCCTGAACTTCGGGGGGAGCAGCGAAGAGCCTCCCCCCCACCGCGAAGCAAGCTGCGAGACCAGGTAAGTGACTTTCGTGCACCCCAATTCTCATTCTGTTCAATGAGCTTAATTCCATAATGTTGTGCAATATCTTGCATTTCAGATTTTTCACACACACACACACACACACACACACTCACACACACACACACACCATAGACCTGCAGTGACTTTTCAGAAATGTGTCACTATATTCAGGACATTTTCTTCCTCAAAGCTCATTTCACTGCAAGTGTGTTCCCAAATACAAACATCTTTTCTTTTTTATATATTGGGAAAAATGAGCATTTTTCTATAGGAAAAATGCACATTTTTAAAAGCGAAGCGATTTAAAAAGTGATTTTTAATATTTAATATTTTTAATATTTAAATATTTAAATATTTTTAATATTTAAAAAGCGATTTAAAAGCCATTTTCCAGTGAAGGAAAATCATGGATATTCACTCCATCCTTGTTTCCACATGGGTATCAGGAGTGTCCAGCTCATGGGATTCGAAGGAGCTCCCAGATTTCAGCTCATTTCCCAGAACTCGCATTCAAGGTAGGGATGGCGGAAAATTCCGCCACGGATTCCAGTGAGGCCAGATTCTGTAGAATCCAGCCCCCCAGAATCTGTGGTGGAACGGCCTCCTGCCCCCCGCCCCCCTGCAGAATCCCCAGGGACGGCATTTACCTGGGGCGGATGCAGTGGCGGGGGCGGCGGGGGCGGCAGCAGGGGTGGCAGGGGCGGTGAGTACGGGGGCGGGAGGTGCGGGGGCAGGGGCAGGGGCGGCAGGGGCGGCGGTGGGTGTGGCGGGTGTGGCGGGGCAGGTGCGGAGGGGTGGTGGCAGTGGCGGGGGCGGCGGCGAGTGCAGCGGCGGCAGGTGCGGCAGCGGATGCGATGGTGGCGGTGGCGGTTGGTCTCTTGGCCAGCCATGGCCAGGCGCAGCGTATGCAAATGGCAGTTATGGCAGCTGCCATTTGCATTCGCTGTTTTTTGCCGTTCTAGTCTATGTAATTACTTACGTAGGCTAGAATGGCGAAAAATAGCGAATGCAAATGGTGGCCGCCATAGCCGCCGCCATTTGCGTACACGTTTTTTTTTACTTTGCCGTGATAGGCTATGTAAATATTTACGTAGCCTATCATGGTTAAGTACAGGGACACAAACGGTGGCGGCTATGGCCGCCGCCATCTATGTCCCTGCTGCCCAGCGGCCGGATGTCCAGCTGCGGGCGGAGCTGGCCAGCGGCTCCTTGGAATCCCCGCGGAGCAGAGCCGGCTGGGCGGGACTCCGGGGGGAGGAATGGAGCGCCTCCCCCCTGTCGAGGATTCCGGGGGGAGGGACAGATCACCTCCCCCCCACCGCGAAGCAGATCCATGAAACGGTAAGTGACTTTTGTACATCCCTAACTCAAGGCTGGCCCAACTCGATCTGCATTGATTCAAGCCACCTTGCGGATTTCCCCAGGTTTTCAAAATGTTGCTAAATAGAAATGGGCATCAATTGAAGGCACAATTTGCATAATTTACACAAATTTCTGCTGTAATTTATTTATTTATTATTAAATTTATTAATCACCCATCTGGCTGGTCACCCAGCCACTCTGGGCGATGTACAACATACAATAAAAACAGTTTAAAACAATAAAATCATGCAAATTGCACCTTGCAATTTGCAATTTGCACACATTTCTATTTATTTAAATATTTTAAAAAACTGGAAAGAATGTCTGGATTTCGGGAAAAGCAAATGTAAGCTGAGCCGGGGACTCACAGGGAGTCTGTCAAGCCCCCCAAAATGCTGGATTCCACTGCGACAGACATCCATACGGGTGAACCACTCTACATGTTGTATCCACATTCTAACCTAATGTAAGGCAAATGATCAACATGTAGAAGTTCTTTCACTCAGCCTCCAGCTGGCTGGTTAAATGTGCAGACCAAACCATACACCTGTATTTATGGACCCAAATTTCAAAACAGCTTATGATTATTATGGCCACAGCCAGAGGTGACTGGTGGCTGGGGTGGAGGTAGGGATGGTGTGAGAGTCCAGGAAAGGGGTGGAGTCCAGCAGACACCCCCTGCTCGCTCCCCCTAGACCTGCTCTCGCTGAGAAGCCACAAGCCCATAATGCTGTGTAAATGGCCCCTTTACAGCCACCATTTATGCAACAGTAGAGTCCCGGAAGTCCATGAGCCGCCATTTTTACATAAAATGATGGCTTGTTAAGAGGACAGGCAGCTGCCAAACCCACTCGCCAGGCACACAGTGGCTCAGTGAGTGGGTCTGGGTGAGTGTGGAGGCTCAGCAAGCGGGTCCAGGGAAGTGAGCTGTGGTGGCAGCTCAGTGGGCACCCTGGGAAACTGGATTGCTGTGAGTCTGGCCATCCCTGGGTGGAGGTCAGGAAAGAGACCATTTCTGTGTGCCTATCTGTGAAGACCCAGCCCTGCCTCTACAGGTTTTCATCACCTTCCCCAATCTCAGGTGCCCCACAGGTCCAACTACATCACGTGGCCTTCCATGTTGTGGGGTTGGCCATCCTACCCAACATTTCACCTTTGGGGCTGATACCAGATCATTAACAGTTTACAATAAAATCACTGTAGTATTGCATCCCAAAATGCTCATTTAGATGACAATAAAAATATTTTTGTATTTACTGCAAAGCCTTTAGCCCAGACTTACATAGTCACAGGAACAAGAGCTGTGCACACATAACCCTGTCTAGATACTCTGAATAGCATTGATCAGATGTTTGGATGGGGGGGGGCACTAAATCTAACCTCCTGCAATTCCAAGGTCTAGCCAATGAGACCGATGGAAGAGTTTTCATTTTTAGGAGAATAGTGTCATATTCTGAGAGCAGTAATGCAAATGAACCTACTCAAGTAGGAATCTTCCACAATGTCACATTACATCTTCCTGTTTTCCAAGTCCAGTCAAATCACATACATAAAGAAGGATCTGCCTTCCTCTCTATTCCTTATGTGACCCTTAAAACTACAACATCACAGCGATACTCTTGAGGGCAAGGAGGGGTTGTTTTCATCTCCATTTTGTTGTATGCTCTTTGATCTAGCATGGAAAAACCTAACACTTCATGAGAGAAGGCAGCAGATGAGAGCTTGGGGAATTAGTAGTTATGTAAGACTTCCTCCAATTCATTATTTCAAGAGACTCTTCTTCAAATAGCATTAAAAAAAAGATGTCAGTTGAAGCTACCATGGGTTTTTAGCTTTGCTGAAATCTACCATATTACATGCTCAGTGAATTTCTACCTCTTCTCGTTTGCCTATCTGACAGTACCTGTCATTTGTCTTTTTATGTCTTGAAAGCTGCTGCTGGCAGCATAATCAAAGATGCTGAGTAAAAATATATATCCCAGAGCAGAGGCCCATAAAACAATGCTGAGTATATTTAAGATCAGTCCAGCAATGGCCATAACCCACCGTTTTGCTTTTCTTGTATCTATCAGCAGTTTATTGCTTCGGTGGTCATGCAGGCAAGTTAGTCAACATGGAAGTACACACTTTCAAGATGGGAAATAAAAGGCATGGACCATTCCAAGCTCCACTGAAGACACAATAAAATAAAATAGCAGGATCCCACATGAGGGGCATGTTACGTGACAAATGAAGAAGGCACATTTCCTCTTCTTTGACCTTGGTACAATTTTAATGACCAAGGGCTTTATATGAAGGTTCAGTACTCTCAAAAATGATAGCAGTGACAGGTTTAAGGATCTGTCAGCTTGTCTCCTGCAGTACAAAAATGTCTTTGTAAAATTTGGCTGTAAAGATTGCACAGCCCAGGATTCCATCAGCAAACCGTTTCCCTTGAAACAAGGTTTATTTGTTTATCTATATATTTTAAACCAAATTTTGGGGAGGTGGAAAGTTGTTTTTAAAACAAAAATTGGAGGCAAGTGCATATTTCATCTGCTAACTTGCACTAATAATTTAGGGTGCAATCCTATGCATGGTTAGTTTTTGTGAACCACCATACATACATACATAAAAATTCCTACAACTCCCAACTAGCACTGGGAGTTGTGGGACTTTTTTCTGTCTAAACACGCATATAATCTCACCCCCCAAAATGTAAACAACCACTGAGGAGGGGGTTGAACTGGTATTGTACATGCTGTTGTGGAATCTTTTCTATATCCTTATCGTTTAATTCCTGCACAGGAACCATAAAAAGATGTTCAACTTGCTTCCAGTTCATGCAGGTTAAGGTTTGTGAATTTGGAATGTATGGCAAATTCAAAATAATGTCAACCTAGTTCAAGGAGTCACTGTGTATATATTTATGGAGACCTCTGGATGTCACCACATTTCACTTAAAACTGCAAAACAGATTTGGAAAGCCCTCCTATGAATAGACATTAGGGAAGGAGTAACATCTAGGGATGTATGGACTGTGTAAAATCCGCTCTGTCTGCATTTTGCAGATTGTCAGGTGCCTTTTGTTCCATCATCTGCCCACAGATGGATACAATTTGCTTTTCGTCATGCGGAAATATACCCAAATAATTATGTAAATATTTACATAAGTATTTACATAATTTATCATAGTACATAACATTTAGCGTATTGTCCCCCATTCCATTCAACATTTCCTAGCAGAAACATACGTATTTTCCTATGAATTTATATGCGTAAATTTCAGGACAGTAAAAAAATCATCTGAACGTCCACAGACTCCGAGCGCCCTGAGGGGGTTGCTTTGCAGTGGATTCCTCAGGTCGGATTCTTAGAGATCCGAACTCATTTTAGTCTGTCTCAAATTTCTCCAGCATCACTAGTAACGTCACCATGGCATGCTCAATCCCCATGTTTAGGGGTGTACGAATCACTTACCTCCGTCCGTTGTGGGGCTTCTGCAGTGGGGGGGGAGGCGCTCCGTCTCTCCCCCCAGAATCTTCCCTGGCTGGCTCCACTCCACGGTGACTCTGCAGAGCTGCCGGCCCGGGCCAGCAGCAGCTGGACTTCTGGCCACTGCCGGGCTGCAGCAGCCGCAAATGGAGGCCGCTATGCCGGCCGCAATATTCATCCCTGCCAAACTGTGATAGTCTATGTAAGTGTCATGGCAAAAGGCAGGGATGCAAATGGCGGCCGCTATGCCATTAGCGCCCCTGCTCTTTGCCGTGATAGGCTATGTAAGTATTTATGTAGCTTATCACAGCTTGGCTACGCTACGACGGCTGCCATTTGCAATCGCAGAAGCCTGGCAGCGGCCAGAAGACAAGCCAGAGCTGCCGCCGCATCCGCCACCAGGTAGGTCCGTCCCGGGGGGGATTTCGGGTGGTGGCGAGGCCGTTCGGCCACGGATTCTTTGGGATCCGGCCTCACTGGAGTCCATGGTGGATTTCTCCAACATCCCTACCCATGTCATGTGTGTACATTAGAATGTCTGTAGAGAGACCTTCTGCATACAACTGTTTGAACAAAGGTTTCTCTATACACAATAGTTTTTCTAGAGCTTGTGATCACCATGGCAACCCCCCCCACACACACACACAACAAGATGTACATTTTATTGATTTATTTTGAAAACATTTCTAGACTGCCATTCAATTTGAGATTTCCAGTGTAGTTTACATGTCATAATTTAATAGATAGATAGATAGATAGATAGATAGATAGATGTAGATATTATAAAACACAAACAATATAAATGGCAAAAGGGTAATAAAAACAGTAAAAATGATAAGTAATAAACATCCAAAGGTTCTCTACTAATGTTCTTGGTTTTTATTTTATACTGTGGTTTTAAACTTTTATATTGTATCTTATCATGGCATATGGTTTTAATTGTTGTGAACCACCCAGAGAGCTTTGGCTATTGGTCGGTATAGAAATGTAATGAATAAATAAGGCACATAAGGCATTTGGAAGGCACATAGACCTGGCATGAGTGATAACGCAGTCCACCTTGCAATGAGAAGGAGGTAGACTTGGGGGCATCAGCTGCCTGTCCCAATTCCTCCACCTTATCGTGCACAAAGGGATCCCAAGCTTGTTCAGTGAGAAGGAGCTCTATCCAAGAGTGAGGTTCAACAGCAGCTGCCACATTGGAAAGCAGGTTAATGATAAACCCCACATGAATCTGGTCCATCTGGAAACCCTCTGGCCAGAGGCGCATATACAGTTCCGATTGGGCACAGAAAATTTGAAACAGTCCTTTTTCTCCAGCGAATTTCTCCGGCAGTGCTACCAGGCATTTCCAACAGGGAGGGATCAGGGGTGGAGGGGGTTGAGTGGCCACTTGTAAGGCTTGAGCAGCACCCGTCAATTGATTGATCTGATCATGAAGAGCTTGGTTCTCCTGTGTCAATGTGTTCAAAGATTGTTCCATGGAGCTGCCAGGCACTGAAAGAGACCAATGAAGGGAGGAGAGAGAAAAAAAGAGGGAATGGCAGGCAAGCTGTAAGGTGTCCTTTAGCCCCCACTTTACTTCAATGCCAAAAACAAACACAGATGAGAGGCTTCAGTCTACAGCTTTTAATCCATTACTTCACAGGATCATACAGATGCAAATTCTCAGTGACTCTCAGTCTACAAAGGAATGCCTTCAGGGGTAGGGATGTTGGAGAATTCCGCCATGGACTCCAGTGAGGCCAGATTCTTTAGAATCCAGCCCCCCAGAGTCCATGGTGGAACGGCCTCCCCCCTCCCCCCCGAAATTCCCCCTGGGACGGACCTACCTGGAGGCGGAGGCGGTGGCGGCGGAGGCGGTGGCAGATGCAGTGGCGGTGGCTCTTTCTTGTCTTCCAGCCGCTCCCGGGCTGCTGCAGCCACAAATGGCGGCCGTCATAGCAGCCGCCATTTGTGTGCCTGCATTAGGCCATGATAGGCTATGTAGATACTTATGTAGCCTATGATGGCAAACAGCAGGGGCACAAATGGTGTCCGCTATGCCATTTGCACCCCTTCTCTTTGCTGTAATAGGCTACATAAGTATTTACATAGCCTATCACGGCAAAAGACAGGGACGCAAATGGCATAGTGGCCACCATTCATGTCCCTGCGTTTTGCCGTGATAGGCTACGTTAATACTTACATAGCCTATCACGGCTTAATGCAAGGATGCAAATGGCAGGTGCTACGACGGCCACCATTTGCGGCCGCAGCAGCCCAGTAGTGGGCAGAAGTCTGGCTGTGGCTGGCCCAGGCCAGCAGCTCCGCAGCCTTGCCGTGGATCAGAGCCAGCTGGGGAGGATTCCAGGGGGAGGGACGGATTGCCTCCCCACCACCGCTGAAGCCCCGGACTGGAACCAGGTAAGGGATTCGTACATCCCCATTCAAGGGATTCAAAAGGTAGTTACGAGAGTTGCCCGCCGTTTGAAGAGGGAGGAGGTCTCACTAGCCTAACTTAAAGAGGGGAGGTCCCTCTCTCTTGTGAGGCCTCTTAGCACAGCTGTTTACACAAGGCCAATCGGGTAGACTGTCTAAGTTCCTCCCCTGCCTTCTCTCTCTTTGCTCTGAGCCTGCGTCTCACGTCTATTAGGTCATACTCCCCAGACCTCACCTCCTCCTGTTTGCTGCCTCTCACGGTGTGTGTGTGTGTGTGTGTGTGTGTGTGAAGAGGGACCCTCATCCTCAGCCAAGTGGACATTTGTAACTTGGGAAGCCAGCCTACTCATATCTGGACTAGCCTGGGAAAACACCTCCCCCATGTCTGGCGGTTCTCCTTCAGAATCTGAACTGCTATCCACTCCCTGTGCCCAGAAACACCCCTGACAGCTGCTTGCCCATGCAAGCCACGCTGCACAAGGTCCTAATGGGCTCAGTGATCTGTTCAGGAACACACCACAGCTGAATGCTCCTCAAGATGGGTCTCTATATTTGTATAGATTGATAGTTGCACACAACAGTGGCTGGAAAGGGCCATTTCCACAGCATTAGAAGCCTCTAATGTTGTAGAATGGGTCCTTTCTGGCCACCATTGTGTGCAACAATAGATCTACAAAAATATAGAGCCCCATCTTGTGTAAAATATGCTCTATGTTTTTGTATATTGGGTAGCTGGGATGGGAGGGGAGAAAGCATTGATCCTTTCTCCCCCTCCCATCCCAGGCCAGCAATGTGGGGGCATTGGCTTGACAGGAGGAGGAGGGTGATAGGGGCTTCCTCTCACCCTTCTCCTTCCCTCAAGCTGCTGCCTTTGTGGTAGCTGGGATGAGGGGGAGGGGAGAAAGGATTGATCCTTTCTCCTTCTCCCACCCTGGGCCAGCTAAGTGGGGGCAGTGACTTGACAGGAGGACAGTGAGAGGGGCTTCCCTCATGCATTCCTCCTCCCCTGAAGGTGCTGCCTTCACAGTAGCTGGGATGGGAGGGGGAGAAAGCATTGTGTGTCCCCCCCCAGCCAAGCTGTGCACCCTCAGCAGCTGCTTTTCATAAATTAAATCTTGCACACAATGTCCAAGCAGAAAGTGCCAGCCAATGTGCGCAAGATTTAATTTAAGGAAAATAGCAAGTCACCATTTTTATTTATAATGGTGACTTGGCTGTGAGTGCTCATGGGCGGAACTGGTTATTCTTCGGCAGTTTGCACAACTTGGCGGGCGGGGGTGGGGGCTCAGTGAGCTGTATCCTGGAAGCTGAGCAGGGGAGAGTCCATTGGACTCCACCCCCTACATGGATGCTCGCAACATCCCTAGTCTCAGGTTGGGACTTCCAGTTGGTTTCCCCAGCAACTCCAATTGGAATTATCTCAGAGTTGGGTAGCAGGGCTGAAGACCATTGAGATGCTTAGTTGTGCAAGACAGACAACATAGTAACTTTGACAGATAGTGTATTTAATAGCAGGTAGCTTTTGAGCACTGGGAAGGAAATGGACTGGAGAAGGAAATGAACTGGAGAAGGAAATGACAACCCACTCCAGTATTCTTGCCAAGAAAACCCCATGGAATGTATCACAAGGCTAAAAGAGATGACGCCGGAAGATGAGCCCCTCAGGTCAGAAGGTGTCCAATATACTACTGGGAAAGAGCAGAGGGAATTTCCAAGTAGCGCCAGAAAGAGTGAAGCGGCTGGGCCAAAGCCGATAGGACACTCAGCTGTGGATGTGTCTGGTGGTGAAAAGAAAATCCAATGCTGTAAAGAACAATATTGTTTAGGAACATGGAATGTAAGATCAAGGAATCAAGGTAAGCTGGAGGTGGTCAAACATGAGATGGCAAGACTGAACACTGACATCTTAGGAATCAGCAAACTAAAATGGGCAAATTTAATTCAGATGACCATTATATCTACTACTGTGAACAAGAATCCCTTAGAAGAAATGGAATAGCACTCATAGTCAACAAAAGGGTGGGAAAAGCAGTACTGGGGTACAATCTCAAAAACGATAGAATGATCTCAGTACGAATCCAAGGCAAACCATTCAACATCACAGTAATTCAAGTCGATGCCCCAACCACTGATGCTGAAGAAGCTGAGGTTGATCAGTTCTATGAAGACCTACAACACCTTCTAGAACTAACACCCAAAAAAGATGTCCTCTTCATCATAGGGGATTGGAATGCTAAAGCAGGAAGTCAAGAAATCATCGGGATAACAGGCAAGCATGGCCTTGGTGTACAAAATGAAGCAGGACAAAGGCTAATAGAGTTTTGCCAAGAGAACATGCTGATCATAGCAAACACTTTTTTCCAGCAGCACAAGAGGCGACTCTACACATGGACATCACCAGATGGTCAATATCGAAATCAGATTGATTATGTCCTTTGCAGCCAAAGATGGAGAAGCTCTATACAGCCAGGAAAAACAAGACCTGGAGCTGACTGTGGCTCAGATCATGAGCTTCTTATCGCAAAATTTCAGCTTAAATTGAAGAACATAGGGAAAACCACTAAACCATTCAGGTATGACCTCAATCATATCCCTTATGAATATACAGTGGAGGTGAGGAATAGATTTCAGGGATTAGACCTGATAGACAGAGTGCCTGAGGAACTATGGGCGGAGGTCGTAACATTGTTCAGGAGGCAGCAACGAAATCCATCCCAAAGAAAAAGAAATGCAAGAAAGCAAAGTGGCTATCTGATTAGGCCTTACAAGTAGCTGAGGAAAGAAGGGAAGCGAAAAGCAAGGGAGAAAGGGGAAGATATATCCAACTGAATGCAGAGTTCCAGAGAATAGCAAGGAGAGACAAGAAGGCCTTCTTAAATGAACAAAGCAAAGAAATCGAAGAAAACAATAGAATGGGAAAGACTAGAGATCTCTTCAAGAAAATTGGAGGTATCAAGGGAACATTTTGTGCAAAGACGGGCATGATAAAGGACAGTGAAGGCAGGGACCTAACGGAAGCAGATGAGATTAAGAAGAGGTGGAAAGAATACACAGAAGAACTATACAGGAAAGATCTTAATGTCTCTGATAGCCATGATAGTGCGGTCACTGAACTTGAGCCGGACATCCTAGAGAGTGAGGTCAAGTGGGCCTTAGGAAGCATTACTAACAACAAAGCTAGCGGAGATGACAGTATTCCAGCTAGCTATTTAAAATCCTAAAAGATGATTCTGTTAAAGTGCTGCACTCAATATGCCAACAAATTTGGAACACTCAACAATGGCCACAAGCCTGGAAAAGGTCAGTTTACATTCCAATTCCAAAGAAGGGCAATGCCAAAGAGTGTTCAAACTACCATACAATTGTCCTCATTTCACAAGGTTATGCTCAAAATCCTACAAGCTAGGCTTCAGCAGTATATGTACGAAGAACTACCAGAAGTACAAGCTGGGTTTCAAAGAGGCAGAGGAACTAGAGATCAAATCTAAGGATGGACGAAAGTCCCTTACCTGGTCCTGCAGCTTGCTTCGCGGTGGGGGGGAGGCGCTCCGGTTATCCCCCTGAAATTCTTGGTGGGGAGGGAGGTGCCCCGCCTCTCCTGGCCAAAATTCAGGCCGGGGGGGAGGTGCCCCATCCCTCGCCGCCGAAATTCAGGCCGGGGGGAGCCTGAACACTATTGCGTTGCCCTTATTTTCTCCGTAGTCTACGTAAATCTTTACGTAGGCTACCCGTGCCCAAATAAGGAACGGAAATGGCGGCGCCCATGTGCACCGCCATTTGCGTACGTGCTTTTTTTTTCCCCCAAAGTCAGCCATGATAGGCTTCGTAAAGATTTACGTAGCCTATCACGGCTGACTTTGAAAATCTAGCCGTAATAGGCTATGTAAATCTACGTAGCCTAATACGTGTTGTCCTTAGTTTTTTTTACTTTACTTCGTAATGGCGGTGGTGGCAGCCGGTCGGAAGACCAGCCGCCGCCCCCGCCAGTGCCGAAACGCCGCCGAAACGCCGCCAGGACCCGCCACCGAGAGGGACATTCGCATGAGGTAAGTCCCATCCTGGGGTGGGGGCAGAGAATTTCCCCAACAATTTCAGGGGAATCGGAGATTCATGGAGAAATTCTCCTCCATCCCTAAAAAATCATCAACATTCGCTGGATCATGGAGAAAGCAAGAGAATTCCAGAAAAACGTCTATTTCTGCTTCATTGACTACGCTAAAGCCTTTGATTGTGTGGATCATAACAAACTGTGGCAAATTCTGAAAGAGATCGGAGTACCAGACCACCTTACCTGTCTCCTGAGAGACCTGTATGAGGGTCAAGAAGCAACAGTAAGAACCAGACATGGAACAACTGATTGGTTCAAAATTGGGAAAGGAGTACGACAAGGCTGTATATTGTCGCCCTGCTTATTTAATTTATATGCAGAGTACATTATGAGAAATGCCGGGTTGGATGAGTCACAGGTCGGAATTAAGATTGACGGGAGAATTATCAACAACCTCAGATACGCAGACGATACCACCCTAATGGCAGAAAGCAAAGAGGATTTAAAGCAGGGATATCAGAGAATTCCACCACGGATTTCGGTGAGGCCGAATGCCAGTGTATTCGGCCCCCCGAACTCCGTGGCGGAACAGCCTGCCACCCCCCCGCCCCCCCACGGATCCCCCCCAGGACGAGACTTACCTGGGGCGGATGTTTCGGGCAGCGGCAGTTCCAGCAGCGGCTTGGTCGGCAGCTGCGGTGGCGGCGGCTGGTCTTCTGACCAGCTGCCACTGCCGCCATTTGCAGTCTTGTGGGTTTTTTTATTTTTACAAGACGTGATAGGCTACGTAAATTTTTATGTAGCCTATCATGGCTGGATAAAAAAAACAACAACCACGTGTGCAAATGGCGGCGGCTACGGCCGCCACCATTTGTGTTCCTTATTTTTGGCCGTCTTAGTCAACGTAAATATTTACGTAGACTATGACAGCAAAAATAAAGGGGAACGCAAATAGCGTAGCAGGTGCTATTTGCGTCCCTTTTTGATTTGACATTTTAGCCTACGTAAATCTTTATGTAGGCTAAAACAGTGAATCAAAAAGGGATGCAAATAGCGCCTGCTACGCTATTTGTGTTCCCCTTTATTTTTGCTGTCTTAGTCTATGTATATTATATAGGGATGTATGAAAGTCACTTACCTTTCATGGATTATGTTGATGGGGGGGAGGCGTTCCGTCCCTCCCCCCAGAATCCTGGATGGGGGGGAGGCGCTCTGTTTCTCCCCCCTGGAATCCTGACCGGCCGGCTGTGCTCCGTAGGGATTCTGTGGAGCCGCCGGCTGGCTTCGCCAGCAGCCAGACATCCGGCCGCTGGCTAGCAGGGACACAAATGGCGGCTGTAGCCGCTGCTGTTTGTGTCCCTGCAGTCAGCCGTGATAGGCTATGTAAATGTTTATGTAGCCTATCACGTCTGACTTAAAAAAAACAACAACGCGTGTACACAAATGGCGGCGGCCACGCTACGTTATTTGGGTTCCCCTTATTTTTGCTGTCTTAGTCTACGTAAATCTTGACGTAGACTAAGACGTGCCAAAATAGGGAATGTAAATGGTGGCAGCCGTGGCCACCACCATGTGCGTACGCATGGGTTTTTTTTTAAAAAAAAAGTCAGCCGTGATAGGCTACGTAAACATTTATGTAGCCTATCACGGTTTTTTTTTAAAACCTAGCTGTGATAGGCTATGTAAATCTTTACATAGCCTATCACGTCTCTCTCTTTTTTTTTTAAACTGGAAATGGCAGTGGCAGCCGGTCGGAAGACCGGCCGCCGCCGCTGCCAAACCACCGCCGCTGCCACCAAACCGCCGCCGGAGCCGCTGCCAGAGCCACCGCCACCAGGAAGATCCGCTCCAGGTAAGTCTCGTCCCGGGGGGGTTGGTGGAGAGGTGGCAGGCTGTTCCGCCACCGATTTCGGGGGGCTGAATGTCCTGGCATTCGGCCTCCCCGAGATCCTTGGCAGAATTCTCTGACATCCCTATGTAAATATTTACGTAGACTAAGACGGTGAAAATAAAGGGGAACACAAATAGCATCTGCTACGCTATTTGAGTTCCCCCTTAGTTTCGCCGTCTTAGTCTACGTAAATATTTACGTAGACTAAGACAACCAAAAATAGGGAACGCAAATAGCGGCGCCCGTAGCCGCCGCCATTTGCGTACGCATTCGTTGTTTTTTTTTTAACCCAGACGTGATAGGCTACGTAAGTCTTTACGTAGCCTATCACAGCTGAATACAGGGACGCAAACGGTGGTGGCTATGGCCACCGCCATTTGTGTCCCTGCTAGCTAGTGGCCGGATGTCCGGCTGCTGGTGGAGCCGGCCGGCAGCTCTGCAGAATCCCCGTGGAGCGGAGCAGGCCAGCCAGGATTCCGGGGGAGGCACCTCCCCCCCAGCGAGGATTCCGGGGGGAGGGACAGAGCCCCTCCCCCCCAGCGGAACCTGGTGGAGCCAAGTAAGGGGGGTTTCGTACATCCCTAGCTTTTGAGCAAGCAGTGCAAGTCCCAACACAGCATTTTCTTCTTAGAAGTCCCATTGACCTCAGTGGGAACTTGCTCCCTAGTAAGAGCATTGAGGATTGCAGCCTTAGCTTTGCAATCAAACATGAACCAGTATCATGGATTTCCACATCTTATTTATCCCAATCCATCAGTTTATTGATCCAGTCAACAGACCTCACAATAAGACCTATACAACAATTGACATGGGAGAATAAAAAACAAAGCCATCGTTTCACTTAGCAGAAGTAAAATCTTAAAACATAGGTCAGATATCTCCATTAATAATAATAATAAACAGTCTAGTTAGATAATATTTTAGACCTCATTGCTCTCAGCAAATATTTAGCTACAATTTCTGTAACAAACTCTTTTGTGTCAGAAAGAACATAGTATTCAGATAATATTCCAGGATACAAAGAGATTAATGGGCTAATTAACTAATTATGGAGATCTTGGCAAAAATTACAGAAAAGGAAAACATAGCTTACTGTTTATATTTCTTCTGAACCACAAGGATATAGTCTGTTGACATAAGCTGTCTCCTTAAATTTCCCATCAAAGAGGGCTGAGGATAGGATATCACATTAAAACGTGTTTGCTGATTTCACCCAGCTCTACTTTTCCTTTCCATCTAATTCCAAAGAAATTGTTGCCATGCTAAACCAGTGTCTGTTGGCAGGAATGGGCTGGATGAGGGCAAACAAATCAAAGCTTAATCCAGACAAGACAGAGGTGCTCCTGGTCATTTGAAAGGTAGATCAGGGAATAGGGACTCAGCTTGTGCTGGATGGGGTTACACCCCTGAAGACACAGGTTCGCAGCTTGGGTGTACTTCAGGATTGAGCCCTGAGCCTGGATGCCCACATTTCAGTGGTGGCCAGGCATGCATTTGCACAATTAAAGTTAGGATGCCAGCTGCGCTCATTCTTTGAGATGTCTGACTTGGCCACAGTGACACATGCCTTAGTTACATCCCATTTGGATTACTGTAATGTGCTCTACGTGGGGCTGCCTTTGAAGAGTGTTCGGAAACTTCAGGTGGTTCAAAGAGCTGCTGCCAGATGGTTGACTTGTCATGACCTATAAAACCCTATACGGCTTGGGTGCAGGTTATTTGAAAGACCGTATTCTCCCTTATGAGCCTGCTTGTGCCCTGAGAGGAGGCCCTTCTTGTGGTCCCACCACCATCACAGGCTCGCTTAGTAGGAATATGGGAGAGGGCCTTCTCAGTGGCTGCCCCAAGGCTCTGGAATTCCCTTCCCATGAAGTTGAGAGTGGCACCCTCCTTGGTATGTTTTTGCAGGCAGGCAAACACTTTTTTTATTCTGGAAGGCCTTTGGGGATAGATAGCCTGGACCTGTGAGAATATGAGGGACTGGTACTATTGTTTATATTGTTGTTGGCTTTTTAAAATCTGATATTTTATACTATTTTAATATTATTGATGATTAAATTATATTTTTAACTTTTGTATATTTCTATTTATATGTTTTAACTGTGTAAGTTTAAATGTTGTAAAGCCTCTTTGAGTCCCAGTATTGGGGAAAAGGCAGGAAATAATAATAATAATAATAATAAGAAGAAGAATACTTAGAGATACTTAAAATGTGCAAGTATTGGGGTGAGAATTAACCGAAGCTTGATGAATGTCAAATGCCAAAGGAGAACAGGTCTTATTTGCTGCTGTGAGTGAATCTTGGAAATCTATCTTTAATATTCTGACTAATACCAGATTTAGCGTTATCAGGGCTATCTGAGAAAAGCAGCAATGAAGAAAACGCTAGTGTATATACTTTATCATTTACCATCTTCATCCATAAACGTATGGATATACTGATCTAAGTCAACTAATAGTAAATAACTGGATGAAGGAACAGGAAACATTAAGCAAAGCCGAAGTTGCAGAGATAGAGACTAAGCCTTGGCTTCTATAGAGTCTAGACCTGCCTTGAGTCGCAAAACTGCAGATGCCACACAGGTGAGAATACCAAAAATTGCCCTTAAGAAAGCTGTCTGGACTTTTTCAGTGTTCACATTGTAGCTTGAAACACCAATTTGAATGCTATATATGCATGGAGCAAGTGATTTGTAAGGGAAAACATGCAGGGCTGAGGGGATATGACACCCCCATTTAGAACAGAAGAATCACTGGATGGCAACTATACTCTTATGTGCATAATCAATAGCATAATTCCTATGGAATGGCCAAGATAAAGAA
Organism: Heloderma suspectum; assembly: GCF_057233095.1. NCBI lineage: Eukaryota > Metazoa > Chordata > Lepidosauria > Squamata > Helodermatidae > Heloderma > Heloderma suspectum. Next base: position 303,759,807 of record NC_139460.1, on the reverse strand, counting down.
GAACGGAAGAAAATAACTAAGGGTGCAATCCTGTGCAAGTTAGACAGAAAAAAGCCCACACTCCCAGCATGCTGGAAGTTGTGGGCTTTTTGTCTGTCTAAACTTGCACAAGTGGATATCCATCTAAAGACCATATTTTTGTTACCTTCTGAAAATGCTAAAACCTTGGTCTTATCATAGTTGATTGATTATTTAGACAATAATTGAGTTGCTTTGAACCCTTTGAACTCCTAACGAGGAAATGGTTCTGTTAGATTAGAAGAAAATTAAGGAAGAAAAAATCCCATTGACAATTTGTGGGAAAGCAATTAGCTTCATGACAGTAAAATGAGAAAAGGCTGCATCTTGACGTTTTACAAGAATTAAGCAGCAAGGAGAATTCTATGGACTGGTGAAATGTTGCCTCTAGGACTTTCTTGCATACCTGTAGTTAGGGATGTACGAAAGTCACTTACCTTTTTGACAGTGTGATTCACGGTGGGGGGGAGGTGCACCACACCTCCCCCCCAAATCCTAACCCAGCCGGCTCCGCCCCGTGGAAATTCCGCAGAGCCGCTGGCCAGGGCCGCCCGCACCCAGACATCTGGCCGCTGGGCAGCCTTCAGGAAAAAAAAAAAAGCGTACACAAATGATGGTGGTGGCTATGGCGGCCGCCATTTGCATTCCTTTTTTTTTTTTTTTTTTTGCTGTTTTAGCCTACATAAATATTTACATAAGCTATTACGGTGAAAAAAAAAGGGGAATGCAAATAGCGTAGTGGGTGCCATTTGCGTTCCTTTTTTTTCGCCGTTTTAGCCTACGTAAATATTTACATAAGCTATTATGGCAAAAAAAAAAAGGAACATAAATAGCACCCACTATGCTATTTACGTTCCCCTTTTTTTCACCATAATAGCTTACGTAAATATTTACGTAGGCTAAAACAGTAAAAAAAGGAACGCAAATGGCACCCACTACGCTATTTGCATTCCCCTTTTTTTTCGCTGTAATACCTTATGGAAATTTATTTTTTTACATAGGCTAAAACAGTGAAAAAAAGGGAATGCAAATGGTGGCCACCTTAGCCACCACCATTTGCATACGCTGTTTTTTTTTTTAAAGCTTGCCATGATAGGCTACGTAAATACTTACATAGCTTATCACGGCCTCCGCAGTAATTACTTACGTAGCCTATCACAGCTATGATGCGGAAGAGAATAGCGGCCACAGTGCGGCAGCCATTCACAAGTCAGCGCGGATGGCAGCAGGTAAGTGCTCCATTTCAGGTTGCTGAATGCACTGGCATTTGGCCTCACTGAGATCCGTGGCGGAATTCTCTGACATCCCTACCTGTAGTGCTAATTAGCCTGTAGTGTGTATCATGGCTGAAAATGTTGATTTTAGGTCCTAGCAACTAAAGAAAAGTCCATAATTATGGCAGATGGGAGGCCCTATATCATGCACCACTGTCATTCATGCTAAAGTGACTTCCAGGGTCAAGTAACTACTGCAATGTATGCGTTCCTCATATTTATTCATTTATTTTAATGATATTATAAGCCACCCTATAACAAACAGTTCTTCCTATTTTCTCTATGATCTGGCACTGATAATAGTCTGGGGATGAGCAAATGAGCAACGCTGAGGTCACTGGGGTTCTCCAAACATAGCCTCACAGAGAGCTGGGATAGAAGTTAAATGGTAAGAAATGCGTATTAGCTAAGGATGGCAGAGAATTCCGCCACGGATCTTGGTGAGGCCGAATGCCAGTGCATTCGGCCCCCTGAAATCTGTGGTGGAATGGCTTGCCCCCCCCGCCCCCCCTGCGGATCCCCCCTGGGACGAGACTTACCTGGGGCGGATCTTCCGGGCGGTGGTGGCGGTGGCAGCTGCAGTGGCTGGTCTTCCGACGGGCTGCCACCGCTGCCAGTTTTTTTTTTTTTTACAGAGACATGATAGGCTATGTACGTTTTTACGTAGCCTAAAACGTTTCAGTAAAAAAAAAAAGGCATACGCAAATGGCAGTGGCTACAGCCGCCGCCATTTGCGTTCCTTATTTTGGGCCGTCTTAGTCTACGTAAATATTGACGTAAACTAAGACGGCGAGAATAAGGAACACAAATGGCGGCGGCCATAGCCGCCGCCATTTGCGTACGTGGTTCCCCCCCCCCAGAGCCCTCCGCGGCCGGAAATCCGGCTGCGGATGGCTCTGGCCTGGCTGGGCCTGGACAGCTGCTCTGCGGAGCTGCCGTGGAGCACAGCCAGCTGCAGAGGATTCTGGGGGGGAGGAACGGAGCGCCTCCCCCCAGTCGAGGATTCCGGGGGGAGGGAAGGAACACCTCCCCCCCACCATCAACATAATCCGTGAAAGGTAAGTGACTTTCGTACATCCTTAGTATTAGCTTGTCAGCTTGACCTTTGATTACTCCCAGGCCCCAATGTTCCTACTAGAGATCTGAGAACCCACCCCATCTGGGTTCTCTGGGAGCCTGGACAGCCCCTGCCCCAGCTTGCCAGTCCCCGGACTTCACTCAAGTCCCTCTCATGCTCAGCGAGCAGCCTGCACTCACCCGGGCAGCCTCATTGAGCATCGTGGTCGCCATTTTTTGGAAAATAAAATGGCCATTGCAAAAATGTGGATATTTGTGCATGCGTGAAAATGTGCATTTTTGCAAAAATGCACAGTTTCGTGCATATGCAAATAAGCGCATTTGCATACATGTACATTTTGCTCATACGCATAAATGTGCATTTTTGTGATCACCATTTTATTTTTCAAAAAATGGTGACTACGAAGCTTGAGAAGGCCACCAGTGCGGGCCAATTGCTAAGCATGGGCAGGGGATGAGTGGGGGCAGGGCCTCAGTGAGAGGTGCTCAGGGGCATGGGTGGCGGGGGGGTTCTGCCGGATTCCCAGACAGAATTGGGTGTCCACACCATCCCTAGTTCCTGCCTGCCTGCCATCCTGAGGGGGCAATGGTACATACTGACCTTTGTTTCACCCCACCAAATATCCTGGTGTATACCTTGGCATGGCATCAATTTCACAGAGGAAGTCCTTAAAGTAGAGACCCAGCACCTGAATCAAGTATTTCTTGCCTGATGTAGAATACTGTGATACCTTCTTGTGTAAGTTCAGCATTCCAATAGCTTTCCATAATAGAGGTACAATTTCCCAGCCATTCAAAACTTGTGCCTTGGCACTATCAGCAGTAACTCTGGGGCAGAAAAGGGTTTGACAGACATTGCACCAGCTGGATTTTTTCCCGTATCAGGCAGCTATTCACATAGGAAGGTGGTGGTGGGGAGTCTGAAATCTAGAGCCAAATCTTAATAAGCCTCAGATGGCCAATAGAAATACGTTCTTGCTACAGACATCACATGTTCCTCAGGCCTCTTACTCAAATTAGTCCTTCCAGGCTAGAAGTTGGCAACCCTACCTGGCTTCGACAGACACACCTGAGACTTTTGAAATGCTCCAGGAGTTTCCCAGATTATCATGATTCATGGCAGCAAACATAATTGGACACTGGATGCTTTATAAAAGAAATGGTATAGGGAGGTATATAATACTCTGAGGAACAGAAAGTGCTTGGTTGGAACACTCAAGTTATTCTTCCAAGTCTCCCCCTCAGTTACTTCTAACTGCATTTTCTTTCTTCTCCTTAATCAACCCCAGCCAAATACTGGGAAAAATAAATGGTAGAGGCTAGCATTGTTTATCAGGCTTTGCTTTCCCATGAATTCTTCCCACAACTCTCTGGGGGAATCTCTGGGAAAGAACCAGAAGGGCAGGCTACTGTCATGATTCATTATTAGGGATGAGCAATTCTGACAAGCTTGCTTTTGCTCATACCCCAATGCTATGTTTGTTCTGCCCAAGTTCCATATCAGATTGCAATGTTTTTTAAGTCCATGTGAAAATGTGTAAGTATGTTTGTGCACATTTAACACACACACACACACACACACACACACACATGGGATGTACGAAAGTGACTTACCTTTTCGCGGATTCTGTTCATGGTGGGGGGGAGACGTTCCGTCCCTCCCCCCGGAATCCTCGATGGGGGGGAGGCGATCCGGTCCTCCCCCCCGGAATCCTCGATGGCCGGCTGTGCTCCACGGCAGCTCCACAGAGCAGCCGGCCAGGCCCAGGCCAGGTCCGTCTGCAGCTGGATTTCTGGCCGCGGAGGGCTCTGAGTAAAAAAAAAAAAAAGCGTACGCAAATGACGGCGGCAGCAGCCGGTCGGAAGACCAGCCGCCACTGCCGCCACCACCGAAGCCGCCGCTGGAACATCCGCCCAAGGTAAGTCTCATCCTGGGGGGGATCTGTGGGGGGCGGGGGGGTGGCAGGCCATTCAATGATGGATTTCGGGGGGCCGAATGCACTGGCATTTGGCCTACCGAGATCCATCGTGGAGTTCTCTGACATCCCTAACACACACACACACACACACACACACACACACACCCTTCCCAAAATGAACAAATTTTGGTGTGCGCTTCTTAAAACATATGCTTTTTTAAAGTGGCTTTTCCATTGAATGAAGTGGTTTTGAGTGCATTTCTAAAAATCTACACATTTTTGTGCACATATAGAATCATAGAATAGTAGGGTTGGAAGGGGCCTACAAGACCATCGAATCCAACCCCCTGCTCAATGCAGGAATCCATGTAAGAGCATCCTTGCATCCCTGACAGATGGCTGTCCAGCCTCATCTTGAATGCCACCAGTGTGGGAGAGCCCATTACCTCCCTAGGGAATTGGTTCCATTGTCATGTTGCTCTAACAATCAGCCGGAATCTGGCTTCCTGTCACTTGAGCCCATTATTCCATGTACTGCACTCTGGGATGATTGAGAAGAGATCCCGGCCTTCCTCTCTGTGAAAACGTTTCAAGGACTTGAAGAGCGCTATCATCTCTCCCCTCAGTCTTCTCTTCTCAAGGATAAACATGCCCAGTTCTTTCAGTCTCTACTCATAGGGCTTTGTTTCCAGTCCCCTGAAATTTTTAAAATATACACACCTTTGTGTGCACTGTTTCAAATTTGCACATTTTTGTATGCTTTTGTTGTGAACTGCACTGCGAACTTCGGACATATATGATTTCAACTGTGAACTGCATTCTGGTTCATCTTTAGGATAGGGAAGGGCAAATCTGCTACGTCTGCATTGAAATGTGAGCCAAAAGAACAATTCTTACCTATTCCTAGGGATGTCAGAGAATTCCGCCACGGATCTCAGTGAGGCTGAATGCCAGTGCATTCAGCCCCCGAACTCCGTGGTGGAATGGCCTGCCCCCCCGCCCCCGAGGGGATCCCCCCCACGACGAGACTTACCTGGGGCGGATGTTCCAGGCGGTGGCGGCTCCACCGGCTGTGGCTCTGGCAGCTGGTCTTTGGACCAGCTGCTGCTAGGGATGTACGAAATTGCCCTTACCTGGCTCCACCGGGTTCCGCTGGGCGGGGGAGGCGCTGGCTGGAATCCTGGCTGGCCGGCTCCGCTCCGTGGGGATTCCACGGAGCCGCTGGCTGGCTCTGCCAACAGCCGGACATCCGGCTGCTGGCTAGCAGGGACGCAAATGGTGGCGGCCATAGCCACCGCCGTTTGTGTCCCTGTAGTCAGCCATGATAGGCTATGTAAATCTTTACGTAGCCTATCATGTCTGACTTTAAAAAACAACAACAACAACGTGCGTATGCAAATGGCGGCAGCTACGGCCACCGCCATTTGCGTTCCTTATTTTGGGCCGTCTTAGTCTACGTAAATATTTACGTAGGCTAAGACGGTGAAAATAAGGGGAACGCAAATAGCGTAGCAGGTGCTATTTGCGTTCCCCCTTATTTTCACCTTCTTAGTTTATGTAAATATTTACGTAGACTAAGACAGCCCAAAATAAGGAATGCAAACGGCAGAGGCCATAGCCGCTGCCATTTGCGTATGCGTGTTTTGTTTTTTAAAGTCAGACGTGATAGGCTAGGTAAAGATTTACGTAGCCTATCATGTCGTGTTTTTTTTTAAACCTAGCCATGATAGGCTATGTAAATCTTTATGTAGCCTATAACATCTTTTTTTTTTTTTCAACACTAGAAATGGTGGTGGCAGCAGCCGGTCAGAAGACCAGCCGCTGCTGCCGCCGCCGCCGGAGCCAGAGTCGCCGCTGCCCGGAAGATCCGCCCCAGGTAAGTCTCATCCCGGGGGGGATCCGTGGGGGTGGCAGGGGGTGGCAGGACTTTCCGCCACAGAGTTCGGGGGGCGAAATGCACTGGCATTCAGCTTCACTGAGATCCATGGCGGAATTCTCTGACATCCCTAGCTGCCGCCGGCGCCATTTGCAGTCTTGTCTTTTTTTTTTTACACAGACGTGATAGGCTACATAGCCTATCACGTTTTTCATAGCCTATCACATCTTTATTAAAAAAAGATGAAGAAAAATAAGGCACGCAAATGTCGGCAGCCGTAGCCGCCGCCATTTGTGTACGCATTTTTTTCCCCTTACCCAGAGCCCTCCGTGGCCAGAAATCCGGCTGTGGACGGCCCTGGCCTGGGCCTGGCTGGCTGCTCTGCTGAGCACAGACGGCTTTCAGGAATTCCAGGGGGGAGGACCAGATCGCCTCCCCCCCCGTGAGGATTCCAGGGGGAGGGACAGAGCACCTCCCCCCCCAGCGGAACCCAGCAGAGCCAGGTAAGCAGGGTTTCGTACACCCCTACTTATGCCTTACTGACTTTCATTTCAGCCAGGCAAAGCTCACTTTGGAAGGGGCGATCCTGGCATTTCAGTTTCCCACCTACCTCAGTGTAGCTTTGCTGCAATCATAATGGCAGCACTAGGGATGGACCAGCTCACCCACACCCATCTTCACTGGGGGCTTGCTGACCCACTGCTGTCCACCCCTGCTCACAGCACCTTCATCACACCCGATGAAGCAGTGGGACTGCTCATCCTCCTAGCGAGTCACCACTGTGCACACCAGTGGGGGCTTGGGCACTTCAAGGTAGATAAAGCTGCATAAATGTTGGCCCATTCACGCAACATTGCAGGCGTTAATTCTCCATTCTGTGAGCACCCCACGGTTTTGTGAGCAGGGTGTGGGAGGACAGGCAAGGGGGAGACCGTATCCTCCCCCCCAACTCTTGCGACATCCAGCAACCTGGCACTCATTGCATAGCTGTTGCTGCTGTCTGCCACTGATGACAAGTAAACCCACCAACCAAGGAGGACCTCACTGGTGGGCGCTTTGCTCAGAACGCCATCAAAGCCGGAAGTAGACCTTGGCTCAGCTCTATCTTTTAATGATCATCACACATAGCAGTCTGATTTTCAAGCATTATAAATTATCGATAATACATTTGTTATATATTATACCCTACCTTATGAAAGCCCTCAATTGCAAATTTAATCAATACAATATCAGTCATATTTAAACAATAAAATTCAGTAAAAAAGGAAAATAAAACTAAGGAATTGCAACTAAAAACTAAGGAATGGGAATGGGGAAAGTGTCCACTTCTGTGCATGCTTTTCAAAAGTGCACACTTTCTTGCAATTGACTAAAGAATGAAAATGCATGTGTGTGTGTGTGTGTGTGTGTGTGTGTGTATATATATATAGAGAGAGAGAGAGAGAGAGAAAGAAAGAAAGTGCACATTTCAAAGTGCACTTAAAAACCATTTTTTTTTTCAAATGCAATCGTAAATTTGGGAATTTGGAAAGATTCTGGGGTGGGGGAAAAGGTTTTTTTGCTTGTGTTCACAGTTGGGATTGCAAACAGGACATGTTTGCATGATTTGCAAACAGAAATGAAATTCTCCTAAAACCCTAGAGAAAAATGAGATGCGTACTTTGCAAAGCACAAAAATAAGTTTCTAATGAAAGACAGGACCATATGCCCATCATAATATACAGAGCAAAAGCTATCTACAAGCTAGATTGAGACATAGCAATTAAATCAGATGATCACCAGAATAATGGAAAGTAACAGTAGACTCAACAAATATACATTGAATTTTATTCCCAGCAACATCAAATAAAGCTGTTCTATAAGTAGCATATTCATCTCCATCTGCTATCAAGGAAATCAAATATATAGGGATGGACGAACCCACCCCCATCCAGTATTGGTGGGTGCCTGCTGAAGCACTGCCCCCACTCAAGCCCCCCCAGGACCCACACTCAAGCCCCCATGAACTTGCTGAGCCATCTGCACTCACCCTGGATCCTGTCTGTGAGCACCCACCATTTTGCCAAGCTTATTTTATGGGGGGGGAAAGGAGGTCAGTAAAATGTACATCAGGTTGGGAAACTGGGCCATTTACGCCTCTAATATTGGGCCATTTACGCCTCTAGTTTTGCCTAGATCAGCCTTTCCCAGCCCATATTTAAATATGTACATTTTAATTACCTCCTTTTTTTCTGTAAAAATAAACTTGGCAAACTGGCGGCCATTTGTGGATGGGTCCGGGTGAGTGTGGAGAACATCTGGGAGGGTGCAAGGAGAGGCAAGCAAGGCCAGAGGCTCAGTGGGTGTGGTCCAGGGCTGCTGACTGGTGGGGGGGGATCCCAACAGACTCCCAGACCCAGCTGGGCATCCTCACCATCCCTACAAATATATGTGGTGTCACAATCAATCTGGTGCATATGGCTATAAAACCTGACTGCTTTGGGAGATGTAACTATGTTTGGGAAGAGTACTGTGAAGCTGAGAAGATAAGGGTGTGGCTTTTCTTTAATCATTTATGAAAGGTTATGAATTAACTTCAGTTGACTAAAGCTGAACTGCAATCCAGAGCGTGACCTAAGATATTTGGAATTGACCAAGGAGGGGTGGTGGCATAAGTGGTAGTTGAAATATATTTTAAAATGTCATAAAATTCTTTGAGGAGCTGATGGTTGAAAAGGATGATGGTGGTGGTGGTGGTGGTGGTGACGACAATGGCAACAACAAGAAGAACAAGAACATAAGACTATTTCTTTCCAAAGAAGGGAACCTTTGGAATGGATCCAACACAATAATAATAAAATAGTCAAGGCTTTCTCATTCAGAGCTCTTCTTCCACCATGCTAAGAAAAGAATGGTATATGAATGGAAAATCCCTGTTGTTTCAGCTGCAGATGATTACAGTTTAGATTCTGTAAATTGTTGACTTCAGTGGGACAGGCCTGATTTAATTGATACACATCAGCTGAGGAAGCAGCCCACCTGGACTTTTGAGATTAACAAAAGAAAGCCGCCAATTGTCAAAGAGGGATGGCTCAGGCACCCAATTCAGTCCAGGAATCCGGTGGACCTGCTCCTGCCCACACCCCTGAGCCCCACTTGCCAAGCCCCTGCTTGGCCCCTGCCTGTGGTCGGCAAATGGCCAGCATTCACTCTGGTGGCCTCAGCGAGCTTCATGGTTGCCATTTTTGGAGAAATAAAATGGCGATCACAAGAATTCGCAAAATTGCTCACACACGAAAATGCATGTTTTGTGAATGTGCATATTTGTGTAGGCACAAACATGTGCATTTCCCCCAAAATGCATATTTCTACACACACACTAATGTGTGCCTTTGCAAAAATGCGCATTTCACATGTGAGAATATGCGCATTCACAAAAATGTGCATTTTCACACATACAAAAACATGCACATTTTTGCGGTCACCATTTTATTTTTATTTTTAAATGGTGACCACAGAGCTTGATGAGGCTGCTGGGGTGAGTGAGGGCTGCTCGCCAAGCATGGGAGGGGCTCAAGCACAGTCCGGGGACTGGCGAGTGGGGACAGGGGCTGGACGGGCATCTGGAGAACCTGAACGGAGGTGAGTTCACACATCCCTATTATCAAATCCTTGAGAAAACAGAGCATGAGCATTTTACTACAAACTCTACAGTAATAACATTGGGTTACTTGTGGCTACAGAAGCTGCTTTGTGAACACAACTAATTATGATGCGTCTTTTAATGCTGTTTATGTGCATATTTTTGGGTGCACAAATTCACACAATACAGCTTACAAATCCTAGCTGACATTCAAAAACTATTATAGAGCTGTGCTTTTTATAATCACAGCAGTTAAATCAGGTCATCCAGATGCTTCATATCTGATAACAAGATTTAAAGGACGGATGAGGCAGTAACTGCCAACAAGAATTTATTAAGCTATTCCTTCCTCTAGGCTTGTGATAAACCACACACAGAACATAGGCAGGTAGTAGGAATAATAAAAGTGACATGGATGCTGTTGCTTAGAGCTGCCACCCACATTTTACTTAAAGCAAAATCCAGAATGAATTTCCAGGCTACTTTTCAGGTGAACCACCTGAAGAATCTGAAGAAAGCCAAAGTTTCTTCAGTGGCTAAGGGTGCAATCCTATGGGGATAGTCGGCTGCCTCCGAACTTGGAGGCGGACAACTATCCAATGCAGGATTAGTGGAGTGCAGAGGGGATCTTCTCCTCTGTGCTCCAGCTGCCCTGCATTTCTGGCTAGACAGCCAATTTTGTCTAATCAGTCTAATCAGGGCACCTTGGAGCCAGGGGGGAGGCTTGACAGTGCATAGGAAGAGTCATAATAGCACTTCCACCCTCCCCTCCCCACCCTCCCCTCCCCCATGACTCCCCCCCCTTGGCCACTTTGTCTGTGCTGCTCTTATGACCACAGAGATGAGGACGAACCACACCACCTACAAGGCGGCCTGGGGGGGGGGGTGGAGAGTCAGTTTTCTGGGAACTGACATCAGAACGCTGGCTCCCAGTCAGAAAATGAAAAATTCTAAGGTCTAGCATAGGATTGCACCCTAAACTAGTTTGAGTTTATGTAAAACACTCTACCATACCTTTTAACATATGGTTCCATGTCAGCTAACATTCCCCCCCCCAAAAAAAAACAAACAGACAAGCAACCCCCCGCCATATAAAATATAGACAAACATTACAACAAACAACAGAAAGCATTGAACTTGCAGAGCCAGAAAGACTAGTTCACCCAATTAAGGCGATGTTCTTAAGGGAGCAACCGTATTCATGTTTAGACAGAGAGAGAAAAAAAACTTCTACACCTCCCAGCATTCTTCAGCCAACCATGCTGACTGGGGAATGCTGAGAACTGTAGGACTTTTTTTTCTGTTTCTGCCTAGGATTGTGCCCTAAGATTATTTGCTAGCCTCTTATTCAGAGACCAAGAACATACAAACATAAGAAGAGCCAAGGTGGATCAGACCAAGGGTCCATCTAGTCCAGCATTCTGATCACACAGTGGCCAACCAGCTGTCGACCAGGAAACCACAAGCAGGACACCAATGCAACAGCTACGGATGGACAAAAGTCACCTACCTGATCCTGAAGCTTGCTTCGCAGTGGGGGGGAGGTGCTCTGTCCCTCCCCCCAAAATTCTGGCCGGGGGGAGGCGCCCCGTCCCACCCCGCTGAAATTCTGGCTGGGGGGGAGGCGCCCCATCCCTCTGGCCGTGAATCTCATCTCCTGCCGGGACGCAAATGGCGGCGGCCGTAGCCGCCATTTGCGTCCCTGCAGCAGCCGTGATAAGCTATGTAAATCTTTACGTAGCCTATCATGGCAGACTTAAAAAAAAAAAGCGCATACGCAAATGGTGGCACCCATGGGCGCCGCCATTTGTGTACGCATCTTTTTTTTTTCAAAGTCAGCCGTGATAGAATACGTAAATCTTTACATAGCCTATCACATTTGTTTGTTTGTTTGTTTCTTTACTTGGAAATGGCAGCGGCGGCAGCAGGTCGGAAGACCGGCCGCTGCTGAACCGCCGCCGCCAGGAGGATTTGCCCAAGGTAAGTCCCATCCCAGGCGGGGCGGGGGGGCAGACTGTTTCTCCACCAATTTCGGGGGGCCGAATGCACTGGCATTCGGCCTCCCCGAGATTCGTGGAGAAATTCTCTGACGTCCCTAGCAACAGCATCCTTCCACCCATGTTTCCCAGCAGCTGGTGTACATGGGCATACTGCCTCTGCTACTGGAGGTAGCATATAGCCATCAGGACTAGTAGCCATTGATAGCCTTCTCCTCCAGGAATTTGTCTAACCCTTTTTAAAAGCCCTCATTAGGGGTGCACGAAAGTCACTTACCTGGTCTCGCAGCTTGCTTCGCGGTGGGGGGGAGGCACTTCACTGCTCCCCCCGACGTTCAGGCCGGGGGGGGAGGCTTCCATCCTTGCCCGGCTGAAATTCAGGCCGGAGGGGAGGCTTCCCGCCTCGCCCGGCCGAAATTCAGGCCGGGAAGGAGGCACCTCGCCTCACCCAGCCGCGAAATAAAAAGTTAAAAAAAAAAAACGCCCCCGTGATAGGCTACATGATGATTTACGTATCATATCACGGCTAGATCTGCAAAGTCAGCTGTGATAGGCTACGTTAATTGTCACGTAGCCTATCACGGGTGACTTTGGAAAAAAAAAAAGGCACGTACGCAAATGGCGGCCCCCATAGGGAGCCGCCATTCGCGTTCCTTATTTGGTCGCTGTAGTCTACGTAAATCTTTACATAGACTACAGCGAAAATATGGGCAACGCAAAGAGCATTGCCCTTATTTTTGCTGTAGTCTACGTAGGGGTGGACGAAAGTCCCTTACCTGTCCTCAAAGGTTGTTCGCGGTGGGGGGGAGGCGCTTCGCTGCTCCCCCCGCAAAGTTCAGGCCGGGGGGGGAGGCTTCCTGCTTCACCCTGGCTGAAATTCAGGCCGGGGGGGAGGCTTCCCGCCTCGCCCGGCCGCGAACTCGAAAGTTTTTAAAAAAAACAAACGCCCCCGGCTACGTGACAATTAACATAGCCTATCACGGCTAGATTTGCAAATCTAGACGTGATAGGCTACGTTAATCATCACGTAGCCTATCAGGGGGCGTTTGTTTGTTTGTTTTCTTTTATTGGTATGGCGGCGGCAGCCGGTCGAAAGACCGGCTGCTGCTCCCGCCCCGCATGAACACCCGACGAACTGCCGGCCGGACCTGCCGCCGGGAGGGACATTCGGCGAAGGTAAGTCCTGTCCCGGGGGGGGTGAGGGGGGCAGGGGGGGTGCGGAGGATTTCTCCCCGAAACTTGTTCGGGGGGCCGAACACGTTGTCGCTCGGCCCCCCGAAGTTTCAGGGAGAAATTCTCCGCCATCCCTAAGTCTACGTAATCTTTACGTAGACTACAGCGACCAAATAAGGAACACGAATGGCGGTTCCCTATGGGGGCCGCCATTAGCCGTACGCGCTTTTTTTTTTTTAAGTCACCCGTGATAGGCTATGTGATGATTTACGTAGACTATCACGGCTGACTTTGCAGATCTAGCCGTGATAGGCTACGTTAATCATCACATAGCCTATCACGGGGGCGTGTTTTTTTTTTAACTTTTCTTGGAATGGCGGCGGTGGCAGCCGGTCAAAAGACCGGCTGCCGCCCCTGCCCCTGTTGAAACCCTGCCGAACCGCCGCTGTGACCCGCCACCGGGAGCGACATTCGTGAAAGGTAAGTCCCATCCCCGGGGGGGTGGGGGGGCAGAGAATTTCTCCCCGAAACTACTTCGGGGGGCCGAATACGTTGGCACTCGGCCCCCCGAAGTTTCGGGGAGAAATTCTCCCCCATCCCTAGTCACCAATTTTAAAATTGGTGGCCATTGCTACATCCTGTGGTTGCAAATTCCATAGTTTAACTATGTGCTGTGTGAAGTTAAACTATGCGCTATGCACATAGACCGGCCAGAGTCATCCCTGCTTAGCTTAATCTCAGTTGCTTCATCATTTCCCTTTAAGCTAAGAACTTCACTAATCCCCTAAAGGGCTAGCAGTTTAATGCAGTTCCACTGGCAGAGGCGTTCAGACCAACGTCTTGTCCAGTTTTATTGGGTGAGTTTCAGCTATTGAGGCCTGAGTGAGGATGCAGACAAGGTGCTTGTGTGCTTGACCCTTGCTCTTCGTGGCTTATTACATCAGACAAGGAGGGGATGTCTGGCTGAGTCCAGGAGGTTGTAAATTCCTCCTTGAGAGAGGAAGTGGTGCCGGCCTCTTTAAAAGAGGCAGTAATCAGACCACTCCTGAAAAAGCCTAACCTGGACCTGGAGGATGTTAACAATTATAGGCCAGTGGCCAACATCCCCTTCCTGGGCAAGGTGATTTAGCGGGTGGTTGCAGGACAACTCCAGCCACTCTTGAATGAAATGGATTATCAAAATCCATTTCAATTGGGCTTCAGGACTGGTTTTGGAACAGAAATGGCCTTAGTCGCCCTATGGGATGACCTCTGCCAGGAAAGGGACAGGGGAGTGTGAATCTGTTCATTCCTCTGGAACTCTCTGTGGGTTTCAGCTTTGGATACCATCAACCATGGTATCCTTCTGGATAGATTGTCTGGATTGGGAGTTGGAGGCACTGTAGTGCACTAATTCTGCTCCTTCTTGGATCGCTGATTCCAGAAGGTGGTGCTGGGGGATTTTTGCTCTGCACCATGGCAATTATGCAGTGGGGTTCCACAGGGTTCTGTTTTATCCCCCATGCTGTTTAACATCTACATGAAACTTCTGGGGGTGGTTATCCGGAGGTGTGGGCTGAGGTGCCATCAATATGCAGATGACACCCAGCTCTACCTCTCTTTCTCATCGAACCCAACTGAGGCAGTGGCTGTTCTGAATCAGTGCCTGGGCACAGGAATGGACAGGGTGAGGGCCAATAAACTGAAACTCAATCCAGATAAGACGGAGGTACTGTTAGTGGGTGGTTCGTCTGCCCGGCTAGGTGATATTCAACCTGTTCTGGAGGGGGTTGCACTCCCCCTAAAGGATCACGTTCATAGTTTGGGGGTGCTCTTGGATCCAGAACTGTCACTTGAGGCACAGGTGAACTCAATGGCATGGAGCACTTTTTATCAGCTTAGGCTTGTATACCAACTATGCCCTTATCTGGACAGAGATAGCCTAGCTACAGTTATCCATGTTCTGATAACCTCTCATCTGGATTATTGCAGTGCATTATATGTGGGGCTGCCTTTGAAAATGGTCCAAAATTTCAGCTCGTCCAAAATAGGGCAGCAAGATTGTTAATGAGGACTAGCCAATGAGCTCATATTATCCCAGTACTTTTCCAGCTGCACTGGCTGCCAGTCCATTTCTGGGCCTGATTCAAAGTGCTGGTAGTAACATTCAAAGCCCTTAATGGCTTGGGGCCAGGTTATCTGAAGGATCGCCTCCTCCCTTATGTGCCTGCCCAGACCTGAAGATCATCCTCAGCAGCCCTTCTCCATGAGCCCCTGCCAAAAGAAGTGAGGCGGATGGCTACTAGGAAGAGGGCCTTTTCTGCTGTGGCACCCTAGCTGTGGAATGAGTTCCCTAGTGAGGTTCACCTGGCACCTACGTTGTATTCCTTCCAGTGCCAGGCAAAGACTTTTTATTCTCCCAGGCATTTCAGCATTTTAGCTTTCTAGGCTTTTAGCTATGGTGTTTTAAATCTGTATTTTAAACCTCTGCATTGCTTTTATTCTGGTTTCATTGTTATATTGTGGTTTTAATGCTTTCATATTTTATAGTGTTTTACCCTGTGCTTAATTTTTGTGAACTGCCCATAGATCTTCAGCTATTGGGCAGTATAGAAATGCCATAAACAAGCAAACAAACAAACAAACAAACAAACAATCAAACCAACCAACCAACCAACCAACCAACCAACAAACAAACAGAGTAGGTTTTGGTTAGGTACCCAAGAGACAGTGTTCAGCAATGATCTTACAAGGGGTGTGTGTGTGTGTGTGTATGTGTGTGTATGTCCAGCACAAATCTAGGAATGGTGGGGAGGGGGGACAGCCAGTAGACAGCAAGCCTGGCAAGTGAGACATGTAAATGATGTCCATCTCTACGTATCACTGCCATTTCAGTACAGTCACGTCCTTTGTGCCACTCACTTCTGTTATGAGGAAATTAAGCTCAGCTCACTCTAGGAAGCAATAGTGTCTGACCTTTTTCTTCCAGATGGCTGAGAAGTAGCTGAAGATGCTGATGGGATTCCTCTGTTCTTAATAGGTTTTTGTTTTAGAGTGTTTTAATTATTATTTTTTTTTTAATAGAGATTTATAGTGTTTTTACATTGTTTTATGACGCAAGCCACTTTAAGAGCACCTAAAGGACCAAATTACAAGATAGATAATGATAGATAGATAGATAGATAGATAGATAGACAGACAGACAGATAGATATATTTTTTAAAAATAAGTAACTACATAAGTCCTGTATTCTTGTTTTTAATCAATTCCTGCACAAACCCTTTTGACGAATGGCGGGGCAGGGTCTGCATGGACAGAAATGGTTGCCTAGAATGGCATTCTGGGTTGGCTGGTGCCTACTGGGGCTGCTGCAGTGGACGGCAGGGCAGCTAATGGTAGGCAGAACCAACCCGACATAATAGGTGGAGCCAACAGCAGCACAAAAGCAGATCTTGGAAAGGGGAAACTAGGGATGGCAGAGAATTCTGCCACGGATCTCGGGGAGGCTGAATGCCAGTGCATTCGCCCCCCCCAAATCTGTGGCGGAATGGCCTGCCACCCCCCTGCCACCCCCCTGGATCCCCCGGGACGAGACTTACCTGGGGCGGATCTTCCGGGCGGCAGTGGCTCCGGCGGTGGCTCCGGCAGCAGCAGCTGCGGTGGCTGGTCTTCCGACTGGCTGCCACCGCTGCCATTTGCAGGTTGTTGTTGTTTTATACCCACATGATAGGCTACGTAAGTTTTTATGTAGCCTAAAACGTCTTGGTAAAAAAAAAGAAAAAAAAGGCGTACGCAAATGGCGGGGGCTATGGCCGCGGCCATTTGTGTATGCCTTTTTTTTTAACCCAGATGTTTTAGGCTACGTAAAAACTTACGTAGCCTAAAACGACTGGGTAAAAAAAAAAAAGGCGTACTGAAATGGCGGCGGCTACAGCCACCGCCATTTGTGTTACTTATTTTGAGCCGTCTTAGTCTACGTAAATAATTACGTAGACTAAGACGGCGAAAATAAGGGGAATGCAAATAGCGTCAGCTACGCTATTTGCATTCCCCTTATTTTCACCATCTTAGTCTACATAAATATTTACGTAGATTAAGATGTCAAAAATAAGGAATGCAAATGGCGGCGGCATAGCTGCTGCCATTTGCGTACACGTTTTTTTTTTTTTACCCAGAGCCCTCCATGGCCGGAAATCCGGCTGCGGACGGCTCTGGCCTGGCTGGGCCTGGCCGGCTGCTCCGCGGAGCCACCGTGGGGCACAGCTGGCCAAGGAGGATTCCGGGGGGGGAGGAACGGAGCGCCTCCCCCCCGGCCAGGATTCCAGGGGGAAGGACGGAATGCCTCCCCCCCCCATATACATAATCCACGAACAGGTAAGTGATTTTCGTACATCCCTAGGGGAAACTGAAGCAAACTTTGACATCGGGGCGGGGGAAGTAGAGAGTTGCATAGGGATTGTCTCTGTCATCAGGAGGGCAGAGCAGAGAGTTGCATAGGGGCTGACTCGTGTGCATACATTTTTCTGTATTAGCAACTAGGTGTATGCAGGGATGCCCCCAACCATATCTGGAGGCTGATTCAGAGCTTCTGAATTGGCCCTGACCTGCTTTGGAGGCCGATTTAGAGCACCAAAATGGCCCCAATTCACCTCAAGCCACTCCAGAGCTGGGCTAACCTGCTTCAGCCTCCAGATCCGAGGCACAATCCTGACAGCACCCCACTCACCCAGGTGTGTGAGCCCTGTGTGTACACACATACTGCAGCCATGCAAGCCTTGCACCAACCCCCTGCCCAGCCACACAAACCCCCTGCTCCTCCTTCCCTGGATCCTTGGGGAGCACCTTCAGCTGCTGCTGTCTTGGGGGGAGTCACCATGTTCTTTTAAAATGGGGACTCTTCTTCCTGTAAGTAAATGGTGTGCAGATTGCAGCTGTAAAGGCACCATCTATGCAAAATTACAGGCATAAATGGCCCATTTACACCTTTAATAGAATCATAGAATAGGAGGGTTGGAAGGGGCCTATAAGACCATCGAGTCCAACCCCCTGGTTGATGCAGGTATCCAAGTCAAAGCATCTCTGCCAGGTGGTTGTCCAGCCTAGTCTTGATACCTCCAGTGTGAGACAGCCCACCACCTCCCTAGATAATAGGGTCCATTGTCATACTGCTCTAACAGTCAGGAAGTTTTTCCTGATGTTCAGCCAGAATCTGGCTTCCTGTAACACGGCTGGCTGGAGCATGCTGGACATTGTAGGATGTTTTTCTGTCCTAACATGCATTAGGATTTCACCGTAAATCATTCAAATTAAATTGAAAAAGAGTAGGTGGGAGGGATGACTTTCCACCGTACTGCACAGCTTTGCACATGCACACGTTCATTACACAGGTAGATCTCCCCCAGCTCCCCACTCCCAGTAATGGACATCCCACCCCTGATAGCATTTGTACATTCCCGCATTTGTGTGTTCCTGAATTCCTCATCTCTTGTGTTCTATCATTTTATATTATGGAAACAGAGAGGTTAGACCGAAACCCTGCAAGCATTAGAATAAAAGCTGCTGGATGTTCTGATCAAGAAGCTTGGTGTGGAGGCCTGAATAGGCTGCTACAAAACTTCAAGTAGGTGCTAACAAAACTTTGGAAATGATCCAGCCAAATTGAGTGAAAGCAATGGGATTTTAAAAGTACTTAACTTTTTCATTCTGTGTGCTTCCGCTGCTTCCGCTGAACATTTATGCACGATAAAAAATGGTAGCACTTGCTAAATTTATCTGAAAATCAAAAGCATTTAAAGTAGTTTCTGCTTGGTGCTTAATTTAAAATAGGTAAATATATGGCTAATGTGACAGTGCCGCTGGCACACCTGCCAAAACCAATAAAAATGTGTAAGGCTAGTGCACTTGTTTTCTTTTCTTCCTGAGCAGTCAGGGACAACCTAGCAGAAGAATGGGAAAAGCTATCCACTAAAGAAAGCTATCCACTAGAAAAGAAAAGAAAAGAAAAGAAAAGAAAAGAAAAAGCACATTCTTGCTCCCCCCCGCCCCATCATCTCTAATAAGTCTCAATCCCAGCATCATTCTACATACCTGTACTGTTAGTGCCACATAAGTTGGAAGCCCTTTGGATAGGGAACCCATAACTTCTATGTTCTTTACAGCATGTATTACACTATTAAGTAGTAGGAACAGAGGGAAAAGAGAAGACTATAGTGGCCCAGTGACTAGGGATGGGGGAGAATTTCTCCCCGAAACTTCGGGGGGCCGAGTGACAACGCATTCGGTCCTCCGAAGGTTCGGGGAGAAATTCTCCGCCCCCCCGCCCCCCCTGGAATGGGACTTACCTTTCACGAATGTCGCTCCCGGCGGCGGGTCCTGGCGGCGGGTCCCGGCGGCGGGTCCCGGCGGCGGTTCGGCAGGTCTTCATCAGGGGCGGGGGCGGCAGCCGGTCTTTTGACCGGCTGCCGCCACCGCCATTACAAGAAAAGTTAAAAAAAACCGCCCCTGTGATAGGCTACGTAATGATTAACGTAGCCTATCACGGCTAGATTTGCAAAGTCAGCCGTGATAGGCTACGTTAATCGTCACGTAGCCTATCACGGGTGACTTTGAAAAAAAAAAAAGCGCGTATGCTAATGGCAGCCCCCATAGGGAGCCGCCATTCATGTTCCTTATTTGGTCCCTGTAGTCTAAGTAAAGATTTACGTAGACTATGGCGAAAATAAGGGCAACGCAAATAGTGTTGCCCTTATTTTTGCCGTAGTCTACGTAAATCTTTACGTAGACTACAGGGACCAAATAAGGAGCGCGAATGGCGGCTCCCTATGGGGGCCGCCATTTGCATACGCGCTTTTTTTTTTTTCAAAGTCACCCGTGATAGGCTACATGGTGATTAATGTCGCCTATCATGGCTGACTTTGCAGATCTAGCCGTGATAGGCTACGTAAATCGTTACGTAGCCTATCACGGGGCTTTTTTTTTTTTTTCTTTTGAAGTTCGCGGCCAGGGAGACGGGGCACTTCTCCCCGGCCTGAATTTCAGCCGGGTGAGGCAGGAAGCCTCCCCCCCAGCCTGAATTTCGGCCGGGCGAGGTGGGAAGCCTCCCCCCCAGCCTGAACTTCGGGGGGGAGAAGCGAAGTGCCCCCCCCCACGAAGCAAGCTGCGAGACCAGGTAAGTGACTTTTGTACATCCCTACCAGTGACCCAGTACATGGTTGACAAGCAGAAGGTCCCAGGTCCAATTCCTGACATCTCCAGGTGGGACTGGAAAAACTCCTGCATGAAACCCTGGAGAGCCATGGCCAGTCAGTCAACGATAATGACTTAGCTGGACCAATGCTCTGACTTAATATAAGGTATACTAGTAGAGCAATCCTATGGGCCCTGGACGAACATCCCAGGGGCCAAAGGGTTGTTCAGATTCCCCCTTTTGAGAATGCTCAGACCTCAGAAGGGGGAGTCAGCAATCTAACCCCTCTCTCTCACCCCCTTGCAGCCAGTGCAGAGAGAACTGCACTGGCTGTCCTCCGAGGTCCGAAAATCATTCTGGTGAGTGGGGAGGGGAGGAGACCAGGGAGGCCAGAATCCGAGTTATTCTGACCCTCCTCCAGCCCCCTTCCCTCCACCGCTGAAGCACCCTCCCTAGATGGGCTAAAATGCCTCTCTAGTGAGATCTGAAGGGTGGGAGGATGGGGAGGTGAAGATTGCCTCTGCTCTGCCTATGGGTGTCCATCACTAGTAAATCTGGTTCATTTTTGGCCTGATGGAATTCTGTGGTGTGCATAACTTGCTTTGCATCAGGCTGTTGCCCGAACTTTGGGAACTTTTTGGCATATTTTTTTATGGAAGGTTCTGGAATTTGTGCAAACTTCTGAGCAATTTGTGCAAATTACAGCCAAGGTTGCACAAATCACATGAATTCAGCCATAATTTGTGTAATTTCTGCACATTTAGCCATGTTTTGTGCAAATTGCTCAGAAATGTGTGCAAATGCCAGAACCTTCCTTGCCCCAAATGTGCAAAATTCCCAGAAAATCCACAAATCTGCCCAACTCGCTGTAGATCAAGTAGGGCACTGCAGCAGGAACCGAAACAAAATTTGGGGGGCTGAGCCTAGGAACACTTGTTGAATTCCATCTCCCACAAATTGATTTCTCCCACATCCCTACGTCCTCTGCTCCTCCTGTTCTAGTCTATATTGGATGATCAGATACCTCAGAGTTCAAGGGCTTCCGATCAACAAGTGTGCAATCCTAAATTCATTAAATTTGACTACTATGTATATTCTACGTACTAGATTTATATTTTTCTTTTTTTAATGATTTGTGTACACTGCATTGAAATCTTTAGATGTAAGTACTTTAGAAATACTCATAAATAAACAACTTTACACAATCAGCAGATTATGTGCTAAAGCTCTGGATTGTATCACCTCAGACTGCAGACATGAGATCACAGCATTCGAGGTGTGTGTGCGCACAGACACACACACACACAGATACACACACGGACACAGACACATACACACACACACACACACACACATCCCTGCCAGTTTAAGACCAGAGTTGATCTTCTGTTGGCTCAAGTTCCACAAACAATGAAATCTTGGAATATGGATAAATTGCAACCAAGACTGGATGAACAATAAGCAAATTAAAGTTTCTGTTGGGGTAAGTTCACCCATCACTAATTAAGGCTGCGATCATGTAAATACTTACCTGGGAGCCAGTCACACTGAACTCAGTGGGCATTCTTCTGGGTGGACCTATATAGAATTGCACTGTCAATTTCCAGTTTACATGTGGAAGACACACTCTGGATTGGGAAACTAGAATGGGGTTAAGGGGGGGCTTTAGCATTTTGTTCTCACTGCATTTGGGGGCCGCACCTGCAATTTTCATTGCCAGACAATATTTTCAATTGGTCCTTATTTGGAAATACAAATTGCAGATTTGGGGACCCTGATCTAGAGTGGGACTGCAGTCAAGAGCAAAGGGTTAAGCCCCCTACCCTCTCACGATGGTGTGATCCAGAGCATCTGCCACCCCTGCACCAGTAATTTTTTGGGGGGAAACAACAAAAACAACAAAACTACACTTAAGGCAAGTACTACACAGGGAAGGTAGCACTATGTAGCTGGGGTCTGAGTGGTGGGGGAAATAACAGTGAGTGATGTTCATTTAAGAAGAGAGTTAAGGGACAGTTAGGGAGTTGTGGGGGAAGAGAGAGAAAGTGTGAGAGAAGAAAGGGGCTAGTTAAAAGCCTGATGGGTTAGTTTATTAGATAGAACAATTATTTCTTATTCTTTATCAATGTCTACTTCTTGTTGTGACCTCTAGGAGCCAGGGCCTTGTGCCTTGGAACATCACAGCCTGGTCCTGTTCTTTCTGCTGAGCATGAGGTATTTTGCAACATCCATCCATTACTTCAAATAGGAAAGCTGAAGAGTGAGGGAACTATCCATTTGAAGGAACTATCCTTTGTGGAGGTGGAAGGTGATGTGAACAATAATAGGCACTACTTGGATCGAAAGTGTGGAGCGGCTAATGATTTTTTTTTTTTATAATGGCACTATCACATGCTATAACTGCAACATTTCTCAAAATAGACTGCCTCTATGACAGCATGATATTTCTTAGTATTCTATTATTTTCTCTCTTACTAGCAAAATAAAGAAATATTATTTATTTTAGAAAAGTTGTGCTGTATTGTTTTTAAATAAAAGCCACTTACATTATAATCCCACCACTCTAGTTTAATATTGATATTTGAATTATTACCATTGCTCTGAAGTTTAATATTTCAGCACATTGTTTTCTTGCTTTCTTATAGAAGTGTGTGTGTGTGTGAAAGGATCTTGTATAGTGTGTGTGTGTGTGTGTGTGTGTGTGTGTATGCTATTCAAGATCCTTTCACAGCAAACTAAAAATTTATCTCTGTATGTAACTGGGACTGTAGCTTCCTTCAGAATTCATGGACCAGGTCTAGGGATGGACGAAAGGGACTTACCTTGTCCCGCAGCTTGCTTCGCAGTGGGGGGGAGGCGCTTCGGTTCTCCCCCCAAAGTTCAGGCTGGGGAGGAGCGCCCTGTCTCCCTGGCCGCAAAAAAAAAAAGTAAACACACACACACACACACACCCGTGATAGACTACGTAACGATTTGCGTAGCCTATCACGGCTAGATTTCCAAAGTCAGCCGTGATAGGCTACGTAAATTGTCACGTAGCCTATCACAGGTGACTTTGGGGGGGGGGAAAGCATGTACACAAATGGCGGCGCCCCATGGGCACCGCCATTTGCATTCCTTATTTTGGCATGTCTAGTCTACGTAAAGATTTACATAGACTACGGCGAAAGTAAGGGCAACGCAAATAGCGTTCCCTTATTTTCGCCGTAGTCTATGTAAATCTTTACATAGACTACCCCCGTCCAAATAAGGAATGCAAATGGCGGCGCCCATGGGGTGCCGCCATTTGCGTATGCGCTTTTTTTTTTTTTCCAAAGTCACCCATGATAGGCTACGTGACGATTTACGTAGCCTATCACGGCTGACTTTGGAAATCTAGCCATGATAGGCTACATAAATCATCACGTAGCCTATCACGGGTGTGTTTTTTTTTTACTGTACTTTTTTATTTTGTAATGGCGGCAGCGGCAGCCGGTCGAGAGACCGGACGCTGCCCTTGCCCCCGCCGAAACGCCGCCAAAACTCCGCCAGGACCTGCCGCCGAGAGGGACATTCGCTGAAGGTAAGTCCCATCCCGGGGGGGGGGGGCGGAGGGCCGGCGGAGAATTTCCCCAACACTTTCGGGGGGCCGAATGCATCGGCACTCAGCCTCCCGAAGATTCGTGGAGAAATTCTCCACCATCCCTAACCAGGTCGCTGCATGCTGGCCCTTTTCCTAATGGTATAGTGGTACATTTTGAAGTACAAAAGCTCATCATGACATAAGAGAGCTTTGGCTACTGGGCGGTATATAAATAACTAAATAAATAAAATATTCCTATAGCCACACCTAGGGATATAGCAGAAATCCTCAATAGATTCAAATGAGTTTGATTCCTATGAATTTGACCTGTAGACTAGACTGGCTTTTTCTGAGTCACACAGATTCCAAGGACTTGTGGAGCAGTTTTTGACTTTTCAGAATTTGATATAAATTTAGTCGTAGAAAAAGACGGGGGGGGGGAGATCAACCCCAAATCCACATTTTCCTTCATTGGCTAATGTGTGGAAATGTGCATTTTGGCAGGATTTGCACATCTGGTCAGGATTTGCACAGTTTTTGGAAGTGCACGTTTGCGTTACTGTGCATTTGCATAAGTGCAAATGAACACAAGGTCAGGAAATTGAGAATACTCTGATTCCATCAATGAGTTAATGGCAGAACAAAATGTGCCTGACAACCTGCAAAATGCAGATGGAATGGATTTATCAAAATCTGTACATCCCTAGCCACACCCCCACAAAGAATCCATACTCATACCTCCAGGATGGCTATGCATGTGTGTGAGTGTGTAGGTTTGTGTATTGATAGACAGACAGACAGACAGACATAATTTATACTCAAACAGCTAATAATTGGTCAAAAACTCCATCATAAAACACATTTATTTTAAAAAATATATAATAAAATTTCTCAATTACATTTATGGGGCAAGACTGCAGTCTTATAAATAGTTGCAGTGAGTGGTGCATACTTCTGAACTTCTGAAACACATTGAGCTTTAACAAAAGATCTTCAGCCAGCTGAAGTGAAACCTTAAGCTTTTAACTAGAACTGC
Source organism: Heloderma suspectum (assembly GCF_057233095.1). NCBI lineage: Eukaryota > Metazoa > Chordata > Lepidosauria > Squamata > Helodermatidae > Heloderma > Heloderma suspectum. The sequence continues at coordinate 303,735,088 of NC_139460.1, read as the reverse complement.
GAACAATCTTGCCAAGAAGAGTTACCATTTAAACTGCTAGCATGATGTAGGAACCCCATCAAAGAAAAGCCTCTGCTCGATCAATTTCCTCATTCTCTGACTTCTTCTATTCTATTCTATCATGAACAATAGTAAAACATGAAAGCCTCATTATCACCTCATCCATTTTTCAGAGCAAGGCAAGTCCATCAATTTCCCTGCCACCCTGTCAGATGACATCATTGTAGGGATGGACAAATTCACCCCAACCTTCACCGTGTGCTGCTTCATGCAGCGAACTGCTGGGTGGTCCATGGGTGCACAGCGAGCAGTGCGTGACCACCCGTTCTCTCAATGAGCTGCCATTTTGCATAAAAATGGTAGCTCAGCCTTTTTTTGTAAATCATAGAATCACAGAATAGTAGGGTTGGAAGGGGCCTACAAGGCCATCAAGTCCAACCCCCTGCTCAATGCAGGAATCCAAGTCAGAGCCCATTATTCCGTGTCCTGCACTCTGGGATGATCAAGAAGAGATCCTGGCCTTCCTCTCTGTGACAACCTTTCTAGTACTTGAAAAGCACTATCATATCTCCCCTCAGTCTTCTCTTCTCAAGGCTAAACATGCCCAGTTCTTTCAGTCTCTCTTCATAGGGCTTTGTTTCCATTCCCCTGATCATCTTTGTTGCCCTCCTCTGAACCCTCTCTAGTTTGTCTGCACTCTGCATCTGGAGACACAGTACTCCAGATGAGGCCTAACCACTGCTGAGTAGAGGGGAACTAGTACTTCCCAGGATTTGGAAGCTAATGCAGCCCAAAAGAGCATTTACCTTTTTTGCAGCCACATCACATTGTTTGCTCATATTCAGCTTATGATCGATAACAATTCCAAGATCTTTCTCACTTGTAGTGTTGTTGAGCCATGTATCCACCATCTTGTAACTGTGCATTTGGTTTCTGCACCTTTTTCCTAGGTGCAGAACTTGGCATTTATCCCTATTAAATGTCATTCTGTTGTTTTCTGCCCAGTGCTCCAGTCTATCCAGATCACTTTGAATTTTGTTTCTGTCTTCCAAAGGATTAGCTATCCTGCCCAATTTTGTGTCATGTGCAAATTTGATCAGCATTCCCTGCACCTCCTCCTCCAAGTCATTAATAAAAATGTTGAGTACTGGGCCCAGGACTGAGCCCTGTGGTACCCCACTCGTTACCTCTCCCCAGTTTGAGAAGGTCCCATTGATAAGCAATGATAAATAACCATTGATAAATAACCATTTATGCAAATGGTGGCCATAAGGGGACATATTCCCTGTACATACAGCATATTACCACCAATCTCAATAATATTGTTCTAAGCTAAATGTCCTTTCAATGTTCCTCCCCACTCACCTAAACTAGGGATGGGAGAATCAGCAATTTTGGAGCTCATTTTGAATCTCACAGCCTTTTTCACTTTTCACTATTTTTCAGCTCATTCAAAATAGGAAATGTTGACTGGGAAAAGTGCACGTTCCTGTGCGTATTTTCCAGAAGAGTTCACTTTCCCAAATTTGCAAATATTTCTCAGAAAAAGGAGCCCCTCTCACATTAATGTTCCAGATTTATTTATTTATTACATTTATATCCCACCTTCCTTCCATGGTGGAGCTCAAGGTGGCTACGTGTGGTTCCCAGGTGGTTCCCAGGTAGTATCCCCTTCAAGCACTGTCCAGACCCAGACCTGCTTAGGTTCAGCAAGGTGGCTGCCTCATGTGCCTTCAGACTGTGCCCTGGAATTGCAAATGCAATATGTTTGCATGACTTGTGCACAGAAACAGAATTCTCAGACATCCCAACCCCAAACCTTTTGAGTCTGTGGTTGTGAAAAGAGACTGCTAGAATGGGTTAGACTGATTGGTCAGGTTGAGCCTGGCAGAGCGAGATTAGCTACCATCTGTGGTGGTCCTCACAGATGGCTATTGGTAGACTGTTCTGGAAAGGGGCTGAACTTACTCTCCTCCATCTCTAAGTATTGTGCCAATTCAAAGGTCTGTGTGAAAAAGAGAAGCAATCTAAGTCTGCAGTTTTCGCAGTCGGTGCTACAACTAGATCTGACAATGAGGCAGAGAGCTGATTTTGCTCTCTGCAGGAAATCCCATGGCACTATGGGCATCCCTTGGTAGCTGATTGGGAGCAGGAATCTGCTGGAGTGTTAATGCTGTGGACTCTCATCTTATTCTCAGCTTGTACATATGTGTAGATAAATCTTATATCACAGAAATTAGGGATGTGTAAATCAGCAAAACTCAAGCTCCCCAAAGCCCATTCTGACTTAAGTCAATATCAGATTGCAGTCTTTGTTGTTCTTCTTTTTCTTTTCACATGAAAATCTGTCCATATTTCTGCGTACATTTTTCCAAATGTATGCAACAATTGTGTGCGTCTTTGAAATGTGTACATTCTTCTCCCATTGATGAAAGCATATTTACACACTTTTTTCACGTGCATTTTTCAAATATACTCATGTTTCCAAACACTTTTTTTTTTTTTAATTGAAAGCTCAGAAATGTACAGACTTCAAACACAGATTGTGTCTGAGTCTGTGTTTGGTCCAGAAGGTATGGCCTTAGAAAGTCCTTATCAAAAAATGAACTAAAACCAAATTCTCAAGTCTCCATTGACTTCCTTCTAAGGAAACTGAATCCTGGGCAAGCACCGGAACCCCTGAACTTCTCACCACTTGGAAGTGGGGCCACATGCATAACAATGTGAACTAAAATACACTGTTTCAAATCTAATCTCAGCCAAGGACTCATTTAGGTGGCCTTAGGAAAGCCGATGTCTTTCTCCATCACTTCCCCCACCTACTACAATATGGGGATAATTCAGGTGATCTATTTTACAGGGTTAGTTAAGGTTAATTAAGCAAATGCATGCAAAGCACATTTGTTTGTTTGTTTGTTTATTTATTTATTTATCAATATTTATATACTGCTCCACATCAAAGATTTCAGAGTGGTGAACAGCAAGATAAAAAAAATGAAATCCCATAATTAAAACAATTAAAACATTTTAAAAGAACAGATTCTGAACATAATAAGCTAGTCACTCAGGGAACGCCTCTCAGAATAACATCTTCAGGAGGCACCGAAAGCAACATAACGTTGGTTCCTGCCTGATCTCCAAAGGCAGGGAGTTCCACAGGAAGGGGGGCACCACACTGAAGGCTCATTTCCTGGTGGACTCCAGCCGAGCCATGGATCCATGTGGAACCATGCTCTCTGATGACTGCGGTGATGGGGCAGGTTGGTAAAGGAGAAGACATTCTCTCAGGTATCCTGGTCCCAAGTTGTTTAGGGATTTTTTTTTACACAAATACATCTTTGAAATGTACACATTCTTCTCCCAGTGATTAACATGTACTTGTGTGCATTTTCCAAAAGTGTACATTTTTTCATGCACATTTTTCAAATGTATGAGCACTGTTGAACACACTCCTTTTTTGAATGACATTGCAAGTGTGGAAATGTACGGATTTTGACCGTGGATTGCATCTGAGTCCATATTTGATCTGGAAGGTGGGAACTGGGAAAATCCTCATCAAAAACAAACTGAAATGAATTGTTCATACATCCCTACTATAAAGCAGGGATGTGGAACCTCTGGCACGCAGGCCACCTGTGGAGCTTCCTTGGGTTCCTCTGAGATTAGAGATAACAACAGGGATGTAGACCTCTGGGGACTCAGCTGCCACCAGCCAAGTGGCTTTGTACAGCTGCCCTGTAGGTATCCCATTCCTCTCTCAGTATGCAGGAAGAGAAGATGGGTGGGGGTGATGATGTCAGCGGGGGTGGTCACGCCTAGGGATGTACGAAAGTCACTTACCTTTCTGTGGATTATGTTGATGCTGGGGGGGAGGCGTTCCATCCCTCCCCCCACAGAATCCTCCATGGCCGGCTGTGCTCCGCAGCAGCTCCGTGGAGCAGATGGCCAGGCCCAGCCAGGCCAGAGCCATCCGCAGCCGGATTTCCGGCCACGGAGGGCTCTGGGGGGGGGGAACCGCGTACGCAAATGGCTGCGGCTACGGCCGCCGCCATTTGCGTTCCTTATTTTTGGCCATCTTAATCTACGTAAATATTTACATAGACTGTGATGGCGAAAATAAAGGGGAACACAAATAGTGTAGTGGGCGCCATTTGTGCCCCTTTTTGATTCACCATTTTAGCCTATGTAAATATTTACATAGGCTAAAACGGTGAATCAAAAAGGGATGCAAATAGCGCCCACTACATTATTTGTGTTCCCCTTTATTTTCACTGTCATAGTCTACATAAATATTTATGTAGACTAAGACGGCCAAAAATAAGGAACGCAAATGGCGGCGGCCGTAGTCGCCGCCATTTGCATACTCGGTTTGTTTGTTTTTTAACCCAGCCATGGTAGGCTACGTAAATCTTTACGTAGCCTATCACGTCATTTTTTTAAAAAACCCAGCCATGATAGGCTATGTAAATCTTTATGTAGCCTATCATGTCATGCTTTTTTTTTTTTTTACAAGACAAGACTGCAAATGGCAGCGGCGGCAGCCGGTCGGAAGACCAGCTGCCACCATTGCTGCTGCCGCAGCCGCCGCCACTGCCGCCTCCCGGAAGATCCACCCCAGGTAAGTCTCATCCTGGGGGGTATCCGCAGGAGGGAGGGGGGTGGCAGGCCGTTCCGCCATGGAGTTCGGGGGGCCGAATGCACTGGCATTCAGCCTCACCAAGATCTGTGGCGGAATTCTCTGCTATACCTAGTCACGCCAGGGATGTTTAACACTGGGAAATCCATTTCTTTCTTTTTTTACTTGACTGAGTTCTGTAGTGTGTTCAGTTTGATTTGTTTTTGTGAACTGACCTGTGGGCTTTCCCTCAAGCTCCAGGAACTTTTTTTGTGCTTTTTCTTCACAGGTTCTATAATTTGCCTCTTTCCCCCCTTTTCTTTTCTTTTTTTAGCAACCTGCACAACTTTCTGAGCAATTTCTGCTAAGGATGGCACCGGTGCCCAATTCAGTTCAGGATTCTGGCAGAACTGCCCCTTTCTGCACCCCCGGGCCCTGCTTGCTGAGCCCCTGCCCCTGCTTGCCCCCTGCCTGTGCTTGGTGAATGGCCTGCACTCAGCCTGGCAGCCTCATCGAGCATCGCGGTTGTTGAGAAATAAAACAGTGATAGCAAAAATGCGCATATTTGTGCACACACAAAAATGCACATTTGTGTATGAGCGAAAAGTGATTTTTTAAAAAATGCGCATTTTGCACACACACAAATGTGTGCCTTCGCAAAAATGTGTATTTTTGCATACGCAAATATGCGCATTTGCAACATGCACATTTTCACACATACAAAAACATATGCATCTTTGTGATCGCCATTTTTTTTTTAAAAAATCATGACCGCAGAGCTCAGTGAGGCCATTGGGGTGAGTGTGGGCTGCTCCCTGAGCATGGGAGAGGCTTGAATGCCATCCAGGGACTGGTGAGCAGGGGCAGGGGCTGAGTGGACATCTGGAGAACCCAGACAGAAGTCAGTTTGCACATCCCTATTTTCTGCAAATTACAGCTGAATTTGTGCAAATTGCTCAGAAATGTACACAAACAATAGAACCTGCAAAAAAGTGCAAAATGCCTAGAAAATGTACAATCGGACCTGACTCACTGCCAATAGAATCAGGTGCCATAGCAGGAATCGAAATGTAGTGTGTGTGGGGGTGAGCCTAGGAAAACCATTGAACTCCACCACCATCCCAAATGGATTTCTCTGGCATCTCTAGGCCACGCCAACTAACATCATCCAACCTGTGGGAAGCAATTCTGCCCCCCACCCCTATCCAATTCTACAACCCTGCTAAAACAGTTCTCATACTCAAAATGTACAGATGTGCTTAGCATCTTCGCAGTCACACCAATACATTTCTGCTCTTGTCTTTGTCTAACTGCTTCAACAACAGAGAGGAACAGTTTGGATGTATTAGTCTTATGATACTGTTTTGCAGCTTTGTTTGCAATATTAATTGTGCTTGGTGAATGTATCTGAATTTGTGTTTAAAAAACACCACAAAAGAACTTCTTTTCAATCAAAACTCTGTTTGAAGGTTTACCAGATCAAATGTATTAGCTTGAAAACATGCAGCATACAAGCTTTCAATTTGTTCACTCACTAAAATGGAGTTGCCTTTATTTAGAGTTTTACAATTCGAAATGGAAATCTTTACAAGCAAACATAACATAAGAAACATTAGGATGTTTCATACATTAAGCAAATCAGACTTAAACCTCCACCATTTTACCAAACCAGATTCAGCTGCTTAGATGATTTTGCTAATGAATTACGTTATCCAGTACTTTAGAAGATGCTTTCTGGGTCCAGCTTGAAAATTAGGAGGTGATATTTGAGCCTGCCCATTTTGCTAATTTGCTGTTTATTTAGAAGGGTGACTCTTTAAAATCCTAATTTACCAACAGGCTTAATTAAATCAAGCAATGGGTATTACTTGAGTGTAAAATGTTTCTTTACAGGGTATGGAATTAGTGAGTACTTCAGAAAAGAAGCAAAATGGCAGGGGATCCTTCACATCCTGCCCCAGAATTATCGAATCTGGCTGGACTTAATTCTGAGATATGCAGTGTGCTGCTGTTCAGCACTCTTGTCCAGACTGTGTTTCTATGATTCTTTGCTGAGTGTGCAGGTTTGCTGTGTCTTCAGGTTTAGCAGCTCAGGTCAGTAGAAAGTGGAGTAAGCTCTGCTCTGGTGATCAAGCAAAGGGAGAAAACTAGGCTCCCAGTATTTATACCAATCCTGGTGAAGTCACTCATTTCATATTACCCACCAGTTCATATTAACCACCAAGAAGGATGCGGGAGAAATTTGTTTAGTTCACATAGGGATTTGCAAGAACAAAGCAAACTACATCTGGAATTTGTGCAAATTATGCAAATTGTGGTCACAATTTGCACAATGAGAGAAAAAACAAGTAAACAAGACTGGGCAATCCTCAAACAAGCCTGACTCAGTGCAGATCAAGTCAGGCCCACTTGTGGGGAAGCAAACCGAAGTCTGGGGGTGGGGAAGGAGCTGCTGATAGCTTGGTGAACTCCAGCCCACTGATGGATTCCTCCGATGTCCCTACTTTCACCCTAGCAGCTCTCTCTGAGACCCAGGTTAGATGCTCTTTAAATTAGAGATTGACAGACCCACGTCTGTCTGTGCCTCCACCCATCCACCAAACCACTGGCCGCCTGCCCCTGCTCGCCATGCTGCATGAGCCAGCATGCAGTCCACAAGCATCTGGCGATCACCCAGCAGATGCCCATTCCCTCAGTGAGGTGCCATGTTTTGCTTTGTTTTTGCAAAATGGTGGCTCAGATTTTTCTGTAAGTGCAATGTTGCGTAAATGCCAGCTGTAAAGGGGCAATTTACGCAACATTACATTTATGGAAAAACCCAAGCTGCCATTTTTTTCCACAAAATGGCGGCTCGTTGAGGAAATGGGCAGCTGCCAGGAGTGTAGCAACTCGGCTGGCAGGTCCAGTAAGTGTGGTGGCTCGGACAGCAGGATCTGGGAAGCCAAGCAGAGATGAATCCACTGGATTCCACCACCCCTTTCTCAGACTCTAGCAACGTTCCTACTTTAAATCATGCATAGGATTGCTTTGCAATCTTTTCTTCTTCTTGAGAACTCTGGACAGAACTTGCTTGGAAAACCAAACCAAAGAGTGATGCTGTGGCAATTCCACATGCACAATATGTAAAGAGTAAAGGTTTGTATATATGTGTGGTGGCTGGTGTATATCTGGAATGATTGACAGGTGAATGTGAGATGGGGTTTGGCAGAGTGTGGACAAGACTGACAGTTTGACAAGTGGAAGAAAGGGGGAGTGGCTGAGTGAGAATGGAATGCAGTGTGATTGGATGAGAGCTTGTGAAGAAAAAGGTGGGGGATTGCTTCTAGAGAGTCAGATAAGTCTGGGAGGAAGGTAGATGAAGTACATGTAGATACGTCTGAGAGGAGATTGGGAGATAAGAGTGAGAACATCTAGTGAGATAGTCTGTGCATTAATGAGAGTGTGTGTCAGTGTGAGAGAGAGTATGAGAGGTTTTGAACATAGAACTAAAAGCAAGAGTTATATAGTGTAGTTTATAGTGTTGCCTTATTTTAATCATCATTCCTGATATCCTTTCCTCATCCCAACCCAGTTCCTATTTCCAATCCTGTAGTACCAAATAAACCTTCTTTGTTTTCAGTTTTAAAAGACAGTTTCCTCTTCATTTATTAAGATGGGTTTCGTGGAATAACCCCCATGTGCTGGCTGCTTGGTCCATGCTACCAAAAAGGAAGAAAGAAGGTCTAAAAGGGTTACTGGTGGCAGCAATTCAGAGAGTGGTGAAGCATCACAATACACCAACTGTTGTGGGTGAGAGCCTAAAGGTGGCAGTGTGAGGAGAGACACTGACCAAAGCACCTGACCTGGTGACTAGAAGTAGGATTGTGTGGTGGTCAAAAAGGGCTCAGGTCCTCACAGATGCGGTCTTCAAAGTTTTGAAAAACATGTCTGGAAAACTTCATGGCGTATTTGCTTTAAAACCATTTTGTGTTACAACTTTTATTTCTTCTGTTGTAGTCTTTACCTCAAAGTCATTTCGGTTCCTTTTTTTTTTTTCCTTGTCTGTAATATGTTTTATTCTTTAACTTGTGAATACACTTAATGTGGCATGTAATGATAGGAACAACCATTTAGAACTCAAATTATAGTCTCTAGAATTGTGGCGATTTAATTTGAATGATCTGGTAGATGAATGTTTTTACTTTTCCTGAGAAAAGACGTGCTGCTCTAAAAGATGGTGGGGATTATTGGCTGCCTACCATGATTATGCCATAGAGAAATATACCATCTGGATGTCCTTCCCAGGGGCACTTCCTGCACCAGTAAGGCAGTGAAGATGGTGTTTCTAAAGGCATTATAATGTTAACATATCAATGAGCACTGAGCTGGAACGGCATGACGTCATTGCTCAGATGTGAAATACAAAAATCCATTGAAGCAGAGCTACCACCAAATCTCCTCTAAAGGGAAATTCATGGGCTTAGATCCAAACAACTGTGAGCAGATGGAGAAAATGTATGAATACTGTTCTCATGCAAGACCCCTCGCACTGTAGCTCCACAGTCTATCAGGGGCTGTGTTAGAAACACGATGAATAGGGAAGTTTCAAACTGCAGCATATAAACTCTCATAAGCCATAAAAAGCCTTTAAAACTGTTGGTGTAAACAGAACTTCTTTACATTTGGGATGACTTTGCTTACATAACGCTGGTGTTTGCTTGGAAGCAGCACTCCTGTGACTGGGCTTTCTGCTAGAGGATGGGCATTGGTGGATATAACCCAAGGGATGCTTACAGAATCCACTACAACTGGTTTCCAACCTGGATTCTACAGTTCTGCATTTCCAGCATGGTTTCCTCTTTGGAACTTGGTGGGGCAGAATCCATTTTTGGGCTAGATTTTGGAAAAAAAATATTTTCAAGGGTTTTCCTCAGGAGTATAGAACTCCTAGAATGTTAAAAAGAATGAAAATTTTGAAAAAAAAATTGTGCCAGAGTGAAATGGTGCAATGAGCATCTCTACTGAGTTCAATAGGGAGTTTTAAAGAGGGGGACCCCCGCCCCTGCCCAAAGATTGGTGGGAAGAAAACAGCAAGCCACCGTGGAAGAACTTCTTGACCCATGGAATAGTCCATGCATAGAATTTGCTCCACTCTGACATGTGGAAATCCAGATGTTCAACTGGATTTTAACCAGAGCAAAACTGACTGGAGGCCAGAATGCCTCCCACTCTGTAATTTAGCTAGATGGGCATTTTTACCTGTCTAACTGAGGCATCAGGAAGAAGGAGGGACAGAAACTGGGGAAGGCTGGGGATAGGCTGTACCCCCATCTCCCCACTCTCCTGTCCTCCTTGCCCATGGGAGCACCCCCTTTCTGTCCTCTTGGAACTCACATTTGCAAGGGGGAGGGGCAGGGAGCTTGGACTCCTGAGTTCAAGGTTGGAGCACTGTCTTTGGCCTCAGATCCAGGAATCCAAAAAATCCTATCCTCACCCCAGCCCTCAGACACTATGTGGAGGCCATAGGATTGCTTCTTAAAAGAGGTTCATATACTTACATACTTTCATATGTTCTTACATACCTGCAACATTTCCATTTAACATGAAATTTGAAGAGAATTCAGAGGATTCTATTTCGGCAAAATATCTGAGGATATTTGAGAAATGCTTAAAGAATAGATATAAAACTAGTGTAATTTCTCAAGGTGGTTTCCATACAATCCTACTCTGAAGTGTCATCTGTGAATGTCTGGGGGAAGTTCAGGAGGTTTAGTAAATAACTGCATCAATGCACACTCCCTTAGTAAAGATCATCCCCAGGTAAGGTAAAGAATGCTGGGAGTTGTAGTCCAAAACTTCTGAAGGGCTCCAAGTTGGGGAAAGCTGCCGGGGGGGGGGGGAGTGCTTCAAGTTTGGTTGGGTTTTGGTCTGAGCTCATATGGGGAAAACAGAAGAAGGGAAATTTTAAGTTGTACCATCAACTAGAAAGTCTTGTCTCTTCTTTTGATATGTCAGTGCCACACGTGTTCAGGTAATTACTTTCCTTTCTTTATTTTTTGGTGAGGGGATTGCAGATTACACATCTCCTAGTAGTCAAATGAGGGGGGAAAATGAATGGGTTAGGGACAAATACTGTTACATTGAAAACAAAAGAACAAAACATTTTCCCAGCTGTTTAAAAATCTGTTTATCACTAAAATAAAATATCTTCCTACACTATCAAATAAGAACCATTTAAAATATTGTGAGAAGAAATCTAGTCCTCTAGTACCTTCTGTAGCTTAATGATCTGGTAAAAGGACCAAACAAGATGATATAATTACCATAAAAAAGCTATTACATAGACATAGCTCAACACATTTGACTTGTTTATAGTATAAAAAGTAAAATAGTTACACTCCTGAAATTTCAGGGTTATTTTTAAAAAATAAAAATCTCTACTGCCATTTTATTGTTGAACGAGTGATATTTTCTTTCATTTCAGACAATAAGCCTTTACACTCTAAGAATAAATGCATCATATAAGGAAATATATTTTCTGGTGTGTGAAAGGCAAAATGTTACAGTATAGCAGTATAAATTAGCGCTGTGCTGAAAATTTCTCCCACATTTTTTTCGACCAGTCTCTCATTCAGTTTGATAAGATAAATTTCTTTCGAAAAGAAATTCAATACTGAAGAAATTCCGGAGAAACTCTCAAGGGTTGGGTTTGGGTTTCTTGGGCTTACCTTATTTAGGAGATGGCCGAGGAGTGAGCACAAGTGTCCTCTTTTTCATTGTAACATCATCCCACTGGCTGCCTGCGGCCTCCTCAGCTTCCTACACTTCAATTAAAGCCCAGTGGAAGGCGCCATGAGGTAATTCCTCCCATGCCATGGGGCTTTTTTCAGATCAGGACATACAGGCAGCGGCTAGCTAGGATTAGGTATGCTCAGAAACACCACCAAAAGAAATTCAACATAAATTATAGACTGTCCTGAGAATGAGGCAAAACAATAGAAGCCCTTTTCATGGGGGAAGCAAACTTTCTGGAAATTAGAGGACAGATTTTGGCAAAGCACTGACTCCACCTCATCCCTGGGGATTGACACAACACTGCACACACTGCACCCCTACACACACACCTGCATTGTGGTGGATGCAAAACAGGGGCCTGCCAGCCAACACAGCTGATGCTGTTGCAGCATGAAAACCTCCACAACCCTTACAAAAAAAGGAAGAAGCTGTGCTACAAACCCTGCCAATGGAGAGCCATACTTGGGTCAAACTGATGAGAATTTATCATTCCCCTGGAGAAATTTGGTGAATATCTCCCAAATTTCTCTGCCTACAAATGAGGAGGAGATTTTTGAGAGGCCATCTCCACACAGTTTTAGTATAAATACTAAAAAGCCAGTGTGGTGTCGTGATGAGAGTGTTGGGCTGGGAGCCGGGAGATCTGGGTTCTAGTTCCCACTCGGTCATGGAAGCTCACTGGGTGACTTTGGGCCAGTCACAGACTCTCAGCCCAATCTACCTCACAAGGTTGTTGTTGTCAGACTAAAATGGAGAGGAAGAGGATTATGTATGCTGCCTTAGATTCCTTAAGGAGGAACAAAGGAGGGATATATAAATGTGTGTAAAATCAATGCACAGAGTGTATGCAAGGGGATTACATCTCTTGGCTTCACTCTTCCAACTGCCACAAGTTGAAAGAGCCAATGTAGCAGGGTCATTAGAGCATTGGGCTAAGTGTGGGTAGATCTGGGTTCAAACTCCCAGTCAGCCATAATATTTAGTGGTTGACCTTGGGCCAGTCACTAACTGTTATCCTGATCTAACTATTATTGTGTTGTGACGGTAAATGGAAAGACCATGTACACCACCTTAGAGGAAAGCTAGGGTATCTGTCTACCAAAGAGTAACCAATACGTTTGAGTGTAACCTATGCACATATGGCCATTCCCTCTTCGCCTAGTCTCACCCCGTTTCCTCAGACCACTGACAGTTTGTTGGTTTCTTGGCTTTTGTGCAGTTGTTTCCCCATTCGAAAATTATTATAGTATTTTATTACATTTCTATACCACCCAACAGCCAAAGCTCTCTGGGCAGTTTACAAAAGATTAAAACCTTAAAAATACAACTGAAAACCTAATATCACCCTTTATATGCAAATACATCTTAAATGTATTGGGTGTGTCTGTCGCTGGCAAATCCAGTTTAACAGAGTTCCACAGATTATACGGCTCAATTTTTGTTGAAAAAGCCAAACTTCAGGCTTTTCCCCAAACTCTGGAAACTTTTCTGCACATTCTTTTCACCACACTTTCTGCAATTTGCACACATTTATGCCCAATTTCCAGAAATTACAGCTGAATTCATGCAAATTGTGGCTGAATTTCTGCAAATTGCTCAGAAATGTGCACTAATTGCTCGGAAATGTGCAGTAATTGCTTGGAAATGTGCAAAACTTGCTCAGAAATTTGTGCAAATCGTGTAATCTTCAGGAAAAAAATGCAAAATGCCAGGAAAATCCATGAACTGGCCCAACTTACTGCAGATCACATTGGGCACTGCAGTGGGAAATGAAATGAATTCAGGGGGGGGTGAGCCTAGGAATAGTCATAGAACTTCACCCCTATACAGATGTCTCTGACATCCCTACTTCAAACCATGAACAGTGAAAATACCAAGACTGATTAAAACCTTATCATATGTAGGGATGTACAAAAGTCACTTACCTTTTTGAAGGGTGACATTCACGGTGGGGGGGAGGCGCTCCGTCCCTCCCCCCAAAATTCTGGCCAGGGGGAAGATATTTACGTAGCCTATCACGGCTGACTTTGCAAATCTAGCTGTGATAGGCTACGTTAATCGTCACGTATCCTATCACGGGGGCGTTTTGTTTTGTTTTTACTTTTATTGGAATGGCGGCGGCGGCAGCCGGTCGAAAGACTGGCTGCTGCCTCTGCCCCTGTCGAAGACCTGCCGAACCGCCGCCGGGACCCGCCGCTGGGAGGGACATTCAGGAAAGGTAAGTCCCATCCCGGGGGGGTGGGGGGCGGAGAATTTCTCCCCAAAACTACTTCGGGGGGCCGAATACGTTGGCACTCGGCCCCCCGAAGTTTCGGGGAGAAATTCTCCCCCATCCCTAGTGAATTCCATAGTTTAACTATGTGCTGTGCGAAGAGGTATTTCCTTTTATCTGCCCTGGAAGATAAAAAGTCAGCTTCATGGGATGACCCCAGGTTCTAGTATTATGAGAGAGGGAGAAAAATGTCTCCCTATCCACATTCTCCACATCATGCATAATTCTGTAGACCTCTCTCATGTCTCCCCTTACCCTCCTTTATTCCAAGCTAAACAAGCCCAACTGTTGCAACTTTCCCTTATAGTGGAGATGCTCCAGCCACTTGATCATTTTAGTTGCCCTCTTCTGCCCTTTTTCTAGCTCTTTTTTTCAATGCTCTTTTTTTAAGCATTGACCAGAACTGTACACAGTATTGTCTCACCATAGATTTGCATAAAGGCCCTATGATATTGGCAGGTTTATTCTCAATTCCTTTCCTAATTATGCCTAACATGGAGTTGGCCTTTTCTACAGCAGCTGCACACTGGGTTGGCATTGTCACTGAGCTGTTCACTGCAACACCAAAATCTCTTTTGTGGTCATTCATTGCTAGCTCAGATCCCATCAGGCTATACCTGAAGTTGGGATTTTTTGCCCCAACATGCATCACTTTATACTTGCTTACATTGAACCACATTTGCCATTTAGGTGCCCATTCTCCCAGGTTGGAGAGAATGTTATCATATTTAGGGATGGCGTGGACACCTGATTCTGTCCAGGAATTCAGCAGAACTCCCCCTGTCTGCCCCCCCAAGACATGCTCGCCAAGCCCCTGCCCCCATTTTCCCCCTGCCCGCGTTCGCCAAGCCGCCTGCACTCACCCAGGAGGTGGCATCAAACTTTACAATCACCATTTTTCAGAAAAAAATGGTGATAACAAAAAAAAGTGCATATTTGCATTATGCAAAATGGGGCCGTGAATAGCTCATATAGGTGAGATTACAGCCATTTGCTTGCTTGTAATCTTGCCCATATGGGCTATTCATGCCCCCAGTTTGCGTATACACAAATATGTGCTTTTGAGAAAATGCACACATTTGCATGTATACAAAATGGGGCCGTGAATGGCCCATACATGCAAGATTACAGGCAAGGAAACTCTTGCAATCTTGCACATATGGGTGATTCATGGCTCCATTTTGCGTATTCGCAAATATGTGCATTTTTGCAATTGCCATTCTATTTTTCAAAAAATGGTGATTGCAGAGCTTGACAAGGCCACCTGGGTGAGTGCAGGTGGCTCAGTGAGTGGCAGGGAAATCGAGCACAGGTCGAGGTGTGTGTGAGCAGGGCCAGGGGCTGGGCGGGCAGCCAGAGAACCCAGATAGGGGGGCGCCTGCCCATCTCTAATCATATTTCACCAATGAGAACAGATCAGGAACAGGAAACTCCACCTAGTGACTAAATTATATACTGACACCATCCACACAAATTCCATGACTTCTGATATGAAAAAGCTCCTGTCATCTGCTGCCAGAAGGGGTCTCATGAGGCCTCTCCTGTGTGATAGGAGTTCTGTTATGCCTGCTATCCTTTCTGTCTTCCCCAAGGGAAAGGTTTTTTTTTTCTTTAAAAAGTTTGAGGGGATTGGCAGGGAGGACAGTGAAAAGCAGAGGTGGAGGTGTGATTCCCCAAGTGTGAGCTGAGAAAACTTTGAATTGACCCCCCCCTTTCTGAGCAAGCGGGGGCTCAATGCAGCTTGAATTTCCAAGTACCTCATTTTGAATACTCACCTAATTTTTGTTCAGCCCTCCTCTTGCCATTATTTGAGTTTCCAGGGAGTTAACTATTGTCTATGAAGGAAGGTGTTCTAAGGCAGACTTCCTAGAGTTATTCTTTGTTTGGCCATTCAGTCAAACTCAAAATGTGTTATTGCAGTCAGGGATTTCACTGTATTCCAAGTTATTTCTATTATATTGTTGCTAATCTGGGCACCCACTTCAAAAAAAATGTGCATGGCATGGAGTTTTTGGGAGTGGGGAGATTTTCCCAGAATTATTTATTTACTTGTGCATTTCAACAATTTCTACTTTGCTTTCAATCACATGATTCTCAAGGTGGCTTGCAAGCTACAGGTAATAATACTTCCTCATTATTAGCTTCGAGAAGGAAATGAAGCTTCCTTTTTAGGAAGGCATTCAATGTGTAACTTTTAATGCACTGTTTTCATCTGTGTCTGTCGTTTGAATATTTTAAATATTGTGACTGCTGCTGTAGCTTTATCGCCTGCTGCTAGTTTTCTGCTGCAATGTTTAGTAGGTTTTGTTTTGAAATTGTAAATCAAAACGCTGACTTCATTACATTTCTCCAGAGGGAGGAGAAGTTTCCCCGGGTTTTATTGTAAATTGTAAGGATGTCTTTCATTGTTAAATGTGTGAACTTTGTTCTTAGCCACCTTGCTCCCAGAAAGGTGAGATAGGTTTACAAAGGAATAAAAAAAAATTAATACCATTAATTCCTGCGATTTTTCTTTTCTCACCCTGATAGAATTCTTTTTTTTTTCAGATGAAGAATTTTCTCTACGTATTCTCCATCAGTTTATTTTATTATTGAAACTATTTTTGTTTTATTATTTGTTTATATGCCAACATTCTTTCTCCCCTTCCCCTGACAATGCCCTGCAATTATGCGAGTTCCAAGGCATGATGGAGGACTCAGAATGGCAGCCGGGCTGCCACGTAGTTATTTTTACTGCAAACCTTAGGAAAAACAGAAAGATGCTGTGCTACTGCCATGATAATGGTGAGCCCCACCTCTGTGAAACTGTTAGAAAATGTTAGAGAATGTATTCTCCTTCTGGAGAAATTCGGTAAAATCATCCTCCCCCAATTTCTCTGCCCACAGTTTGGGTGGAAAATTTCACAAGGCCATTTGTCCTCAGCCCATGTTCTCTGCTATGGTGGATTATCACTTTCTCAAAATCTTAATGCTTCCAAAGGAACTGAACTCAGTAGATCATTTTAGTTGCTGCCATTTTTTTTATCTGCTGATTTTATTGGGAGTGGTGGGGTTGGGGGAGTATTTTGTTGACCTTCATAAGCCACCTTGGGGAGATTCGTGACCAATAGTGATGTATAAATCCAATAAATAATAAATACATAAAATAAATAAAACAATTCAGTTGAGAGAAGGTTACATGACAAGAAACATAAGAATGTGATCAAAAAGGACAAGCCCATGTGGAGTTCTCCTTCTCCCCCTCTGTAACCTTTAGAACAACACACCTTACAATGTGACACCAGTCCATTATACAGAGCAGGGGTGGAAGAGACTCACAGCATAATGATCTCAGGCGATGGGGTAAGTTTGACTACAGATTGTGGAGTGGGACAAGAAAGACTCTCCATGGGCCTCTGGGCAATAGTTCTCTATTAACTGAGTACAAAGTACAAATGTTGTAGGAGATCTATCACGGGATCTCCAAACATCTCCCCCCCACCCTGAAGCAGTTGCAGGAGGCTCCGATTTTGATTGGAGGGGGTGTTTAACCTTCCTGCTGACACTATATCTCTTCTCTAATTCCTGCCTCCCAACTGCTATTAGACCTGTAGTAGGGGGTGGGGGGAAGCATGCCCATCTGTCTTCCACTGATAGAAGCTAGGGGGCAATCTAGATCAGGAAAAATGGTGTGTGTGTGTGGGGGGGGGGGTTAAACACCCTCATCCTCTAGCACCAATGGTCTGATCAAAATCTGTGCCTGAACAACTGTTTCAAGGTAAATAAGCAAATAGAATCACGTAATCCAATTATGGACCTTCTGTATCACATTTGTTTTGGTCCTAAGTGTCCAAAGAGAGTTTATATTCCACGTTTAGATCTTTAGTTGCTATATTTAAATGTCACCCTTCCTTGGGAGACATACATTACTCAGTATAATTAGAAAATAATTTTCACACACACCCCAATCATTTATTGGTGAGCAGGCAGCGATAGCTGTTGAAGAAGTATTCTTTTCTACTTACTCCTCTATAGCTGTGCACTTTGAGATAATGTTCCAATTAACCTAATTGCAGCCACTACATTGAATGGAGGTTGAGATCCCAAATGGCATGGCAACTCAAGGCAACGCACTATGAGTCGTTGCTTTCTCTGCCTACTCAAAAATAGATTTTTATTACAGGAATAAGGAAGTAAATCCTCTTAATAAGGTAAAGCCTGAACCAAGGGGGTGTTCCCCCCGCCATTGACTTGATGGTAAGGCATAAATTAAGCATTTCTGCTCCAATTGAATTAGCATAAGCCATCATTATAATGTAGCCCATAAGTGTTTGCTTTTCCTGTCTAGAGCAAGCCTTCTGTACTCAGGAGATTTACTGTAAATCATTGAATATTAATTTTCTTGGATTTTATTGAAGCACATTTTACACAGTCAGCTTCTGAGAGAGAACAATCATTTGCTTTTCCCATACAGAAAAGATCGTATTTAACACCACAATATGAACTAAACATAATTTCATGAAATGCAAACTCTGATTTTACGAGGGGAAAAAATTCCAGGGATTTCTGAGAGCCTGCATTACAGAAAATAACAAGGGCAGTTACACACACTTTTAAAACTATAGGTCACACTCCACTATGGAGTGTGCACCACTAGGTGGGGGGGGCATGTGATCACTTGCTCTTCAAGTCCTTGGAAGGTTGTCACAGAGAGGAAGGCCAGGATCTCTTCTCCATCATCCCAGAAGGCAGGACATGGAATAATGGGCTCAAGTTACAGGAAGCCAGATTCCGGCTGAACATCAGGAAAAACTTCCTGACCATTAGAGCAATACAACAATGGAACCAATTACCTAGGGAGGTGGTGGGCTCTCCCACACTGGAGGCATTCAAGACAAGGCTGGACAGCCATCTGTCAGGGATGCTCTGTCTTGGATTCCTGCATTGAGCAGGGGGTTAGATTCGATGGTCTTATAGGCCCCTTCCAACCCTACTATTCTATGATTCTGTGTTTGGCATGACTAAATTCCTGAACTTCCCCATCTTTGTTCATGCTCAGTGTTTTTTGTTTGTTTGTTGAAAGGGTCATGAGTAGGAGGGTAGGAAGACATGCTGCTAGCTCTGAAAGTGACAGAGAAGTCCCTTGGCAGGGTGGAAGGGTTGGCTGGCAGAAGCATAGTATGAGTGCAGCCAAATAGCCCTATGCCATCAGCTTCTCCATATGTACTTTCAGAGCCACCCCTCTCTGCTTGCACTCTCACTGTGCATGCAGGGAGGGTTTTGAATGTGAGGATAGGGGTACTTGTTGGCACATAGGTTCAGAAGTTTCATGGGTTCAAAAATATTAGCCCATTGCTTGGAAAGAAGATAAGGAATGGAATATAATCTGGATCTGCCATAGATCCAGCTAAGCTATACTTGATTCTCTTGTTACAAAGTTTACAATGGATCATGTAGCCCAAACCTATGCACATCTATGCAAAGCAAGTTTACTCTCAAGTAGGGATGGATGAGTGCCCGCCGCCTGGCTCCACCAGGTGCCCGCACAGCCCCTGCGCCCATTCAGGCATACCCTGGACCCGCGCTGCCCCCCGCGCTGCCCCCCCATGCTCCCTGAGCAGCCCACCCTCACCCAGGAGTGTTGGGCCAGTGCCATGAGTGCCATTTTAAGTAAAGTAAAATGGCACTTGTGAAATATGCATATTTTCACCATCACCTTAAATGGTGATTGTGAAAATGAGCATATTTGTATATATGCAAAAGAGGTCTGTGCATAGCCCTTATACACAGGATTACAGGCATTTACAGTGTAATCTTGAATATATGGGCTATTCATGGCCCCCTTTTGCGTATAGACAAATATGTGCATTTTCACGATCACCATTGAAGGTGATCGTGAAAATGCGCATTTTTCTATATATGCTGTGAATAGCTTATGTAGGGAAGATTACAAGCATTTATGCCTACAACCTTGCATATATGGGCTACATGGCCTCCAGCTACCACACTGAGGACTCTGGCAGTCAATCCTTTGGTCGCACAAGGCCTTGACTGCTGCGGTCGGTATGCATGCCCCAGCCACTAGCTGTATCCTCCTCGTGAGTAGGACATAGCTAGTGGCCAGGGGGGCACCCGCGGCCCCATCGTGCCCATTCAGCTATCAAAGAAGTTTCCTTGACAGCCAACCAGACAGGAGGAAGAGGAGGAGCTGCACACGCCCCCACTGCTCTTGCCATTGGGGCATGCATGGTGACAAGTCCAGGCTGTTCCAGGCTGCTCACCGACCTCCAGGCACTCATCGTCTGGGTCCATCAGCACCCTGGAGCTTGGCAAGCAGGCTCTGGGGGGCCAGGCATGGGGGATTTCGCTGGCCTTCTGGACTAAGTTGGACTCTCAGAACATCACTACTTTCAAGTAAGTATGCAAAGTATTTCAAGCCTTAATCATGATGAGCTTTAATAGATCTGGGCCAGTGACTCTTGGGAGGAGGATGAGCAAGACCTTGAACCTGGCTATCTTTTTCTTTTCTTTTTTAAGAGGTTGCTTTGTTTCCCACCAACTATACACTTCATACTGCAAGGCCTGGCCTGTTTGCCTGGATGTTCCACTGTAATCAGAGTATATGAAACAACATAAATTGAAATCTGCAACATGGAAGGACTAAATCAGAATTAAATAAACAGCAATTAAGTTTTTAGTAAAGAAAGGAACTATGAGACAGAGATATACCTTTGGAAGCCTCCTCTTTGCTGGCATGGAACCGTCCTGTCCTTCAGCAGTACCAGCAAAAAGTGTGTGTATGCTGAGTGCAGTTCCCGGGAGACTTGGGATCCACAAAAGCCAAAGCCCTTGCATTTCTCTGACATGCACCCAGTACAGGAGGGAAAGCAAAGTAGCAAACCTGCCCAGGGCTTGAGGTTTAGCAGTGTTTCCACCATGGATCCTCACTCCCCTATCCTGTTTGGAATGCTCTGCCCAGCTGCAATCCTATACCCACTTCCTTAGGAGTAAGCCTCCTTGAACTTAATGAATCTTACTTCTGAGTAAACATATACAGAATTTTGCTGTAAAACCCCAGAAACATAACCTCTTGGTTGGGGCCAAAAGCTAACTCAGATTTATCAAACATTCCTTTGAAAACTTTTATATAGCATTTATTAAAGGAGTAAATGTGATTTTCTCTTCCCCCCACCGCTCTTCAAAGAACACAAACATTTTATTATACTTGATGGCTTCCAGTGACAAATAAGTGAAAGGCAAACGTAGGAGGAACCCAAAGTGCTGAAATATTTACAATTAGGAAGGATGTCGAAAACCCTAATTGAACAATGACATGCTGTCATGGTGAGCTTAAATGCAATCTGATAATGGCATGTGGCATAAACCATGTCAAGATGAAAAATATGTATTCGCTGCCCTTTGAAAGCTCTGAAGTTTTTATACCAAAGACAGATATTGCCTACAGCAGCAAAACAATTCAAAGAAATCAAGCCGAAGAAAAGCAAGGCTGGTAACCGATTGAATGAAGTAAAAGATCAAGGCAGGGAAATGCTTTGCCAGGAACAACAAGGTGAGAAATGTTTTATCACAGTGGTGTTCCTCTGCTGAGAAGAAAAGAAGAAGCTGCCTTACTTTTCTGAGATTTCAACTTAGTTTTCTACAGCAACAAGAAGCTGCCTCCATTGGTTTCACTTCCGATGTGTCAGGGTAGGAATGGTTGGGGAATGCGATCATTGCAAATTCCAACACAAACCAACAGGTTGGAACTTACTTATCCCATGGTTTTTCTACTTCTTGAATATTTCCAACACAATTCTCAGCTCAAAAAACATACATTTAGAAATGCATATTTTTGAGAGAGAAAATATGTTTTAAATTCATTTTAAAGACATTCAAATGTCATGTTTCTGTCCAAATTGTCCTTAAAAATGGCAGGTTAATTTGGAAATGGGACAGAATGAACTCATGGATGAACACACCTTGGAAAGTGATGTGGGCTGGAAACAGAAAGAGTTGCTAGTCTGTACATTGGGAAATGGTTAAGGGAGCAATCCTATGGCCACTAGACACTCTCTAGAGGGTCATGGGATTTTTCAGTTTCTGGGAACTGTTGGAGCCCTGACTCTGAGCTTGGTTCCCAGAAACTGCTCTCCCTGCCCCCTCCCCCTCATAGCCAGCGTAGGGAGGGGAGGAAACCATAGGAGTCACTTTACGAAGCTTCTTATGTGCCACATGGCCTCCCCCTTTCCCACTCCCAAGTCCCCTCCTAGATGCGTGAAATCGCACATCTAACTGAAAATGCGGGGCAGCTGGAGCACAGAGATTAGGAGGATCCCCTCCGTGTTCCAACTGCCCTTCATGGGATAGGCATCGATCTCCAAGCTGACATCTATCGCCATAGGATTGTGCCCTCAGTCGTTGTTTGTCACACAGGCCTTTGGGTTGATCTCCCATTTCCTGATGGGAGGGGCATCTGGAAAGATCGGAGCAGTGACCCTTCTCTTGCTTCATTTGATCCACTGGAGCCTCAATGCAGAGGAGGAGAAAGGAAGGAAGCTGATGAGGGATAGGCAAATGAGCGATGTTTGAGATTGCTAGAATTCATCTCACCACTCATTGCATGACCCATTTCTGTTCTCATTTGCAATCGCTGCTCTCTCTGTGCAGGTCAGAAAACTGCACAGATTGAGTAGGGATTGAAAGGGAGATTTGCATAAATCTCCCCAAATCTGCGCAAATTTTCCCCATAGACCAAAATGGGGCCAATTAAGTCTACTGAGGAAATCTGCACAAATTGACCTGGGAATTCAGAATGCGTCAAACGTGAGCTTGACAATTTGTGAATATCTTTTAGCAGACATGTGCTCGCAGTTATGCTGGCATTCAAGGTATGGCTGTGTATCACTTCAGCCCGAGGCCCAAAGCCGGAGTTGAAGCGGGCTGCTTTGGGTCACTTTGAGCCCCTTCTGAGGCGAAGTGCAGGGGGGCACAAAGTGACCCAGAGTGGGTTGAGGGCTCTCCAAAGTGCTCGGTGTGGTTCAGAGCTTTGGCACCTCCGGCCCAGCCACACCAGCACCTCGAGGTCCTTGCCTGAGCTGCCCACCTCCGCCGCCACCACCTCTGCTGCTGCCTCCATTGCTGCTGCCTCCAGCACCACCACCACACCCTCACTGCTGCCAGATCCTGAGGCCTAGACATGTGCTGGCTCTTATCGCAGGCAGTCGCCATTTTTAAAATGGTAACTCCCTGCAGTAAGAGCCAGCATGCGTTCAGGCCTCAGGAGCTGCCAGCGGTGATGATGGTGGCAGTGGGGGAAGAGGAGGAGAAGGCAGCAGTGGTGATGGCAGAGAAGGTGGTGGCAGCAGAGAAGGTGGTGGCAGCAGAGAAGGTGGCAGTGGCAAGGAGACGGCAGCAGCAGAGGTGGCGGCAGCTGTGGCGGCCTTGGTGGCAGCAGAGGAGAAGGCGGCAGAGGAGGAGTAGGTGGAAGAGGAGGAGGAGGCAGCAGTGAGGTAAGGAGCTGGGGGTTTGCATGGGGGCATCGGTAGGGATGGCAGAGAATTTCTCCCCGAACCTTTGGGGGGCCAAGCGCCAATGCATTTGGCCCCCCGAAATCGGTGGTGAAATTCTCCGCCACCCCCCCGCCACCCCCAGGATGGGACTTACCTTTGGCGAATGTCCCTCCCGGCGGCGGCTCCCGGCGGCGGTTCGTCGGCCTTTCGTCGGGGGCGGGGGCGGCATTACAAAGTGTAAAAAACCCCCAAAACCTTGTGATAGGCTACGTAGTGATTAACGTAGCCAATCATGGCTAGATTTCCAAAGTCAGCCGTGATAGGCTACGTAAATCGTTACGTAGCCTATCACGGGTGACTTTGAAAAAAAAAAAGCGTGTACGCAAATGGCTGCGCCCTATGGGCGCCACCGTTTGCGTTCCTTATTTGGTCCCGGTAGTCTACGTAAAGATTTACGTAGTAGCCTATCATGGCTGACTTTGAAATCTAGCCGTGATAGGCTATATTAATTGTTACATAGCCTATCACAGGGTTTTTTGTTTGTTTTTTTACACTTTGTTTCACGTCTGGGGAGATGGGGCGCTTCTCCCCGGCCTGAATTTCGGATGGCTCCCCCCCTCGCCTGAACTTCGGGGGGAGAAGCGAAGCGCCTCCCCCCCACTGTGAAGCACCCCTGTGAAAAGGTAAGCGACTTTTGTACATCCCTAGGCATCGGGGGGGGGACACAAAGCAGGGTTCGGCCATCTGAATCCTGCTTCAGGTTCAGAGTTGGGTCAAGGCTCCCCCAAATCAGCCCAAGCTGAATCAGGACCGCTTCCAAAGCCACGAAGCTGAATCAGGACCGCCTCCAAAGCCACAAAGCGGCTTCCGAGTCATATCGGGGGGTCCCTGCACAGCCCTAATTCAGAGCTCTGAACAGGACAGGCTCACATGTTTTGGGAGCAGAAACAAAACTCTCATACTTCTCTAGAGCTGCTATTGGGTAGCAGGGAGGGAGAGGAAAGAGAGAGCAATGGGAGCAGTGGTGGGGTTATGGGCACCTTGTACCTGATAACCCCCTCTCCTCCAAAAGCGAGAGGAGAGGTTTGTAGTTACTACAAACCAAAAAAGGTTTGTAGTAATGAATTATATGGAATATGGTCCCAATGTTTTGTGGCTGGGCTGCACTTTCCTGCTGGCTCTTCTCTTTCTTGTCATAGCAGTTGTGGCAAGAACATACCAGGGCAGGGAACCACAAAGAGGGAGGCTGAGGGTTGCATGCAGCCTGTAAACCAAAAGTTGCCCACCTAGACTTTAAGTCAGGGGTGGGCAGAAGCTAGATCTCCACATGTGCTGGACTTTGACTCCCAGAAGCCCCTGCCAGCATGGCCAATGATCAGGAATGGTGGGAGTTGAAGACCAGAACATCCGGAGATCTCCTTTCTGCACATCCCTGCTTTAATGAGCACAAGATACTTTGTTGGTTTTGTTGAAAGTAGGAATAGCTGTCTCTTGGAATCCAGTTTTTTGGATTGTTCTGTGGTTTGTATGACTTGATTTGCATTTGTGTGCCAGGCTGCAGGTTTTTCCCCGAATTCTAGAAACATTTTTGCACATTTTTGCAGGTTCCACAGTTTGTGCAAAATTCTCAGCAATTTGCAGAAATTGCAATTGAATGTCTGCAAATTTGGCCAAATTTCCAGAAATCCAGCCACAATTAGGAATGGCAGAGAATTCCGCCATGGATCACAGTGAGGCCGAATGCCAGTCCATTCGGCCCCCTGAACTCCATGGCGGAATGGCCTGCCACCCCCCGCCACCCCACGGATCCCCGCCGGGATGAGACTCACCTGGGGCGGATCTTCCGGGTGGCGGCAGCTCCAGCGGCAGCCGCCACCATTTCCACTCCTGTAAAAGAAAAAAAGAAAGAAAAAGAAAGAAAGAAAGAAAGAAAGAAAGAAAGAAAGAAAGAAAGACGTGATAGGCTACATAACGATTTACGTAGCCTATCATGACTAGGGTTTTTTATAAAAAAAAATGACGTGATAGGCTATGTAAATCTTTACGTAGCCTATCATGCCTGGGTGGGTTAAAACAAAAACAAAAACACATATGCAATTGGCGGCGGCTATGGCCGCCGCCATTTGCATTCCTTATTTTTTCCCTCTTAATCTACATAAATATTTACGTATACTATGATGGTGAAAATCAAGGGGAATGCAAATAGCATAGCGGGCGCTATTTGCATCCCTTTTTGATTCCCCGTTTTAGCCTATGTAAATATTTACCTAGGCTAAAATGGGGAATCAAAAAGGGACACAAATAGTGCCCGCTACGATATTTGCGTTTCCCTTGATTTTTGCCGTCATAGTCTACGTAAGTATTTACATAGATTAAGAGGGAAAAAATAAGGAATGCAAATGGCGGCGGCCATAGCCGCCATTTGCGTACACGGTTTTGTTTTGTTTTTTACCCAGAGCCCTCCGTGGCCAGAAATCTGGCTGTGGACGGCTCTGGCCTGGCCTGGCCTGGCCTGGCCAGCTGCTCTGCGGAGCTGCCGCAGAGCACAGCCGGCCTCGGAGAATTCCGGGGGGGAGTAACAGAGCGCCTCCCCCCAGTGAGGATTCTGGGGGGAGGGACGGAACGCCCCCACCACCATCAACATAATCTGTGAACAGGGAAGTGACTTTCGTATATCCCTAGCCAGCCACAATTTGTGCAAACTGTGGCTGAATTGGTGCTCAGAATTTGCACAAATTGCTCAGAAATGTGCGCAAATTGCAGAACCTGCAAAAAAAGGGGAACATTCTCAGAAAAACCACCAACTGGCTCAATTCACTGCAGACTGAGTTGGGCGCAGCAGTGGGAACTGGAACAAAGTCCGGGGGGTGGGGGAACCTAAGCAAACTCCTCAGCTCCACTCCCCAAAGTGATTTTTCCAAGATCCCTAGTTGCAATGACTTAATCATAGGGATGTCAGAGAATTTCTCCACGAATCTCAGGGAGGCCGAATGCCAGAGCATTTGCCCCCCCCAAAATTGGTGGAGAAGCAGTCTGCCCCCCGCCCCCCCGGGACGGGACTTACCTTGTGCGAATGTCCCTGGTGGCGGTGGCTCTGGCGGCGGTTCGGCAGCAGTTCGGCGGCTGCGGTGGCGGCGGCCGGTCTTCCGACCAGCTGCCGCCGCCGCCATTTCCAAGTAAAAAAACAACAACAGCAACAAATGTGATAGGCTACAGAAAGATTTACGTAGTCTATCATGGATAGATTTTTTAAAAAACACCGTGATAGGCTACATAAAAGTTTACGTAGCCTATCACTGCTGAGTGAGAAAAAAACAACAACCGTGCGTTCCCCTTATTTTCACCGTAGTCTATATAAATGTTTACATCGACTACACTTGCCAAAATAAGGAACGCAAATGGTGGCACCCATGGGCGCCGCCATTTGCATACGCGCGGTTTGTTTGTTTGTTTTTCACTCAGCTGTGATAGGCTACGTAAACATTTACAGGACAGGAGAATTCACGGCCGGAGGGACAGGGCGCCTCCCCTCCAGCCAGAATTTCGGGGGGGAGGGATGGGGCGCCTCCCCCCTGGCCAGAATTTTGGGGGGAGGGACGGAGCGTCTCCCCCCCACTGCAAATCAAGCTTCAGGTAAGGGACTTTCATACATCCCTACTTAATCACTTTGCAAAGAAAATGTACGAAATGTCCCATACAAAACTGCACAAGATGATAGCTCTATGCAGGCATTTAGGCTGCTAATACGAGGGCAAGAAAAGTAGTGGTAGTGAAGGGCCCATGCATGCCCCTTCCCCAAACATCCCTGGGCATGCAGGTTCCTTGAAAGACCTTGTACATTTAGTGTTACAGCTAGGGATGGCTGTTGTGGGGAAATCCTGTTTGCTTTTGACTCAGCAGATCCCCACGGTGTCCTTGGCTCGACACACATTTGCAAGCTGAGTGTCAGGTCAGTTCCCGAAACTTGAGAACTTTTCTGCTTTTTCTGTTTTATATGTGTGAGTCCTGATTTGCACACAATTTGGGGTATAACTATTTATGGTAATTGTGATTTGCGCAGCATCGCAGCTGTAAATAGCACAACTTTTGCACAAATAGCACTACTTACTGTTGCAATTTTGCACAAATTGTGGTTTCTGTAAATAGTTACACCTGAGATTTTGTGCAAATTGGGACTTGCACGCATGTACACACACACACACACACACACTGGAAAACTGCAAGCTGGCCTGACTCATCATATGACAAATTGAGGAAGTTCAGGGCCAGAGTCTGGGGGGCTGAGCTGGCGAAAACTCACCGAGCTCTGTCCCTGAAATGGATTCCTCCAACATACCTAGCTACAGTCTGCAGGGGTGTCGGAAGTGTGTTCGGGTAAACATACTTACATGCTTCCCCAGAACTGGGAACACTGCCTTATCAGGTTCCTAATTGCAGGTCTGCAAGTCCATTCATCTGAGTGTGCTTAAAAATCCACTGCAAACCTTCGTGCTCAGTGCCTGAAGATCTACAAAGGACTGGAGCTGGGCATGTGGGAATTTTGGGGACAGGGTTTGCATGCACACCCTGACCCCCAAACCACACTTTTAACACTCGCTCAATTCTTGGCAGCCTGAATGCTCTGCATTGATGTAAGCACCAAAAGGAACGCCAAGGTTCCGTTGTCCTTTGCTTTCAGAATTGGCAACCCAGCAACAGCTAGGAAAGAGATGGAATTTCTTGAGAATGTTAGCCTTTCTTTATTAATCAACGCTCTCTAGTAAAAGTTCTATTAAACCTTTAACCGCTTATATGAATAATAAGTAGTTCACCCTGAGCTATGGAACGCAATGGACCTTTACTAATCTGGACTTTGTTCACACCTACATGTTACAATTTTGACATATATATTCCCTTTTTGCATCTTCTTGCATTTCCCATTAATAATGTAATCCCAGCACACTGTAGCAAGTTCTCATATTACTGAGATCTTGGTTCTCCCCACATCCTACAAACCAGTCATATTGTGTCAGAAAGCATCAGTGTAAAAAGAACAGACTGAACATTAAATGAGCCAAGGGCAACTGTAACTGAGCTAGTAGCTTTGGTTTTAAATTGTGATAAATGCAACCCCTTTCTTTTAAACATGGGCTATGTTATCAGATGCAGCTGACTCATCAAGTAGATTAGGCATGCTAGCCTCAGTATTAGGGTTCCCATGTCATGCTTCTCAAATGCCAGGTGTAACTCAATGAACATTCACCACAGGACAAGGTGTTATCACATTTACCTGTCTCTGTTCATAATAAAAGCATAAAAAGGAGACCTACTAGTTCATACCAAAAGCTCATCTATTCTAACATCTTGTTTTCCACAATTGTCAACTAGATGCCTCTTGGAATCCCAGGAGTAGGTTGCGAAGGCAACACTGCCCCTGAACTAGGAAAGGTTAAGAATATAAGAAAATCAAAGAGCCATGTTTGACCAGGCCAAGGGTCCATCTAGTCCAGCATTCTGTTCACACAGTGGCCAACCAGCTGCTCATGGGAGACCCACAAGCAGGACATGAATGCAAAATCACCCTCCTGCCTATGTCCCCCAGGAACTGGCATACAGAGGCGTACTACCTCTGCTGGAGGTACCATATAGCCATCAAGACTAGTAGCCATTGATGACCTTCTCCTCCATGAATTTGTCCAATCTCCTTTTACTGGATTGGGGACACTGGATTAGGGGCAGTCTAGAAATTTTAAAGATCAAATAATCAATCACTAACTAGGGGCTTTAGACAAAGCCCCTCATGTTTAAAAGCACTTATGATGGTGCTGGAGAATTGTGCTGGTTAACTTGGCCCCACCATAAGCAATGAGCATGTTTTCCACACTCCTGCTGGCTATGAATTCATGTGCTCCACCACTCATGGATGTTCCATCTGCCTGATTTTGGAGGATGCCTCCTCACTCCAGTTCCATCCATGCCACATTGCACATACTGTTTAGGAAGGTCTCATGACCCTCTGGAGAGGATTTTGGGGACTGCTGGGGGAGGGGGAGGAGGAGAAAGAGATGTTTGGTTGCACAACTTGTCATGCACTTGTCCAACCATTAGATAAACCATTCATAAACAACCATAGTGTTTATGAAGATTCCTGATAATATAAAATAGCATGAAGTTCATAAATTTCACACGTTAAGTAGAGATGGTTCTAATTAAGAGGAAGGATAAATTAGTATTACATCTGGAAAAAAAATATTATAATCTCACAGTGTGGGATTATTTTCTTTGTAGTCATGTGTTGTTGTTGATCATCATTACCATCATTTTCATTTTCCTCAACAGTTTTATTCTGGCTGTTGAATTTCATGCACAAAAACCTCCACATTTGTTTTTCAGTATTTTTAAGTATGTTTCTTTTTTATTTTTTGAACAAAAAGTCAAAATGTGTAATTAATTACAATGAAAAATGTTTTGAAAGAAGTAAAGAAAATAAATAGGACTGGTAAAAGAAACAGATGGGTGTTCTGCCAAATTACCATCATTAGCATTTACAATCCTATAATTAGCTATTATAATAATATTGCAAACCATTATTAACATAACTGTTTTTTTAATCCAAAAGTAGGATCTAAACAGCATTCATAGACCATAATGTCCTACCTCTCATTTACATCTTCTGACCCTACAGAGGTAGTGGAAATTGTCATCTGGTGTCTGAGTCTTGGAATGGATGAGGGTGACCAAGCTGAAACCTAAATTAGACAATATGGATGCACTGACTGTTGTATGGGGATCTTGTGTATCTCTGAGTGAAAGTGGTAACTCTGGGGTAAGGAATGGGCTGTCTGATATTACCTTTGCAGCACTGGAGCCACTTCAACTTGGCTCCTTTCTAGATGGATCAGGTAATCTCAGAAGCCATGGCCTTTATGGGAAGAGCCCATAACATGACTCCTTCTTATGCCAGTATTGGCCCTTCCAGAAATTAGAACTCCTTCTACATGGTCCAGAACTTCTGACATTACCTGATGGGAGTTGGATGACATCTAGTGATGCTGGCGAAATTTGAGACGAACTAAAATGAGCTCGGATTTCCAAGAATCTGTCCTGTGGAATCCACTGCAGAGCGACCCCCTCAGGCTGTGCAGAGTCTGTGGACTTCATGATTTTTTTTTTTACTTTCCCCCAAATTATGCATATTTATTTGTAGGAAAATACACAAATTTCTGCTGAGGAAAAGTTGAATGGAATGGGAGACAGTACGCTAAATGTTACGCACTAAGATAAATTATGTAAATTCTTACAAAACCTCTTACATAATTATTTGCGTATTTTTCTGCATGACAAAAATATATATATTCACATCTGTCTGTGAGCGGACGATGAAACAAAAGGCTCCTGATGATTTTTTTACACAGTCTGTACATCTCTAATTGACATCACACAGAAGCATCCTATGCTGTAAAGCAGGGGTGGGAAAACTCTTTCAGCCCGAGGGCCAAATTCAATTTCAGAGAAGCTCTTGGAGAGTGATATTCCAGTGGTGGGTGGAGTTGAAGTCAAAAGGGGTGGAATCAAAGGCAAAAGGTGTGTGGCCAAAATGCCCCAAGTACCAGCCTATTGTAGCTTAAAGCTCGTCCTGCCAGTAACTAAGGCTTAGGATAGGCATTTCAACCTGTTAGGATGAGGAAACTACTGAAGAAGAATTGGGAAACCACCCAATAATTTGTACGGGGGGAAAGGAGGTGAGCCAGGGGAAGGGGGCATCACTATCGGGGGACCCCCATAGGGCTGAATCAGGATGACAGAAGGGCTGAAATTGGCCCTTGGAACTGATGTTCCCTACGCTTAATGTAAAGGTAGTGACAATTATTCCTCTTCTGGCATTTCAAATATTGATGAGGATATACCCTTAAGCCTAACTTTCTGACAATTGTTGAAAAGCCTAGAATGCTCATGACCTGACACCAGGCCAATGTGTAATCAAGGGAGGTATTTGCACAGTAGGTCCCTGAACAGTTAGCATCATTATATCAAAATTAGAGCTGTGCACAAATGGCCTCTTGAAATCCTGTACCTGACCTGAGGGTAGAGAAATATGGGAGACAATTTCACCAAATTTCTCCAGGGGGAGGAGAAATTCTCAACAGTTTCTCCCAGCTAGGGCTCTCCGTGGCAGGGCTTGTAGCACAGCTTCTTCCTTTTTTTCCTAAAGTTTTTTTTTTTGGGGGGGGTGCTGCAACATCATCAACTGTTGGCCTTGTAGGCCTTGTAGGCCCCTTCCAACCGTACTATTCTATTCTATGAACTACCTTGGAAGGCTGGCCTCCAGTTTGCATCCACCACAATGCAGGGGTGTGTGTGTATGTGTGTAGGCAGTGGAGTCTCCAGCTCCAGCGATGAGGTGGGGTTAAAGGTCTGCCAAAATCTGTCCTCCAATTTCCTGAAAGTTTTCTTTCCCCATAAAAGAAGCTGCTCTTATTCTGCCTCATTCAGGATGTTTTATAATGTATTTTTGTGGTGTTTTGAGCTTACCTAGCCTCCTGGGCTGCCTGCATGTCCTAATCTGAAGAAGCCCCGTGGGAGGATTTACCTCATGGTGCCTTCCACTGGGCTTTAATTGAAGTGTAAGAAGCTGAGGAGGCCACAGGTGGCCAGAGAGCTGATTGTACAATGAAAAAGAGGACACTTCTGCACACTCCTCAGCCATCTCCTAAGTAAGGTAAGCCCAAGAAACCGAAATCCAAACCCAACCCATGAGAATTTCTCTGAAATTTCTTCACCATTGAATTCCTTTTTGAAAGCTGGAGATGGCGGAGAATTTCTCCCCGAAACTTCGGGGGGCTGAGCGCCAATGTGTTCGGCCCCCCGAACAAGTTTCGGGGATAAATTCTCTGCGCCCCCCCGCACCCCGCACCCCCCCGGGACGGGACTTACCTTTGCCGAATGTCCCTCCCGGCGGCGGGTCCAGCCGGCGGTTCGGCGGGTGTTTGTGCGGGGCGGGAGCGGCAGCCGGTCTTTCGACCAGCTGCCGCCGCCGCCATTCCAATAAAAGAAAAAAAAATGCCCCCGTGATAGGCTACGTGACAATTAACGTGGCCTATCATGGCTAGATTTGCAAAGTCAGCCATGATAGGCTACATAAATCATCACGTAGCCTATCACGGGTGACTTTAAAAAAAAAAAGAAAAAAGCGCGTACGGGTAATGGCGGCCCCCATAGGGAGCCGCCATTCCTGTTCCTTATTTGGTCGCTGTAGTCTACGTAAAGATTTACGTAGACTACAGCGAAAATAAGGGCAACGCTATTTGTGTTGCCTTTATTTTCGCCGTAGTCTACGTAAATCTTTACGTAGACTACAGCGACCAAATAAGGAACGCGAATGGCAGCTCCCTATGGGGGTCGCCATTAGCGTACGCGCTTTTTTTTTTTTAAAGTCACCCGTGATAGGCTACGTGATGATTAACGTAGCCTATCACAGCTGACTTTGCAGATCTAGCCGTGATAGGCTACGTTAATCGTCACGTAGCCTATCACGGGGCGTTTTTTTTTTTAAAAAAAAAACTTTGGAGTTTGCGGCCGGGCGAGGCGGGAAGCCTCCTCCCCGGCCTGAATTTCGGCCGGGCGAGGCGGGAAGCCTCCCCCCCGGCCTGAATTTCAGCCGGGCGAGGCGAGAAGCCTCCTCCCCGGCCTGAACTTCGCGGGGGGAGCAGCGAAGCGCCTCCCCCCCACCGCGAACAAGCTTCGACGACAGGTAAGTGACTTTCGTCCACCCCTATTGAAAGCTATTTCTCTTCTACCAAATTGAATGAGAATGGTTAAAAAAATGTGGCAGAAATTTTCATCACAGCACTAATCAAAATATGGCCCACAGTAGAGATGTGGGAGCCCGTTTCAGTCCGCAAATCTGTCAGACCGCTGGTGCCCACACACCCTGAGCTGCACCCGCTGAGGTCCCCCCTGCTCGCTGGCCATCTGGGCTGCAGTCAAGCCCCCCATCTGTGCTCGGAAAGCATCCCACAACTTACCCGGGCCTGTTCATCTCTGTCCCAATCGTCATGTTTTTAAAAAACATGGCTATCGGCAGTGCTTGCCCATAGTCTTATACGCAAAATAGTGCTTTGAAACTAGGGTATACGGGCGATCCACAGTGCAGGGGAAGAGCTCAGCTGGCGCCCAGAGAACCCGAGCTGGGATGGGTTCTCACATCCCTAACCCACAGTGAACATGTTTGGGTTTATGTTGGAAGTACATTGCTCCCACCCAGGTTTTTAATGTGCATTGCTCCACTACCATTCTTAATTTTTAGGCACCATGAGCCAGTGTGCTTGAGCATATAAATTGCAACTGCAGTTGAATAATAAATGAGAACTGGAAACCAGCTGTGAAAAACAGGCTTCTAAATCATTTTGGAATCCCAGAAAGGTGCAATAGTTGGGTGAAAAGCCGATAGAACTGTAGGCACTGAGCAAGATTTAAGGTTTCTTGAAAAGGAGAATCTAGGAAAGATCCAGGCTTAAAAGATTGACTGTGGTGCTTGAAATCTCCACTAGGAACATTCATCAGAAACAGCCAGAGAACAACTAAAAAGTTATGATTTAATTAAGAATAGTCAGCATGCTATAGTCAGCATGCAAAAGGAGGATTGTGCATTGTAAATCTGATTGACAAATTTTAGTTGTTGCAAGTTAAGGTGTTTAAGAAGTCCTAACAAACAATAATTCATGGAGAAGAGAGACTATGAGCATGGGGCCAAAGGGATCTGGACTGAGGAATTGATAAAATGCTATGATGTCACACACAACGAATAATAATTTTACGCATGTCTACTGGTGGTCTAGGGAAGGGATGGGCAATTTCTCTGTGTTTGGGGGCCACTCTGTTCTCCAGACAGGAGCCCATGAGAACATTTCCATATTACACATGCGTTAGTCAAAGAATCCAAATGTGGGGCGTTAACAAGAGAAATAAAATTATTTCAGGTTACTAAATCTGGCCCACAGCCTATTAGTTGACTGAGGCTCCAGGCTGATGAGCAGGTGACTGTTTTTCTTTTTCTTTTGTCTATTTCGTAGTAGGTAAATAAAAGATGAGATTTCAGACGTATGTAGTTGATGAAGATCTCTTTGGTCACATCCATAAAACACAGACCTGAGAAGGTTAGGGCTAGGGATGGTACAGGAGTCCGAGGAGGGGGTAAAGTCCAATGGACTCCCTCCAGTCCGGCCTCCCAGGCCTTGCTTACCAAGCCATGGGGCACCGATGGACCCGGCCATCAAGCAACCCACAGCTTGGCGAGCATCTAGAGCATTGACAAGGATTCATCCTGCCTCTGCCAGCTGTCAAGGAACCCCTTGACAACCAGCGCAGGCAGGTAGGGCCTTGGCGGCACCCCAGCGCTTTAGCCCTGGCCTCCTCAGGAGGAAGACAGGGCTAGAGTGCTGGGAGGGGGGTTGCCATGCTGAGGACTCCAGCAGTCAAGCCCTTATGAATATAAAGTATGAGAGCTTGATTGCCAGGGTTCTTAACATGGAGAGGGGGGGTGGCTTGCACAGCTTGGTGGGTGGGCGGGTGAGCAGGGAGGCTCGCTGAGCAGGTCTAGGGCACATGAGTGGGAGGGGCAGCTCATTGAGCTCCCCTGCATCCTGGATGGAGATGGATTCGTCCAGCCCTAGTGGGATGGGCTACATAATTGAGCTTTCTTACTGATCCCATAGAATGCTTGCACAGAGGCTCCTATAGTTGGTGTGTGTGTGTGTGTGTGTGTGTAGTGTCTTTTGGTTTAACATTTTTAATCCTAAGGGCTTTCCATGTTTACTCGAGCTCCAAAATGCAAGGAGGTTGCAGCTGTTAAAGGTAGGGGTGGATGAACGCCTGACCAGCCTGCCCCCCCGACCCATGCTTGAGCTTCCTGCCACTCGCCAAGCTTCCCACACTCACCTGAAATCCATCCTCGAGTGCTGCCATCACCATTTGGTGAAAAAAAATATATGTGGAAATCTAGTTGTATGCAAAATGGTGCCATGAATGGTTCATATGCACAATATTACAGGCGTAAATGGGCCATTTATGCCTGTAATCTTGCATATATGGGCCATTCACAGCACCTTTTTGCATACAACTAGGTGTGTGCATATTCATGATCACCATTTTTTTTTTTTTGCACAATGGCATTTATTGCACTCATAGATAGGTCCTAGGTGAGTGCCAGCTGCTCGATGAGCCTGGGAGGGAGGCAGGGGGGAGGAGCTCAGTGGGCACAGCTCTGGGGCATGGACGGAGGGGGTGTCTGCTGGACTCCCAGACCAAATCAAGTGCCCTTACCATCCCTAATTAAAGGCCATACCATTAACAGGCATGTTATTTAGGGAATATGCATATGGTATGGCATCCTATGCTGTGGTTACTTCCGGCTTCACTAGTACCTTGGATGTAGATGGCAGAGTGGTGGACCTAAGCTCCAGGTTTGTCTGATCACTGGAATGGACACATGAAGTCTATGCAACTGAAGCTGTCATTCCACGTTACAAGCACCCAACTGGCAAGCAATGCCATTACACATCCCACTGAAATTGCTCAGGTTTTGCTGCATCATAGGTCAATGGAAGAGCACATGGCTTGAATTTCCAAGTGCAAATTCCCAGATTCAGTCCCTAGCATCTCCGGTAGCAGGTCTGGGAAAGAACCCAGCAGCCTCAGATTGCTGCTGCTAGTTATGGGTAACTACTTCTACAGGCAGTTTTGGGTAGCTATGTAGCAGACCCATCATTAGGAAAGAACACAGTAGACTTGTCTTATACCAAAGCAGACCATGGGTGCAATTAGCCCAGAATTGTCTAAACTGACTGGCAGTGATTCTAGGGTTTCCCCAGCCCTACTTGGTGATGTCAGGGACTGGACTTGTGAAGTTCTGCATGCAAAACATGTGTTCTACCACTACAATTACAGCCCTCCCCCAACTAGGGATGTCAGAGAAATCGATTGCGGATTCAAATGAGGCTGGATTGTTTGGAATCCGGCCTCAGGAATCCGCAGTGGATTGTGACCACTTACCTCCGCTCTGGGAGGACTGGAGGTGGAACGGCACTTGGCTGTTTCTTGCCAGCCAGAGCCATTCGCCTCCTCCCTGTCCCTGCCGATTGCCTTGTCTTAAAAAAATAAAAATAAAATGGTGATCGGGAGGATGTGCCCATAGACTTATACGCAAAATAGAGCGCTGAATCTTGCATATAAGTCTACGTGTTCATAGGCTTACACACAAGATTCATGACTCTATTATGTGTATAAGTCTATGGGCACATGCTATCAGCAGGATGTGCCCATAGATTTATACACAAAATAGAGCCGTGAATCTTGCATATAAGCCTATGGACACGTAGACTTATATGCAAGATTCACTGCTCTATTTTGCGTATAAGTCTATGGGCACATCCCCCTGATAGCTATTTTTTTTTTTTTAAGACATGGCAATGGGCAGGGCCAGGGAGGAGGTGAACGGCTCTGGCTGGCAGGAGGGAAGGTAAGCGCCCCCAAGCCAGTCCCCCCCCCCAGAATCTGAGCAGATCAGAATTGCTCTGGAGGATTCCAGGGGGGGGGATGGATGGCCTCCCCCCCCCATGGATTCCCCACTGGAACAGACAGTGGGGAATCCGTACAACCCTACCCCCAACTTCATTAACTATCTCCCACAACTGCTAAAAAATACCATGGGGGTATTAAAAGTACCATTCCCAGAAAGTA
The DNA here is from genome assembly GCF_057233095.1 of Heloderma suspectum. Lineage (NCBI taxonomy): Eukaryota > Metazoa > Chordata > Lepidosauria > Squamata > Helodermatidae > Heloderma > Heloderma suspectum. The sequence goes on along the minus strand of NC_139460.1, from coordinate 303,698,223 downwards.
AACTTACAATGCAGCTGGAAGCTAAATATTACTATTAGGTGATTCAACTGCTGGGTGGAAGGTTGTTGTTACTATCTGATTAGCGGGAATCCATTCCCAGAAACAAACATGATGAACTTTATCCCTGCCATGGATAAAATTTGACTTCAGCTGTTGAAGGCCCAGATACTGTTCACATCAGAGTGCAAATATGCCCATTTGGGGCGGGGTGGGGGATGGAATTAGAAACATAGGGAAGTGCCTTATATCAGGTCAAAATATTTGTCTATCTACCGCAATGTCATGTTCCCTGGCTTTGATCCCTCCTCTGTTTCTGAGGAGATCTCTGAAGTAGAGAAGGCATCATCCAGTGAACCATCATCTATTGACCCATAATCTTCCAGGCCAGAGGACATGGATTTACCAGACTCTTCAGCCTCAGGGGGAACCCTGTGATGCAGTCCTCACCACCCCATGCTGGGGGGAGCCATCAGCTGAATAATAAGGCAAGATATCAGTCAGACACTTCCTCAGAAGGGGTAGGGTTAACAGCAGCCCCAGATCAGCCAACCTTGATCAAGCCTCAGAAGACCTCTGTATGTTGCTGAGACAACAGCTCTTCATGAGTTAAGTCCAACCAGCATAGTATCCTGACAGGCCTGGCCATCCTGCATAGCTGGACTTGACTCTGCTGTGCCCTTCTAGTAAGTGCAACTGTTTCAAATCAGCTCCCCCAGAAACCTTGAGCTGAGCTAGACAGGATATCCACTATTGTCTACTCTGACTAGTAGTTGCTCCCAGGGGTCACTGGCAGAGATCTTACACAGCATCCAGTACCTAACCCTTCTAACTGGAGATGCCAGACATTGAACCAGGAATATTCCGCAGTCAAAGTATGTGCTTTTCCACTGAACATATGGCCCCTCCCATAACTGTACTGCCTGTACGCAATGAGGTTCAGTTTGTGATGGAAGGAGGAGAACAATGGGATTGTCCAATAGCATATCAGTAAACAACATTCTGGATTTAATAGAAAGAATATTGATTCACCCATATAGCTGACCCTTCCCTTTCCCAGGGACAAAATATTCCATGCTATTACATTCTAAGCAATTCTAAGCTAAGCGCTAACATGGAGGCTGAGATCAGTCTTGTTCGGATTCATAAATGGACTAATGATTACATGCACAAAGGTACCCTTCTAGCCAGCCAGAAGTGTCAAATGAGGGCATTCATAGAAGACGCTTCAAAATTTTGTTCATTGTGTACTGTGGGGAAGATTAAGAAAGGACAGAGGCAAGGTACCAGGACCAAATTCATTGTGAAAATCGCATTCAGGCATTCATAAGCTGATTTAACCAGGTGCCTTTCTTTCTCCATGAAGAGGCAGGAGAAGAAACTACAGCATGGAGGCAGGGGCAGTTTGAAAAGCCACAAGGAAGTGAGACAATTTGCTGTGAGAGCGAGCCTAAAACTAAATAAACAAGAGAGGATGAAGTGCTGGGATAACAGAGTTACCTGTATGCAACTCTGGGGACAGAAGCACAAGACATTCAGTGTTATCTGAGAGGGGAGTGATCCTTTGGAACTTCATACCAGTTCAGTTCAATGAGTCACTGGTTTATTTATGGATCATTCCCTATCTCTCCGTTCTGTTTAGGATTCACGGAATGTCATGCCAATTCTACAGTAGTATGCCAGCTGCTATTTTGTCTTGATAACCTTGGTAAAATATTCAAATGGTCCCTCCTCCTCCTCCAACATCCTGAATTTACTAGGCTTTGGGAATCCATTTCACATAGTCTGCTTAGCACTGTCATTTATTGGCTCAAAAATCCACCTTTTCTGCAAGGCTTAGCTCTTGAACCCTCTTTCCCGACTGAAGTTTGACTGGGTGATAAAGTGTAATAATAAATATGTGAAGCTACATTTGTAGCCATCCTTTGCTACCCTTACTCTCCCTCCCTTTCAAGGCTAAACGAGATGAGAAAACTGATATCCTTGATTGGATCTCTTGTCTCTGTACATTTTGGCAAATAACACAGCCACAAGGGCATGGTTCATTTTAGGCCCTTAGTGTGGGGGTGGGGAAGCTAAGCCTTTCTCTCCATCCTGTTTTCCCACCCCCCCAGCTGCAGTTTGCCCCATTAAGTGAAAGTAATATATATACAGCCTCTACTGTGAGCTTGATTGGGGTACCAGTAGGATCTGTTTGCCAGAATTTAAGGAGATAAGAGATGTGATTATGGATTTTCATCATCTTGTTTAGTTTACATTCATACTGTAAGCTCATTGGGATCAGGGTCCTGTCTCTTGTTTGCTTATGAAACTCAGTAAACTGCTGTCATAAGAATAACAATGATAATAACCACCACCACTGCAACAACAATATTGAACAGGATTTCCCGCCCCTTCTTTCTGTAGCTATTCTTCTAGAGGAATACTTGGCTTGTTGTTGCCCCTTCGCATGGGTCAGGAGTTATTCACAAATTCATAGACATTACTCAGTATCTACCAGTTATTCAGGATTGACAGAATGCCTGGAATACTGGGGTGAGATATTTCTCATTGGGTTAACTATGGCCACAACAAGAGTCCCATTCAGGTGTTCTCAGAGTGATTTAAGTAATGTGTGATGGAATGTCCTAGGTCTGTCTACACATTCCAGGAAGGCTGTTGTATTTGTGGACCAGTGTCTGGAGGCTAATTTGGGGTGGATGAGGGTAAACAAGCTGAAACTTAATCCAGACCAGATGGAGGTCCTGTGGATTGGGAAACCAGCTACTCTGGATGGAGGTTTACAACTGGTCTTAAATGGGGTTGTGCTCCCCCTAAAAGACCAAGTATGTAATTTTGAAGACCAAATTGCTTAAAGGACTACCTTCACCCATATCAGCCTGCCCACACCTTAAGATCAGCAAGCAAAGCCATTCTCATTTGCCCTCCTGTGAGAGCAGTTAGGTGGGTGACCATAAGACAGAGCCTTCTCTGCAGTGGCCCCACACCTCTGGAATAAGTCGCCATCAGGGGTCTGTAATGCTCCAACATTTCAGGCTTTTAAAAAGGCCTTGAAAACATATCATTTTACTCTGGCCTTCTCCTAATATGATTATTGTTGCTGCTGCTTTTATTGCTGTTTTTGTTGTTGGACTTATTGTTGTTGTTGTTTTTATTGCATTCTTACTGTTTTTATTGTGGTTTTATCAGTCTCACTCTCATACCAGTTATATGTGTTTTATTGCTGTATGCTGCTTTGGGAGGGCTTCTGCTCTGAAAGGCTGCCAACTGCCAAGAAATTTTATAAAGAAAGAAAGAAAGAAAGAAAGGGAGGGAGGAAGGGAGGGAGGGAGGGAGGGAGGGAGGGAGGGAGGGAGAGAGAGATTCCTTTCCCTGGCCCCTGGCCCCTGGCCCGAGGTCCCAAAGCCCTGAGTAGCAGATCTAAGTGATCTGGATGCTCACTGATAACCCTACTGGAAACTTACTTTCCCAGTCTTCCCTGCTTTCGTGACCAGACTGCCTATACTATTTATTGGTAGGATGGGGGGAAAAGACTTTGTGCAGTTTACTTTCAATGCCTACTTTCCTAAATACAAACTTCCAAACCAATTTGTGAACCAAAACTCAGTTATCGTTTCAATTTTTCTCCCAATTTTGTAATGGTGTTCTCCAATTAAGAAAAAAAAAAGCATTCAAAATGTGTATGTTAGAGAAATATGCACACACAAATGCATATATTATTAAAAATAACAGTCAAAATGTATTGTATTAGGGGAAAATGCTTGTAAAATGTGTATATAGGGGGAAATTGCATGCAAAAATGCATATAGTAGGAGAAATGCACACATAAATGTATACGAATTTTCATGCAAACATTAAAAAAATAACAATCAGAAAGTCCGGGATGAACTAAATTTAATATTGGAAAAATGAGAACCCATTATTGACAGATTTGTCCATTCCTAACAGGACCTCCCAATTAGTTGGAAAGCTACATCACTGGACAGTCTCCTACAGTGGCTATGCATCCTACTTTACAGAGGACTGTCCAGATTTTGATTAGATATAGAGCGATACATAAATTGTGTAGATATAGACAGATAGATAGATGATAGATAGGCAGACAGACAGAGGACTGTCTGCTGACAGAACTTGGCATTTATCGCTATTAATTTTCATTCTGTTGTTTTCTGCCCAGCATTCCAGCCTATCAAGATCACTTTGAATTTTGTTTCTGTCTTCCAAGGTATTCGCTATCCTGCCCAATTTTGTGTCACCTGAAAATTTGATCAGCATTCCCCGCACCTCTTCATCCGAGTCATTAATAAAAATGTTGAAGAGCACTGGGCCCAGGACTGAGTCCTGCAGTACCCTGCTCATTACCTCTCCCAAGTCTGAGACGATCCCATTGATAAGCACTCTTTGAGTCAAGCTCTATAGCTAACTGTGGATGTACCTGATAGTTGTTTCATCTAGCCTATTTTTAGCTAGTTTGCTCATCAGGATATCATGGGGCACTTTGTGTGATCCAGCATGGCTCTTCTTATGTTCTTATGTTCTGGCAATGAGTAAGTAGCCACCTTATGTTTTCCACATGCTCCCACTTGAAGCACTACATTCATTCTCCTGATACATTGCAATGGGTGGAGGGCCAGTTTGGAAATAACACCAGTGGCTCTGTAGAGTCAAAATCTACCACAGCGAGTACCACCACGTGGTAGCAGAAGGAGCACAGCGAGGATTGGAGTTTCCACTATGTTTGGCAGCGGCCTCATGGAAATTCTCCACCTACCTCTGTCTGGAGCCATTGGCTTGGTTCCCCACCATCTTAGTCTAGTCATATCACAAGAACTGGTTTTCTGCTTCTCTCATTATGCCTCAGATATTTCATTCAAGCAGAAACATTCACATTCACCTCAGCCTTTAACTTCAGGCCAAATTCAGTGGCAAACGACTCTACTGGGGTTATTTACTTGAACTCTATGCAAACACTTGATCCAGTACACGGAGGATTCCATTTGTGGTCACTCTGTCTCCCCCTCTGCTTTGTGTGCTGTGCCCCATGTCACATTTGCATGTGTGCTGACATGTCTAGATACCAATCCATTAGGCCCCAACCACTGCAAATTGTTCACCCCAGTAATGGTAAAGGATTCGTGCTTTCATATTTTTTCACCCATGTTAGGGGTGTTTCTTTGACACTGAGAGTTCCACTGTGCAAAAGAGAGCCAGTGTGGTGCAGTGGCTAGACTGTTGGACTGGGAGCCAGGAGATCTGGGTTCTAGTCCCCACTCAGCCATGGAAGCTCACTGGGTGACTTTGGGCCAGTCACAGACTCTCAGCCCAACCCACCTCCCAGGGTTGTTGTTGTGAGTATAAAATGGAGAGGGGGAGGATTGTGTATGCCACCTTGGGTTCCTTAGGAGGAAAAAAGGCAGGATATAAATGTAATAAATAAATTAAAAAAATGTTTACAGAGGGAGGGGAAAGCAGGCATCTTCCTCCATGAAAATTAGCACACAATCCCCCCACCCCCGGCTTTGAGGTGATTTGCTGAAGAGAAGCAACAGAACTATTAAGTGGAATAAACACCCCTTTCCACATTGTTTCTACCCTGAAAATTGCCCCCACCCCAGCTGCTTTTTTCAGTTTGAAAAAAAAAAAGAAAAAAGGCCAGTGTTGCATGCATTTGAGTGTAATGTGTAGTAAGGCCCACAGCCTAGAAATCAGAACACTTCAGAGCCATCTTCAAAAAGTAACAAATACGTTTATTAAAGTAACACTATTGAATAGTAATGTTCTGCTCTTATTCTCACAGAAGTTTTCCATCAATTTGAATGACAGTTTGTTACCATCAGCAGCATTTTATTTATGTGCTATTATTATTGCTTGGGTATACAACCACAATATATTTTAATCACATATGTCATAATATAGGAATTATGATTGGAACACCTGGATTGCATAAAATTAAAGAAATACAGAGCAAACAAGGAAAAACAGCCTGCTATCCCTAAGTGGTGTTTAGCAGGGAGCCCTGACAATTAAAAAAAAAACAAAAACTTTTAACAACCCTCAGGCCTAGTTCTAGAACTACGAGTGTTACGGACTATTTAGATATTGATTTCATTTCATGTGATGTACTCAAACAAAAATCATCTGGACTTTTTTCTTTAAACAGATTTCCAAATCCTTGGCCATTCACACAAAACCTGCTATTCTTTTGCGGGGAATGAACTGGGGTGGGGGAGTAAGAAGATTACAGTTGTGTCAAAATATCTCTGAAGGCATAAGAAACAACAGCCTGCTTTCCTTGCTAGCAATTGAGAGACCTGCATTGCATGTGGTAGAGCTTTTTTTCCCCTTCCCATGCATGAACAGTCATAGCTCAAGGTGCTTGCCAGAGGGCAATACCTAAGGGCAATGTTGGCCTTGGGCCTTTGTTCAGTATTACTTGGCTAAGGTTGATTGTAAAAGATTGACAGGCTCTTTTGCAACATATATGTGGCAAGGCATTTCCCCAGTTCTCAAGGGTAGGTGCAGGAAGCCCCAAACCAGGGATCACCCCACTAACCATCCACTGTAGCACTGTAGTCCCAGTCCCTGAAAGGAAATATGCTCTGTTGTGTTCTGGGAGCACCTCATGCTGCCTTTGTCTCCGCTTCTTCTGTCCTTAAGTTTCTTGGTCTTGGGGAAGGGGAAAGGGGTCTGGTGACAGCAGATGTTTATCAAGTGCTGTCAAGATTTTGTGTGAGTTCATTTGGAATGCGTGCAAAGCCTTCACCCCTTTCATAGAATCAAAGAATCAGAAGGGTTCTATACAATTATCTAGTCCAACCTCTTGCCTATGGAGGACATTTTCTGCTACAGCATCCCTTATAGGTTTCTATCTTTGGGGTCAGCAAACAGGAGGGCACTCACCAGTCCCTGAGTAATCAGTCATTGAATTATCTTTAGTGAGTTTAATATTCTTCCTATTGCACCAACACATCATATCCATTGTAGTGTTATACTTCTTTTTCTCCCCAACCCTGGAAATATGCAGCCATTGGTTGAGGAATTCTGAGGAATTTTGAGGGAAGCAAGACTAGTTTCAGTAAGAGTAGTGAAATTTTGCAGGATGGTTTTATACATCCCTAGGCAGTGGGAGTTTTGAAGCAGGATTCCTGCCTTTGGGGCATTCTTGAGCTTCAGCACACCCTGTTTAATTATCACAAAGTAGCTTGTTGGTTTGTTTACTTATTATATTTATATATCATACTTTATAGGAGAAGGTACCCGAGGAGATGTGCACAATAAAGACGTTAAGAGAATAAAGCCATAAAAACACAATAAAATAATTTAAAATAAACTTTGCAGCAGCAGCGGTTAACAATCACACATCCAGATAATGACCTCAGCAGTCTACTATCTAATAGAACATCCACTCATCTACTGGCAAACAGCTTTGCAAACAAGCAAAAAAGCGTCAGTATTATTATTCCTGGCAGAATGGCATCAGGGGTGTGGTTCACATTTAAATAGGTATTTGAGATGGATCTTGTCATCTCAAGATAGGAAGTGAGTTCAGAACAACATCTGAAGTGCCAAGTGAAGTGGGAAGCCACCACTTCAGGGTGATTTTAATTGTGTCATGGCCAACATTTGTACACATGTACTCTAACCCACAAACCAAAAAGAAAGAAAGCAATCTCAGGAAGGTAAAAGGCTCTGCCAATCCAATTATGATCCTCTACATTTTGAGGGAAGTATATACAACTGCTTGTGTATGAATTTACCATGAAAGCGATCCAATGTCATGCACTGTGTACTGCAGATATGAAATAAATGGGGATGCGATACCATTTCATTGCAGGAATACATAAGCGTATGTCTAGTACTTTTATTGTTTATGTATTATTTATATTCATTAGTCACCTCATGATCAAGTCTCTGAGCAACGTACAATAAATTGAAAGTGCATATAACAAAAGGGGAAGGTTTACTCACTGATGCAATATAGATATTGATGAGTTTAAGATTACATAGACACTAAAGCCTGATTAGGGATGTCTGTGGCCAGGAAATCCAGCCCTTTGGGGTCTCACCAGATTTCCACAGTACCCCTGACTCAGCTTGCATTTGCAAGCCAAGCTGTGGGTTTCTTCTCAAAATCCAGGAACATTTTCAGTTGTTGTTGTTTTTTAAATGCATAAATAGCAATTGGTGCATAATGGAGCCACAATTTGTGTAATTTGCAAAAACTTTATTTTGTGATTTACAAAAACTTGACTGCAATTTGTGCAAATTATGCAAAGTATGGCCAAATTTGTGCAAATTACAGCCAAAATTTATGCAAATCGTAGCCAAATTTTGCACAAATTATACAAATCACATCTGAAATTTTTTAAAACCCCCGAAAATCTGAAAACTGGCCTGACTCGATGAAGATCAAGTCGGGCCAGCTCATGGGAAAGCAAGTTGAAATTTGGGGTACTGAGCCGGTGAAAGCTCAGCAAGCTGCACTCCCCAGATGGATTCCTCCAACATCCCTAACCCTGATACAACAGCCTGAGCATGACTGCTTCAAAAATTGTTGCTATTTGCTTATTGAGAATTTCAGGTTCAAAGCCATAATTTATAGGAACTGAATAGTAACACAGAGGGGGTGAAATATTTTATTTCACAGTGAGGTGATTTATTTATTTTTTGTACTTGACACATAACTGGTTTTTATCTGACTCTTATGATGATGACCACATACATTTATTTTCTATCTATCTATCTATCTATCTATCTATCTATCATCTATCTATCTATCTATCTATTGCATTTATATCCTGCCTTTTTTCCTCTTGCAAAGAACTCAAGGCGGCTTACATTATCCTCCTCCTCTCTCTTGTATCCTCACAACAACAACCCTGTGAGGTAGGTTGGGCTGAGAGTCTATGACTGGCCCAGAGTCACCCAGTGAGCTTCCATGGCCATGTGGGGACTGGAACTAGGGATGTACGAAAGTCACTTACCTGGTCTCGCAGCTTGCTTCACGGTGTGGGGGAGGCGCTTCGCTTCTCCCCCCGAAGTTCAGGCTGGGGGGGGAGGCTTCCCGCCTCACCCGGCCGAAATTCAGGCCGGGGGGGAGGCTTCCCGCCTCACCCGGCTCAAATTCAGGCCGGGGAGAAGCACCCCATCTCCCCGGCCGCGAACTTCAAAAGAAAAGTAAAAAAAAAAAAAAAGCCCCGTGATAGGCTACGTAACGATTTACGTAGCCTATCACGGCTAGATCTGCAAAGTCAGCTGTGATAGGCTACGTTAATCGTCACGTAGCCTATCACGGGTGACTTTGAAAAAAAAAAGCGCATACGCAAATGGCGGCCCCCATAGGGAGCCGCCATTTGTGTTCCTTATTTGTTCCCTGTACTCTATGTAAAGATTTACGTAGACTACGGTGAAAATAAGGGCAACGCTATTTGCATTGCCCTTATTTTCTCCGTAGTCTACGTAAATCTTTACGTAGACTACAGGGACCAAATAAGGAACGCAAATGGCGGCTCCCTATGGGGGCCGCCATTAGCGTACGCCTTTTTTTTTTTCTTTCAAAGTCACCCGTGATAGGCTACGTGACGATTAACGTAGCCTATCACGGCTGACTTTGCAAATCTAGCCGTGATAGGCTACGTTAATCGTTACGTAGCCTATCACTGGGCTTTTTTTTTTTTACTTTTCTTGTAATGGCGGCAGTGGCGGCCAGTCAAAAGACCAGCTGCTGCCCCCGCCCCTGACGAAGACCTGCCGAACCGCCGCTGGGACTCGCCGCCGGGAGCGACATTCGTGAAAGGTAAGTCCCATCCCGGGGGGGGGGGACGGGGGGGGAGAATTTCTCCCCGAACAACCTTCGGAGGACCGAATGCGTTGGCACTCGGCCCCCCGAAGTTTCGGGGAGAAATTCTCCCCCATCCCTAACTGGAACCCAGATCTCCCAGCTCCCAGTCCGTCACTTTCCCCAGACCCTGATCACTGAGCCTTGGGGCACTGATGGACCTGGCCACTGAGTGCCCCAGAGCTCGGGGAGCAGCTGGGAGCGCCACAGTACCCCAGAGTTCACACCCTGGCCTCCTCAAGAGGAGGCCAGCACAAGAGTGCTGGGGGCTGGGCACACTGAGGGCTCCAGCAGTCAAGCCCTTATGCACATAAAGCACAAAGGCTTGACTGCCAGAGTCCTTGGCGTGGAAAAGAGGGGCGGCTCATGAGGCTCAGTGGGCGGGGCAAGCAGGGAGGCTCACTGAGAAGGTATGGGCCACATGAGGGGGGGCAGCATGTCGAGCTCCACCATCCCCAGATGACCCTAGTCAGCTTGCCCATTAGTGAGAAAAACTAGTGAGCAAAATCTTACAACTAGGACTGTGCTATATTTTCACTCTGAGGCATTTGGGGGTGTAGGGTGGAGATCTCCTACCATTTTCATGCCTGCTGACAACTGTTCCCAGCCACCATTTCCTGCTTTGGTGTTTCTTTTCCATCTTTATCACAATCCTTCTTGAGTGATTCTAGCCAAGCAGGAATTACATATGGGTTGTGATGATGTCACACAGGACTATTTAGAGTCTAGAGCTGGGCTGAAGTTTCTCAGAAGAGACATTTCTGATACATTTTTCTTTTTCTTTTCTTTTTTCTTTTTCAGACCCCTCTTGGAGGGTTGGAGAATTTCAGTCTCATCAGCCTAGATGATACTTAACAAAATCCCCCCCCACACACACACACCCATTTTATTGTCCATGGATAGGATGGAGAATTTGTGTCACAAATTTTTTAAGATCACCAGAGGACTCTCTTCTTCAAGCACCTCAAACACCTTATCTGAAAGAGTCTTCTCTGTTGTGGCACCCCGATGTAGAATCCCCCCCCCTCCCAATAGATGTGCAGCTAGGCTTTTTGTTTGCCCATGCATTTTAAATGGTTGATTAGTTCTTTCTATTTATTTTATTATCTGCCTTCCATGGTCATATTAGGATGATGCCATTTTATGGTATTTATAGGATTTTTTTTTTCATACCCTTATACACTGCCCTGATGGTGGGCAGGGAAAATATTTAAATAAATAAAGGGTGAATCCAGTTTTTAACATTGTTTAATGTTATTTTAATATTGTTAAAGGAAACCATGGACTTGGCCCATACTCCATCTAGGTTCCCTCTCTTAGCCCATTGCTTCTTTTCAGCTATCAACAACATCGCTTAATTCAGTATTAACTCAGCCAAAAAAAAAGTATTCAAGTATAAGCTGATGGGATAAGAATTTTTTATACTCCACCCCTCCTTCCCACAGCATTTCCTCCAGGTCAGGAGGTGCTGGACAGAGACTCAGGAGACCCTGTTTAATGGGATGAGCTGGGGGTGGGGTCAGGAAGGGGGATCCCCAAATATTAGGCAAAGGCACCTTCCATCCATGGAAGGCAGTCCATTATGCAACTGTGCTAGAAATATAGCGGACACATTTTTTGCATTTCTTTTTACAACAACCTACTGAATTAAAAAAGAAAAAGAAAAAAGAATTTATTAAATGTTACAAGTTAAGGACAAAATTATGTAGAAGAAAATGTAAGTGATCCACAAATGGTAATTGTACTATTTCCTTAAACATGTATAAAAAGTATCACTTCTATAATTACAAACAGTATAGGTCATAAAATGAAACACTTCCAAGATACACAATGGTCTGTATAAAATATTAATTTCCCAATTTTACTGAACAAATTAAAATTGACTTTATGTTTAGGGATGTTGAATAAAACATCATAAAGCCAAGGCCTATGAAGTTAATGTGGATTACAATTTTGGGACAGATATTGTTCATATTTCATTTTATTTTTTAAATGGCAAGAGATTTGAGATCAGAAAGTCATCTGACTTGTTTTTACATATTATAAAGATACAGAAGAATCTGTTCAGCAGTTTGTAGCACTTCCTTTGGAAAGGCAGCCTTTTCTGGCCCAGGCTAATGACAGTGGCCAGGTGCAGATAGAATCCTGCCAGGATCTTAACTGTGATTCAGAAATTAGGAATGAGACACATGTTGATGAGCTTCCCACTTCCTCATTTCCTATCCCACATATATGTCCCATCCCTTTAAAGCCATAACCATTATGCAGTTATGACACTGCATCAATACTAACCAGGATCACCATTAACAAGGGTTTGTAAGCAAACTCATGCCAGTCTCTGTAGCTTCACCACTCAAGGAGAGTCCAAAAAGGCAGGCATCTGTGTATCAATAAACCAATTCTAGAAGGTTGTTTATCTCTATTAGGAGTAGGTCCTTTATAATAGAAATGGGACTTAATTGCCCATTCAAGACCAAGGCCCTCCAAAACACTTCACATTTCAACAGGGATAGCTTGCAACAATATATTGTTACTGTGGAAATTAATTTTCCCAAGGCTGCTGTTGATTGCAGCTAAGCACAGAGGGAACAGGGCTGCCTGAGCCGGTGGCAATCCATGCTAATCAAACATCTGTACACTTTTACCCTGTGAGCCCTGGCTCCCCTTCTAACAATATATTCTGGCCTCTGCCTGCGGCTGGAGACCAATGACCATTGGTAGTGTCCACCCACTGCCTCCCAGGAGGAACTTCATGGCTAGAGATGTCACAGGAGTCTCCTTGGGCTTGATCTGGGTGATTTCTTCCTAGCTTGGCCCCCTGGATGCCAGTCTACAGATCCCCACACTTGCCTCACTCAGCGTGCACCAAGTCGGGCAAGTGCAGGGATCCCCATTTAAGAACATAAGAAGAGCCCTGCTGGATCAGACAAAGGGTCCATCTAGTCCAGCATTCTGTTCACACAGTGGCCAGCCAGATGTCAACCGGAAACCCACAAGCAGGGCATAAGCACAACAGCATCCTCCTACTCATGTTCCCCAGCAACTGGTGTACATAGACTCACTGCCTCTGGTACTGGAGGTAGCACATAGCTATCAGGACTAGTAGCCATTGGTAGCCTTTTCCTCCAGGAATTTGTCTAACCCCCTTTTAAAGCCACTTGTCCATGAGCCGCCATTTTGTGTAAAAATAGCAGCCTGTACTTTTGCATAAATGGAGTAGGGATGTCAGAGAATTTCTCCACGAATCTCTAGGAGGCCGAATGCCAACGCATTCAGCCCCCCGAAATTGGTTGAGAAACGGCTCTCGGAGGCGGTTCGGCGGCACTGGTGGCGGCAGCCGGTCTTCTGACCGGCCGCCGCCGCCACCATTTCCCAGTAAAAAAAAAACCACACAAACAATTGTGATAGGCTACGTAAAGATTTACGTAGCCTATCACGGCTAGATTTTCAAAAAACACCGTGATAAGCTACGTAAATCCTTAGGTAGCCTATCACGGCTGACTTTGGGGGAAAAAAAAACTGGGTACGCAAATGGCGGCGCCCATGGGTGCTGCCATTTGCGTTCCTTATTTGGGCACGTGTAGTCTATGTAAACATTTACGTAGACTATGGCGAAAATAAGGGCAACGCAAATAGCATTGCCCTTATTTTCGCCGTAGTCTGCGTAAATGTTTACATAGACTACACGTGCCCAAATAAGGAATGCAAATGGCGGCGCCCATGGGTGCTGCCATTTGCGTACACACTTTTTTCCCCCCCAAAGTCAGCCGTGATAGGCTACGTAAGGATTTACGTAGCCTATCACGGCTGACTGCAGGGATGCAAATGGCGGCGGCTATGGCCGCCGCCATTTGCATCCCGGCAGGATAGCAGGATTCACGGCTGGAGGGATGGGGCGCCTCCCCCCCGGGCAGAATTTTGGCCAGAGGGACGGGGCACCTCCCCCCGGCCAGAATTTCAGTGGGGAGGGATGGGGCGCCTCCCCCCCGCCCAGAATTTTGGGGGGAGGGACGGAGCACCTCCCTCCCACCGCGAAGCAAGCTGTGGGATGAGGTAAGGGACTTTTGTCCATCCCTAAAATGGAGCAAAATTTAAAGCCACCATTTTACAAAAATGGCAATTTCTGTGAATAGCTTAGCTGCCATTTTTATGCAAAATGGTGCTTGAGGGGATGGGGGGATGCTGCACGCCACTTGCCCGGCACCCACAGAGTGTCTGGGGGCTTGTGTGGTCACCGAACAGGTTGGGCGGCCAGTGAGGGGCAGGCGAGGCAGGCTCTGGTATGTTTGCCCATCCCTAATTAATGCAAAGGAGAAACCAATCTGGTCCCACTCATCAGCCAGGGAAGAAGCAGCTTCAGGGAGATATCTTCTCCCCTTCCTGCCAGAAAGATCACTCAGCTCCAAATGGGAGGTGCCTTGGGAAGACAGAGCTAAAAGGCCAATTAGGGATGGCACGGGTGCACATTTCGGTCTGCAAATCTGTCAGACGACCAGCGCCCGTGCCCCCCGAGCTGTGCCCGCTGAGCTCCCCCCCCGCCGCTTGTTGGTCCCCGGACTGCCTTGCTGAGCTCAGTAAGCAGCCCACAACTTACCCAAGCCCGCCTGTCTCTGTCCCTTTGGGCTGCATTTGAGCCCCCTTCCACACTTGGTAAGCAGCCCACAACTTACCTGGGCCTGTCTGTTTTTGTCCCAGTCACCCCACAAAGTAGCTCTATGAAACTGGAGTATACGGGCGATCCACAGCACTTTTTGCATATAAGTCTATGTGCCCACATAGACTTACATGTAGAAAGCACTGTGTATCACCCATATACTCTAGTTTCACAGTGCTATGTTGCATATAAGTCTATGGGCATGGGCTGCCAAACGCCATGTTTTTTTAAAAACATGGCTATCGGGACAGAGATGGATGGGCCCAGGTACGTTGTGGGCTGCTTACCAAGCGGGAGGTGGGAGCTCTAGTGCAGCCAGCAAGTGGGGGCAGGGGCTTGGTGGGCGCATGGAGAATCTGGATGGGAAAGTGCTCGTCCATCCTTAGGGCTTAGGGCTTAGGGTCTTGCAGAGGTCCAGGGGGACTGAAAGTCTGAAACTTGACTTCTTGCTAAACAAACAAACAAACAAACATCAAGGTTGGGTTTATTTATTTATACATACTCCACCTTTCTAACAAAAAATGGCATTCAGCATGGATTGACGGATCGATGGATCTATTTTTAATCCTTGCCAGTTTCACATCTGCTCATGTATAAATCTATTCTTTTCCATTAAAAAACAAACAAACAAACAATCACACTGTTTTAATGTATTTTTGAAAGCATTTTACCCTAAAATGGACATCTTGGTTCACCTTTAAAAGTGGATGCATTTGTGTTTCAGAAATTCACTGCTGTGTGATTAGGGATGATAGAGAATTCCGCCATGGATCCCAGGGGGGCCAAATTCCAGTGAATTTGCCCCCCCCAGAATCCATGGTGGAACGGAGCAACCCGCCCCTCCACCTCGCGAAAGCTCCGCGAAACAGAGCCTACCTGGCTGCGGCTCCGGTACATCCTTAGTAGCCTATAACAGATAAAACAGGAACGCAAATAGAATAGGGGATGCCATTTGTGTCCCTACGGTAGCCTGTGATAGGCTATGTAAATATTTACGTAGCCTATCACGGCTAAAGCAGGGACGCAAATGGCGTCCCCTATTCTATTTGCGTTCCTTTTTTATCTGTTATAGGCTACTAAGGATGTACGAAAGTCACTTACCTTTTTGAAGGGTGACATTCGCAGTGGGGGGGAGGTGCTCCGTCCCTCCCCCTGAAATTCTCTCTGGCCAGCTCCACTCCACGGAGATTCCATGGAGCCGCCGGCCGGGGCTGCCCGCAGCTGGACATCCAGCAGCTGGGCAGCCAGCAGGGACGCAAATGGCAGCTGCCGTAGCCGCCACCATTTGTGTCCCTGTATCTTGCCATGATAGGCTATGTAAATATTTACGTAGCCTATCATGGCAAAAGAAAAAAAAACAGCGGATGCAAATGGCAGCGGCTATGTCGGCCGCCATTTGCGTCCCCTTTTTTTGCCGTTTTAGCCTACGTAAATATTTACATAGGCTAAAACGGCAAAAAAAGGGGACGCAAATGGCTGCCGCCATAGCCGTCACCATTTGCATCCGCTGTTTGTTTTTTCTGTGATAGGCTATGTAATTATTTACTTAGCCTATCACGGCTATAATGAGGGAGTGAATAACGGCTGTAGACGTGGCCGCCATTCGCAAGTCAGCGCGGACGGCAGCAGGTAAGTGCTCTGTTTTGCATGCCTTTCATGGGGTGGGGGGGGTGGGGGGCTTCATTCCACCATGGATTTCGGGGGGCCAAAAGCAGTGGCATTCGGCCTCACCGAGATCTGTGGCGGAATTCTCTGACATCCCTATAGGCTATGTAAATATTTATGTAGCCTATCATGGGCTACCGTAGGGACGCAGATGGCGTCCCCTACTCAGGATGCCATTTGCGTCCGCACCAGCCCGGCAGTGGCTGGAGGCCCTGCTGCGGCTGGGCAGGATTCCGGGGGGGAGGAACGGATCGCCTCTTTCCCTGTCGATTATTTTGGGGGGAGGGACAGAGCACCTCCCCCCCACCGCAGATGTCCCTGGATGAAACCAGGTAAGTGTTCCGCACATCCCTATGTGTGATGTGTAGTGACATTTTTCATAGACATATCTCTGGTTAGGATGCTGTTGGCTACAAAAGAAGAACATATGGTGGAGAAAAATAAGGTTAGAAACATGTCAGAGACATTGCGTCGCTCATCCTCAATAGCAAAAACAATTTTGGTGAATTGATGGGATTCTCATTTGGCAAATTCAAAGGCATCACAGTGGAGAGATGAGATAAATGAAGGGCTACTTTTTCCAATACAAACCCAGAGAGAAGGATCAGATGGGGACAATCACAATGCCAATCAAAAAGAACTGAACTTGGTAACACCACTGGAAGGGAGAAATGGAAACCTATATTTCATTCTCAATGCTGGAGAATGGAAGATCCCTTCATTTCCTGCCTCGTCTCCTTCTTCCTATGAATGAGTTCACCTACCAGGGTACTAATGAACTGTACATGGTTTTAAACACTTTTCTGTATCCCTCTACTTTATTTAAATCGCCATATGTAAAATGTATACATGAAGGGATTCGGTTAGGGATGTATGAAAGTCACTTACCTTTTTGCATTGGTGATTTGTAGTGGGGGGGACTCCGCACCTCCACCCGAAATCCTAACCCGGTCGGCTCCGCTCCGCAACAACTCTGCAGAGCCGCCAGCCAGGTGCATTCGCAGGCGTGTGGAGCCAGCGGACACAAATGGCGGCAGCTACGGTGGCCGCCATTTGCGTTCCTGTTTTTGGCTGTGATAGGCTACATAAATATTTCTGTAGCCTATCACGGCAAAAGACAGGAGTGCAAATGGCGGTGGCTACGCCATCTGCGCCCCTTTTTTTTTTTTTTTACCATGATAGGCTACGTAAATATTTTAGGGATGTACGAAAGGGACTTACCTTGTCCCGCAGCTTGCTTCGCGGTGGGGGGGAGGCGCTTCGCTTCTCCCGCCGAAATTCAGGCCGGGGGGAGAGGCGCCCCACCTCGCCTGGCCAAAATTCAGGCCGGGGAGAAGCTTCCCGTCTCCCTGGCTGCGAAATACAAAAGTAAAAACAAAAAAACAAAAAACCCCGTGATAGGCTACGTAACGATTTACACAGCCTATCACAGCTAGATTTCCAAAGTCAGCCGTGATAGGCTACATAAGTCGTTACGTAGCCTATCATGGGTGACTTTGGGAAAAAAAAAAAAGCACCCTTATTTGGTCCCTGTAGTCTACGTAAATCTTTACGTAAAGTAGTCTACGTAAATCTACGTAAATAGCAAATAAGGGCTATTTGTGTTGCCCTTATTTTCACCGTAGTCTACATAAATCTTTACGTAGACTACAGGGACCAAATAAGGAACGCAAATGGCGGTGCCCCATGGGCGCCACCATTTGCATGCGCGCTTTTTTTTTTTTTCCAAAGTCACCTGTGATAGGCTACGTAACGATTAATGTAGCCTATCACGGCTGACTTTGGAGATCTAGCCATGATAGGCTACATTAATCATTACGTAGCCTATCACGTTTTTTTTTTTTTAACTTTACTTGTAATGGTGGCAGTGGCAGCCGGTCGAAAGACCGGCTGCCGTCCCCTCCCCCGCTGAAAACCCGCCGAACTGCCACCGGGACCCACCACTGGGAGGGACATTCGGCCACGGTAAGTCCCATCCCGGGGGGGGGGCTGGCGGAGAATTTCCCCATCAATTTCAGGGGGCTGAATGCGTTGGCACTTGGCCCCCCGAAGATTCCGGGAGAAATTCTCCGCCATCCCTAAAATATTTACGTAGCCTATCATGGCAAAAAAACAGGAACGCAAATGGCGGTGGCTACGGCGGCCATTACTTAGTTAGGTAAGTAGCCTAAGTACTTACGTAGCCTATCATGGACTCCGCAGGGACGCAAATGGCGTCCCTGCGTTAGCCGTGACAGGCTACATAAGTATTTATGTAGCCTATCATGGCCTAAATGGGGAAGCAAATGGCGGTCGCAGACACAGCCGCCATTCGCAAAGAAGCGTGAACTGCTCCATTTTGCACGCCTTCCGCAGGGTGGTGGGGCAGGGGGCTTCGTTCTGCCACAGATTTCTGCCAGTGCATTCGGCCTCACTGAGATCCATGGTGGAATTCTCTGACATCCCTAGATTCAGTCCTCCACTGCAGCTTTCCCACCTCCTCTTCTATGCCCAGGAGTTTCCTGCTGATCTAAATGGAGGAGGAGTCACACATGTGCCAAATACCTATATGTGTTTGGTATTATGTCTTTAAGAGTCCCCATGTATACATTCATACATGCAGAGGGCAAGTAGGGTTCCTGGTCACATGAAGAGAGCCCTCTATATGTATGGGAGTATGTAAGGGGATTCTTGCAGCCATTATACTTAATGCATGGAGATCAAGTGCATGAAATCCCATTCCCCCACTTGAAAAATGTCTGTTCAATTGCTTCTGAGTGCAATTGCTGTGCTCATCAGAGGCCTATGCATGCCTAGTGGTGTGTGTAAGGAATAATCTCGAGTGAAAATCCTAAAAAGACAAAATATCCTTCAACATAATTCCACTGTAATAAATTTGACAAGGAAGTGGACAAGCAAATTCTCCTAACTTGAATTGGTTTGCAAAAATGCAGAAGCATGTTCCCTTAAATTTGATTGTTATTTTTCAACATCTCCAATTATAAATGCTTTTGATTAGGGGTGTCACGAGAGTCCATGTAGGGGGTGGAGTCTGACAGACTCCCCCCTCTTCAGCCCCCTCTACACAGCTCACCAAGACCCCACCCCTATCCACCAAGCTGCCTGAGCCACCGGGACTTACTGGTCCCTCCTGAAAGTGCCCGCAGCCATCTGTTCTCAAGTTGGTGACTTGCTGCTTTCAGTAAATTAAACCTTGTGCACAATGGCCAGCACTTTCTGACTGGCCATTGTACACAAGATTTAATTTATGGGAAATAGTGGAGGCTGTGAGCACACAGCTCAGTTGGGGGGGCAATGATCCTTTCTCCCCCTCCCAGCTACTGTGAAGGCAGCAGATTGACAGGATGAGGAGGAGGCCAGGAGGGAAATCCCTCTCAGCCTCCTCCTCCCATCAAACCTCTGCCCCCGTATAGCTGGCTGGGACAGGAGGGGAAGAAAGGATCATTGCTTTCTCCCGCTCCCATCCCAGGAAATATAGAGCTGCTTTTAGGCCACTGTTGTATGCAACAATAAATATAAGAAAATATAGAGCCACATCTTGCATAAAAGATGGAAGCTTGCTTGGAGGAGTGGGCAGCTCTGGCGTGCTCCTGTTCACCTCACTGAGCCTTCCAGAGGCTCGCACAGCCTGGCTTGAGTGCCTGGTGAGCACGGTCTCCAGGGATTCCATCCATCCCCACTTCTGATTGCCACAAGGCTGCTCCAGATCTGGAGTGCATAACATCATGCTCTCCCATGAGCAACGTAGCAGTGGCAGTAGCACGGTTACTTTCCATTCCGTCCATTCTCTCACACTGAATTACCTGAGAGGAAACGTGCTTTAAGATGTTTTATCTGTGGCAGGGGATCCAGCTTGTGCAGAATGTGGCCCCCTGAGTATTGGTGGGGGCAAGGCGATTCGATCATATAACGCCCACACTGCACCAGCTGTGCTGGTTGCTGGTGCGTTTCCAAGCCCAATTCAAAGTGCTGGTTTTGACCTTTAAAGCCTTAAATGGTTTGGGACCAAATTACTTGAAGGACCACCTACACCCATATCAGCTTGCACACACTTTAAAATCAGAAAGAGAGGCCCTTCTCATTTGCTCACTCTTGAGAGCAGTCAGGTGGGTGACCACATGTGAGAGGGCCTTCTCTGCAGTGGCCCCACACCTTTGGAACAAGCTGCCATTGGAGGTCTGCCATGCTTCATCATTGCAGGCTTTTAAGGAGGCCTTGGAAACATATTATTTTACCTTGGCCTTCTCATGATATGACTGCTATTGTTGCTGGTACTGTTGTTAACATTGTTGCTGGCTTTATTGTTGGCTTTTATCGTTGCTTTTATTGTTTTTATATATTTTTCACTTTTAATATTTTAATTGTTTTTGTGTATTTTATTGTTGTAAGCTGCCTTGGGAGGGCTTCTGCCCTGAATGGCAGCCAAGAAATGTTTTAAATAAATAAATGGATGTGCTTCAAGGTCCCTTCCAACTTGATCAATCTATGTGAAAGGTATTGGTTGCCAGCTGAGTACTTGCAATGTGGAATAGTACCTTCAGTTGCATGACAGCTTCAGTTACATACACTGTTTCAATTCCAGGGCACCCATAAATCTGGGACTTAAGTCCCTCACTCCTCCCCTGACAGCCATCCAGATCCAAGGAAGTGGAAAAGCTGGAACTAACCACAGAATACCATACTATATGCATATTGCCTGAATAATTCAGCTGCCAAGGGCATGGCCCTTGACAGCCATAATTTCCCAGCATTTTGGAGCTTGCGTGAACATGGAAGGTCCTTAACAAAACATGTTAAACCAAAAGTTTTTGTTTGTTAATTTGTTAATTGAATTAGTCAGTCATTAGTCACTAGTAATATTGCAGGCGGGAGGGAGGTCAGGATGGGGACCGTGGAAAAAGGGGAAGTGTTAAAGCCCCATTTCTGTTATGCTAGGGTCCTGATCCAGATCAGGCCTCCTGTGCTTACTCTAGAATAAACATAAAAAAAAGAGATGTAGCTGTGCTTTGGGTCTAACAGCCCCTTCACATGTTGAGCTTTTCTACACAAGCTTTTCTAATTCTCTGCATCTACTTTGCTTTTCTTGCAGAACTGAGATTCAAACACTACACGAGGAGCATTTCCTTTCCTGCTTTTCCACTACATAACCTCTAGGTGGCACTGTGGCATAGTGGTATAGTGCAAATACACAAGAGCAAATCACACTTTCTTTTGCTTTCACAATTAAATGCCACATTTTCCCGGCTCTAAAAATACTCGCCAAAAGTGCTGGTTAGAGACACAGGTGTAACTGGAGGGTCACTACTTCATCTAAACTGCATGGAAACAACTGTGAGTAGGGAATGATGAGCGCATGATTGATAAATGCCTCATGTAGAAAAGCTTCTTATCTCAGCAGCATCAGAGCTGCTTCCTCAAGGCTTTGTCTGAATACCAGTAATAAATGAAAACCCAACATGACATGGGTGGCCTGATCATGTGGGTCCCTCTCATCTGCTCCTTCCCATCTGCTAAGTATGAGCAGGTAAGATGGATCTGTGTAGCAACATTGGCTCACATGGTACCACATTTTCAAACTTTATCACAGAGGCAGTGGAGGATAAAGCCATGAGGACAGCAGTAATGCCTTGGAAAGAGCAGCATATCAAGGCCCCTAGATGATGCCTCTCGCAGTGCCAAACTATGCATGATCTTAAATGTATTGTTGCCCTTAACATGTAGTGATGTCAGTGGGGTGGATCTGGGTGAGCTTTTGCTAGCATAGCCCCCGGACTCTGACCCGACCATCTGCCAGCCTGCTTGACTTGGTCCTCTCCATGTTGGTCCAGCTGGTGTATTTTCTGGCAATGCAACAGCAAGGGCAGGAGTGGGAGGGGAGCCCCTCTCAGGCATCCTTCTGCCCCTGCTGTCACACTGCCACCATGGTAGCATAATGGGTGGAGGACAGGGGAGTGATGCTTTCCTCTCCTCCTCCCATTCTCACTTCTATGATGGCAGTGGTGCCGCTGGGACAGGAAGAGCATGATAGGGACTTCCCTCCCATCCTCCTCCTGTCCCATCAGTGCTGCTGCCGCTGTAGTAGCCAGGATGGAAGGAGGAGAGGGGAGTGCTTGGGGTTGGGAGAGAGAATGAAAGACCTCTTCACATAGCAACTAGGGATGATGGAGAAATTCAAGATGGATTAAAATGAACTCAGATTTCCAAGAATCCCACCTGCAGATTCTACTGTGGAATGCCCCTCTCAGGCCCCGAGGAGTCCGTGGACTGCCGGATTATTTTTTTACTTTCCCAATATTATGCATATGAACCTGTAGAAAAATACGTCAGTTTCTGCTGAGGAAACATTGGATAGAATGGGGGACAATACACTAGATGTTACGTAATGGGGTACATTATGTAAATACTTAGGTAAATATTTACGTAATTATATCCGTATTTTTCCCTGTGACAAAAAAAAATTTTTTGCATCCCTTTGTGGGCAGATGACAGAGCAAAAGGCACCTGACAATCCATGAAACACAGATGGAGTGGATTTTACACATTCCGTACATCCCTAATAGCGACCCAACTAAAATGGAGGAAGATAGGGGAGCAGTGCTTGCCTCTTATCCTCCTTCTGAACTGCCACAGTGGGAGCAGGGACAAAAGGAGGAGGAGGAAGCAGTGCATGCAGTGACCCCCCACCATGTGCAACTGGCTCCTTGTCCCTCTCCCCGGAGCTGGGGTGGGGAGAAGAAGCCAGTTGCACACAGTGGCAGTTTTTTCGTGCAAAATGGTGGTAGGTGGTGGTGAGGACTCCTATCATGTCCACCCGCCACCATTTTGCACCCAAAAACCTGGTAAAGTTCCTGAGTTTCAGGAACTTTACTGCAGCTTGGCCCACCTATGCAGACTGAGCCAACTCTATCATAGGGATCCATCAGGCCTAAAAAGGGCCAATTTCCCTGTGCTGGACAACCAAATTAATATGCATGTTCTTGTTGTGGCGGTGGTGGTGGTGGTGGTGGTGAATGCAGTTAGATGCTGCTGAGTGGGGAGGGATGATTATTATTGGCCTTGCAGCAATGGGAATAATGATACTGCCACTGTGCATCCATTAGTTCTGTTGTGCCTGCAGTAGGGATGGCGGAGAATACCGCCACGGATTTCAGTGAGGCTGAATGCACTGGCATTCAGCCTCCCGAAATCCATGGTGGAATGGCCTGCCACACCCCACACCCCTGCGGATTCCCCCGGGGACGAAGCTTACCTGGGGCGGATGTTCTGGACGGCGGCGGCTCTGGTGGCAGCTCCGGAGGCAGCTGGTCTTTCGACCGGCTGCCGTGGCCGCCATTTCCATCTGCTCTTTGCCATGATAGGCTACGTAAGTATTTACGTAGCCTATCACTGCAGGTGGGGGGGAAACAGAGTACGCAAATGGCAGTGGCTATGGCGGCCGCCATTTGCGTACCCTATTTTTTGCCATTTTAGCCTATGTAAATATTTACGTAGGCTATTATGGCGAAAAAAGGGGGAATGCAAATAGCATAGTGGGCTAAAACAGCAAAAAAAAAAGGATGCAAATAGCGCACACTATGCTATTTGCGTTCCCCTTTTTTTTCCACCGTAATAGCCTATGTAAATATTTCCGTAGGCTAAAACGGTGAAAAATAGGTAATGCAAATGGCGGCCACCATAGCCGCCGCCATTTGCATATGCTGTTGTGTTTTTTTCCCCCTGCTGTGATAGGCTATGTAAATATATACGTAGCCTACCATGGCAGCGTGGCTAGACGCAAATGGCGGCTGCTATGGCTGCCGCCATTTTCGTCCGCACCAGACAGTCCGCGGCTGGAACTCTGGCAGCGGACGGCCCTGGCCAGCTGCTCCGCGGAGCCACCGCGGAGCGGATTCAGCTGAGCAGGGTTCGGGGGGGAGGACCGGATCGCCTCCCCCCCATTGAGGATTCTGGGGGGGAGGGATGGAGCACCTCCCCCCCCACCGCAAATCAATCCATGAAAAGTTAAGTGACTTTCGTACATCCCTAGCCTGCAGGACCCACCACTAACACAACAGGAAACGCTTCTTTCCAGAATGGGACAGGTCAATGGGGTTCCCGTTTGCAAGGTCCCCTGGCCTGCTCTTTTTCAGAAATGACTGTTTCTGCTCATTCTGGCTGCTTCTGGAAGGACTAGCTTCCTGTTGTGCTTCCAGTAGGTCCTGCTAGCACACATGAAGGATTAAATGGTCCCCAGGGAATTTAGCTCTTTCCTTCCCTGCTGCAGTCATTTTTTTTTTTTCATTTCAAGCTTTTCTTTGCTGCCTTTTGGGGCAGAAGCCCTCCCAATGTAGAATACAGCAATAAAATACATAAAAACATTTAAAATATTAAAAGTGATAAAAAACATAAAAACAATAAAAACTACAATAAAAGCCAACAAAGGGCAGGTGTGGGAAAAAGGTCATGGGCGGCCAGCCCCTGGACTCTCGCCCTGGCCTCCAGCAGGTGGGTGGTGGGAGAGAAGAGGATAGGTGCCTCCTTCTTCCATCTGTCCCCACCTGCTACAGCACAGCAGCAGCAGCTAGGAACAAGCTGGTCGTTTTCCATAAGGCCAGGAAAACGTACAGGAAATGACCACCCTATCCCACGCCACTGCCACTGTAGCAAGGATGGGGGAAGGAGGAGAGGCATTACCTTCTTCTCCTCTTCTTGCTGAAGGAGTGGGTGCCCGAGCTGTTGCCTGACTGAGCAGGCCACAAGTCAGGCAAGAGCTGAGGTCCACAAACTCATGCCTGGGGGGGCTGAACCGGAAACTTCTCACTGGGCTTCGAGCCTCAACCGGACACTTGCAACATCCCTAGCATATTTGTATAAATGCAAATGCAAGGGGGCCGTGAATAGCCCATATACACAATATTACAGGCATTCATGCCTGTAATCTTGCGTATGTAGGCTACTCACAGCCTGCTTTTGCGTATATACAAATAATTTAAGGTGACTGCAAAAATGTGCATATTTCTATATATGCAAAAGGGGGCTGTGAATAGGCCATATATGCAAGATTACAGGCCTTTACACCTGAAATTCTTGCTTATATGGGCTACATGGCTCCCAACCGCCTGCAGAGGACTCCAGTAGTCAAGCCCTTGTGCGCACAAGGGCCTGAGTGCCAGGGTCAGTGCACACAGTCCAGCCGCTAGCTATCTCCTCCTCATGAACAGGAGACAGCTAGTGGTTGGGGCACCATCCAAGGCCATGTCCTGGCCCGTCAGCTGTTAAGGAAGCTTCCTCGATGGCCAACCGGGCAGGAGGAGGCCTTGGTGTGACTCACACTCCAACCACTATCCGTCTCCTGCTCTCAAGGCTGAGATGGTGAGAGTAGGGGTGTACAGATTCCCCACTGTTAGTTCCGGTGGGGAATCCGTGGGGGGGGGAGGGGATCCATTCCTCCCCCCCGAATCCTCTGGAGCGACTCCACTCCACGAGGATTCTGGGGGGGGGACCAGCTTGGGGGCCTCTTACCTTCCCTCCTGCCAGCCAGATCCGTTCATCTCCTCCCTGCTGATCGCCATGTCTTAAAGGGAAAAAAAAAGGCAATTGGCAGAATGTGCCCCTAGACTTAGATGCAACTGGAGCCATGAATCTTGCATCTAAGTCTATGTGTCCATAGGCTTATATACAAGATTCATGGCTCTATTTTGCATATAAGTGTATGGGCACATCCTGCTGATCACCATTTTTTTTTTTTTAAAGACATGGCGATCAGCAGGGAGGAGGTGAATGGCTCTGGCTGGCAAGAAGCAGTGCTGTTGCACCTCCAGTCCTCCTGGAGTGGAGGTAAGTGGTCCCGATCTGCTACAGATTCCTGATCATTTGAATCCGCAGCAGATTTCTCTGACAACCCTAGTTGGATGAGAGTGGATGGGGCGCACGTGCCAACAAGTCTGGGCTGTTTCCAGCCACTCTCCGAGCTCCAGGGTGCTCCTAGGGATGGCGGAGAATTCCGCCACGGATTTCAGTGAGGCTGAATGCACTGGCATTCAGCCCCCCGAAACCCGTGGCAGAACAGCCTCCCAACCCCTGCCACCCCACAGAATCCCCCTGGGACGAAGCTTACCTGGGGCGGAGGCGGCAGCGGCAGCAGCTCCGGCAGCAGCAGCTGGTCTCTCAGCCGGCTGCTGTGTCCGCAAATGGTCATAGCGGCCGCCATTTGCATCCTTCCAGGCTGCTGTGATAAGCTACGTAAGTATTTACTATGTAAATACGTAAGTATTTAAGTAGCCTATCACAGCAAAGAGCAGGGGTGCAAACGGCAGCCTCTATGCCATTTGCGCCCCTGCTCTTTCCCGTGATAGGCTACATAAGTATTTATGTAGCCTATCACAGTAAAGGTAGCCACGCAAATGGCAATAGCGGCCGCCGTTTGCATGGCTGCCTTTACAGTGATAGGCTACATAAATACTTATGTATCCTATTACGGCAAAGAACAGGGGCGCAAACGGCATAGCAGCCGTCATTACTTACGTAACCTATCACGGAAGCCTGGAAGGATGCAAATGGCGGCCGCTATGACAGCCACCATTTGCAGCCACAGCAGCCCAGCCGCGGCCGGAACTCCTGCTGCAGCTGGCCCCGGCTAGCGGTTCCACGGACCTGTGGCAGGAGCAGAGCAGGCCAGGGAGGATTCCAGGGGGGAGGACAGAGCACCTCCCCCCCACCGCGGATGCTCCAGCGCAGAACCAGGTAAGTGTTTCGTACATCCCTATTGTCAACTGGGTCCGTCAGCACCTTGGAGCTCAGCAAGCGGGGTCTGGAGGGCTGGGTGCGGGAGATTTCTCCGGCCTCCCAGACTAAGTTGGGCACTTGCGGAATTCCTAGATAGGGCCTTAGTAGGGATGTATGAAAGCCTTACCTGGCTTCGCACCGGGCAATCTGTATTGGGGGGGAGGCGCTCCATCCCTTCCCCCGGAATCCTCCCCGGCTGGCTCCACTCCTCAGTGGCTCCATGGAGCTGCCGGCTGGGGCCAGCTGCAGCTGGAGTTCCGTCCATGGCCAGGCTGCCGCAGCCGCAAATTGCAGCCGTCGTAGCGGCTGCCATTTGCGTCCTTGCAGTCAGCTGTGATAGGCTACGTTTGCATGGCTGCCTTTACTGTGATAGGCTACATAAATACTTACGTAGCCTATCATGTCAAAGGGGAGGGACGCAAATGACATAGCGGCTGCCATTTGTGTCCCTGCTCTTTGCTGTGATAGGCTATGTAAATACTTACGTAGCCTATCACAGCTGACTGCAAGAATGCAAATGGCTGCCGCTATGATGGCCGCTATTTGCGGCCGCAGCAGCCCGGCAGCGGCTGGCCGGGAGACCAGCCGGAGACTCCGCGGCCACTGCCGCCGCATCTGCCGCTGCATCCGCTGCCACATCTGCTGCCATGTAAGCTCCATCCCGGGGGGATTCCGCGGGGTGGTGGTGGGGGAGGCTGTTCCGCCACGGATTCTTTAGAATCCGGCCTCACTGGAGTCCGTGGCAGAATTCTCTGACATCCCTAGCTTAGGGACTGTGGAAGCAACATCTAGTTAGGGGGGGTTGTGTATAGGATTTTAGGAGGGCAGAATAGTTAGGGAAGTTAGGAACAAGCATTTATTAATAACAATAACTTATAACTTTTCATGTTTGAAAGAAATCTTTATTTGTATTTAAAAATCCAAATTCCCAGATGTTGATTGAATTTGTAGGGTATCTTTATTATATCTATTTCAAATGTTCATGATTACTTCTCTTGTAGTGGGTTGAGACAACCAATGGAGCGTGTTAAGTCTCTCTGGAACCCAAATAGAGTAAAAGGGCTGAAGTGGGTATAGCTATCCCAAAGTGAAAGCAGGCATTTCCTGAGGGGTTTGTTTCTCAGTTTCAGAGGTGGAGGCTAGGGGTGGACGAAAGTCCCTTACCTGTCGTCGAAGGACGTTCGCGGTGGGGGGGAGGCACTTCGCTGCTCCCCCCGCGAAGTTCAGGCCGGGGGGGAGGCATCCCGCCTCGCCCCGGCCGAAATTCAGGCCGGGGGGAGGCTTCCCGCCTCACCTTGGCCAAAATTCAGGCCGGGGAGGAGGCTTCCTGCCTCGCCCGGCCGCGAACGCGAAAGTTTTTTTTTTTTAAAAAAAAACGCCCCCTGATAGGCTACGTGACGATTCACGTAGCCTATCACGGCTAGATCTGCAAAGTCAGCCATGATAGGCTACATCAATCATCACGTAGCCTATCACGGGTGACTTAAAAAAAAAAAAAAGCGCGTACGCTAATGGTGGCCCCCATAGGGAGCCGCCATTCGCGTTCCTTATTGAGTCGCTGTAGTCTACGTAAATGTTTACGTAGACTACGGCGAAAATAAGGGCAATGCAAATAGCATTGCTATTTGCATTGCCCTTATTTTCGCCGTAGTCTACGTAAACATTTACATAGACTACAGCGACCAAATAAGGAACGGGAATGGCGGCTCCCTATGGGGGCCGCCATTATCAGTACGCGCTTTTTTTTTTTTTTTAAAGTCACCCGTGATAGGCTACGTGACGATTTACGTAGCCTATCACGGCTGACTTTGCAAATCAAGCCGTGATAGACTACGTGAATCATCACGTAGCCTATCAGGGTTTTTTTTTTTTCTTTGATTGCAATGGCGGCGGCGGCAGCCGGTCGAAAGACCGGCTGCCGCTCCCGCCCCACTCGAACACCCGCCGAACCGCCGGCCGGACCCGCCACCGGGAGGGACATTCGGTGAAGGTAAGTCCCGTCCCGGGGGGGGGGTGCGGGGTGCGGGGGGTTCGGAGGATTTCTCCCCGAAACTTGTTCGGGGGGCCGAACACGTTGGCGCTCAGCCCCCTGAAGTTTCGGGGAGAAATTCTCCGCCATCCCTAGTGGAGGCTGGGGAAAAGGTGCAACCCAGGCAGGAAGGCCACACAGGGTCTTTCTAGTCAATCACAATAAAAATACTGGGCACAGGGGGAAGGACATTCAATGTGGCAAGTTATGCTCAGTCTCAGTTTAACCATGCTATATAGGAAGGTACAAAATTTATTCTTGCTTTGTCAAAAAATAAAAATAAAAATGCAAATTGTTTTCAATGTCACCACAACTTCTTTAGTGAATGAATGATAGACATGTTTATCAGTTCTTGTTAAGCCTGTGAGGGAAGAAAAAGGAGTTACGAAGACTGCTATTATTCCCATTACAATAAATTCAGGGCTCCATGTTTTTCATTGAAGAATATAATGGCACAATAGCTTTCCCCGTGTGTTTCCATGAGAATTATACATTGCTGAAGTATTTACTCTCAGTCAAACCTCAATCAGAACTGTTAGTTTGGAGAACAAGGGGAAATTAATGTCCTATAATGCTAGTGTTTTGCACCAATTCCTTGCTGTGAAAGAAAAATTGAAATGATCTCCAATTTTCCATCACTTTCAGATGAAAGTTAAAGGCTAGGTGAATTTTTTTGAAATGCAGTTATATTTCAAAATGTCTTTACATAAAGGTATTGTTTCCCATCATCCGTGGCAAAGCTTAATTTGCTTCCATTTTTTTCTGATTAGCATTTCTCAAATCTCAAATGGCATTTGTCTTTCGCTCAGTGATAGATCTTGCAAGCAAAGGAGATTTTATTGTATTCGAACCAATAATAATGCATCTCATGGCAATGGGATTACTGATGCCTATTACAGTTATTTCCAATCTTTTACAGTCCTACAATTTCATTAAGAGAACATGGACAGGATATTGGTTAATAGCAGAGCTCAGAAAAATTACTAGAGAAAACTTTCAGAATAATACTAGAGTATTGGCTTAAAGAAAACTGAACCTGGGCCTGAACCCAAAAATTACCCTGAACCATTTGGTCTTCCAACACTGCAACAGAAACAGGGCCCTTCTTTGAAAGCCTTTGTTGAACACAAACAGATACCAGGTTATCAGTCCAGAATAAGAGTTCACCTAAAGAGGTGATGTGGTGGTACATTTATCTGGGCCCCATCAGAATAAGACCCAATCTATGCAGCCAAGAAAATCGGGTGGTGTATCTTTTCCTGGATTGTAGTAGTACACTTAACTGCAGTGGGAGACTCATATTTGAATTATGTGCTCCATCACTGATGCTTGCATGAGGAGGAACTCATGAGCATAATCCATGGGGCTGCTGTCTTTAGGGAGGGATGTCATGAGCGCCCGACAACAGGGTGGAGTCCAACGGACGCCTCCCCACCTGACCTCTTGATGCTGCATGTTGAGCTGCAGATTCACTCGTCAAGCTCTGTGCGGTCTAGGGATGTCGGAGAATTTCTCCACGAATCTCCAGGAGGCTGAATGCCAACGCATTCGCCCCCCCAAAATTGGTGGGGAAATTCTCCGACACCCCCCCCCCCCGGGATGGGGCTTACCATGGCCGAATGTCCCTTGCGGTGGCGGGTCCCAGCGGCGGTTCGGCGGAGGTGGCGGCGGCCTGTCTTCCGACCGGCTGCCGCCGCCGCTGCCATTTCCAAGTAAAGTGTAAAAAAAAAGTGATAGGCTACATAAAGATTTACGTAGCCTATCACGGCTGACTTTGAAAATCTAGCCGTGATAGGCTATGTAAATCTTTACATAGCCTATCACATTTTTTTTTTTTTACACTTTACTTTTTTCTTTCGTGGCCAGGAGACGGGGTGCTACCCCTCGGCCAGAATTTCAGTGGGGAGGGATGGGGCGCCTCCCGCCCGGCCACAATTTTGGCCAGGAGGGCCGGGGCGCCTCCCCACCCACCAAGAATTTCGGGGGGAGAACTGGAGCACCTCCCCCCCACCTAAAACAGCTGCGGGACCAGGTAAGGGACTTTCATCCATCCTTAGTGTGGTCTGGGAGCTAGAGGTGCACGAAAGTCACTTACCTGGTCTCGCAGCTTGCTTCGCGGTAGGGGGGAGGCGCTTTGCTGCTCCCCCCGAAGTTCAGGCCGGGGGGGAGGCTTCCCTCCTCGCCCGGCCGAAATTCAGGCCGGGGGGGAGGCTTCCCGCCTTGCCCGGCCGAAATTCAGGCCGGAGAGAAGCACCCCGTCTCCCCGGCCGCGAACTTCAAAAGAAAAAAACAAAAACAAAAAAAACGCCCCTGTGATAGGCTACGTAACGATTAATGTAGCCTATCACGGCTAGGTCTGCAAGGTCAGCCGTGATAGGCTACGTTAATCGTCATGTAGCCTATCACGGCTGACTTTGCAAATCTAGCCGTGATAGGCTACGTTAATCGTCATGTAGCCTATCACGGCTGACTTTGCAAATCTAGCCGTGATAGGCTACGTTAATCGTTACGTAGCCTATCACAGGGGCTGCTGCCCCCGCCCCTGACAAAGACCCGACGAACCGCCGCCGGGACCCACCGCTGGGAGGGACATTCGTGAAAGGTAAGTCCCATCATGGGGGGGGGGGCGGGGGGGCGGAGAAGTTCTCCCTGAACAACCTTTGGAGGACCGAATGCGTTGGCGCTCGGCCCCCCGAAGTTTCGGGGAGAAATTCTCCCCCATCCCTACTGGGAGCACCCTGCAGCCACCCACTCCTTGCTGCCAGTCACCATTTTTATGTGAGGTTGGGGCTCCGTAATTTCCATATATTTAACATTGTGCAAAACGGTGGCCATACAAGGCCATCTCCACAACATTAGAGATGTTATGCAGGTGTACTTGGGCAGGTGCAGGTGAATCCATCCATCCCTTTCTTTAGGTCAGGGTGGGGAATGTGTGTCACTCCAGATGTTGTTGAGCTGCAACTTGCATATATCCTAGCCAGCCTAGCCAATGGTGAGGGATTGATGGGACTTGCAGTCCAACATCTGGAGGGCCACACATTCCCTATCCCTGCTTTTATTATTTCTTTACTTATTTATTTGTTTTGTATCCCACCTTTCTACCAAAAATAACACTCAAGGTGGCTTACAATCACTGATAAAAACAACAATAAGCAAATACATTAAAACAGTTACAACAGAGTAAAAACACCATCCAGCTCAACAGACCCACTTACACATGAAAGGCCCTCTTGAATAAAACAGCCTTTGCCTGCCAGAAGATGGACAGCAGAGAGGGAGTGAACCTAGCCTCCCTTGGGAGGGAGTTCCACACCCAGGGAGCAGCCACTGAGAAGGCCCTCTTTCACATTGTCACCAAATGTGCCCCTGAAGGTGGCAATCTCAAAAACAAGGACTCTCCTGAAGATCTTAAGAACTGGGCAGGCTTGTATGGGAGAAGGTGGTATTCCATCGATCCTGATCCCAAGACATATAGGGCTTTATAGGTCATAACCAGACCCCTTCTCTGGGAGACTAAGGTTGCTGAGTACTGGAGGTTGGGCCTGAAGGGCAATCTGAGGATTCTGCTCATGTACCATCCATCCCACTGCACAACTGACTCCCTGGCCAAGGTGCTTGAGGTGCATGTACAGTTGCCTAACTTATTGGTGTTGGGAGACTTCAATGTACATTCAGAGGCTGTCCTCATGGGGGCACTTCAGGACTTCATGGAGACCATGGCTTCCTGGGAGCTGCACCATATTCCAACTGGGCCCACCCATGTAGCCGGTCATGCGCTAGACCTTGAGTTTGTTTCTGGAGAAGCGGGGAGTAATCTGGAAGTTGGGGGTATATCCACCCCCACTTGTCATGGTCAGATCACTATCTGGTGACATTGGATTTCTCGGTTCCACAACCCCTCCTCAGGAGTGGAGGACCCATTAAAATGGTCTGCCCCAGGCGTCTTATGGATCCAAATGGATTCCTGAATGTGCTTGGGGATGCTCTGGAGCAGGCAAACGGTCACTCAGTTGAGACCCTGGTGGGTGGGTGGAATGCCGCAATCACTGGGGCATTAGATCTGGTGGCTCCAAAACACCCTCTCCCCCTGAACAGGGCTTGGACTGCACCATGGCTCAATCCGCAGTTACGAGCTCTGAAACAGTAGGTGAGACAGCTAGAGCACTGGTGGCGGAAGTCTCGCTCCAAAGACGATCAGACGGGCTAGGGCTGTATCTTCAGCCTATCATGTGGCAGTGAAAGCAGCAAAAAAGGAATATTATGCTGCCTCTATCGCATCCGCAGAGTGCTGTCCCAGGAGGCTGTTCCAAGTAGTCTGGAGCCTGGTTGGTCCAGTTGTTCCGGAACTGCTGGAGCATTCTAAGGCCTCCTGTGAGGCCTTGGCAAGGCACTTTGCGAATAAAATTGATTGGTTCATGTACCGTGGATACAGTTAGCGAGCAGGAGGCAGCCTGGGGCAAACTTGTTTTTTGGGATTGCTTCCAGCTTCTTCCTTCTGATGAAGTGGACAAGGTGCTTTTATCTGTAAAGCTGACCACCTGCTTACTTGACCCCTGCCTATCTTGGCTCATTATGAGATGCACAGAATGGCTGGGTGAGGGGATCAGGGCAGTCGTGAACGCCTCCCTTGAGGAAGGAGTGATGCCATCAGCCCTCAAGGAGGCAGTGATAAGACTGCTCTTAAAAAAGCCCTCCTTGGATTCCCAAGTCTTGAACAACATTTGCCCAGTTTTGAATCTGCCATTTTGGGGCAAAGTGATTGAGCGGGGTGGTGGTGATGCAGTTGAAGGCACACTTGGAAGAAGCCGATTATCTAGATCCAATAAAATCAGACTTAAGGCCTGGGCATGGGACAGAAACGGCCTTGGTTGCCTTGGTGAATGATATGAGGAGGGCTTTGGATAGGGGTGAATGCTCCTTCCTTTTTTCTTCTCGACCTCTCAGTGGCTTTTGATCCCATTGACCATGGTATCCTCCTGGACGCCTGGAGGGGTTGGGCATTGGAGACACCATATTATGGTGATTCTGGTCCTTCCTCTCCAGCAGGTACCAGAGGGTAGCACTGGGAGAGGAGGTTTCAGACCCATGGCCACTCACTTGTGGGGTGCCACAGGGTTCCATCCTCTCCCTGAAGCTATTTAACATCTATGTGAAGCCACTGGGGTCTATCATCAGGAGGTTTGGGATGCAGTGTCATCACTATGCGGATGACATGCAGCACTACCTCTCGTTCAAATCTTCACCAAGGTTGGCCATAGAATCCCTGCCCAAATGTCTGGAGATGGTTAGTGGCTGGATGGGAAGGAATAAGCTGAAGCTGATCCCTGACAAGACCAAGGTACTTTTGGTGGGAGACAAGAGGAGGTTGGGGGATGTTGACCTGGTGCTGAATGGGGTACAGCTACCCTTGAAAGACCAGGTCTGCAGCCTGGGGGTCATTTTAGACTCCCAGCTGTCCATGGAGGCTCAGGTGTCAGCCGTGAGCTGGATAGAATTGTAGCAACTCAATCTGATATGGTGGCAGTGCCCCTACCTTCCAGACAATCTGCTCCCATCAGTAGTACATGCCTTGATCTCCTCTCATCTAGACTACTGTAATACGGTCTATGTGGGTTTACCCTTGAAGTAGGGATAGCGGAGAATTTCTCCATGAATCTCCGGGAGGCCGAATGCCAATGCATTTGGCCCCCTGAAATTGGCGCTGAAATTCTCCTCCGGCCCCCCGCCCCCCCCCGGGATGGGACTTACCTCCTGCGAATGTCCCTCCCGGCGGCGTTTCGGCGGGGGCAGCGGCAGAGGCCAGTCTTCTGAGCAGCTGCTGCCGCCGCCATTGCAAAATAAAAAAGTAAAGTAAAAAAAAAAAACCACACCTGTGATAGGCTAAGTAACGATTTACGTAGCCTATCATGGCTAGATTTCCAAAGTCAGCCGTGATAGGCTATGTATATCGTCACGTAGCCTATCACGGGTGACTTTGAAAAAAAAAAAAGTGCGTACGCAAATGGTGGCGCCCATGGGGCGCCGCCATTTGCGTTCTTTAATTTGCGTTCTTTAATTTGGCATGTCTAGTCTACGTAAAGATTTACGTAGACTACGGCGAAAATAAGGGCAACGCAAATAGCATGCCAAACTAAGGAACGCAAATGGTGGCGCCCCATGGGTGCCACCATTTGCGTACGTGCTTTTTTTTTTTTCAAAGTCACCCGTGATAGGCTACGTGACGATTTACATAGCCTATCACGGCTGACTTTGGAAATCTAGCCGTGATAGGCTACGTTAATCGTTACGTAGCCTATCAAGGGTGTGTGTGTGTGTGTGTTTTTTACTTTACTTTTTATTTTCGCGGCCGGGTAGACGGGGCGCTCCTCCCTGGCCTGTATTTCGGCGGCGAGGGATGGGGCACCTCCCCCCTGGCCTGAATTTCGGCCGGGCGAGGTGGGGCACCTCCCCCCCCTCGCCTGAACTTCGGGGGGAGAAGCGAAGCGCCTCCCCCCCACCGCGAAGCAAGCTGCGGGACCAGGTAAGTCCCTTTCGTCCATCTCTACCTTGAAGATTGTTCGGAAGCTGCAGCTGGTGCAGAATACGGTGGCTTGCCTGGTTAAGGGCAGCCGCCGGTGTGATCACGTTACCCCTGGTGCTGAATGAGTTGCACTGCTTACCAGTTGTTTTCCATGCCAAATTCAAGGTGTTGGTTTTGACCTTTAAAACCCTACATGGTTCCGGCCCAGCCTATCTCAAGGAGCACCTCTGGCCACACCAGACAGGGTGCTCAACAAGATCAGCCTTGGATGGCCTTCTCTCGGTCCCATCAGCCAGGACAGCTAGGCTGTTAAGGACAAGGGAGAGTGCCTTCTCTGTGGTGGCCCCCACTCTGTGGAACTCCTTCCTTAGGGACCTCTGCCATGCCCCCTCTTTAATGAGCTTCCACCATGCATTAAAAACAGTGGTTGTTCAGGCAGGCATTTTTTTTTGGGGGGGGGGGTTATTGTTTTAAACTGTTGTATTCACCCAGAGTGGCCAGGTGACCGGGCAGAGGGGCAATGAAGAAATTTAAATAAATAAATAAATAAATAAATAAATAAATAACCAGCACATTGAACAGACTGGTAGGGATGTACGAAAGTCACTTACCTGGTCTTGCAGCTTGCTTCGCGTTGGGGGGGAGGCGCTTCACTGCTCCCCCCTAAGTTCAGGCTGGGGGGGGAGGCTTCCCGCCTCGCCTGGCCGAAATTCAGGCCAGGGGGGAGGCTTCCCGCCTCGCCCGGCCGTAATTCAGGCCAGGGAGAAGCGCCCTGTCTCCCTGGCCATGAACTTCAAAAGAAAAGTAAAAAAAAAAAAAGCCCCTGTGATAGGCTACGTAACGATTTATGTAGCCTATCACGGCTAGATCTGCAAAGTCAGCCGTGATAGGCTACGTTAATTGTCACGTAGCCTATCACAGGTGACTTTGAAAAAAAAAAGCGCATACGCAAATGGCGGCCCCCATAGGGAGCCGCCATTCGCGTTCCTTATTTGGTCCCTGTAGTCTACGTAAAGATTTACGTAGACTATGGCGAAAATAAGGGCAACGCTATTTGCATTGCCCTTATTTTCGCCGTAGTCTACGTAAATCTTTACGTAGACTACAGGGACCAAATAAGGAACATGAATGGCGTCTCCCTATGGGTGCCACCATTAGCCGTATGCGCTTTTTTTTTTTTTAAGTCACCCGTGATAGGCTACGTGACGATTAACGTAGCCTATCACAGCTGACTTTGCAAATCTAGCCATGATAGTCTACGTTAATCATTACGTAGCCTATCACAGGGGCGTTTTTTTTTTTTTTACTTTTCTTGTAATGGCGGCGGCGGCAGCCGGTCGAAAGACCGGCTGCCGCCCCCGCCCCTGACGAAGACCTGCCGAACCGCCGCCGGGACCCACCGCCGGGAGGGACATTCGTGAAAGATAAGTCCCATCCTGGGGGTGGGGTGGGGGGGCAGAGAATTTCTCCCCGAACAACCTTCGGAGGACCGAATGCGTTGGCACTCGGCCCCCTGAATTTTCGGGGAGAAATTCTCCCCCATCCCTACAGACTGGTAGCCAGTGAACCTGTTGTATAAAGGGAGTTATGTGTTCCCTGTAACCAGCCCCACTCAATAGTCTTACTGCAGCATTCTGGACCAGCTGAAGTTTCTGAAAAGTTTTTGAAGGCAGCCCCACCTAAAACATGTTACAGTAGTCCAAATGGGATGTATCTAAGGCATGTGTTTCAGTGGTCAGACCAGATGTCTGTAGGAATGGATGCAGTTGGTGCACTAGCCTCAGCGGTGCAAGTGCACTCCTGGTCCTGGCCACCACTGAAAACTGGGCATCCATGTTTACGGCCAAAGTATGCCCAGATGGTGAGCTTGAATTTTCATGGGGAATGTAACCCTATCCAGCACATGTTGAATCACTGTTCCTTGATCTACCATTTGAATAACCAGGAGCTCCTCTGTCTTGTCTGGATTAAGCTTCTTCTTCTTCCCCCCCCCCCAGTCCATTACTGACAGTAGACACTGACTTAGAGCTAGAACAGCTTCCTTGGATTCGGATGGAATGAAGAGATAGAAATGGGTGTCATCAGCATACCGGTGGCACTGAACCCCCAAACTTCAGAAATGTCTCCCACTGGTTTCATGCATGTGATTTATGGAAAGCCACCTGAAATGAGAAGAACTTCTGAGCATTCTTAGTAGGGCTGTTGCAAAACTTCTCCCTGGTTTGCCACGCCATTCTCACAGTCGAAGGTATTTTGCCGTTTTTCAGGGGCAGTGGCGAAAACAGACACACTTACTGAGGGATGAAGGAAGTCTGCTTCTACTTTCGGGTTGTACGTAGTGCCTAGAGAGCAAATCGGATAAATCTGTAAAAGCGAACCTCAGCAGAATGAATTTCTTACACATCCCTAGTGTTATTATTTATTAATTAATAGATTTATATACCACTTATGATATTTAAAATAGTGTTGAGGAAGGAAGGACTGTGAGAAGACCAGTGAAGAACTTGCTCTCCATGCTTTCTTGCGTTGACAATGTTTCTGGATGAAGACCTGCCAATCATAGGTGGTGGTATAGAACTTTTCTACTGATGTACCTTTAACCCCATACCTCTTAAAATATTTAACAGGAATGCTAACTGTAACTACCAAAGTTAAAGCAAAGCTCAACACTGTTTGTAATTTGCCAAACAGCAATAGGTTTAAACATATCTGATAGCCTGCACGTAGCAATTTATGCTGCACCAGAGAGAGCCCTTTTGTATCCAATTTAAAAACATGAATGTTCTTGTATTTACCCTAGAGCTTAGAGACAATTTACAGAAGTAGGGCAGTATGAAGTATTGCCACAATAAACTGTTGTTTTACTTCTTTTTATAGTTAAAAAAATGCTGGGGGAGAACCACAGCTTCAGCCAAGCCTTAAAATAGGTTGAAAATTAAAATAAATAAATGCCATACAGTTTATTTAATCCCAATCTTCTCCTTCATTATTCAAAACCCCCTTAAATCTTTTGCAGGATCAAATGGAATTATTTTTTCGGAAAAAATAGATCACAAACCTGGGCCTTTTAATGTATATTCTAAGTTTCTACAGCCGTACACTTGAATGGCCTTTCTAAGGATCAGCTTTGCTAAGAGTTGGGTGACTTCAATATTTTCCTATGCACTGCAGATCCTAGTGAAAAATTGTGAGCAACGCTTTGCCAGTCACAAAGGGGACATATTTTTATTAGTGGTGTGCCAAAATTTTCTCCCACATGTTTTTGACCATTCTCATTCAATTTGATAGAAAAGAAATTGCTTTCAAACAGAAATTCAAAGAAGAAGAAAATACGGATGGCTGAACTCATCTGTTGTCGCCTCGTGCATCACTTGCTGGGCCCCTGCCAGCCACCCAACCATAAAGTACAGGCCATTGTGAACAAGATTTAATATACAGGAAATAGCGAGTCACTATTTTTACATATAATGGCAACTCACACAGAGGATAGGTGGCTGAGGGCACTCGCGAACGAGACCAGTAAGTCCTGGTAGCTGGGCGGCTCAGTGGGTGGGGGCAGGGGCTAGTGAGCTGCATCCAGGGGGCTGAGTGTGTGTGGGGGATTCCACCAGACTCCACCTCTATATGGGCATTTGTGACATCCCTAGCTGTGCTTCAGTCCCTGCAAACAGTGAGCCCTGTCTTTGAGAAACTGTTGGATAATTTCTTCTCCCCCTGGAGAAATTTGCTGAAATTATCCTGCCAGATTCTCTGCCCACAAGTAGGCTGGGGGATTTAAGAGGCCATTTCCTCACAGGTCTAATGATAATATTTAGCGCAGATAGAAAGTAGATCACTACTACTACCCCCTGAATCAATGCCAGGGCACTGAGGCTGAGAGGGACTGTCTTGCTTTAGGCCACTTGGGCTGCGATCCTATACACACCTAGCTGGGAGTAAGTCCCTTTGAACTCAGTGGGACTTCTTTCTTTTTTTTAATATATTTTTATTTATTTTATCTTT
Organism: Heloderma suspectum; assembly: GCF_057233095.1. NCBI lineage: Eukaryota > Metazoa > Chordata > Lepidosauria > Squamata > Helodermatidae > Heloderma > Heloderma suspectum. The sequence continues at coordinate 303,658,751 of NC_139460.1, read as the reverse complement.
ATAAATGAAATATACAATACCAAACATACCAACAACCTGATCAATACTAGAATTTCCCAACAATTCAATATTCTGATGAGGACACCATAATAACAAAAAGAGAAGGAAAAAGAAAGAAAGAGGGAAAAAGGAACAAGGGCAAAGAGAGGAGGAAAGGAGGTGAAGAAAAAGGAAGAAGATTCTTAATATTTTTTATTTCAAAATAGATATGGTATGCTGTATTTAAATTAATGTTTCAGGGTACAATGTGTACTTATATATCTAGTATAAAATAGAAAATATATTACTGACTGTTGAAGGTTTATTTTAAATTTTATTGTTATATAATACTATATTCCTTTTTTAAATTATCATTAGTAGTAGTAGTAGTAGTAGTAATAATGTGTTGTTGTTGTTGTTCAGTCATTCAGTCGTGTCCGACTCTTCGTGACCCCATGGACCATAGCACGCCAGGCCTTCCTGTCCTGTTCTCTCTCCCGGAGCGTGCTCAAGTTCATATTCATTGCATCCGTGATGCTATCTAGCCATCTCATCCTCTGCCGTCCCCTTCTCCTTTGGCCTTCAGTCTTTCCCAGCATCAGGGTCTTTTCCAGGGAGTTTTCTCTTCACATTAGGTGGCCAAAATATTGGAGCTTCAGCTTCATTATCTGTCCTTCCAATGAGCACTCAGGATTGATTTCCTTTAGGATGGACTGATTTGACCTCCTTGCAGTCCAGGGCACTCATAAGAGTCTTCTCCAGCACCACAGTTCGAAAGCATCAATTCTTCGGTGCTCAGCCTTCCTTATAGTCCAGCTCTCACAGCCATACATTACTACTGGGAAAACCATAGCTTTGATTAGACGGACCTTTGTCGGCAAGGTGATGTCTCTGCTTCTTACTATGCTGTCTAGGTTGGCCATAGCTTTCCTCCCAAGAAGCAAGCGTCTTTTAATTTCATGGCTACAGTCACCGTCTGCGGTGATCTTGGAGCCCAAGAAAGTAAAATCTGTCACTGCTTCCATTTCTTCCCCTTCCATATGCCAGGAAGTGATGGGGCCAGATGCCATGATCTTCGTTTTTTTAATGTTGAGTTTCAAACCAGCTTTTGCACTCTCCTCTTTCACCCTCAACAAGAGGCTCTTTAGATCCTCTTTGTTTTCTGCCATTAGGGTGGTATCATCTGCATATCGTAGGTTGTTGATAATTCTCCCAGCAATCTTAATTCCGACCTCTGATTCATCCAACCCGGCATTTCTCATGATGTACTCTGCATATAGGTTAAATAAGCAGGGTGACAATATGCAGCCTTGTCGTACTCCTTTCCCAATTTTGAACCAATCGGTTGTTCCATGTCTGGTTCTTACTGTTGCTTCTTGACCCTCGTACAGGTTTCTCAGGAGACAGGTAAGGTGGTCTGGTACTCCCATCACTTTAAGAATTTGCCACAGTTTGTTGTGATCCACACAATCAAAGGCTTTAGCGTAGTCAATGAAGCAGAAATAGACGTTTTTCTGGAATTCTCTTGCTTTCTCCATGATGCAGCGAATGTTGGCGATTTGATCTCTAGTTCCTCTGCCTCTTCGAAACCCAGCTTGTACTTCCGGTAGTTCTCGGTTCGCATCCTGCTGAAGCCTAGCTTGTAGGATTTTGAGCATCACCTTGCTGGCATGTGAAATGAGCGCAATGGTGCGGTAGTTTGAACACTCTTTGGCGTTGCCCTTCTTTGGAATTGGAATGTAAACTGACCTTTTCCAGTCTTGTGGCCACTGTTGAGTGTTCCAGATTTGTTGGCATATTGAATGCAGCACTTTAACAGCATCATCTTTTAGGATTTTAAATAGCTCGGCTGGAATACTGTCATCTCCGTTAGCTTTGTTGTTACTAATGCTTCCTAAGGCCCACTTGACTTCCCTCCCGAGGATGTCCGGCTCAAGTTCAGTGACCACACTATCATGGCTATCAGGGACATTCAGATCTTTCCTGTAGAGTTCTTCTGTGTATTCTTGCCACCTCTTCTTAATCTCATCTGCTTCTGTTAGAAGCCTGCCTTCTTTGTCCTTTATCATGCCCGTCTTTGCACAAAACGTTCCCTTGAGATCTCCAATTTTCTTGAAGAGATCTCTAGTCTTTCCCATTCTGTTGTTTTCCTCGATTTCTTTGCATTGTTCATTTAAGAAGGCCTTCTTGTCTCTCCTTGCTATTCTCTGGAACTCTGCATTCAGTTGGGTATATCTTCCCCTTTCTCCCTTGCTTTTCACTTCCCTTCTTTCCTCAGCTACTTGTAAAGCCTCATCAGACAGCCACTTTGCTTTCTTGCATTTCTTTTTCTTTGGGATGGATTTCGTTGCTGCTTCCTGAACAATGTTACGGACCTCCGTCCATATTCCTCAGGCACTCTGTCTATCAGGTCTAATCCCTGAAATCTATTCCTCACCTCCACTGTATATTCATAAGGGATATGATTTAGGTCATACCTGAATGGTTTAGTGGTTTTCCCGATGTTCTTCAATTTCAGCCGAAATTTTGCAAGAAGCAGCTCATGATCTGAGCCACAGTCAGCTCCAGGTCTTGTTTTTACTGACTGTATGGAGCTTCTCCATCTTTGGCTGCAAAGGACATAATCAATCTGATTTCGATATTGACCATCTGGTGACGTCCATGTGTAGAGTCGCCTCTTGTGCTGTTGGAAAAGAGTGTTTGCTATGATCAGCATGTTCTCTTGGCAAAACTCTATTAGCTTTTGTCCTGCTTCATTTTGTACACCAAGGCCATGCCTGCCTGTTATCCCGGTGATTTCTTGACTTCCTCCTTTAGCATTCCAATCCCCTATGATGAAGAGGACATCTTTTTTTGGTGTTAGTTCTAGAAGGTGTTGTAGGTCTTCATAGAACCGATCAACCTCAGCTTCTTCGGCCTCAGTGGTTGGGGCATAGACTTGAATTACTGTGATGTTGAATGGTTTGCCTTGGATTCGTACTGAGATCATTCTATCATTTTTAAGATTGTACCCCAGTACTGCTTTTCCCACCCTTTTGTTGACTATGAGTGCTACTCCATTTCTTCTAAGGGATTCTTGCCCACAATAGTAGATATGATGGTCACCTGAATTAAATTCGCCCATGCCTGTCCATTTTAGTTCGCTGATTCCCAAGATGTCGATGTTCAATCTTGCCATCTCATGTTTGACCACCTCCAGCTTACCTTGATTCATTGATCTGACATTCCAGGTTCCTAAACAATATTGTTCTTTACAGCATCGGATTTTCTTTTCACCACCAGACACATCCACAGCTGAGTGTCCTTTCGGGTTTGGCCCAGCTGCTTCACTCTTTCTGGCGCTACTTGGAAATACCCTCTGCTCTTCCCCAGTAGCATATTGGACACCTTCCGACCTGAGGGGCTCATCTTCCGGCGTCATCTCTTTTAGCCTTGAGTAATAATGTAGGCTACTAGGAATGAACTGTAGACCTGTTTCTTGGATATAAGATTGATGATATGATATTGAAATGTAAGGTTGTTTATTAAACTGTAAGATTGTTAAGGTTATAGATATAGTTTGTAAAATAGAATGGCATTGGAGGCTGGGGGTATGGGAGTTTAAATTTAATTCTTTAAGGGGGAGGGAGAGGGAGGGGGGAAAGGGAAAGAACCTCAGTGGGACTTACTTCTGTGTAGACCTGTGTGAGATTGCACTGTTAGTGGCATCATTCAAACCCATTTATAGGTCAGTCCATTAGCCACTATGCTAAACCACCATATTTTAGCAGGTAAACATTGTCTTTCTTGTGATAATGACACCCTTTATCCATATTCTGCCATTGTTATTAACATAATTCCCATGCTCCCATCCCCTAAGAAGCCATAATACAGACCATTAAAGCAATCACATTTTCCCCCAGTTTACCTCTGCCTCTCCTTCCTCTGTCCACCCGCCACCCCTCACCCCCATGTTGAACTTTATACTGTAAGCTCGTTGGGATATGACCCTGACCTCTTGTACTCTGTGAAGTGCCATGGAGATAATAGCATTATATAAATAATAAACTGGTATTGTGTTAAATGATGGTGTCACTCTCATGTTTAAATTAAGCAACATCATACTTAAGGATTCATATATTCACATATACCCCAGTGAATTCAGTCCTGCAGATCTTTCACCAGTAATGCCTTACATGGCTATTGGGACATGCTGGGAGTTGTAGGGCTTTTTCCTGTCTAAACATGTATAGGATTGCACCCTTAGTGAGTAGCCCTAGTTTAGATCCTGTCAAGAACTGAGCTTTCTTTTTGTGCTCTAAATGTGTGTGAGACTCCATTTGCTGAAGATAAAGTGGCACATAGGGATGCGACCACCTGTGTGTCTGATATCTCAAAATGCTCTAGCCTTCAAGGCCAGAGTAAGACTCAGTTGATTGGATTGAATGATCTCAGCTGCATTCCTGTGGGAACTTTTACCTTCTGTTACAGAGTTTGGAAATGCTGTTCCAGTCAGCCTGTGATTGGCTAACAAAGATCTTTCTTGAGTTGTTAGGGGTTTGAGCATAAAAGGAGGAGGCTTGGAGCTGCCCATTGTCTTCATCTTCATGTATCATTCTGCTTTCAGACTTGTGATCATTTGGATCCTAGATTGGACCCTGGCCTATTTCAAGACCCCTGCTTAGATAATGTAAAGGGAAGGTTTAGGTAACATTTGTGCTTTTATGCCTGACGTGTTGTTTTCAAAGGTTGTTCTGGTTCTTGAATGCCTTTTAATCCTTTGTTTTCTCCTTCACACAATGTAAATAAAACTCCTACCTCAAGAGTTGTGTGTGCTTCCCTCCAAGTAAACTTCAGTACTAAATCCAAATATTTCTGCATGGTTACTTTCTACTATTTAACATTCCAGATTTGAGGTTTGTGAATAGGTTGGGGTGAAGATGATCCCGGTGGAAGCTGGTGGTTCCAATTTTGGTGGGGCTGTGAATCTATTATGGGTTTCAGTCAGAACCAACTAGAACCTTAAAGGAGCTCTCCAAGGTGCTGAACCTATTTGGGGAGGAAGGTTCAGCACCTTGGATAACTCCTTTAGAGTTCTGGATGGTTCTGACTGCAACCCAGTATGAATTATCCACCCCACCAAAATTGGAGTCACCAGCCTCCACTGGCTGAACTTATTCCCTAAGCCTTAAGAATTACATAATTGTTTGTCCCGCCTCCACGGCTGGGCGCTAGGGCAACTTCTCCTTCCCTTCACAGATTTATAAATCAGATAACATGGCCCTTCCTGCCTTCCTGTCTCACTTTCTCTTTCCTGAAAGTCCTGTCTCACTTTCTCTTTCCAGCCCTGTATGCATGTCACGTCCCTAGCCTTTTCGCTTATAAAATTTATTTATTGCTCTTAAAACTTGTAGATTTTAAAGCAGACCTCAAACATACTTCTTTATCATCAGGTGCACTGCTTTAGAAGAGATTAATTGCCATAGCTAGAATATTTCCATCATATTTCAGTGTTATTAGAGCACTTGTGTATCACAGACCACAGATAACCTATTAAGTTCTCTATATAAATATTTCTTGTCCATCCACCTGTAGAAGCCATTCTCCTTCTGTAAGAACGGTCTGAAATATGATCCAACAACCACTCGATCCCTCTAAATTATTCGTTGGATGATCAATGTTGGGCAGTCATTTTTTATTTCAAATCGAAGTTTGTTCAGTAAAACAGCTTAAGCCAAATAATTAAATTCCCTTGACAAGATCGCTACACACTAGCGATATAGTGCAGGAGTGACTAGAGTGATAGAAATGAAGTCCTTCTTCACACACACCATATGCAATTTGCTACCACAAGATGGCCACCAACTTGGATGGCTTTAAAAGGGGTTCATGGAGGTTAAGGCTATCAGTGGCTTCCAGTCATGCAGGCTATATATTACCTCCAGTATCAGAGGTAGGGATGGGGGAGAATTTCTCCCCGAAACTTCGGGGGGCCGAGTGCCAATGCATTCAGTCCTCCGAAGGTTGTTCGGGGAGAAATACTCTGCCCCCCTGCCCCCCGCCCCTCCTGGGATGGGACTTACCTTTCACGAATGTCCCTCCCGGCGGCGGGTCCCGGCGGAGGTTCGGCAGGTCTTCGTCAGGGGCTGCCGCTGCCACCATTGCAAGAAAAGTAAAAAAAAAAACAAAACACCCCTGTGATAGGCTACGTAACGATTAACGTAGCCTATCATGGCTAGATTTGCAAAGTCAGCCGTGATAGGCTACGTTAATCGTCACATAGCCTATCACGGGTGACTTTAAAAAAAAAAGTGCATACGGATAATGGCGCCCCCCATAGGGAGCCACCATTCGTGTTCCTTATTTGGTCCCTGTAGTAGCGTTGCCCTTATTTTCGCCGTAGTCTACGTAAATCTTTACGTAGACTACAGGGACCAAATAAGGAACACGAATGGCGGCTCCCTATGGGAGCCGCCATTTGCGTACGCGCTTTTTTTTTTTTTTAAGTCACCCGTGATAGGCTACGTGACGATTAACGTAGCCTATCACAGCTGACTTTGCAAATCTAGCTGTGATAGGCTACGTTAATTGTTACGTAGCCTATCACAGGGGCTTCTTTTTTTTCTTTTGAAGTTCACGGCCAGGGAGACGGGGCGCTTCGCCCTGGCCTGAATTTTGGCTGGGCGAGGCGGGAAGCCTCCCCCCCAGCCTGAATTTCGGCCAGGCGAGGAGGGAAGCCTCTCCCCCCGGCCTGAACTTCGGGGGGAGCAGCGAAGCGCCTCCCCCCCACCGCGAAGCAAGCTGCGAGACCAGGTAAGTGACTTTTGTGCATCCCTAAAGAGGTACCTTGCCTCTGAATATCACTTGCTGGGGAACATGAGCTGGAGGGCGCTACTGCGCTCATATCCTATCTGTGGGCTTCCATTTGGGCATTTGCTTAGTTGATGTGAGAACAGAATGCTGGACTAGATAGGCCTTTAGTCTGAGCCAGCAGGGCTCTTCCTATGCTCCCAATGTGAATTTAAATGTGAGGGAAATAAGTTGGACCCAAATAAAGAAACTGGTGATTTTTATGGTAACTCCATATTGAGGCAGTGAATACCAGATGCTGAAGATAAAAAGCAGAGGATCAGTTGTCTTCATAGCCTGCTTGTAAGTTTTCACATTGCACATGGCTAGTAGGTTGGACTAGATGCACCCTTGATGTTCATATAGTGACCACATATGGTTATAACACCTATCAACATGAACAAATTATGTGCAAGTCCTGTCTCTGATGGCATTTTCCATACTGTTCCCCAAAATATGTTTACAGATATTTCCATATTTCCACATGCTGACCTTATCCATGGATATTCATGCAATGGTGCAAATATTTGTGCAGATCCAAATTATCATTGCACTTAAGTGTTTGAAATAAATGTTGTTGTTCTTGTTCTTTTTTTTAAAAAAAGGAACAAAGTGGAAGCATAGTGTTATGTACCCTTTGGCTTAAAGTCACATTATGTTCTACACTGGGAACCTTATCTCTAAGTAGTGTAAGAAAACCATTTTAGAACTACGGATATGATTACTGATCTACTATGTGCTTAAAGTCATATCAGGATCTCCATTTGAAAGTTTAGTTTGAGACTCCAGTGGGGGACATGTGTGTCTGTTAATATCTGAAACTGGCTTGAAGCCACATCATTGCCCCATTGGGAAGAACATCTCTATGTACCATAAACCTTTTTTGCTGGGTATACACAATTGTTATGAGCTTCACTTTGTATGAAAGAGGACTTGATAGGGGATTGACTCTCTGATGGTATGAACTTGTGCTTCCAGTTCATGGAAGCACAAGTTCCATGTGCTTTCCCCCCCCTTCTTTGCAGTTCTAGCAAAACATTGACTCTTGCACCTGTGGCAACCCCAGGAATCAAAATAAAAGGAAGATAAAAGGAATACTTCTTCACATAGTGTCTAGTTGGACTAGGGAATTTGCTACCACAGGACGTAGTGATGGCCACCAATTTGGATGGCTTTAAAAGGGGGTTGGAAAGATTCTTAGAGGAAAAGGCTGTCAATGGCAACTAGTACTGATGGCTATATGTTACCACCTGTCTCAGAGGCAGTATGCCTATGTACACCAGTTGCTGGGGAACATGGGCAGGAAGTTGCTGTTGCATTCATGTCCTGCTTCTGGGTTTCCTGTGGGAAGCTGGTTGGTCACTGTGTGAACAGAATGCTGGACTAGAGAGACCCTTGGTCTGATCCAGAAGGGCTCTTCTTATGTTCTTAAAATCTATTAAGTACAACTACATAAATCACCAATCACTGCTTGATGAGAGAGAGAGAGAGAGAGAGAGGGAATGAGAGAGAGAGAGAGAGAGAGAGAGAGAGAGAGAGAGAGAGAATCACAACACTTTTCTTTAAAGTTGCAAATAAATAAGCTTATCTCTCTGGTTAGCCATTAAGTCCACATTACTCACCTGTTTGCTTGCCCTGCTGTATGTTTGATTACGTTGAGACAGGTAGAACAAAGAATGCTGCCAAGACCCCCTTGCAGTGCATCCTGCTTATAGGGGGGAAATCAGTTTAATGGAATCATTAAATCAAAGGGAGAGGTTGACATTTGCTCTACTTCTTAATGAATTATTCTGTTAAAAACAACAACAACAGAGCTGTGGCAATTAGTCAGAAGCAGGGAGGCCAGAAGATGCAAATGACAACTATCACTTGAAATGGATGGGTGAAATTGCACTGTTGAGAACAGGGGTGCTCAACTAGGGATGTACGGAAATCACTTACCTTTCGGGGATTATGCTGATGGTGGGGGGGAGGCGCTCCGTCCCTCCCCCCAGAATCCTGTACAGGGGGGAGGTGCTCCGTTCCTCCCCCCCGGAATCCTGGCTGGCCGGCTGTGCTCCGCAGCGATTCTGCGAAGCCGCCGGCCGGCTCCACCAGCAGCCGGACATCTGGACGCTGGCTAGCAGGGATGCAAATGGCGGCCATAGCCACCGCCATTTGCATCCCTGCAGTCAGCCGTGATAGGCTACGTAAATGTTTACGTAGCCTATCACGGCTGATTTAAAAAAAAACACACGCATACGCAAATGGCGGTGGCCATGGCCGCTGCCATTTGCGTTCCTTATTTTGGCACATCTTAGTCTACATAAACATTTACGTAGACTAACACGGCAAAAATAAGGGGAACGCAAATAGCGTACGCCATTTGCGTACGCGCTTTTTAAAAAAAGTCAGACGTAATAGGCTACGTAAACATTTACGTAGCCTATCACAGTGTTTTTTTAAAATCTAGCCATGATAGGCTACGTAAATCTTTATGTAGCCTATCACTTTTTTGTTTTGTTTTTTTTTTTTACCTGGAAATGGTGGCGGCAGCAGCCGGTCAGAAGACCGGCCGCCGCCGCCACACCTCTGCCGCACCGCCACCGGAGCCGCCACCGGAGCCGCCGCTGCCAGGAAGATCCGCCCAAGGTAAGTCCCGTCCCGGGGGAGGGAGGGGGGCGGGCCGTTCCACCACCGATTTCAGGGGGCCGAATGCGCTGGCATTCAGCCTTCCTGAGATCCGTGGCAGAACTTTCGTACATCCCTATGCTCAACAGCTTCAGGAGATGGGGGTCCTCTCCACTTTCCCCCACAGCTAAGCCTAGCCCAGCTAGGCACAGTGGGGAAACATCAATCTTGCAGGTAGGGTTGCTGGGGGTTGGGAGAGGGAAAGCCTCTCTCAACTCCCAGTGATCCCTAGATCTCAGTGGGCTTTAAAAACAGTAAAACACCTAAGGCTCCATTTCAAGCTCAGGGTATAGATTACTTCTCCATTCTTTCTTTTCAGCTAATCCATTTCCAGGCTCTTTTAAACCAGAATTTTGTCAATTGTCCCACACTGAGCCTTCCTGAGAAAATCTAAAATAAAACAACCTATGCCTTCCAAAGTTTTACTACACAGACATCAAATGCTGACACTCATAATACTTACACTGTCTGGATGCTGCTTCCATATGGTTAACAACATTGCAATCATATACATGTCTGTGGGAAATACATCCCATTGGATTGAATGGTAAGTGCATATAGGATTGTAGGCTCACATCTGGGCAATTATAGATGAGTGTTATAAGATCTAGGAAGAATAGAAGCCAGGAAGGTAGAAAGCAGCTAAGAGAGCTCTTAAACTGGCCAAGAGGAGAATAAGGCAGTGGTTGGGCAGTGAAGGTTCAGCAGGATCTTGTCCCAATCAAACCATGCCCCAAGGCTGGCTAGGACAGTCACTTAACTCTAATCTCTTTCACCAGTATTGAAATTGATTGAGCAAATGCTCTAGTACTGAACTAAAGTCCTCCCCATTCTTCTTTACACTCTCAGTAGGAATGCATGGATCTGTTAGTTTCGCTTTCTCCTGCATTTGAATTTATTAAATCTCAGTTATTTTCTCTACCAAATATGAAGAACTTTGTGGTAATTTTAGTAAATCCTTATCAACAATGAACAGAAACAAGATTCTCACCCATCTTTACTGGTCAAATCAATAGATACAACTATTCCCCACATGGAGAGGACCACATTAAGGCTGCCTGCCATATAATTGTTAAAGATGAGGAGTCTGTCAGAAAATGAAAATACGGTGACCCTAACTGAACACAGCAAACTTGACTGAATGCACAGGGATTGAAACCCAGGCTTTTAAGAGCAAAGCTCTGGGCCTGGATGGACAAATCTGGCAGTTTCAGTTTCTCCTAGGGATGGGTGAGAATTTTGTTTCAATTCAGTTTTTGATAACAATTTACCAAAACATGCAAAGATCTCCATATTCAGGACAAAAATAACTTTTTTAAATCGATTGTGACAGAAACCAAAACTAACAGAGTAATGCAATAATAAAATTTTAAAATACCTGAGAGAAGAAGAATGACTTTGCTTGGCAAAAAAAAAAGAGCAGTGTGCATGCCAAGCAAGCCTCCTTGGGGACTGCATTCAACAAATGGGGAGCCACCACTGAGAAGGCTCTCTCACTGAAACTGATTTGGGGGGGGGGGTGTTGAGAAGGATGTCCAAAGATGATCTAAGAGTCTGAGCAGGTACATATGGTTGGGTGGAAGAGTTGTTACTTTAGATATTCTGCCACCAAGCCAGTTAGGTCTACAGAGGTCAACACCAATATGTTGAATTGCGTCCAGAAATAGACTGGAAGCCAGTGCAGCTGACAAAAGATTAGCATCACATAATCATATCGACCAATCCCAGTTAGTAATTTTTTAAAAAACACCGTGATAGGCTACATAAATGTTTATGTAGCCTCTAGGGATGGCGGAGAATTTCCCCCCGAAATTGGTGGGGAAATTCTCCGCCGGCCCCCCGCCCCCCCCAGGATGGGACTTACCGTGGCCAAATGTCCCTCTCGGCGGCGGGTCCCGGCGGTGGTTCGGCGGCGTTTTGGCGGGGGCGGGGGCTGCTACCGCCGCCATTGCAAAAAAAAAAGTAAAGTAAAAAAACAACAACACACCCATGATAGGCTACGTAACGATTTACGTAGCCTATCACAGCTAGATTTCCAAAGTCAGCCGTGATAGGCTATGTAAATCGTCACGTAGCCTATCACCTTTGAAAAAAAAAAGCGCGTACGCAAATGGCGGCGGCCCATGGGCGCCGCCATTTGCGTTCCTTATTTTGGCACATCTAGTCTACGTAAAGATTTACATAGACTATGGCGAAAATAAGGGAACGCTATTTGCGTTGTCCTTATTTTCGCCATAGTCTACGTAAATCATTTTACGTAATCTTTTTACGTAATCTTTTTACGTAAATCTTTACGTAGACTAGACGTGTCAAAATAAGGAATGCAAATGGCGGTCCCCATGGGAGCCGCCATTTGCATACGCTTTTTTTTTTCAAAGTCACCCGTGATAGGCTACGTGACGATTTACATAGCCTATCACGGCTGACTTTGGAAATCTAGCCGTGATAGGCTACGTAAATCGTTACGTAGCCTATTACGGGTGTGTGTGTGTGTGTGTGAGTTTTACTTTTTTTTTCGCAGCTGGGTTGACGGGGCACTTCTACCTGGCCTGAATTTCGCTGGCGAGGGATGAGGCGCCTCCCCCCCAGCCTGAATTTCAGCTGGGCGAGGAGGGGTGCCTCCCCCCCTCGCCTGAACTTCGGGGGAGAACCGAAGCGCCTCTCCCCCACCGCGAAGCAAGCTTCGAGAACAGGTAAGGGACTTTCGTCCATCCCTAGTAGCCTCTCACGGCTGATTAAAACAAAAAACAAAAATGCATGTACGCAAATGGCGGCGCCCATGGCGCCGCCATTTGCGTTCCTTATTTTGGCATGTCTTAGTCTACGTAAACATTTACGTAGACTAAGACGGAGAAAATAAGGGGAACGCAAATAGCATAGACGCTACGCTATTTGAGTTCCCCTTATTTTCGCCGTCTTAGTCTACATAAATGTTTACATAGACTAAGACGTGCCAAAATAAGGAACGCAAATGGCGGCGCCCATGGGCACCGCCATTTGCATACACACTTTTTTTTTTTAATCAGCTGTGATAGGCTACATAAACATTTATGTAGCCTATCACGGCGGACTGCAGGGACGCAAGCGGCGGTGGCTACAGATGCCGCCATTTGTGTCCCTGCTAGCTAGTGGCCGGATGTCCGGCTGTGGCAGAGCCGGCCGGCGGCTCCGCAGAATCGCTGCAGAGCACAGCCGGCCAGCCAGGATTCCGGGGGGGGGAGGAACGGAGTGCCTCCCCCCCAGCGAGGATTCCAGGGGGAGGGCGGAACACCTCCCCCTGCACCATCAGCATAATCCCTGAAAGGTAAGTGATTTTCGTACATCCCTATCCCACACACACCACATTGCAATAGTCCAAATGGGAAATTAGCAGAGCATGAATAATTGTGGCCAAGTTATCTCCATCCAGGTATGTTTGCAGCTGGCATATAAGCCGAAGCTCATAAAAGGCACTTTGAGCCACAGAGGCCACCTGATCCTCTAGGGACAGCATTGATAATTAAGCGTCCCCAGATGGTGACCTGATCCTTAATCGGAGTGCAACCCCTTCCAGAACAGGTGAAATACCACTAATCTGGATGGATGGACCACCCACCAACAGAACCTTTGTCTTGTCTGCATTGAGTATCACTTTATTAATCCTCAGATATTCCATTACTATGTCTAAGCATTGATTCAGGATATCCAAAGCCTCACTCGTATCTGTTGAAAAAGAGCGATAAAGCTGAGTGTCATCTGTAGCCTGCTGACACTTCAGACCAAATCTCCAGAATGCAATGTGAGATACGGAAAGATCTTTTAAATAAATCAGAGTGACTATCATGGCCATGTCTGTTCTTTATGCTGCAACAGACCTGGGTTATTCCTGATCCTCAGGGCACTTCTCTATTAACCTCTTTCCATGCGGAGAATTAGCCATTTATTCTCATTCCCCCTTTTCTCTGTAGTTTTAAGCACTTTTTAATCCATTGCAGAAATTTACCCGTTACCCTGCATTTATTGAGTTGCTGTAATAACCCTTTGTAATGGATTTTTATCACAAGCCTTTTAAAAGTCTAAATAATCATTTCCAATTGTGTTCTGCATTGCTATCTCTTTTGCAGGATGCAAAACTAGTTACCCACAGCTTTTGTTTTCCTCCTGATTTTTTCCACCAGGTTTTAACCAATTGTATTGTAATCTTCTATGAACTATAACTCTGTCCTTAATTATTTCTTTGAGCAACAAGCAATATATCTCCTAGGTTTATGCTTAAGATCCCTTTCTGGTAGTGGCATCTAAATATCATGTTCAGCAACCCTTGTAGTCTTTTAAAAGTTATTATGTTGGGTAATGGAAAATTTGAGAACACAAGGAAGATGAGAAAATAGCTTGAGGACATTGGATGTTGCTGTATTGTTAAAGCTAAACACATACCATCTGGGTCTGTACTTGAATCCTAGATGGACCAGAAAACTGGCTGGGGCTGGACTATCCAGAGAAATACTGGACAATACGTATAAGAAACAATTAGCTGTAGATTTATTTTTTCTTCTTTGTCTGAAAGGTACAGTATTTGTTGACAGTTGGCTGAATAAAAGAAGCTTGTTTCGAACACAGACATGTAACACAGTCATATGTACAAAAAAGCTGATGTGGAATATGTATCAGAGAAATGAATAGCTTCTGATCTTTCTGTACAGATAACACACAGATTTCAGAACACAATTCGAAGATTTTTCATCCTTCTGTCAGTTACTGAGAGTCCTATAGAACTTGTTCATTACATTTATATCCCACCTTTCTTCTAAGGACCTCCAGGTGGCATGCATGATTCCACTCCTCTCCATTTCATCCCCATAACCACCCTGGAAGGTGCATTAGGCTGAGAATCAGTGAACGGGTCAAAGTCACCCAGTGAGCTTCATGGCAGAGTGGGGAATAGTACCTGGGTCTCCTGTAGGGATGTCGGAGAATTTCTCCACGAATCTCCGGGAGGCCGAATGCCAACGCATTTGGCCCCCCAAAATTGGTGGAGAAACGGTCCGCCATCCCCCCGGGAATGGGACTTACCTTTCCCGAATGTCCCTGGTGCTGGCGGCTCCCGGCGGCGGTGCGGCGGCGGTGGTGTGGCGGTGCGGTGGTGCGGCGGTGCGGTGGTGCGGCAGCGGCGGCTGGTCTTCCGACCGGTGGCCACCGCCGCCATTTCCAATTGAAAAAAACACACACACAAGCAAACGTGATAGGCTACGTAAAGATTTACGTAGCCTATCACGGCTAGATTTTCAAAAACCACCGTGATCACCAAAAACCACCAATTATCATGGCTGACTTTGGGAAAAAAAAGAAAAAGTGCGTATGCAAATGGCGGCGCCCATGGGCACCGCCATTTGCATTCCTTATTTGGGCACGTGTAGTCTATGTAAACATTTACGTAAACTACGGCGAAAATAAGGGCTTGCCCTTATTTTCGCCATAGTCTACATAATAGCGTTGCCCTTATTTTCGCCGTAGTCTACATAAATGTTTATGTAGACTACACATCTACATAAACATAATTTAACATAATAGCGTATTAATTTAACATAATAGCATATTATTTAACATAATAGCGTTGCCCTTATTTTTGCCGTAGTCTACATAAATGTTTATGTAGACTACACGTGCCCAAATAAGGAACGCAAATGGCGGCGTCCATGGGCGCCTCCATTTGCATACGCGCTTCCCCCCCCCCAAGTCAGCCGTGATAGGCTACATAAGGATTTACGCAACCTATCATGGCTGATTGCAGGGATGCAAACGGCGGTGGCTATGGCCGCTGCCATTTGCGTCCCAGCTGGCCAGGAGGATTCGTGGCCGGAGGGACGGGGCGCCTCCCCCTTGGCCAGAATTTTGGCGGGGAGGGATGGGGTGCCTCCCCCCGGCCCAGAATTTCGGTGGGAGGGACGGAGCGCCCCTCCCACCACGAAGCAAGCTGTGGGATGAGGTAAGGGACTTTCGTCCATCCCTAGCTCTCCTGAGTCCCAGCTCAACATTCTAACCACTGCACCACACTGGCCCCCAACTTCTCATTTTTATGCAAGGTCCTGTGATGTGTCCTTTGTGGGACTCCCTTAAAGACAAAGAGTGCATTACAGCAATTATGGTGAGAAGACATCTGGTCATGTATTATTGTCATCCATGAAGGGACTTGCTGGCTTATCAGCCAAAGCTGGTACAACTCACTCTTAGCTATGACCATTGCCTGAGAATCCAGGAAGAAAGGCAGTTCCAGGAGCACTTCCAGGTTGACACTGTGGTGGAAACAGGGGAGGATGAACCAGAGTGACACCATCTTGTGTCTTGGCCTCCATATTGTGGGCCTCCACTCTTTAGCCTGTATTCTGGTAAATGCTGTGCTGGAAAGCCTTGCTTAGAAACTTGCCCACACTGTCTTTTTCATGCATGACAGGATGCTTTAGCTCTCACCACAGGTTTGTAGTTAAGCCATATCCTATGCAGCTGAAAAGTACTGTTTGCTGAAGTTTATAGAGCTATATCGCATTGCGTAAAGGTCACAAGAAGATGGGAGGGAGAGCAATGGAAAGAACAGCCTGTGGCAAATGTCAAGTGTAAGAAATGCCCTAACCCCGGCTCCAGCTTGTCTGGCTGAAAGGGGGGGCATTGAGGATGGGTGGGGTGACAAGACGTAGGGGCCTCTGATTGGTGCAGCCCAGTGGCACCACCATGCAAGGAGGGGCAGGCTGAGTTGCCTTAAACTCAGCTCCCCTCCCAATCTCAGCTCTCTGGCTCGACACAGCTCCCTCCCAACCTCCCCTAAGCAGTGTGGGTTTCTTGCCGGTTGCCCTTTGGGAGCCATGTAGGAATTTTTTGGCTCACAGTTCGATTGACCTATTACTGTGAGTCTTTTTTGCCTACATCACACTGTTTTGCGGGTCGAGTGTGTCCTGTAAGGGAATACGGTCTATATAATCGGTCACATTCCAGTTGGCGGCTAGGATGGGCAAAACAGGAAAGTAGGGATGGTGTGCATGCAGAGGCACCTTATGGTGACAGGTGACACCTGAGGCCCCCCAAACGGGTTGTGCGGCTCAGCGGGGGGTAAGGGTTGCCTGGGAGACCAACCCTACTCACTCACCCAGGTGTTGGGGGTGACACCGGAAGGGGCAGTCCGTAGGGATGGTGAGATCACCGCCACCCCTCAGGCTGGGTGTGTTTTTGCCCAAGAAGTGCCAGCTAGCCGCTGACACAGTTAGATGCCTGTCCTAGTTACCCCTTTGCAGGTATTTCAATAAATGTGGCCCAATTTTCAACCCAAGCTTGGTGTCTGCGTCTTCTTTAACCCATCTCCACTCGCAATGTGAAGCACCTTGTGACAGGGTTCTCTCTCATGCCTGCATATTTTTATTCTGTTTGTTTATTAGCAAATGGACCTGGCTTCATATGGGTAGGGATGGCCCTTATGTTGATAAAGCATAGGCAGCAAGCAAACTTAATCAGTTGTCAGAGTGGGATACTTTGTGTAAGCCCTGTCTGAGTGAAACCATGCCTGCTGGCATCCTTAGGCACAGTCCCTGCCAGGTGCACCCCTGTAGCCCCCTAAAGGAGAGGTCTTCCTACTCCATTCAGCTGCAGGGGTGACTGCCCCACAGCACTGGGATGGCTCAGGCATATATCTCCGCACCTTCACCTATTAAATATCCCACAGTTTGTTACAGCAAAGCCTTCATGCAAACTTGCACAGCCATCAGAGTCGGAAATATTGTGCCCACTGAATGAAGCAAACCCTGCTGCCACCCCTAGGTATGAATAAAAAATAATGTAAAGTCTATTCCATGGCAGGATGGTGGTGACCAAATATGCTTAATTTTATGCTACCATTGCATAGGCCTTTGGTCTGATCCAGCACGGCTGTTCTGATGTTCTTAGATTCCAGAAGGTATTGCTGAGGGATTACTGTTCAACTCCTTGGCTGATGAAGTATGGCGTCCATACTGTTCTGTTCTATCCCTTGTGCTATTTAACATCTCCATTAAACAGCAGAGAACAGTTGCATGGGCATTCAAAATGAGATGTCACCAGTAGGTGGATGACACGTTGCTCTGTTTCTCATTTGCATAACATCCAGTTGTAGCTGTTAAGTACCCTGTCTGGAGTCAGAGAAGACAAAGTCGCTTGTGGTGGGAGGTCAATGGACCCCCAAAGTGGTGTATCTACCTGTCTTAAATGGGAGAACTAGTACTTCATAGGATTTGGGAGCTATACTTCTATTAATGCAGCCCAAAATAGCATTTGCCATTGTTGGCTCATATTCAGCTTGTGAACTACAACAATTCCATGATCTTTTTTGCTTGTAGTATTGTTGAGCCAAGTATCCCCCATCTTATAACTTTGCATTTGGTTTCCTTTTCCTAGGTGCGGAACTTGGCATTTATCCCTATTAAATTTCATTCTGTTGTTTTCTGCCCAGTGCTCCAGTCTATGAAGATCACTTTGAATTTTATTTCTGTCTTCCAAGGTATTAGCTATCCCACCCAATATTTGCATTATCTGCAAATGTGATGAACATTGCCTGCACCTCCTCATCTGAGTCGTTAATAAAAATGTTGAAGAGCACTGGGCCCAGGACTGAGCCCTACGGTACCCTGCTCGTTACCTCTCCCCAGTTTGAGAAGATCCCACTGATAAGCACTCTTTGACTCCGACTCTGTAGCCAACTGTGGATCCACCTGATCATTGTTTCATCTAGCCCACTTTTAGCTAGTTTGCTAATCAGCATATCATGGGGCACTTTGTCGAAAGCTTTGCTGAAGCTGAGGTATATTATGTCCACAGCATTCCCACAGTCCACAAGGGAGGTTACTTGATCATAAAATGAGATCAGATTAGTCTGGCAGGATTTGTTGGCTTTGAGTAATCACTGCATTGTTTTCAAGGTGCTTACAAATTGATTGCTTTATAGTCTGGTCTAGAATTCTCCCAGGGATTGATGTCAGACTGACTGGTCTGCAGTTCCCAGGATCCTCCTTTTTACCCTTTTTGAAGATAGGGACAACATTAGCCCTCCTTCAGCCATCTGGCACTTCACCCGTCCTCCATGATTTCTCAAAGACAATAGACAGTGGTTCTGAGAGTTCTTATGCCAGTTCCTTTATTACTCTAGGATGCAATTCATCTGGCCCTGGAGATTTGAACTCATTCAAAGTAATTAGGTGTTCCTTGACCATATGCCTATCGATCTCAAGCTGCAATCCTGCCCCTTCAGCCTGTACTTCACCTTTGCCAGCAGGCTCATAGACCCTCTTTCAGGAGAAGACTGAACCAAAGAAGGAATTGAGCACTTCTGCCTTTTTGTTGTCATCTGTTATCATTTTGCCATCCTTATTTAATAGTTGAACCACCATTTCTTTCCTTTGTCTTTTATTATGCATGTATCTGAAGAAAGCTTTTTTGTTGCTTTTACCATCCCTCGCTAACCTCAACTCATTCTCAGCTTTAGCCTTCCTGATGCCACCCCTGCAATTCTGTGCTACCTGCCTGTACTCTTCTTTGTAGCTTGGCCTTCTTTCCACTTCCTATATTTGTGCTTTTTTGTTTTCAGGTCATCTCTAAGCTTTTTGTGAAGCCACATTGGCTTCTTATGTTGTCTTCCACCTGTCAATCCTGTTGGAATTGTTTGCAATTTTGCCTTTAGAATTTCCTTTTTAAAAAAACTCCCACCCATCTTGGACTCCTTTCTCATTAGAGTCGCTTGCCATGGGACCTTACTGATCATTGTTCTGAGTTTATTAAAATTGGCTTTCCAAAAATCCAGGGTACATGTTTGGCTACACTCAGCTTTTGCTTCCTTTAGAACCAAGAACTCAAGTATGGTCACTTTCCCTTAGAGTTCCCATGACTGCTACTTTATCCACTAAGTCATCTCTGCTGGTTATGATCAAGTCAAGGATAGCCAATCCTCTAGTTCCTTCCTCCACTTTCTTTAGGAGGTAGTTATCAGCAACACAAGTCAGGAATTTCTTGGAGGAGCCATGTTTTGCAGAATTTGTCTCCCAACAAATATTGGGGAAATTGAAGTCCCCCATTGCTACTACATCTTGCTTCCTTGAAGCACTGGCAATTTGCTTTTCAAAAGTTTTATCCTCGTCTTCTCCTTGATTGGGTGGCTGGTAGTAGACTCCAACCACCATGTTCCTTTTATTCTTGGCTCCATTTATTTTAACCAGATGCTCTTGATGGGGCCACCAAGATCATCCTCGTGTATTTCTGTGCAGAGATGTGTATTTTTAACATATCGTGCAACTCCACCTCCTGTTCTATTCCTTCTGTTCTTTTTGAACAAGTTATATCCTTCAATTGCTTCCAGTCATGGGAGTCATCCCACAAAGTTTCAGTTACACCTATCAAGTCAAAATTTCCCTCCTGTATTAAGAGTTCAAGTTTGTTCTCTTTGTTTCCCACACTCTGGGCATTAGTATATAGTAGCGCTGTGCACTGACCCCCTGATCTGCTTTGGATGCCTCTTCGGCTCATCCAAAGTGACCCTGATATACCTCAGTCTGATTCAGACCCCCTCCGATCCAACTCGGATCCAAATCTGAAGCGAGATTCGGATATCCAGATGGTGCAGTTTTGGCATTTTCCTGTTGTCTTGCAAGGGAAAACACAAATGGTCATAACTTTTCCAGTTTTTAGGATACAGGCATGAAAATTGGGGACCTCTCCATGCCCCTGGAGAGGAGGCCATCTGCAGAATTTGAGACACTTCAGCACAGTGGGTTTTTTGTTAGATGGAGTTAAAATCTGAGGTTTTCCAAAGAAACTCTCCAAGCAAATAGCTGTAACTTCTCCCTGATGCCACACACGCACGTGACTCCTTGGCCTCTCCCAGCCCCTCTTCAGGGCATTGCACCCCTGAAGCCCCAGGCAGTTTGGCCCACTGTCTTGTGTGCTAGGTGCTGGTGAAAGTTGAGTTTTTCCAGGAAAACTCCCAAAGCCAAGCGCTGTAACTTCTCCCCACCTCTGCCCTTACCAGCACCCTGAAGATGCCTCATGTTGTGCTGAATTTCTTTGCCACACAGTGGAGTGTTATTTCAATAAGAAGGTAATTAATATAAATACCATGTGTCTTGTGCTTTTTCAATGCTGCCTTGAAATTTGGACATATACTGTTGTGGAACTACAACCTAGCATGCACACACACATGGACACAGACGCAAACAGCTAAAGAAAAGCAGAACTACCTAAGCAAATGGTGGGTGTCTTTTATTTTTTCATATTTCATGTTCTTTTATAGAAGGCAGGATAATTTCAAGAAATACAGGGCAATAGCGCAGGCAATTAGATAACAGCCAAATCAAACCCCTTTTAAAAACACACACACACAAAACCTTCTTTATTTTCTGTTTGGGGAGGATCAACACAGAGAAGACACAGGTGGTTCACTTTGGCACGGGGGTGGGGGGAGACAACCACTACACACATAGGGTGCTATAATATGCCTTTCTTTAAGAATTTAGAAAGAAAGAAAACTAAATGTTTGAATATGAGTTAAAAGGGGGATAGGAGGAGGAACATGCCCATAAGTCAATGTTTGTTTTTTAAAAAGACTGGGTTTGTAAAAATCAAAAAGAGACACAGCTGATTGACAAAACCAACAAGGAAATAGAATGGAGAAAGGAGAAGTAAGCATTGACAGTACACAACGAATGCAGCCTTTTGCAGAGTCCAAAATCGAGATAAACAAACACAGGAATGGTTGGGGAGGGGGAGCATGGCAGCAATTTGCAAGGAAAAGCTATGTTAGTTTGAAAAAAAATGAAAAGGAGAGATGAATCTAATCAAATACAAATAACAAATGAGATAGAGGTACAAATACATAGGAGAAAGAGGCTGGACAAGGTGCTGCAAAAGACAGGAACAGACCCCAATGGGGATGAATGATCAAGGAGCGAGGGAAGGGAATGCTCCCAGTACAACCAAGCTATTTCCTTTTAATATAAATTCTGAGGAAAGCCTAATGGCCATCAAAATTGAATAAATTGAAGGAACAACTCCTAGGAATGCATGCGCATGCACACACACATGCACAAAATGATCATCTACCCACACCAGTCCTCTCTCTCAAAGACACAGCTAGTGCAGGGATTGAACGCATCCTTTCACCGAAGTATACATACCCCCTTCCTCCAACGCTCTCTCTGACTGGAGACTGCTAGCGTCGGTTCTGGCTGAGGGTTCCTATCCACCAAAACACACCCCCTCCTCCTCCTGCACTCTCCTTCCCGCCTTCCCCTGCCTTCCCACATTTGCTCGCCTTCTCCCTCCACCTCCTTCTCCACCACCACCACCACCACCACCTCCTCCTCCTCCTCCTCCTCCTCCTCCTCACGCCCCTCCATGTGAGCATTGAGAGGTTGATAAATTTTGGACACAGCCTGTCTGGACTGCTGAGGCATTCAGTAGAGCTCCAAATATACGAGGCAGAGGAGGCGCTTTGTGAGGGGGAGGGGAGCTTCTCTCCACGGTGCCTCAGTACTTCTCTGAACCACTTCGTATCATTAGGCTTTTGCTCTGAAACAGCCTGCCTCACCTCATTATTTGGGCTTCGTATTGAGGCAGTGCACATCCCTAGTATATAGACATCAAAGACCATGTGTTCGTTAGTCTGGCTTTCTTCCTACATGTTTTTGAAGAGTATTATTGGGGGCTACTAGAGCTGTTCTCTCCATTGTGGTGCACAAGCCTTCATCCATTCTTTCCCCCAACTTTACATCTCCCTCCCCCGTAGGAATCAGTTTAAAGCCCTCCTGATGAAGTTCTTCATACTGTGGCCAAACACATTCTTCCCAGCCCTTGTGAGGTATAACCCATCCCTTGTCAACAGTCCATCTTCCAAGAAGAAGAAGTATAGCCCGTGGTCCCAGAATCCAAATCTCATGCACCAGTACCACCTTCATAGCCAGTCATTCACCCAAAGTATTTTTCTTTCCCTTTCTATCCTCATTCTAACTACTGGAAGGATGGATGAGAAAACAATCTGGGCCCCAAAGGTCTTGAGTTTCTTTCCCAAAGCTCCAAAGTCTGACATGATTTCTTCATAGCTCTGCTTGGCAATATTATTTGTTCCCACATGGATGAGAAGAAAGGGATACCTGTCAGTGGGCTTTATGATAGGGATGACAGAGAATTCCGCCACAGATCTCGGTGAGGCCCCTGAAATCCGTGGCAGAACGAAGTCCCCCCCCCCGTGAAATGGGCCCAGAATGGAGCACCTACCTGCTGCTGTCTGCACTGACTTGTGAATGGCGGCCACGTCTGCGGCCACCATTCGCTTCTTCCATATAGCCGTGATAGGCTACGTAAATACTTATGTAGCCTATCACGGCTAACACAGGGATGACATTAGGTACGAAAGGCACTTACGTTTCGCAGATTATGTTGATGGGGGGGGAGGTGCTCCGTCCCTCCCCCCAGAATCCTGGATGGGGAGGAGGTGCTCCATTCCTCCCCCCCCCAGAATCATGGCTGGCCAGCTGTGCTCCGCAGGGATTCTGCAGAGCTGCCGGCCGGCTCCACCAGCAGCCGGACATCTGGCCACTGGCTAGCAGGGACGCAAATGGCGGCGGCTGTAGCCACCGCCGTTTGCGTTCCTGCAGTCAGCCATGATAGGCTACATAAATGTTTACATAGCCTATCACGGCTGACTTAAAAAACAACAACAACGTGCGTACGCAAATGGCTGCCGCCATTTGCATACGCGCATTGTTGTTGTTGTTTTTTAAGTCAGCCGTGATAGGCTACGTAAACATTTACATAGCCTATCACTTTTTTTAAAAAAACTTAGCCGTGATAGGCTACGTAAATCTTTACATAGCCTATCACGTGTGTGGTGTTTTTTTTTAACTGGCAATGGCGGCGGCAGCCGGTCGGAAGACTGGCCGCCCCAGCCACCGCCGCCGAACCGCCGCTGCCGCCGCCACCGCCGCCACTGCAGCCGCTGCAGCCGCCAGGAAGATCCACCCCAGGTAAGTCTCATTCCGGGGGGGTGGGGGGGCAGACCGTTCTGCCACCGATTTTGGGGGGCCGAATGCGCTGGCATTCGGCCTCCCCGAGATCTGTGGCAGAATTCTCTGACATCCCTAGATGCCATTTGCATCCCTGCGGAAGCTGTGATAGGCTACATAAGTATTTACGTAGCCTATCACGGCTTAACTAAGGGAACGCAAATGGCGGCGGCTATGGTGGCCGCCATTTGCGTTCCTTTTTTTTTTTGCCATTATAGCCTACATAAATATTTACGTAGGCTAAAATGGAAAAAAAAAAGGGAATGCAAATGGCGGCCACCGTAGTCGCTGCCATTTGTGTTCGCTGTTGTTGTCTCTTTTGCCGTGATAGGCTATGTAAATATTTACGTAGCCTATCATGGCCAAATACAGGGACGCAAATGGCAGTGGCTACGGCAGCCACCATTTGTGTCCCTGCAGGCTGCCCAGTGGCCAGATGTCCAGCTGCAGGTGGCCCTGGCCAGCGGCTCCGCGGAATCTCCACAGAGCAGAGCCAGCTGGAGAGAATTTCGGGGGAAGGGATGGAGCTCCTCTCCCCCCACACAAATGTCATCCTTCAAAAAGGTAAGTGACTTTCGTACATCCCTACTTTATGAGTGTAGGCGACCCTTCAGTAATGTCTCTAATCTGTCCTCATGGGAGACAGCATACCTGGAGATCCTATGAGTCTTTGTGACATACTTGGGTTTCAATCCCACTCAGTAAGGAGTCTCCCAATACTAATACTCTTCTCTTCTTGTTGTAGGCCTTGTCCACTACATTCCTGCATGCTCCACGCCAGGGGGTAGGGGGCAGCCATATAACTCTGTGCCTCAGCCTGCTAATCTCCCCTAGCTTGAAACTGTATGGAATTCCAAACTATTTTCTGATTGGGAGGTGTGCCCCTAGTGGCTGAAGATTTTACTGCATCCTTCAACCACACGAACACATTAATATTAATTAAAATTAATGTGTGTGTTTCTTAAAAAAAAAAAATAACCTCAAGATGCGCACCCCTGGGATTCCCTTCATATCCATGCTAAGTTTCAAGTGTCTAGGTATTGTGGTTTTGGCCCTAAGGTAGTGACAGATGGATGGACAGGAACATATTCTTTTTTATTATTATAGTTTGAAGTTATTCCCCAGAAACCTTCAGCATGCAGTGCTCCCAGGGGCAGCTAAAAACAAAGTTGTTGTTTTTTAAAGTTATCAATTAAAAATGAAAGACAAATAAACATAGCAGCAGATAAATGGTCATGTGATGTTGGACCCATTCATTTTTAAATGAATGCCAGGTTTAACAAATGCGTATGGATGAGGTTCATTTTTGTTATCCAGCTCATACCCATTTCATTTAGGGGTTGAGTGGGGCTTACCTTTCTCCAGTTCCAGTAGCTGCTTTCAGTGGTCACCTGCAGTTGGCTATGGATATCATATTTCCCCCCATCTATGAGCCACATATTTAGGTCCTCACCTTCCCTACCTCTTGTGGCCATATAGCAGCCATTTTTGCAAGATTGCAGGCATAAATGGACCATTTACACCTGTAACCTTGAGTAAACTGTCACTTTACAGGTGCCATTTGCATAAAAGGCCCTTTAGGTAAAAGAATGAGCCACGATTTTTAAGCAAATTGATGGCTTGCTGAGGGACCAGACAGCCACATGCTGCTTGCTGGTTTGCTGTACATGGAGAGCAGGGTGGGTAGCTGGCAGGGGGGCAGCAAGTGGCACACGTAGGGATGGCGGAGAATTTCTCCACGAATCTCGGGGAGGCCGATTGCCAACACATTCGGCCCCCTGAAATTGTTGGTGAAATTCTCCACCCCCCCGCCCCCCCGGGATGGGACTTACCTCCCTCGAATGTCCCTCTCGGTGGCGGGTCCCGGCGGGAGTTCGGCAGCGGTTCGTCGGGGGCAGTGGCGGTGGCCGGTCTTCCGACCGGCTGCCGCTGCCGCCATTACAAAATAAAGTAAAAAAAACAAAAAACCCGTGAAAGGCTACGTAACGATTGACGTAGCCTATCACGGCTAGATTTCCAAAGTCAGCCGTGATAGGCTACGTAAATTGTTACGTAGCCTATCACGGGTGACTTTGAAAAAAAAAAAGCGCGTACGCAAATGGCGGTGCCCATGGGCGCCGCCATTTGCATTCCTTATTTGGTCCCGGTAGCTTACATAAAGATTTACGTAGACTACGGCGAAAATAAGGGCAACGCAAATAGCATTGCCTTTATTTTTATTTATTTATTTATTTATTTCATTTCTATACCGCCCAATAGCCGAAGCTCTCTGGGCGGTTCACAAAAATTAAAAGCAAACAACACACAATAAAACAATTTAAAATATATAGAACATTAAAACCACAATATAACAATACAACCACAATAAAACCTAGCAGCATTGCAAGAGTTTAAAATACAGATTTAAAACAGCAAAGCTAAAAATTTAGAAAGCTAAAATGCTAAAATGCCTGGGAAAATAAAAATTTTCACAGTAGTCTACGTAAATCTTTACATAGACTACCAGGACCAAATAAGGAACTCAAATGGCGGCGCCCATGGGCACTGCCATTTGCATACGTGCTTTTTTTTTTTTTCAAAGTCACCCATGATAGGTTACGTAATGATTTACATAGCCTATCACGGCTGACTTCGGAAATCTAGCCATGATAGGCTACGTAAATCGTTATGTAGCCTACCACGGGTGGGTTTTTTTCCTTCACTTTTTTATTTCGCGGCCGGGGAGATGGGGCACTTCTCCCCGGCCTGAATTTTGGCCGGGCGAGCTGGGGCGCCTCCCCCCCTGGCCTGAACTTCGGGGGGAGAACCGAAGCACCTCCCCCCCACCGCGAAGCAAGCTGCGGGACCAGGTAAGTGCCTTTCGTACATCCCTAGGCACACGAGGTGGACTTGGATGAGTCCATCCATCCCTACTTATTTGTAGTCCACAAGGTCAACAAGGGATGTATGGGGGTGGTGGTTTGTTTTTCAGTTCACAAATCATTTAAAAATGCCCCACTCACAATTCCAAACTGAACAGGAACAAGAGCACATTTTCTCCAGCGAATATTCACAAATTCTTGAACTTGCATTTAAAAAGTGTGTACTTGAAAAATGTACAACTTCCATAAAATACACAAAGTCCTCAAAATGTGCAAATTCCTCAAAAGGCACAACTTTCTCAAAATGCATAACTTTTAAATCACTATGGTAGCAATTTGAACAATTTTCAAAATGTGTGCAAATTTGGGATTTTCTGTGCAACTTTCATTTTCACTAGCTATTCATTTGGCAGAATTTTCCTGTTTGTGCAAAATGAACACCAATCACAAATGCAAGTGCAATTTGAGGAGAGATGGGCCATGAGCTGAAGTTTGGAGAATCGGTACGAGTTCAAACACCACTCGTTCACACATTCTTAAGCCCAACTAAAAAAGCAGCCACCATTTCACTTTCAGACCTTCTAGACAGTGTGAAGTGAGTCTAAACATTGTTGCTTAGACTCTGTCATCATGGTATTTTATCATGTGGAATATTGCTAATATGGGATAGAATGGGCAAGACAGCCTTTTTGAAACTGAATGTTCATTCCAATGATACTGGTTTTACTGGTAGCGGAGACTGATTTAAACCAACGGTGATTTGCCTCACGTGTGAAAGAGACTGAAAGCCTTGTGTCACACTCACTTGGCCCCCTCCTTCCTCATGCACACACACAAGAAGAGAGGCTTCAGTCTCATGCCTTTAATTCACTACCAACAGGTTCATTACAGATGCAAATCCTAGAAGACTCTCAGGCTACAAAGGAATACAGCTGCTTCATACATTTACCAATGGCAAAATGGGATCCAAATGGGAGCTATGACATTGCCAGCAGTTTGAAATGAGAACTTGCTGTCTAGAATAACTTAGGGAGGGATGTCCCGCCCTTCCAGTGATGCTCCCCTACGTCGACCCTCACGCATAGCCAACCAGGTCAAACGTCTGAGGTCCGCCTCTAAGTTTTCCCTCTTCACACTGCGCCACAGTCTAGTCACACCTCACACTCTCCTCCTCCTCTGCCACCTCTTCCTCCTCCTCCTCCTGGGTTCTCATGGAGGAGGGAAAGGGGGGACTTCAGGCCCAGCCACCTGTGTGTTAGTATCCTGAGAAGCAGGCCTATCCATATCTGAACTCACTCGGGAAGATGCCTCCCCCAGTTCTGGCTGTTCCTCTTCTGAGTCTGAAGTGCTAACTAACTCCATATGCTCAGAATCAATCCTGTCACCTTATTGGCAAAGGTTTTGAAAAGGCAATTTGGGGGTTATGGAGAAAAAAATAGTCAAACCTATATGCAGCAACATTTACCCAATGGATGTTGGCTGGAATGCCAGTCCTCATAAATGGCATCTTGCAAAGTGAATGAACTCTACATGACCATCATTTGAACCGCTTTGCAAGTTTGTATCAAATGCTTTTCCAGATGAACTATTTGTTTACTGTAGTATATGTCCAAATTTCATGGCCAGTGAACACTGCTGGTACTTGAACAACAGAGCCAATGATATCTAAGAAAAGACTAAGCAGTTTTGCTAAGGAGAAAATAAACCAGGTAAGTCTTGTTTCCTTTCCCGTTCTCTATGCTCTGCACTGAATATCATCACATAGTCACCCCGCACACACCATGGTATGTACAGTGTACAAGTGCAACAGCACAACCCGGTGGTACCTGGTTGTCATCTTGTATCAATCAGGTAAAACCCAGCCTTTTTAATTCCTTACCAACCATTTGCTTACAGGAGGATGAAAATTGCTTTTAATTAACTCAGTTGTAAGGACATCAGTTTACTTGTGAGACAAAACATCCTACAGCTGCTGGAAGACAGAAAATACCCTCCCCCTTTAAGGTAGTCTGTCTGCAGATCTATATGGAATTTGATTTAATAGCCCTATTCCATCTTAAATGTTTCATCGATCCAGAGATCTGTAGGTGTAGCTGAGGCCAATTGTTTCCTGTGTTTCAGGAGCAGGATATATTTGAAGGCCAGTCTTGTTCCAAACAATTAGCTGGAGGCAGCTGACTATAATGGAAAA
Organism: Heloderma suspectum; assembly: GCF_057233095.1. Classification (NCBI taxonomy): domain Eukaryota; kingdom Metazoa; phylum Chordata; class Lepidosauria; order Squamata; family Helodermatidae; genus Heloderma; species Heloderma suspectum. Next base: position 303,630,177 of record NC_139460.1, on the reverse strand, counting down.
GCTGCAATAAGTTATAAAAATGACTTATACTTGATGGGAAAAATATGCAAAGTGTGAGGGTGGGGGGTGGAAATGTCCCAGTTGATCTTACTAGATTCTTTCTATCATAATGAAATAAAGCACAATATAAGTGGTTTGCATAGGCTAAATATTTAAATAAAACACGAGTATGTGTATACCCCGCTTCTTCAGGGTATCTGTCAGTTGTTGGACTGTGTTTGGAAATGAAACAATGGAAAGAAATGGGGCTCAGAAGGGAATTTTCAAAAACAATTATGTTTTGTGTTTTGCTTGGTGTTGGAGAAGGTTTATATAACTGATTGGAATGCACCTGCAAGCAATGTCATACCTGAATTAAATGTTTGCCAACTATTTTGCTTGTGTGTGTATTTAACACAATTGCCAATGTATAGTTGCCAATGCATTTATAGTTGCTGGCACTGCTGATAGGGATGTGCAAACTCACCCCTGTCCGAGTTCTCCAGACTCCTGCCTAGCCCCTGCTCACCGGTCCCCAAACTGCTCAAGCCCCTCCCACTCTTGGCAAGAAGACTGCACTCACCCCAGCAGACTCATTGAGCTCCACGGTTGCCATTTCTAAAACAAAAAAAATGGTGATCACAAAAATGCACATGTTTTTGTATGTGCGAAAATGTGCATTTTTGCAAATGTGCATAATCTCATATGCAAAATGCACATTTTGGGGAAGGCGCACAGAGGCCTCTAATGTTGCGGAAATGGCCTTTTACAGCCACTGTTGTGCACAACATTAGATATATGAAAAACTAGAACCCTCATCTTGTGTTAAAATGGTGGCTTGCATGGAGGACGGGTGGCTCCCGGGCCTAAGTGGATGGGTCCGGTAAGTCCTGGACACTTGCACACCTTGCCAGGTGGGGGTGGCAGCTTGCCAAGCCAGGTTTGGGGGTGTTAATGAGGGGGTGTCTGATGGACTCCCAGACCCAGTTGGGTGCCCGCAATGTCTCTAGTGCTGTGGGTGCATTTTCTTTCTACTACACATCTCTCCATTGCTCTGCAGCCTCCAGGCTGTCTGTGCATCCTGATCTGAAGAAGCCCTGGGGGAGAAATTACCTCATGATATCTTCCCCTGCACTTTAACTGACATGTGGGATGCCAATAGGGATGGCGGAGAATTCTGCCATGGATTTCAGTGAGGCCGAATGCATTGGCATTCAGCCTCCCGAAACCCGTGGCGGAATGTCCTCCCACCCCCCACCACCCTGGGGAATCCCCCCAGGACAAAGCTTACCTGGGGCAGAGGCGGCAGCGGCTCCGGCGGTGGCTCCAAGGGCGGTGGCTGGTCTCTTGGCCGGCTGCTGCGGCTGCAAATGGCGGCCATCGTAGCAGCCACCATTTGCATCCTGCCAGGCTGCCATGACAGGTTACGTAAGTATTTACGTAGCCTATGACGCCAAAGGGCAGGGGCACAAACGGCGGCCGCTACGCCGTTTGCGCCCCTGCTCTTTCCCCGATAGGCTACGTAAGTATTTATGTAGCCTATCACAGTAAAGGCAGCCACGCAAATGGCATAGTGGCCACCATTTGCGTGGCTGCCTTTACTGTGATAGGCTACGTAAATACTTACATAGCCTATCATGGAAAGAGCAGGGGCGCAAACGGTGTAGTGGTCGCTGTTTGCGTCCCTGTTCTTTACCGTGATAGGCTACATAAATACTTATGTAGCCTATCACGGCAGCTGCATTTGCAGTCACAGCAGCCTGGCCGCGGCCAGAACTCTGGCTGTGGACAGCCCTGGCCGGCAGCTCCACAGAGCCGCCTCGAAGTGGACCTAGCCAGGGAGGATTCCGGGGGGAGGGATGGAGTGCCTCCCCCCCACTGCGGATGCCCCTGTGCGGAGCCAGGGAAGGGATTTGTACATCCCTAGATGCGAAGGGTGGTACAGGCTACTAGAGAGATGACTGCACAATGAAAGACAGTACATTCATATCCTCCTCGGCCACCTCATAAGTAAGTTAAGCACAAGAACCCCAAGCCAAAGCCATGAGAATTTCTCCAAAAATTTATTCACCATTGAGTTTCTTCTCAAAAGCAATTTATTTTCTATCAAATTGAATGAGAATGTTTGCAAAAAATGTGTGGATAAATTTTTGGCACAGCACTATTTTTTTTAGTGCATCTCCACTGGAAACATGTGACTGAAACAAGCAATAGGATTTATCTCTCCAGAGGTTAAGAAACTGTATGCTTTCAGTGAAATTCCTCAGATGTTTATTGGGAATGGAATCACCAACTTATTTCTAGTTTGTTTTAGGCAAAATTTAAGTGGCAGCATTTAGGAAGCAATGGCATATATAGGTGCCTTCCCTTTTCCAGTGTATTCCAACAAATATGATCATCCACATTGCTTCTGTGTTGCCAAGAGGAGTGGGAGTAGGGATGGCAGAGAATTCCGCCAGGGATCTCAGTGAGGCCAAATGCCAGTGCATTCGGCCCCCCAATATCCATGGCAGAACGAAGCCCCCCCGCCCCACTACCCCGCCAAAGGCATGCAAAATGGAGCACCTACCTGGTGCTGTTCGCGCTGCTTTGCGAATGGCGGCCGCATCTGTGGCCGCCATTTGTGTCACGATTTTTCGCCATGATAGGCTATGTAAATACTTACATAGCCTATCACAGCTAAAAAAGGGAACGCAAATGGCGGCCGCCGTACCCACCGCCATTTGTGTTCCCTTTTTTTCACCGTCATAGGCTACGTAAATATTTACGTAGCCTATCACGGCGAAAAAAAGCGACGCAAATGGCGGTGGCTATGGCAGCTGCCATTTGCATCCCTGCACAGCCCAGCAGTGGATGGCTATCACTGCGGGTGGCCCCAGCCAGCGGCTCCGCGGCGTTGCCATGGAGCGGAGCCAGCAGGTGAGGATTTTGGGGGGAGGGACGGAGCGCCTCCCCTGCACCATGGATGTCATGAAATGAAACAGGTAAGTCAATTTGTACATCCCTAGGTGGGAGAGGTTTTACATTATTACACTAGGGCAGGGCAGTAAGGACTGAGGCCAAGGGCCACAATCTCATGGATAACTTCCTGAGGGCCACCTGCCAAAACCACATACACTTCCCTTTCAAACTCACCCACCCACCCACTCTCTCCATTCACATACTGATAGATCCGTGCATCCATTCACACTCAACACCACCCTACTATTCCACACACACTTTCTCACATACACCCCACCTATCATCCATCCACCCATCCACACCTCCCTGTCCATCATCTATCCATCCTGCTCCTCTTCCTTTGCCTTTCCCCCCAGTCACTCTCACTGTTAAGCCTTCTCTTCCTTGATCTCCCCTGCCTTTGGTCCTTCTGCCTGGGCTTTCTAATGCTCTACAGTTCCTCTAGCTCTTGGTACAACTACAAGCTTTGCCCTCTACCTTTCCTCCTCTTGCCTGTCCCATCCTCCTCCATTCATCCCAGCCCTTCACTGTGGCTCATCTCAGCCAGCCAAAGGGAGACTTGCACAGTGATGGCCATGCCCAAAAGAAGAGGTGGGTGGAGCTACTGAATGGGCCAAAACTGGACAAGCACTTGCCCGAGAACTTCTCAGTATGCATGGACACTTCTGAATGCTTGTGGAGAGTGGAGAGTGCTGTTGTCCATTAGAAGGAGCAGCAGGGCATTAGAGGAAATGTGTGGAGTAGCAGAGCCCCACAGGAAGGGCAGGAAGCATTGGCCACCAACAAACCATGGAAAATGGCAGTAGCCTCTAGTGTATAATTGTCCCAGGAAGTAACACTAATAAAACATCTGTGGAAATGATCCTCTTTTCAGAGTGAATGACATATTTAAAGCACCCCTGTGATGTATCACCCTTCCACTACCTGTGATTATTATCTCATCACCTCTCCTCATAAATCTTTTACAACTCCAGGTACAAATTGTAACTCCAGAATTTCAGTATCTCTATATTCAGTCAACCACTTCCTTGAGGCAATACCCTAAAGTGAGTGTGTGTGGAAGGAGCACATCAGATGTAACCTCAACCACCACTACTGTTGTGTTTTTCTACCCTCATTGAGAAAACCCTTTTAGAAACCTAGATTAGGACAATAACACCACCCTCCTCCTTATGAGGACAGAAGCTTCGGTGTCTGTGTGTGTAAGTGGGTGTAGATTCTGAGACTTTGGCTTATTTCTTTCATCATTACACTTAATCCTTTCCTGGTAACAAACAAGACTGAGTATGGTGTGGTTTGAAAGAACAAAGCAAACCTAACACTTTATTTACAAAGTATAAGATGTTTCAATACAGTCTGAGTTTCATGTGGTATAAATTACTGTTTCAATTTGTTATTAATTCCTTGCCTATTAAACCCCTACTAATAATAAGACTTTAAAATAATAAATATACCTCCCTCTTCCTCCCAGGGAAATTTAACCACCCCCAAAGTTAGAGCCCAGTGTCCTAATCCTACTCCTCAGAAAGTCAAACCCTATCTACCTCTAAAGGCAACCAAGAGCCTGTTTTTCCCTCTTTCTCCCCACCGAAAAAAGCAACGGCCAATCAGGAGACACCATTTTAAATCTGAACATTCTAACTCCCCCCTCCCTCCTACTTGCCATAGCCTTAAAGAGAAAGGATGTGGTAGAATACATCGATTATGCAAGCAAACATTCAAATGTACAATTAAACAACAAAACAAAATACCCTTTCGTCACAACCTCCAATCACATTAACCAGACCAAAATGGTTGAGAACACCTTCAGATGACTTTCTTCAGATGCCCCTATCTTCAGAGGTGACAGAGGTGGCAACTGGGGAAGTGACTTTCCAAGCAGTGTTGCACCTTTCTGTGGAATTCTCTCTCAGAGAGGTCCACGTGGCTGTCAGTATTATGCCTTTCCACAGTGCTGGGCAAAGAGTTTTTATTTATTTGCCCAGGACTTTTCAGTGTGTGCTACTGTTTTAGTCATTATTTGATGATGGTTGTGTTTTTATTGTTTTTCCCATTTTTTTTTTCATCTGGATGCATATTTAGTAAGTAAATAATTGTCTTGAGATGATGTTGATTCTGTTGGTTTTGGAAAGGCAGGGCTTTGCCTCAGATTTCTATGTTTTGGCAGTACTGTGGAACACTGAGGACAGAAGTGGGGGATATTTCTCTTGACAGGCAAATGTGTCAGCATCTTTGTGGCCAGAATTATAAAAATGGAGAAATGTTACCTTCATCCACCACCCAAAAGCTATGCAATTTTTGCCCATACTAGGGACATTTAGTTGCAATTATATTTCATAGTAACACATGGACAGTTGAGATGCCAAAGCCCTGAACATATGAACAAAATTCTGTTTAAAGAAGGCCAGATTTTTCACAAGTGAACATTTGTGATGAAAATTAGGGTATGCTATAATTTTTCACACTTGACTAGAGATGTAAAACATCCAGAGAGTTTGAAGCCATGGGACTCCCCTCCCCATTTCCTTCTTTGTTCAGAAAAAAAGGGAATTGGTGAATGGGAGGTGGGTTTGAAATTGTTAAGTATCTCCTTTCTTATCAAACCTAAACTTATTTTACTACTCATTTCACTACTTTAGCAGTGCATCCCTGTGGAGGTCTACTCAAAATTAAGTCCCATTGAGTTCAGGAAGGCAGACTCCCAAGTATGTGCATATAGGTTTGCAGCCCACACACACACACACACACACACACAGAGTTTATTGTGTGGTATATTTATGACGTTTAAAAAGTATAAATTGCAATAATTACCAATGTGCTCAGTGGTACAGAGCTGCAATCAGCTGAATCCTCAGGTAAACAGTATCTTAGTTTTTGTCAGTGGGAAAACTGGGGGGGGTGGGGAGAGCTGAAAATAGAAAAAATCACCATTATAGGAAACAAGGAACAAGTTGCTTTCATCTGTAAGGCCAGCCACCTGCTTACTTGATCTGTGCCCATCTTGGCTCATTATGAGCTGCAGAGAGAGGCTGGGTGAGGGGATCAAGGCGGTGGTGAACACCTCCCTTGAGGAGGGAGTGATGCCATCAGCCCTCAAGGAGGCAGTGATAAGACCGCTCTTAAAGAAGCCCTCCTTGGATCCCCAAGTTCTGAACAACTTTCGCCCAGTCTCGAATCTGCCTTTTTTGGGCAAGGTGATTGAGCGGGTAGTGGCGGTGCAGTTGAAGGCACACTTGGAAGAAGCTGATGATCTAGATCCATTTCAGTCGGGCTTCAGGCCTGGGCATGGGACAGAAACGGCCTTGGTCGCCTTGGTGGATAATATGAGGAGGGCTCTGGATAGGGGCGAATGCTCCTTCCTTGTTCTCCTCAACCTCTGAGCGGCTCTTGATACCATTGACTAGGGATGTCAGAGAATTCTGCCACGGATCTCGGTGAGGCTGATTGCCAGTGCATTTGGTCCCCCGAAATCTGTGGCAGAATGGCCTGCCGCCCCCCCCCGCCCCCCCACGGATCCCTCCCGGGACGAGACTTACCTGGGGCAGATCTTCCGGGCGGTGGCGGCTCCAGCGGCGGCTCCGGCAGCGGCTCTGGCGAAGGTGGCGGTGGCAGCCAGTCTTCTGACCAGCTGCCGCTGCCGCCATTTCCAGGCTTGTGGGGAAAAAAAAAAAAGACGTGATAGGCTACGTAAAGATTTACGTAGCCTATCATGGCTAGGTTTTTAAAAAAAGAAAAAAAAAGACGTGATAGGCTATGTAAATCTTTACATAGCCTATCATGGTTGGGGGTGGGTTTTAAAAAAAAACACACGTACGCCAATGGCAGCTACGGCTGCCGCCATTTGCGTTCCTTCTTTTTGGCTGTCTTAATCTTCGTAAATATTTACGTAGACTATGACGGCAAAAATCAAGGGGAATGTAAATAGCGTAGCAGGCGCTATTTGTGTCCCTTTTTCATTCACAGTTTTAGCCTAAGTAAATCTTTACATAGGATAAAATGGGGAATCAAAAGGGGACGCAAACTGTGCCCGCTACGCTATTTGCGTACCCCTTGATTTTCGCCGTCATAGTCTACGTAAATATTTACGTAGATTAAGATGGTAAAAAGAAGGAACGCAAATGGCGGCGGCCGTAGCCGCTGCCATTCATGTACACGTTGTTGTTTTTTGTTTGTTTTTGTTTTACCCAGAGCCCTCCGTGGCCGGAAATCTGGCTGCGGATGGCTCTGGCCTGGCTGGGCCGGGCCTGGCTGGCTGGCTGCTCGGCGGAGCTGCCGCAGAGCACAGCTGGCTGTTCGAGGATTCTGGGGGGGGGAGGAACGGAGCACCTCCCCCCCGGTGAGGATTCTGGGGGGAGGGAAGGAACGCCTCCCCCCTCACCATCAACATAATCCGCGAAAGGTAAGTCACTTTCGTACATCCCTACCATTGTCCACGGTATCCTCCTGCACTGCCTGGGGAGGCTGGGCATTGGAGACACCATATTACGGTGGTTCTGGTCCTTCCTCTCTGGCAGGTACCAGAGGGTAGCACTGGGAGAGGAGGTTTCGGACCCATAGGCCACTCAACAAGATCAGCCTCAGGTGGCCTTCTCTCTGTCCCATCAGCCAGGACAGCTAGGCTGGTGAGGATGAGGGAGAGACCCTTCTCTGTGGTGGCCCCCACTCTGTGGAACTCCTTCCCTAGGAAATTCCGCCATGCCCCCTTTTTAATGAGCTTCCGCCACACATTAGAAACGTGGTTGTTCAGGCAAGCATTTGGGGTCGGCTAGGGTAATTTTAGAAATGTGATGTTTTTAATGTTGAATTTTATTGTATAAACTGTTTTTATTGTTGTACATCGCCCAGAATGGCTGGGTTACTGGCCAGACAGGCGATTAAGAAAATAAATAAATAAATAAATAAATAAATAAATAAATAAGAGGTTTTTTTAACCAGGCCTCAGGACTATCTTACAGAAACAGCAGAACCACAGTGTGTTCGTGTGTGTGTGTGTGTGTGTGTGTGAGAGAGAGAGAGAGAGAGAGAAGGCTCAGCAAATAAACATCCCTGTAATTGTTCCCCAAATTGCCAATTTTCCATTTCAGGCTGGGAGGAGCAGCAAAAAACAGAAGAATGCCATGGTCCTTTTTCTCATTTCCCCCTTTTCACTACTGATTTAGTATAGGTTACCTGAGGTGTCTTGTTAAGCAGAGGCTGGCAATCTTTCTTAGACTGCATTCTAGATTGCTCCCAGGGCCAACCTGGCTCACAGGATGGGGGGGGGCAATAATATCAGCCACCTCCACCTCACCAATTTTACTTCTCTCGGAGCTGAGAGAAGCACAGAGTTCTGTCCCTCTCCTTGCATGGAGAAAGGGACTCAGCTGGCACCTGGAGGAATCACTCCTCCAAGCACTGTCCAAGTTAGGTGCCTCCTTTGCACGCCATTTGCTGTCCTGATTGGGGTAGTGTGCGGCACCCAAACAGAAGCGTGTCAGCTGGCTGAGTCCCTGTCTCTCACAAATAAAAATAAAAATGAAGGGATGATGTCAGGCTAGGGCCATGGCCTGGGTTGGGGGACAGATTAGGAATCTCTTTGGTCCAAATTCAGCCTGCAGGCTGGTGGATTCCTGCCACTCTTGATAAGAGTCCTGGAAAAGTTGCCTTCCATTTGTCAGAGGGAATAGCTGATGGCAAAAAATAGCTGACCTTAACAATGGCTAAAGTAATGGTCAGTGAATGTCCTGGAAGGGGAGAGCCATTTTGGAGAAGGTTGTGTGTCTTCCTTTCCTCACCGACCCTCTCCTTTTTAGGGATGTAAATCTGATGTGGGAGTCGTGAACATTGGGGCATATGTCAGAGTGTTTAAGGCTGTACCTCCCTCTATGTTCACCCTATGCATTTGTAAATAAATACAAATATGTCAAAATACCATAAGCCTCCAATGACCTCATTCCAAAGGAAACCTGAACTCGAGTAAACACTGTGTCCCTGGAAAGTTTCACTCCTTGGCGAATTAAGACACACATAACAATATTTTGATTTTGACATTTTAAGTCTGTCTGCCTTTGATTTTAGGTTTGTCAAGATTAAGCCATATATGCTTTCTTTTTAGCTAACATGTGATAACTGTATTAATTATTCTATTCTATTTCTGTTGGTGTCAAAGAGCTTTCCTTTCCTCTAACATTGGGAGAGACAACATTAATTATTAACTTGACCGTGTTAATGTCTGTCAGGCTTAAGCCAATGAGTCAACACGCAGTTTCTGCTGGTAAGTTTCTTCCAGAGTCTGGAGGAGTCTGGACATCTTTACTGCAAACAGACTAAATCCTACAGTCCTCACCTCCTCCTAATTCTTGACACTATTTGGTATTGTAGCATTATGCAATATGAATTATGCAGTGACAATTTGATATACCAGCTCTGGGCATCTGTCAGTCTGGGCAGGCACTGGTGTCCATATGGGTGTACATTGCTCAAAGGCAGATATTAAGTGTAAAAATGGTTGTCCCTGCAGAATGAGGAGTATAGATAGATACATAGAAGGATAGAAAGACAAACAGATTCCTAATGTGTTTCCTCCTAGCTCTGATTTGAAGAAACAGGTGGGCTCTTATTTGAAGGAAGAGCAGAACAAATGCAGAATGGGAGTGGATGCAAAATGCAGCTTCCTAAGAAACCTGGTTTTAATTTAAGAAATCAAACAAAGCAAGTTTCTAGCCTTTAATGCTGTGAAGACGTGTGTGGACATGTGGGGGCAAAGGGTGCTCAAATCTACAGATATATTTCAGTGTGTGTTTGACTGGAATTTACCCCATTTGCATCTCTTGGGCCTGAATGTGGATCCAAACACTATCTGGTTGAATTCCATACATTTCCAAGCTTCCAGTGTGATTTGTGCCACCCAAAAACTGTGTTGGAAGAATGTGTACATTTGAAAATTGCACATGAAAAAATGTGTACATTTGAAAACTGCCCATGAAAAAATGTGTACATTAACATTTCAAAAATGCACACCAACACACTTTAATCAATGGAAGAAAATGCATATGTTTCTAAAGTGTGCACAATTGATGGGTATGTTTGGGAAAAAATGTGTATGGGAACATATATGCATCAGGTGTCATGTGAAAAGGGGTAGGGGGAAGCTTGCAATCTGATATGAACATGAGTTGGAATGAGCTTCAACATGGAAAGTAGAGATTTTCTGATTCACACATCCTTGCTGAAATGCTAGAATCCACAGGAGCAGTTGAATAAGATTCCCAGTGGTGGGGAGGAAAAGATTCAGCATCCTTGCTATTCCATGACTACTGTCACTCTTACACCCACCCAAAGAGTTACTTTTAGAGTAAGTGGCAAACAACATGTGACACTACACATGATTGGTTTTCTCCTTCTCACTTTCAACATGTGGTGCAGAGGGGCTGTGCTTCAATGTGAGACACTGAAGTAGAGGATGAGGTAGGTTTAACCCCTCCCCCACCCCTGCACCATTTTCCCATTGAACATCATTCCTCTGAAGCTGTTTATAGCAACAAATAGCATTTTCAGAAGCAAATCACAGCTTTTGGGAGAGTGATTTTCAATGGGAAAACAACACTGGGGAACAACCTAAGAACATAAGAAGAGCCATGCTGGATCAGACCAAGGGTCCATATAGTCCAGCATTCTGTTCACATAGTCGCCAACCACCTGTCGACCGAGTACCAACAAGCAGGGCATGAGTGCAACAGCACCGTCCCACCCATGTTCCCCAGCAACTGGTGTACATAGGCTCACTGCCTCTGGTACTGGAGGTAGCACATAGCCATCAGGACTAGAAGCCATCGATAGCCTTCTCCTCCATGAATTTATCCAACCTCCTTTTAAAGCCATCCAAATTGGTGGCTATCACAACATCCTGTGGTAACAAATTCCATAGTTTAACTATGCGCTGTGTGAAGAAGGACTTCCTCTTATCTGTCCTGAATCCCCCACCAATCAGCTTCATAGGATGACCCAGAGTTATAGTATTTTGAGAGAGGGAGAAAAAATGTCTCTCTATCCACATTCTCCACATCATGTATAATTGTGTAGTCCTCTCTCATTGTCTCCCCTTCCAAGCTAAACGATCCCAGCTGTTGTAACCTTCTCTCATAGGGAAAATGTTTCAGCCCCTTGATCATTTTAGTTGCCCTTTTCTGCACTTTTCCAGCTCTACAATATGTGTGTGTGTGTTTGTTTTTTAGGTGTGGTGACCTTTTTCTAGGTGTTGGCACAGTATTCCAAGTGTGGCCGCACAAATGCACATACCCCCTTTGCACTGAGTATCAATTTTGAACACCCCCCCACCCCCGCTCAACTATCGTTGTTAAAAAAACAACACACATTTGAGAGAGAGAGAGAGAGAGAGAGAGAGAGAATATCAGTCTTAACGTTACTGATGAACTTGGCCTCTCTGTCGAGTTGAGTATCTCATTAACCCTTTGTCTCCAGTTATCTCCATTTTGCCTGGGACTGTGAATAAAAGAAAGGTTTGAGAAACCAGGGCAAGCAATCCAAGTATGAAGTGGCTGCCCTAATTTTGCAATGTGCACTAGTATGGCTTTTCTTAGCCATACAAAGAAATATGAGAATTCTGGTTGCATGGAGATGCCTTACTGTATACCTAACGCCTATTGCAACCAAGCCATCATGAATACACCCCATTTTGAAAGCACAAGGCAGCTGCACTGCTGATAGGTGTTCCAGTAACTTTAAAAGTTTAACATCTACCCAAAAGATAAAAAATAGAATCCCCCAGAACACCTCAAAAATGGGGGCAGAATCTAACAGGTACTTAAGTCCCTGCTGATTCATTTCCACCCCACTGATTCCCATCCACAGGCAGTGGGTCCTGCCAATCCCATTGCACAAGTGGGACCCACTGCTTATGCAAAGGAGGTTGAGTGCTTCCTAGGGGAAGCCCTGAAACAAGCAGAAGCACCCATTTCTGAAAGGAGACAGGTCAGCGGAGCTCCCTTATGGGAGCTCCATCAACCTTCCTCCATTCAGAAATGAGTGTTTCTTCGCATTTTGGGTTGCCCCAGAAGTGCTAAATTGCTGATAGGCTAGCCTATCATGTGACAAACCACAGAGGCAAATGGCATTATAGGGAGGGGGGAGAATTTCTCCCCGAAACGTCGGGGGGCTGAGCGCCAACGCATTCGGTCCTCCGAAGGTTGTTCGGGGAGAACCTCTCCGCCCCCCCGCCCCCCGCCCCCCCCCGGGATGGGACTTACCTTTCACGAATGTCTCTCCCGGCGGCGGGTCCCGGCGGCGGGTCCCGGTGGCAGTTCGGCAGGTCTTCGTCAGGGGCGGGGGCGGCAGCCGCCATTACAAGCAAAGTAAAAAAAAACAAACCTGCCCCTGTGATAGGCTACGTAACGATTAACGTAGCCTATCACGGCTAGATTTGCAAAGTCAGCCGTGATAGGCTACGTTAATCGTCACGTAGCCTATCACGGGGGACTTTAAAAAAAAAAAAAGCACATACAGCTAATGGCGGCCCCCATAGGGAGCCACCATTCGCGTTCCTTATTTGGTCCCTGTAGTCTACGTAAAGATTTACGTAGACTACGGTGAAAATAAGGGCAACGCAAATAGCCAACGCATTCGGCCCCCCGAAATTAGTGGAGAAACGGTCCGCCCCCCCACACCCCCCGGGATGGGACTTACCTTTGCCGAATGTCCCTGGCACTGGCATCTCCCGGCGGCGGTTCGGCGGCAGTTTGGCGGCGGTTCGGCAGCGGCGGCGGCCGGTCTTCTGACTGGCTGCCGCCGCCACCATTTCCCAGTTAAAAAACAACAACAACAACAAATGTGATAGGCTACGTAAAGATTTACGTAGCCTATCACCAGTAGATTTTCAAAAAACACTATGATAGGCTACGTAAATCCTTACATAGCCTATCACGGCTGACTTTGGGGGGGGAAGCGGTTATGCAAATGGCGGCGCCCATGGGCGCCGCCATTTGTGTTCCTTATTTGGGCACGTGTAGTCTACTTAAATATTTACGTAGACTACGGTGAAAATAAGGGCAACACAAATACCGTTGCCCTTATTTTTGCCGTAGTCTACGTAAATCTTTACGTAGACTACTGGGACCAAATAAGGAACGCGAATGGCGGCTCCCTATGGGGGCTGCCATTTGCGTACGTGCTTTTTTTTTTTTTCAAAGTCACCCGTGATAGGCTACGTGACGATTAACATAGCCTATCACGGCTGACTTTGCAGATCTAGCCGTGATAGGCTACGTTAATCATTACGTAGCCTATCACAGGGGCGTTTTTTTTTTTTCTTTTGAAGTTGGCAGCCGGGGAGACGGGGCGCTTCTCCCCAGCCTGAATTTCAGCCGGGCGAGGCGGGAAGCCTCCCCCCCGGCATGAATTTCGGCTGGGCGAGGAGGGAAGCCTCCCCCACCCGGCCTGAACTTCGGGGGCAGCAGCGAAGCGCCTCCCCCCCACCGCCAAGCAAGCTGCAAGACCAGGTAAGTGATTTTCGTGCATCCCTAGATCTTAGTCACCCAAATGTGGTACATTAAATGACTAAATATTCAGTTGATCGCTGTTTGTTGCACAGCTCCTGGTTTGGTCCATGCTGCAACTGTCCCACTGAGGCAACGCTGTGATACAGTGCCAGTCAGGCCCAACCCTAAGCCTTCTGTCTTATATCCAAACCCAAACCGTCAATATGACAGAACAAAGATAACTGTGCCTTGTTTAAGCCCCAGACAGTAAAATCCTTTCCCTGAATTCTACCCAAGACATATTCACCACATGCTATCAAGTACTTGGCCAGAGCATTTAGTACATGTCCCATGGATCGAGGGGACTATTGTTATGTGCACATACAAATGATCCAGACGTAACCATGCCCCTCCTGAACAATGGCAGATTCAGGGGTTTTATACCCTTTTCCTCTGTTGGGGTCTATGGCATCAAAGAGGGGTTCAGTATGTTCTTTGTTGATAACACATCTTGTTCCCAATTTCCAGGATTGACTAGGGATGGCGGAGAATTCCTCCACGGATCTCAGTGAGGCCGAATGCCAGTGCATTCAGCCCCCCGAAATCCATGGCGGAACGAAGCCCCCGCCCCCCGAACCCATGAAAGGCACACAGAACGGAGCCCCCAACCCACAAAAGATGCGCAAAATGGAGCACTTACCTGCTGCCGTCCGTGCTGACTTGCAAATGGCGGCTGCCCTGCGGCCGCCATTCGCTTCCTGATCATAGCCGTGATAGGCTACGTAAATACTTACATGGCCTATCATGGCTAACACAGGGATGCCATTTACTTACTATTAAGTAAATACGTAGCCTATCTCAGCAAGCAAAACAAACAAACAACGAGTACGCAAATGGCAGCGGCTATGGCAGCCGCCATTTGCATTCCCAATTTTTGCATTCCCAATATTTACATAGGCTATTACGGTGAAAAAAAAGGGGAACGCAAATAGTGCCCACTATGCTATTTGCGTTCCCCCTTTTTTCCCCCGCTGTAATAGCCTACATAAATATTTAAGTAAGATAAAACGGCGAAAAATAGGGAACGCAAATGGTGGCCGCTGTAGCCGCCGCCATTTGCATATGCTGTTTTGTGTTTTTTTGCCTGTCATGATAAGCTACATAAATACTTACATAGCCTATCAAGGCAGCCTGGCTGGATGTAAATGGCGGCTGCTACGGCGGCCGCCATTTGCATCTGCAGCAGCCCGTCCACAGCTGGAACTCCAGCTGCAGATGGCCCTGCCCGGCTGCTCCATGGAGCTGCCGCGGAGAAGAGCCAGCCGGGCAGGATTCCGGGGGGAGGACCAGATCACCTCCCCCCCATCAAGGATTCCGGGGGGAGGGACAGCACGCCTTCCCCGGCACCGTGAATCACATCCTCAAAAAGGTAAGTGACTTTCATACATCCCTAGGATTGACGGCTGTTGAAGACAGACTGGCACCTCCTTCCAACTCCACAACATTTTTCAAGTTTGTTTCTGTGGTCATAACGTGCCATCCTCCATTATTAGAACATCTACAAATACTCCTCTTTTATTGGCCCATTTCCATCTTCTGTAACTGATACTTTGACAATCGTCAGAACATACCAGAGCACCCCCGTTTGGCCTTCCTGCAATAAAGCCATGCATTCTCCATTCACACCTCCCCTTCCTGACCTGGTGTGGAGGATAACTAAGACAAAGCCATGTTGTCTTGACTTCTTCATGCCATGTTGTCTCGGCTTCTTCATGCCTTATACCTACACACTTCTTGCTCAGATCTTAGTTATCCAAATGTGGCAGATTCCTCAAAGGCCTAAAACTGCTGTCTCAGTTTCTTTCATACTAAAGAGTAAACTGCCAGGACAGTAGAGATAAGTGATCTTGTTTGCACAGGAACTCACCCCAGGCCTATGAATTATTGTGCTTGCAAAACAATAGGTCATAAATCTTGGGATAGTTACAGGACCCTGGGACAGGAAGCCAAGGGGGGTGGTTCAGTGAAAATTCAATTGACAATCACCCGACATGCGTGCTGGCTTGGCTGATGTCACTTATCTATACCACATTATGATTATAAATGTAACTGGTGAATGTGGATCCGTGCTGCCTCTGCGTTTGACAGAGCTGCCTTCGCTGTATATGAATAAACTGAAGTTGAATCTTACCCGCGTGTCCAGAGCATTTTTAGAGGGCAGCTGGGCACCGACCTCCGAGTCCAGTTTTGGGCTCTTACCACACCAGGCTAGAATATTTCATATGCACATGATATGAAATGGTTAAAAGTTAACCTTTTCACATTTCATGATGTTCTCAATGGCACTTAAATGTTTTGGGTCACAGAGGGTACATTCAGGATGTTTACAATTCATGGTACATTCAGGGTCAAACTTTTCATTCTATTTGCTTCACACCATGTTCGTTACATTTCAAAAGTAGGGATGTCGGAGAATTTCTCCACGAATTTCTGGGAGGCTGAATGCCAACGCATTCGGCCCCCCGAAATTAGTGGAGAAACGGTCCGCCCCCCCACACCCCCCGGGATGGGACTTACCTTTGCCGAATGTCCCTGGCACTGGCGGCTCCCGGCGGCGGTTCGGCGGCAGTTTGGCAGCAGTTCGGCGGCGGCGGCAGCCAGTCTTCTGACTGGCTGCCGCCGCCGCCATTTCCCAGTTAAAAAACAACAACAACAACAACAAATGTGATAGGCTACGTAAAGATTTACGTAGTCTATCACCGCTAGATTTTCAAAAAACACTATGATAGGCTACGTAAATCCTTACGTAGCCTATCACAGCTGACTTTGGGGGGGGAAGCGCTTATGCAAATGGCGGCGCCCATGGGCGCCGCCATTTGTGTTCCTTATTTGGGCACGTGTAGCCTACGTAAACATTTATGTAGACTACAGTGAAAATAAGGGCAACGCAAATAGCGTTGCCTTTATTTGCCCTTATTTTTGCCCTTATTTTCACAAATAGCGTTGCCCTTATTTTCGCCGTAGTCTACGTAAATGTTTACGTAGACTACACATGCCCAAATAAGGAACGCAAATGGCGGCGCCCATGGGCGCCGCCATTTGCATAAGCGCTTTCCCCCCCCCCAAGTCTGCCGTGATAGGCTACGTAAGGATTTACGTAGCCTATCACGGCTGACTGCAGGGATGCAAACGGCAGCGACTACGGCCACTGCCATTTGCGTCCCGGCCAGCCAGGAGGATTTGCGGCCAGAGGGATGGGGCGCCTGCCCCCCGCCCAGAATTTCGGCTGGAGGGACAGGGCACCTCCCCCCCGGACAGAATTTCAGGGGGAGGGATGGAGCTCCTCCCCCCCACCGTGAAGCAAGCTGCGGGATGAGGTAAGGGACTTTCGTCCATCCCTATAAAAGAGGACAAGAGTTCATTGTGGCATCTGAAGTCTACAAGTTTATCTAATAGGAGCAGGGAGAGAAGTTATAGATGGAAGCAATCTTTATTGACAAAAATCAAGTATAGGTGGATTTAAGAAATGAGAGCAATGAATAAAAGTGATAAGATGTTAAAAGTAAGAATATAAACTTAACTACTTAAGGGTAATATATGTGGCTATAAGGAGATACAGGGAAGACAACATGAAAAAAATAGGAAAAATAAAATCACCCTGTGTCACTTGCCAACACTGAAATCAGCTGACAGTTTCCCCTGAGAATCTACTTTTTATGGGCATGAAAACTGAAGTAGAAACCCAGTTTCTCTTGTGCATTTGCACATGACTATTCTTTATGGAAACTGAGTAGGGATGGACAAAAGTCACTTACCTGTCCTCGAAGCTTTTCGCGGTGGGGGGGAGGCGCTTCGCTGCTCCCCCCGCGAAGTTCAGGCCGGGGGGGAGGCTTCCCGCCTCGCCCGGCCGAAATTCAGGCCGGGGAGGAGGCGCCTCGCCTCGCCTGGCCGCGAACTAAAAAGGTTTTTTTTAAAAAAACAAACGCCCTGTGATAGGCTACGTGACGATTAACGTAGCCTATCACAGCAACATCTGCAAAGTCAGCCGTGATAAGCTACGTTAATCGTCACGTAGCCTATCACGGGTGACTTAAAAAAAAAAAAGCGCGTACGCAAATGGCGGCCCCCATAGGGAGCCGCCGTTCGCGTTCCTTATTTGGTCGCTGTAGTCTACGTAAATCTTTACGTAGACTACAGCGACCAAATAAGGAATGGGAATGGCGGCTCCCTATGGGGGCCGCCATTATCCGTACGGGCTTCTTTTTTTTTAAGTCACCCGTGATAGGCTACGTGACAATTTACGTAGCCTATCACGGCTGACTTTGCAAATCTAGCCGTGATAGGCTACGTTAATCGTCACGTAGCCTATCACGGGGGCGTTTTCTTTTTCTTTTCTTGGAATGGCAGCAGCGGCAGCCGGTCGAAAGACCGGCTGCCGCTCCGGCCCCGGACGAACACCCGCCGAACCGCCGGCCGGACCCGCCGCCAGGAGGGACATTCGCCAAAGGTAAGTCCCATCCTGGGACGGGTATGGGGGGTGGGGGGGTGCAGAGAATTTCTCCCTGAAACTTGTTCGGGGGGCTGAACACGTTGGTGCTCGGCCCCCCGAAGTTTCGGGGAGAAATTCTCTGCCAACCCTAAAACTGAGATATTCTTCCTTTTTGCAAATTTAATATATGAGTTCTTTTTTTAACAACTGCATAATATGATCAAACTGCAGATGCACTATTAGCTAGGGAAATATGGTTATGTAGTAAACTAGTGTGTGTGTGTGTGTGTGTATATATATATATATATATATTCAGATATTTAAATATTTATGTCCTTTCTAGCTGGGCATACAAAGTCTGAAAACTTATTTCAGTGGCTTGTGCAGCTCTTGTTTCATTTGTTCTTATGATTCCCCCCCTTCCCAGTCATTTCTTTCCATTAGAAATCACAGTTGGCTATCAAAGCTTAGTACAATTTGGTTTTCTTCTAGTGAGCATGGCATGACTATGGCAGAAAAGAAAATAGTATGTTCTCCTAGGTCGAAATATTGTGAGGCCTTGAGCATATAATTCCTTCTCAGCCTTGGTTTTCCTTTTTAAAAAAGGGTGCAGGAATAAGAACATAGTATTATTGTGACAACAGACAAAATATTGTAAACTAAAGTTGTATGTTTAGAAAGTGCTAAATATGCACTTTTCTTCTACATACCCTCCTAAAACAACCTATGCTATACATTCATTTTTGTTTAAAACTGATTTACTGTTAGATGAAATTTTAAAATTTCAAACATAAACAAAGTTTCCCAGCTGGGATGTTGGGAATAAAAGTTGAAAATAAGTCCATAGCAGTAGTAATTATGAGAATTTCAGTTCAATTCACAAAACACTCAAAATTCCCCATTCACAACATAAAATGTAGGGATTTACGAATCCCTTACCTGTTCCGGTCGGGGCATCTGCTGGGGGTGGGAGGTGCTCCGTCCCTCCCCCTGGAATCCTTGATGGGAGGGAGGCAATCCGGTCCTCCCCCCCCAGAATCCTGCACTGCTGGCTCTGCTCCGCGGCAGCTCTGTGGGGCAGCCGGCCAGGGCTGTACGCAGCCGGAGATCTGGCCATGGACAGGCTGCTGCAGACGCAAATGGCAGCCGCCATAGCAGCCGCCATTTGCATCCTTCCAGGCTTCCGTGATAGGCTACGTAAGAATTTACATAGCCTATTACGGCATGCCCCCCCCCAAAAAAGGCGTACGCAAATGGCAGCGGCTACGGCGGCCACCATTTGCGTTCCCTATTTTTTGCCATTCTAGCCTACGTAAATATTTACGTAGGCAATTACGGCGAAAAAAAAGGAACTGCAAATAGCGTAGTGGGCGCTATTTGCTGTTCCCTTTTTTTCACCGTAATTGCCTACGTAAATATTTACGTAGGCTAGAACGGCAAAAAATAGGGAACGCAAATGGCGGCAGCTGTAGCCGCCGCCATTTGCGTACGCCTTTTGGGGGGGGCATGCCGTGAGAGGCTACGTAAGAATTTACGGCAGCCTGGAAGGACAGCAATGGCAGCCGCAGCAGCCCGGCTGCGGCCGGCCAGGAGACCAGCCGCCGCTGCCGCCGCCACTGCCACCGCCAAATCTGCCCCAGGTAAGTTCCATCCCAGGGGATTCCGTGGGGGGGGCGGGGGGCAGGAGGCCATTCTGCCACAGATTCTAGAGGGAATTCACTCACTGGAATCCATGGCGGAATTCTCTGCCATCCCTAATCAAATGTAAACACAAACGGGAGCACATCTTCAAAAACGTCCACAAATTCCCAGACTTGCATCCGTGTTCACAAAATGTGCACTTTTAAAAGTGCACAACTTTAGAAAAATGCGCAACTTCAAAAATGTGCAACTTTTGAAAAATGCGTACTCTTCCTGTTTGAACAAACCAAACAGATTGCAAACAAGAACGGGAGTGAGACGAACTGAGCTTTGAAATAAAGTTTGAAGAATTTCAGTGAGCTCAAGCATCCTGGTTCTCCTGACCCTAGTAACAATAGTGACTTGTTACATTTTAATCCCACCTTTACCCCAAGGAGCAAAAGGCAGTTGCTCATAAACATGCTTTATCATGGGAGGAGAGCGCATACATTTCTTTTCTTTAAAATTTTTTAATTAGTTTTCCAAACTAAATTAAACAAACCAAAAGAAAGAAAAGAAATGAAAAGAAACACATGAGATTTCAATCTACGTATTGACAGAGAGTAGTGCATTTAGGGAGCAATCTTATGTCCCCTAAGCAGCATCTGGGGGACATAGGATTTTTCAGTTTCAGGCTTTGAGCTCAGAGACAGGTCTCCAAGCTCAGAACCAGGAAATCATGCTCTCCACCCCTCCCCTTCCCTCTTGTAGACAGCACAGAGATAACCGTGTGGGCTGCTTCTCCATGCTAATAAAACAGAGCATGGAGACAGGGACGAGGGGCTTTCCCATGGGAGGGCAGGGGAGGAGACTGGGGTGGCATTCCTATTGTCTTTCCTATGGCCACCCTAGCCTCCTCCCTTCCTACTCCCCAAAGCCTCCATTAGACAGGCAAAATGGCCTAAGATGCAGAGAGGCAGGCAGGAGGCATCTCTCTCTCTGCATAGGATACTCATAAGCCTCTGAATCTGGGGGCTTACGAGTACCCAGGACACAACCATAGGATTGTGCCTGTAACATCTATGCATATTTTTCCCTTTAACTTACAAACCAAGATCTAGGTGGAAATCATAGGGTGCTTGGAATGCGTACATTTCAAAGATGTGCACGACTGATGTGTTCACTTTTTAAAAAATATACACACAGATATACATGAATTTCCATGTGAAAATAAAATAAAATAAAAAGATCAAAATCTGATACAGACAGAAGAGACAACTAGCTTCAAGGAGGAACTTCGATAACTCTGATAAACTCATCTTTTGCTTGTACACACATCTAGGGATGCTGGAGAAATTCGAGAAGGACTAAAATGAGCTTGGATTCCTAAGGATCTGACCTGTGGAATCTACTGCAAAATGCTGCTCTCAGGCCATGCAGAGTCCGCAGACTTTCTGATAATTTTTTACTTTCCTGAAATTTCTGCATATAAATCCGAAGAAAAATGCCTAAGTTTCTGCTGAGGAAATGTTGAATGGAATGGGGAACAATATGCTAAATATTACGTACTGAGGTTAGGGATGTTAGAGAATTCTGCCACGGATTTCAGTGAGGCCGAATGCCCCCCGAAACCCATGGCGGAACAGCCTCCCACCCCCCGCCACCCCGCAGAATTCCCCCGGGATGAAGTTTACCTGGGGCGGATGTTCCACTGGCAGCCGCAGCTGGTCTCTTGGCCAGCTGCTGCAGCCGCCAATGGCGGCCACCATAGCGGCCGCCATTTGCATCCTGCCAGGCTGCCGTGGTAGGATACGTAAGCATTTACGTAGCCTACCACGGCAAATAGCAGGAGTGCAAATGGCGGCCGCTACTCCGTTTGCACCACTGCTCTTTCCATGATAGGCTATGTAAGTATTTACGTAGCCTATCACGGTAAAGGCAGCCATGCAAATGTACATGTAGACAAATGTACATTTGCATAGCTGCCTTTCCATGATAGGCTGTTTGCGCCCCTGCTCTTTGCCATGATAGGCTACATAAATACGTACGTAGCCTATCACGGCAGTCTGGCAGGACGCGGAGTGGAGCCGGCCAGGGAGGCTTCCGGGGGGAGGGACGGAGCGCCTCCCCACCACCATGGATCAAAGCTGCAAAAAGGTAAGTGACTTTCGTACATCCCTAACTGAGGTAAATTATGTAAATACTTACGTAAGTATTTATGTAATGATTTCTGTATTTTTCCGCATGATAAAAAAAAAAAATTGCATCCATCTGTGGGCAGATGATGGAACAAAAGCCACCTGACAATCTGTGGGACACAGACGGAGCAGTTTTTACACAGTCTGTACATCCCTACACACATCCCTAGCAGCAAACCTGTGATGTAGGCTAGGCTGAGAGACAGTGACTGGCTTCATGCCATCCGGAAAGGTTTGTGACTGAGCAGGGATTTGAATCTGATTCTTCCCAGTCATTGGAACATAGGAAGCTACCTTCTACTGTGTCATACCATTGGCCCATCTAGCTCCAAATATTGTCAACACTGACTGGCAGTCAGGGCCAACCCGAGACATTTTGTTGCCTGAGGCAAAGGACAAGATGGTACTCCCTCCCATTCAATGTACAAAAGCTGATTGAAGTGGCAGTTGATTCTGTCTTCAACAATGGTGATGGGACAGCATCCTCCACTACACCTGAAAGCACAGACTAGCTGAGGGGGCACATGGCAGGCCACATGGCACACCATTCTGTCTTCTGACATCTCTCTGCCATCTCCCAGCAACTGCTACCTGAGGCAATCACCTCACTCTGCGTAATGGTAGGGCCAGCCCAGCTGGCAGTGGCTCTCCAGGCTTTCATGTGTTGCATTTTAAGCACTTCACACACATTCTCTCAGTAATCCTTTGGACAACCCTGTGAAATAGGTCAGCAATATCCTCACATTTCAGATAGGGATGTTAGAGAATTCCACCACAAATCCCAGGGAGGCCAAATTCCAGTGAATTCGGCCCCCCAGAATCCGTGGCGGAACGGAGCAAACCACCCCACCACCCTGTGAAAGCCCCGTGAAACAGAGCCTATCTGGCTGCGGCTCTGGCAGTGGAGGTTCTGGCGGCAGATGAAGTGGTGGTGGCAGCAGCGGCAGCGGCTCCAGCTGCTGCCGGGCTGCTGCGGCCGCAAATGGCGGCCATCATAGTGGCCACCATTTGTGTCCCTACACCGGCCTGTGATAGGCTACGTATATATTTATGTAGCCTATCACGGTTAAAGCAGGGACGCAAATGGCGTCCCCTACGCCATTTGTGTCCCTGCTTTAGCCATGATAGGTTATGTAAATATATATGTAGCCTATCACAGGCCGGCATAGGGACGCAAATGGCATCCCCTCTGCAGGATGCCATTAGCGTCCGCAGCAGCCCAGCAGCAGCCGGAGGCGCCGCTGCGGGTTGGCCTGGCTGGCAGCTCCGCGGACTGGCTGCAGAACAGAGCCGGCTGGGCAGAATTCTGGGGGGGAAGAACAGATTGCCTCCCCCCCCACCAAGGATTCTGAGGGGAGGAACGGATCACCTCCCCCCACCTGCGGACCCCAGCAGAGCCAGGTAAGTGGGGTTCCATACACCCCTAATTTCAGATGAGGAATTGAGGCCGAGAGAAAAGTCATGTGTCAAAAGTCATCTAGTGAGTATGTGTACTGGTGATTTCACATTATCACAATGCAATCCTCCCTATGTTTACTCAGAATTAAATTCCACTGAGTTCCATCGGGCTTACTGCAGAATAAGTGTGCATAGTATTGTAGGCTGCAGTTCTATATACACTTACATGGCACATTAAACTCAGTGGGACTTTCTTCTGGGTAGGCATGCACTATATTGCACTAGGAGTCAATCTTCTATTCCAGGCCACCTGCACTTAAAGAAGGTTTTCATACACAACACTGAACTTTGTTTTTTATGTCCTTACTGGGTTGATTTGTGCTTGCTGTCTGCCGTCACCATGTTCTACATATCAAATGTATCTGGATGATAGTGAACTTGAACAAATTAACCATATTTCCCCACTAACTCACCGTTCTGACAAGTCATGTTGTTCAAGCAGATGGTACTGTGATGTATGTAGGAATTTTGACATATTCCTGGAAATGTTGCACAGATGCTTATAATGAGGTCTTCGTGATCACACACCACTTCCATATTTACCGAATGACATGACCTTCTGTTCTGAAAGGAGCTTGTACTGGAAAGTTGTCTCCATTTTGCTATGCGTATTTTACTTAGGGATTGTGGAGAATTCCACCATGGATTTCAGTGAAGTCGATTGCACTGGCATTCGGCCCCTGAAAACCCATGGCGGAACGGCTTCCCACCCCTCGCCCCCATGCGGAATCCCCCCCAGGACAAAGCTTACCTGGGGCGGATGTTCTGGCAGCGGTGGCTCCGGCAGTGGCTCCAGCGGTGGCTCCAGCGGCAGCAGCTGGTCTCTCGGCCGGCTGCTGCAGTGGCCGCCATTTGCTTCCGGCCAGGCTGCCATGATAGGCTACGTAAGTATTTACGTAGCCTATCACGTCAAAGAGCAGGGGCGCAAACAGTGGCCGCTATGCCATTTGTTCCGCTGCTCTTTCTATGATAGGATGCGTAAGTATTTACGTAGCTTATCACGGCAAAGGCAGCCACGCAAATGGCGGCCACCACCATGATAGTAAATACTTATGTAGCCTATCACGGAAAGAGCAGTGGCGCAAACGGTGTAGAGGCCGCCGTTTGCGCCCCTGCTCTTTGCCATGATAGGCTACGTACGTATTTACGTACGTATTTACTCTAATTATAGGTTGTTGTATTTTTTTCTTCATTAGTAAAATTATAAGTTAGTAAAATTAGTAAAATTCATTAGTAAAATTATAAGTAAATACGTACGTATTTACGTAGCCTATCATGGCCGCCATTTGTGTCCGCAGCAGCTGGCCGTCGCCAGAACTCCGGCTGTGGACGGCCCTGACTGGCAGCTCCGCGGAGCTGCCATGGAGCAGAGCCAGCCCAGCAAGGATTCCGGGGGGAGGGACGAAGCACCTCCCCCATACCACGAATCCAAGCTGTGAAAAAGTGACTTTCATACTTCCCTAATTTACTACATTTTAGAAGTGTGCAAGCTGATCAGAAAGCTCTTGCATTTTAGAAATGCACAGCAAATTGCAAAGTAATACATATATTTATGGAGGATTACAGGAGAAATAAATATGCAAGAAAATATATTCATAAGAAGTACTTCGTACAGGAATAATTTCTCTTTTTTGCCATCTTTCTCTGATATTTTTTGTAAAATAGCAACTTATAATTTTACTAATGAAGAAAAAAATACAACAACCTATAATTAGAGTAATAAAGAGAAAAGTACAGCTGTGCATGATTGGACTAATACAAAAAGAAGTCTCAGCAGTTATATAGTTTAAGATCTTTCCATTTACAAAATGAGTACGGAAGTATAGTTATCCTTCCTAATTTCAAGGGGTTATTCTATAGAAAAGTGTTTTTGTGTTTTTTTGCCACTTCATTGTGAGAAAATTATTGGGGAATTTGCAGTTAATAAAAAAAAAAAGCTAAAGCAGATAAAAATGAATTCTGTTGATTATGGGTGAAGTCCTTCAACTCGAAAAAGTGCTGATATTCCACTGTTGTCAACAGATCAGTTGAAAAGGATGTAGTTTACAGACTGATGCTAGGCACATGAAATGCTGAAACTTCAGAACATTACAAGTACAGGGTTGGATCCAGACTTAGTTATGCTTAGGGATATCATGAGCAGCTGGTACAGGGGTGTCGTGCAGTGGACTCCCCCCCCCCGCCACTCAGCCTCCCAGACCTGGCTTGCTGAGCTGCCATGGTGACTTTCTGGACCCCGTCTGTGAACCTGGAGTTCCCTTCTCCTCCCATCCTGACTACCATGGTGAATGGGGATGTCAGAGAATTCTGCCATGGATCTCAGTGAGGCTGAATGCCAGTGAATTTGGCCCCCCGAACTCCGTGGCGGAACGGTCTGCCCCCCCCCCCGCAGATCCCCTTGGGATGAGACTTACCTGGGGTAGATGTTCCAGATGGCAGCAGCTCCAGCAGCAGCTTCGGCGGCGGCGGCAGCTGGTCTTCCTACCGGCTGCCGCCGCCGCTGCCATTTGCAGTCTGTTTCCCCCCCCCCCATTTGTGATAGGCTACGTAAAGACTTACATAGCCTTTCACGTCTGGGTTAAACAAAAAACAAAAACGCGTACGCAAATGGCGGCAGCTACAGCCGCCGCCTTTTGCATTCCTTATTTTTGGCCGTCTTAGTCTACGTAAATATTTACATAGAGTAAGATGGTGAAAATAAAGAGGAACGCAAATAGCGTCCGCTACGCTATTTGTATTCCCCTTTCTTGTCTTCATCTTAGTCTACGTAAATATTTACGTAGACTAAGACAGCCAAAAATAAGGAACGCAAATGGCAGTGGCCGTAGCCGCTGCCATTTGTATACGCGTTTTTTTTTTTTTTAATCCAGACGTGATAGGCTACGTAAGTCTTTACGTAGCCTATTATGGCTGAATTCAGGGACGCAAACAGCGGTGGCTATGGCTGCCACCATTTGCGTCCCTGCAAGCCAGCGGCCGGATGTCCGGCTGCTGGCAGAGCCGGCTGGCGGTTCCGTGGAATCTCCGTGGAGTGGAGCCAGCCGGCCAGGATTCTGGGGGGAGGGATGGAGTGCCTCCCCCCCCAGCAGAACCCGGAGGAGCCAGGTAAGCAGGGTTTTGTACATCCCTAATGGTGACACCAGCACTGGCAGGGCAAGTGTCAGAGAAGAGTGACTTCCCTCTCAGGACAGGAGTGCCCTGTCATCCTCTTCTTGGCAAGCTGCTGCCTGTAATATTGCAGGAATGGACCCTTTACATTCGCCATTTCTGCAGAGTTTGATTTATGGAAGTACCTGAGCCACCATTTTTACACAACATTTTTACACAGCTGGCAGCTGCCAGACCCACTTATCGGGTGCATTGTGGTTGCTCAGCATGAGTCCAGCCAAGCATGGTGGCTTAACAAGCAGGTCTGGGGCATGAAAGTGTGGGTGGCAACTCAACAGGGCAATTTGGATGGAAGTGAGTCCATCCATCCCTAGTTATGCTTAGAGATGATTCATTGACATCAGTGGGACATGAGTTAGTGATGACTAATGTTCCCCATTAATTTCTTTGTGTTTGCTCCAAGCATGACTAAGTCTGGATCCAACCCATATTTGGCCACATGTATTAAAAAGTATATACATTGTGTCTGTGTTCCATGGATTATCAAGCATCTTTCATTCCATTGTCTGCTCATTGACAGAAACAGATTTTGATTTAGGGATGTATGAGAATTTTGTTCTTGTTTGCAAATGAGCATTTGAATCCACTGCAGATTTTTCTGACATCCCTAAGTATATCTTCACCTCTAAGCAGAAGTGCTTTGGTTCAGGATTCCTGCCAGCCAACCATGACCTCCTCCAGTATACTATAAGCTATAAGAAGAACCCTATCAGGCTAAGGATGTTTGAATCAGCAAAACCTGAGCTTGTTGAAGTTCTCCGGATTCCATCTGGAAACTCATTCCAACTTGGGTCCATGTCAGATTGTGAGCTCGGGTTTCCCCCCCCCCCATGTAAATCTGTGAATAGTTTTGCACAAATTTTTATAAATGGATGCATCAATTGTGCAAATTTTTGAAATGTATGCATTATTCTCCCCATTGATTAAAACACTTTTGTGTGGATTTTTCAAAATTATGCATTGTTCATGTGCATTTTTCAAATGTACACATATTGTCAGATGATCTCTTTTTTTGGGTCCACAAATCTCAATACAAGCTCTGAAATGTATGGACTTTGATCACAGATAGTGTCTGAGTCCAAGTTCAGTCTGGAAGATGCAAACTGGATAAAATCCTGATCAATTTATTTATTTATTTATTTATTTATTTATTTATTAAATTTATTAATCGCCCATCTGACTGGTCACCCAGCCACTCTGGGCGATGTACAACCCACCATAAAACAATTTTAAACAATAAAATTTTACCATAATTTTTTTTTTTTTTAAATACCCTAACCCACCCCAAATGCCTGCCTGAACAACCACGTTTTTAATGCACGACGGAAGCTCATTAAAGAGGGGGCATGACGGAGTTCCCTAGGGAGGGAGTTCCACAGAGTGGGGGCCACCACAGAGAAGGCCCTCTCCCTCGTCCCCACCAGTCTAGCTGTCCTGGCTGATGGGACAGAGAGAAGGCCATCCGAGGCTGATCTTGTTAAGCGGCCTGTCTGGTGTTGCTGGAGGCGCTCCTTAAGATAGGCTGGGCCGGAACCATATAGGGTTTTAAAGGTCAAAACCAACACCTTGAATTTGGCCCGGAAAACAACTGGTAACCAGTGCAACTCCTTCAGCACTGGAGTGATGTGATCTCGCCGGCGGCTGCCTTTAATCAGGTGAGCCGCCGCATTCTGTACCAGCTGCAGTTACCGAACCATCTTCAAGGGTAACCCCACGTAGAGTGCATTACAGTAGTCTAAACGAGAGGAGACCAGGGCATGTACTACCGATGGGAGCAGATGGTCGGGAAGGAAGGGGCGCAGCCACCGTATCAGATGGAGTTGATACAGCGCTGTCCGGCTCACAGCTGACACCTGAGCCTCCATGGACAGCTGGGAGTCCAAAATGACCCCCAGGCTGCGGACCTGGTCTTTCAAGGGTAGCCGTACCCCATTCAACACCAGGTCAACATCCCCTAGCCTCCTCTTGTCTCCCACCAAAAGTACCTCGGTCTTGTCAGGGTTGAGCTTCAGCTTATTCCTCCCCATCCAGCCACTCACCGTCTCCAGACATTTGGACAGGGATTCTACGGCCAACCTTGGTGAAGATTTGAATGAGAGGTAGAGCTGCGTGTCATCCGCATATTGATGACACTGCACCCCAAACCTCCTGATGATAGCCCCCAGTGGCTTCACATAGATGTTAAATAGCATCGGGGAGAGGATGGAACCCTGTGGCACCCCACAAGTAAGTGGCCACGGGTCCAAAACCTCCTCTCCCAGTGCTACCCTCTGGTACCTGCCGGAGAGGAAGGACCGGAACCAACGCAATACAGTGTTTGCAATGCCCAACCCCTCCAGGCGGTCCAGGAGGATACCGTGGTCAACGGTATCAAAAGCCGCTGAGAGGTCGAGGAGAACAAGGAAGGAGCATTCACCCCTATCCAGAGCCCTTCTCATATCATCCACCAAGGCGACCAAGGCCGTTTCTGTCCCATGCCCAGGCCTGAAGCCCGACTGAAATGGGTCTAGATAATCAGTTTCTTCCAAGTGTGCCTTCAACTGCACCGCCACCACCCGCTCAATCACCTTGCCCAAAAATGGCAGATTTGAGACTGGGCGAAAGTTGTTCAGAACTTGAGGATCCAAGGAGGGCTTCTTTAAGAGCGGTCTTATTACTGCCTCGTTGAGGGCTGATGGCATCACTCTCTCCTCAAGGGAGGCATTCACCACCGCCTTGATCCCCTCACCCAGTCTCTCTCTGCAGCTCATAATGAGCCAAGATGGGCAAGGATCAAGTAAGCAGGTGGTCGGCCTTACAGATGAAAGCACCTTGTCTACTTCATCAGGAGGAAGAAGCTGGAACCGATCCCACAAAACCCGTTTGCCACAGGCCGCCTCTTGCTCACTAACTGTATCCACAGTGTGCAGAGTAACACACCTAATCTGATCAATTTTATTTGATTTGATCAAAACTAGGGATGGCAGAAAATTCCGCCATGGATTCCAGTGAGATTCCCGGAATCCATGGCAGAATGGCCTCCTGCCTCCCGCCCCCCCCCCCGCAGAATCCCCCTGGGACGGAACTTACCTGGGGCAGATGTGGTGGATGTGGTAGCAGCAGCAGCTCCGGCAGTTGGTCTCCTGGCTGGCCGCGGCCAGGCTGCTGTGGCTGCCATTTCTGGCCTTAAAGCTGTGATAGGCTACGTAAGTATTTACATAGCCTATCACGGCTAGCCAAAACAAAAAACAAAAAAAATCCAGCATACGCAAATGGCGGCGGCTACGGCGGCCACCATTTGCGTTCCCTATTTTTCGCCATTTTAGCCTACGTAAATATTTACGTAGGCCATTACGGCGAAAAAAAGGGGAACACAAATAGCGTAGTGGGCGCCATTCTCGTTCCTTTTTTCCCACCATTTTAGCCTACATAAATATTTACGTAAGCTATTACGGAGGGGAAAAAAAGGAATGCAAATAGCGCCCACTACGCTATTCGCGTTCCCCTTTTTTTCACCGTAATAGCCTACATAAATATTTAAAAAAGGTAAAGGTGTCCCCAACCAGTCGTGTCCGACTCTAGGGTGCGGTGCTCATCCCCGTTTCTAAGCCGAAGAGCCAGCGCTGTCCGAAGACGCTTCCGTGGTCATGTGGCCAGCATGACTGAACACCGAGGTGCACGGAACGCTGTTACCTTTCCTGCTGAGGCGGTACCTATTTATCTACTTGCAATTTCTTGCTTTCGAACTGCTAGGTTGGCAGGAACATAAATATTTACATAGGCTAAAAAGGTGAAAAATAGGGAACGCAAATGGCGGCCGCTGTAGCCGCCGCCATTTGCGTACGCTGGTGGTTTTTTTTGGCTAGCCGTGATAGGCTATGTAAATACTTACATAGCCTATCATGGCAGCCTGGCAGGATGCAAATGGCGGCTGCCATTTGCTTCCGCAGCAGCCCGTCCGCAGCCGGAACTCCGGCTGCAGACGGCTCTGGCCAGCTGATCCACAGAGCCGCCGCGTAGCGGAGCCGGCCGGGCAGGATTCCGGGGGGGAGGACCAGATCTCCTCCCCCCCATTGAGGATTCCGGGGGGAGGGACAGAGTGCCTCCCCCCACACTGCGAATGACATCCGCTGAAAGGTAAGTGACTTTCGTACATCCCTAATCAAAACCTAGCCGAGACAGATTCATCATACATCCCTAATTCAGGCATTGCAAAAGTGTAAGCATTGTAGGCTGACATGGACACATGTGCTGCCTCGTCCCAGCCAGCCCCTGCCTCCCTGTGAACATGGGGAAGGACTGCAGTGAGGATGGAACCAGGTTCACCTGAGGATGGAGTAGGGATGTCAGAGAATTTCGCCACGAATCTCGTGGAGGCCGAAGGCCAGCGCATTCGGACCTCCGAAATCGGTGGCAAAATGATCTGCCACCCCCCTGCCCCCCACCGGGATGGGACTTACCTTGGGCGAATCTTCCTGACGGTGGTGGCGGCGGTGGCGGTGCGGCGGTGGCACGGTGGCGGCGGCCGGTCTTCCGACCGGCTGCCACTGCCCCCATTTCCAGTTAAAAAACCACAAAAAACGTGATAGGCTACATAAAGATTTACGTAGCCTATCACGGCTAGATTTTTAAAAAATACCGTGATACGCTGCGTAAATGTTTACGTAGCCTATCACGGCTGAGTAAAAACAAAAAACAAAAAACGCGCATACACAAAAGGCGGCGCCTATGGGCGCCGCCATTTGCATTCCTTATTTTGGCATGTCTAGTCTACGTAAAC
Organism: Heloderma suspectum; assembly: GCF_057233095.1. Lineage (NCBI taxonomy): Eukaryota > Metazoa > Chordata > Lepidosauria > Squamata > Helodermatidae > Heloderma > Heloderma suspectum. Next base: position 303,599,073 of record NC_139460.1, on the reverse strand, counting down.
ATTTACATAGACTACGGCAAAAATAAGGGGAACGCAAATAGCATAGCGTCTACACTATTTGTGTTCCCCTTATTTTTGCTGTAGTCTACGTAAATGTTTATGTAGACTAGACGTGCCAAAATAAGGAATGCATTTGCATACGCGCATTTTTTTTTTACTCAGCCTTGATAGGCTGCATAAATATTTACGTAGCCTATCATGGCTGGCTGCAGGGATGCAAATGGCGGCGGCTATGGCCACCACCATTTGCGGACCAGGCCGGCCAGTATTCGGGTGGGAGGAGGAATGGAGCGCCCCCCCCCCGGCCAGAATTACGGGGGGAGGGAGGGAGAGCCTCTCCCCCAGCCAGAATTTCAGGGGGGAGGGACAGAGTGCCTCCCCCCTGACCAGAATTTCGGGGGGAGGGACGGAGCATCTCCTCCCCACCTCGAATCAAATTTCGTGAAAAGGTAAGTGACTTTCGTACGTCCCTAGGATGGAGCCAGTGTCACCTGAATGTGGGTCCACTCCTCCATAGAGTGGTCCACTCTATGTTGCTATATTTTAGGAACATAGTTGCATGTTCACTAAAAACCCTTCCTACCAACAGAGGGAGGTCAAGGTTGGAGTGGCAGGGCTAGTGCATACATCCCCACCATGCTTACCGTGCATACAGTTTTATAATGCATGAATTATAAGACTGCAGGACATTTTGCTCCACCACCCCATTTTGTATGTTTCTTTTCAAATTGACCCTCAACATTCCATGGCTACTGAGCTTGCTCAGTCCCCATTGGACTGCAAAGCACAGGGTTCCCCTGAGCATACCGATACCTCTCTCTTGTTTCTCTCTCAGTGGCCCTTTTTGGGGTCCATTTCTGTCCGTACTTGCCACCTAAATTTACTACTAACAAGGAAGTTCTATTTGTCTGCCCAGCTTGGTTAAATATACTTAATGTCCTTGATTTCACTGTTCCAGAGGGTGCATAGGGCTCCAGTGTGCACACAGAGCTCTGCTTGGGATGTCAGAGAATTCCACCACGGATCTCAGTGAGGCCGAATGCACTGGCATTCGGCCACCGGAATTTCATGGTGGAACGAAGCCCCCCACCTCCCCACCCCACGAAAGGTGCGCAAAACAGAGCACTTATCTGCTGCCATCCACGCTGACTTGTGAATGGCGGCTAAAATGGCAAAAAAAGGGAAAACAAATGGCAGCCGCAGTAGAAGCTGCCATTTGCATCTGCTGTTGTTTTTTGTGTTATTTCCGTGATAGGCTACATAAATATTTACGTAGCCTATCACGGCAAAATACAGGGAGGCAAATGGCGGTGGCTATGGCAGCCGCCATTTGCATCCCTGCAGGCTGCCCAGCGGCCAGATGTCTGGCTGCAGGCGGCCACGGCTGGCACCTCTGCAGAATCTCCGCGGAGCGGAGCTGGCCAGAGAGAATTTCAGGGGGAGTGACAGAGCGCCTCCCCCCCCACGAATGTCACCCTTCGAGAAGGTAAGTGACTTTTGTACATCCCTAAGCTCTGCACATGCAACAGCTTCACAACACACAGCTTTGCATCATACTACATGAGATGGGGGTACCAGACCACCTTACCTGTTTCCTGAGAAACCTGTACGAGGGTCAAGAAGCAACAGTAAGAACCAGACATGGAACAACAAATTGGTTCAAAAGTGGGAAAGGATCACGACAAGGCTGCATATTGTCACCCTGTTTATTTAACTTATATGCAGAGTACATCATGAGAAACGCCGGGTTGGATGAATCACAGGTCGGAATTAAGATTGCCGGGAGAATTATCAACGACCACAGATACGCAGATTGATACCACCCTAATGGAAGAAAGCAAAGAGGATCTAAAGAGGCTCTTGTTGAGGGTGAAAGAGGAGAGTGTAAAAGCTGGGTTGAAACCCAACATTAAAAAAATGAAGATCATGGCATCTGGCCCCATCATTTCCTGGCATATGGAAAGGGAAGAAATGGAAGCAGTGACAGATTTTATTTTCTTGGGCTCCAAGATCACCGCAGATGGCGACTGTACCCATGAAATTAAAGAACGCTTGTTCCTTGGGAGGAAAGCTATGGCAAACTTAGACAGCATAGTAAGAAGGAGAGACATCACCTTGCGACAAAGGTGCGTGTAATCAAAGCTATGCTTTTTTTTTTCTAGGGATGTACGAAAGTCACTTACCTTTTACGAAATTTGATTCGCGGTGGAGGGGAGGCGCTCCATCCCTCCCCCCGAAATTCTGGCCAGGGGGGAAGCACCCCATTCCTCCCCCCCGAAATTCTGGCTGGGGGGGAGGCGCCCCATCCCTCCCGCCACGAATCCTGGCTGGCCGGGTCTGCAAATGGCAGCGACCGTAACCACCGTTCTTTGCATCCCTGCAGTCAGCCGTGATAGGCTATGTAAATGTTTATGTAGCCTATCACGGCTGGGTAAAACAAAAAACAAAAACCGCACATATGCAAATCGTGGCGCCCATGGGCGCCACCATTTGCGTTCCTTATTTTGGCACGTCTAGTCTACATAAACATTTACGTAGACAACAGCAAAAATAAGGGGAATGCAAATAACGTAGATGCTACGCTATTTGCGTTCCTCTTATTTTCGCCGTAGTCTACATAAATATTTACGTAGACTAGACATGCCAAAATAAGGAATGCAAATGGCGGCGCCCATGGGCGCCGCCATTTGTGTACGCGCGTTTGTTTGTTTTTTGACTCAGCCGTGATAGGCTACATAAACATTTACGTAGCCTATCACGGTATTTTTTAAAAAATCTAGCCATGATAGGCTATGTAAACCTTTACGTAGCCTATCACTTTTTTTTTTTTTTTAACTTGGAAATGGCGACAGCGGCAGCCAGTCAGAAGACCGGCCACTGCTGCCGCCGCCGCCGAACCACCGCCGAACTGCCGCCGAACTCCCGCTGGAGCCGCCGCTGCCAGGGAGATTCTCCCAACATAAGTCACATCCCGGGGGTTGTGGGGGGGCAGACTGTTTCGCCACCGATTTTGGGGGGCCGAATGCGCTGGCATTCAGCCTCCCTGAGATTCATGGTGAAATTCTCTGACATCCCTACTTTTCCCAATAGTAACTAAGGATGGACGAAAGTCCCTTACCTGGTCTCACAGCTGTTTTTGGTGGGGGCGGACACGCTTCGGTTCTCCCCCTGAAATTCTTGGTGGGGGGGAGGCGCCCCACCCCATCCCGGCCGAAATTCAGGCTGGGGATGAGGCGCCCCATCCCTCGCCACTGAAATTCTGGCCAGGGGGGAGTGCCCTGTCTCCCCGGCCACGAAATAAAGAAGTTATGTGGGGGGAAACGTGATAGGCTACATAACGATTTACGTAGCCTATCATGGCTAGATTTTCAAAGTCAGCTGTGATAGGCTACATAAATCTTTACGTAGCCTATAACGGATGCGTTTGAAAAAAAAATAAAGCGCTTACGCAAATGGCGGCGCCCATGGGTGCCGCCATTTGCATTCCTTATTTAGGCATGGGTAGTCTCCATAAAGATTTACGTAGACTATGGCGAAAATAAGGGCAACGCAAATAGCGTGCCCTTATTTTCGCCATAGTCTATGTAAATCTTTACTTAGACTAGATGTGCCAAAATAAGGAATGCAAATGGCGGCGCCCATGGGCCGCCACCATTTGCATACGCGCTTTTTTTTTTTCCAAAGTCACCCGTGATAGGCTACGTGACGATTAGCGTAGCCTATCATGGCTGACTTTGGAAATCTAGCCCTGATAGGCTACATTAATCGTTACGTAGCCTATCACGGGGTTTGTTTGTTTTTTCACTTTTTCTTAGGGATGGCGGAGAATTTCTCCCGGAATCTTCGGGGGGCCGAGCGCCAACGCATTCGGCCCCCCGAAATCAGCGGTGAAATTCTCCACCCCCCCGCCCTCCCTGGGATGGGACTTACCTTTGTTGAATGTCCCCCCCCGGCGGCGGGTCCCGGCGGCGGTTCGTCAGCCTTTCGTCGGGGGCGGGGGTGGCAGCCGGTCTTCTTACCAGCTGCTACCGCAGCCATTACAAAGTGTAAAAAAAAACAACAACCCCGTGATAGGCTACGTAACGATTTACGTAGCCTATCACGGCTGACTTTGGAAATCTAGCCGTGATAGGCTACGTCAATCATTACGTAGCCTATCACGGGGTTTTTTTTTGTTTTTTTTGTTTTATACTTTGTTTCGTGGCCTGGGAGACAGGGCGCTTCTCCCCGGCCTGAATTTCGGCCGGGCGAGGCAGGAAGCCTCCCCCCCGCCTGAATTTCGGCCGGGCGAGGCTAGACGGCTCCCCCCCCTCGCCTGAACTTCAGGCGGAGAAGCGAAGCACCTCCCCCCCACCGCGAAGCACCCCTGCAAAAAGTTAAGTGACTTTCGTACATCCCTACTTTTTCTTTTGTTGCCGGGGAGACAGGGCGCTTCTCCCCAGCCTGAATTTCGGCCGGGTGAGGCGGGGCGCCTCCCCCCCCGGCCTGAATTTCGGTTGGGTGAGGTGGGGCGCCTCCCCCCCTTGCATGAACTTCGGGGGGAGAAGTGAAGAGCCTCCCCCCCACCGCGAAGCAAGCTGCGGGACAAGGTAAGTCCCTTTCATACATCCCTACATCTTCATTCAATTTGATATAAAAGAAATTGCTTTTGAAATGAAATTCAGAGAGAAGAAGAAATTCTCATGGGTTGTGTTTGTCTTCTTGTGCTTACCTTACCTATCAGGAGGCCAAGGAGTATGCACAAGTGTCCTGTCTTTCATTGTACAAGCATCTCTCTGGCAGCCTGTAGCCTTCTCAGCTCCTCGCCCTTCAACTAAAGCCCATGTAATATCATCTTGAGGTAATTCCTAGGGACGTCGACGAACTCGGTTTGGGGGTGGAGCTCGACAAGTTTTCACCAGCTCAGCTCCCCCCCCGACGCCAGCTCCAAGATCCCTGAGCTTGCCCAACTTGGCCTAGTGATCTAATTAGACCATTTACTCCTGCAATTTTATACAAATTGCACTATTTATGGCAGCAATTTTGCGTGAATTATGATTTCTGTAAATAGCTGAACCCACAATTTTGCACAAAATGGTGGCTCACAAAAAAGTGGGAAACTGTGAGCTCTCACCAGGTGACCATGGACTGTCTGGTGGCTTGTCCCACATGCCCACCATTGCTGGGCAAGTGGCAGGAATCCAGTGAGTAGTGCCCGAACAGGGTGCGGGGCAGTTTGGCCATCCCTAGTAATTCCTCCTGTAGGGCCTTTTCACATCAGGAAATGCAGGTAGTCTGGGAGGCTGCAGAGCAATGGGGAGATGTATAGTAGGAAGAAGAAAAAAACACAGTACTATGGCCACCTTGCAGTGGTTAGGTGAGCTTAAACAAAGAATGTCAAAATCAATGGTCAAATGTCCTGAGAATGAGGCAGAAAAATGGAAACCTCCTTCATGGGGAAAACTTTCAGGAAATTGGAGGACAGATTTTGGCACAGCACTAGCTGCACCTCTTCCCTAGAGCTGGACTTAACACTGCCCCCTCATGCATACCACAGGGCTTTCAGGAAACTAGTGGTATTATAAGTATCTGCATTACAGAGGAGATCTATCCCCAGTCAGATTTCAGATATTTAATGTTTGGAAGTCCCCGGGGAGGACGCTGAACCATGACAAATGGTGATTAGAGCAGAGCCAAAAGTTCTCAGAAGACTTTTTTTCTTTCTTTACCCCCTACAAATAAAAGACTACTTCACAGATGTTTTCAAAAATTTCTTCACCATTGTGTGTGTGTGTGTGTGTGTGGTGGCTTCCTTTCATCTCCCCTCCAGCCAATGGCCCACAACAACTGTAGATATGGGACATGGTGGAAGATGCAAAATAGGGGCCAGGCTGCTGACACAATTGATGCTGTTGCCACTTGCAATGGCAGCAGCAGCAGCAGCAGCACCCCCCCCCCCCATGCAAACCCTTAGGATAAAGGAAAGCAGCTATGCTTCATCCCCAGCCAATGGTGAGTCCCACCTGTGAGAAACTGTTGGAGAATTTCTATATGTTTTGGACTACAACTCCCATAATCCATGAACATTTGCCAAACTGGCTGGATACTGATGGGAGTTGTAGTCCAACACATTTGGAGAGTACCAGGTTGCCTACCCCTGCTATATATATTCACTTACCTGGGGTAAGTCCCATTGAACTCGGTGGGGCTTCCTTCTGAGTAGACATGTATAGGATTGCAGTGTGAATCACTTCCTTTAAAGCCATTTAGCATGGTTTCTTATCTCTAGTTGCTGTAAACTTACATTTCACTATTCTCAGCACTACTGGACTCAAAGGAATAAGTAATAATCACAACAATAATTGCAACTTAGTCCCAACTGAGAGTTCCAATCTCCCTTTCCAAGCATTTAAATTTACTACTTTATTCAGGTAAAATGTTATCTGCAGCATCATTTGCATTCATGGGAGCATGGAAGTGTTAAACTGCTCACTGGAGAGTTTTTAAATGCACTACAGATGCACTGAGAGCAGCAAACAAAATATAGTTAAAGACTCAACTAGAGGCAAAAAGTGTTAAGCGCAAACTTTTCAGTAGTTCATGGCATTGTCATCATTTTACACAAGCCAGAACCTTAAGAAAAATAAGGATCTCACCAGAAAGTCTTGCCAAAAGCTTTGTGTTGTTGTTGTTCAGTCATTCAGTCATGGGAAAGACTGAAGGCAAAAGGAGAAGGGGACAGCAGAGGATGAGATGGCTAGATAGCATCACCGATGCAAAAGCTTTGTGTAAACCTAATTAAATGGTTCTCACCTTTACTAATTAAGGTTCTGGTGACAGAAGCAGAACCACAGGCTGGCAAGAGAGATTGAAATAATTATCCACCCATCGTGCATTCACTCAATGATGTCACTCCAATTATGTCAGATACATCCACAGATTTTGTTAAAATTGTTACATTGACATCAACCATTGTATCTGGCAAAAGCAGCAAACATGAACAATACAAAATGTTGGAAAAATTGTAGTCAGCATGGTTATATATTCATGGTGGCCATATCCTGCTATGTTAGTTTTGGAACATGATATTCTCAGAAATGACAAATATTACAAATCAGACTATATATCTTACAGCAGCATTGGCTCTATTAACAATATGGGAAGAAGGAAATGCAAATGTGACATCTAAGGAATTAATTGTTTCCATGCTGATGGTAATAGCTCTGTTTGTAGATGAGTACTGAGTTGCAGACCTATTGCAGACCTGAGTTGCAGACCTGAGTTGCAGACCAGTTGCAGACTTACTGAGTTGCAAGCCATTACCTTCCATGCAAGGTAATAGCTTCTAACATTGAACTTACCAACTGAAATTAGCGAAAGGCAAAGCCAAAATATATGATCTTTTAATGAAATATGGAATGCTTTTATTTTATTGACAAATCAGGGACATCCAAGCAGTGTTTCTCAAATCCTTTCCTGAGATTATGCAAAAGTGAAGAATCTGATGGTCCCTAGACAGCATCGGGGGCAGGGGGGGGGATATTTCAGATTCCTGGATCCGAGGCCAGAGATGCTGCTCCAACCTCAGATTCAGGAATCTGTGCTCCCCACCCTACTCCCCTCACAGCCAGTGCAGGGAGATCCATGCCAGCTGCCTCTCTGAGGTCACAAAAGTGATCTCAGAGAGGAGGAAAAGGGGGTGTTTCTGTGGGCAGGGAGGGGATGCGACTGGAGAGGCCAGTTTATGAAGTATCCCCAGTCTTCTCCAGCCTCCCCCTCCCCCCTTCCACAGCACCCCAGCTAGATGGGTGAAAAAGCCCATCTAGAGAAAATGCAGAGTGTGGGGAGCGTGGAAGCAAGGACCACCTCCGCTGCTCCTCCCACTCTGCCTTGGATACCTGTAAGCCTCTGGGTTCAGAGGCTTGCGAGCATTGGGACAGAATTGTGGCCTAAATATAATTTGTTATTATGAGGAACCATAAAGAAGCCTCCAAGCAGACAATGGATTCCACCTATATTTTTGTCTGTAAAGTAAAGGGGGAGAAAATATTTCATGAACTACCCTCTGCCAACATCCAGATTTAAATGTGTTTGTTTGCCATTGTCAATTAAAATAACAATTAAAAAAAAGTTATATACACCTTGCCAATTCAAATGTCAACATTTTCATGTTGCTCTGAATACTATGCCCAAACTGGCCAACATCAGACACTATCCAATACTGCTGTTCCACCTTTGTGAGTTTCATTGTGCTTCCGGGACTGACCGCTTGCACACCAGGTGATTCATGGCTCTAAAAGTAACATCTGAAATGCTAGTTTCTGGAATGGGACTAATCAGTAGAGGGGGTGAAAACATTTAATGCACTACCTCTGTCAGCCCCTAGATTTAAATCTGATCTGTTTGTCATTGCAAATTTTAAAAATGAAGTTAAAAACAGATATATCCACACTGCACATTTTCAAATGTCAACATGTTCATGTTGCTCTGAATACTATGCTGAAACAGGCCAACATTGGGCAGTATCCAATACTGCTGCTTCACCTCTGCTGGGTCCACTGGTTGGTTCCCTGCTACAACAGGGAATTCATGGCTCTAAAAGTAACACTGGAAATGCTAGTTTCTGGAATGGGACTTGTCAGCAGAGCTCCCTTCTGTGAGCTCCACTGATGTGCACCCTTCCAGAAACTGGGTTTTCATTCATTTTGGTTTGCTTTGGGAAACATTATATTTTATTTTATTTTTATTTTTTATTTAAAATATTTCTTGACTGCCTTTCAGGGTAGAAGCCCTCCCAAGGCAGCTTGCAGCAATAAAGCATGTAAAACCCAGTATGATGTTAAGAACAAGAAAAACACAATAAAACAGAAAGAATACAATAAAAACAGCAATAAAAACAACAATAAAAACAGCAACGCGAGGTTCCCATTGTGCTAGTGGCAGGTCCCACTAGGACATTGGCAGCATTGGATACTGCCCAGTATAAATGTTCAAATGTTGACATTTTCATGCTTAGTTGATACAGTATTTCCAAGGCTGTTCCATTCCTTCTCTCTGGAATTTCCATACATATGGAAATTTCAGTTTACTCAATGGTATATGCTGTATGGTGAGAAATTCCAGGGGTAGTGGTAATGGATATATTTTCAGTGAGCAAGCCAAGCACACAAGAGACTTATGAACCGAATCTCCTACATTTTTATAAAAAAAAACATTACAGCAGATGTGCTATATTAAATAGTTTTTATAAATCATTGGCGGGGTGGGGTGGGGTGGGGTGGTAAAGGCTTGGTAACAATATATAAACACCTTGTCTTAAATTCTAATCATAATACAAAGCTGTTCAATTTTTCCGGAAAAACAGAACAAAAATGGCCCGGTGGGAGGACGACTGTTTTTCCCCCTGTATTTTGGTTCCCCCCTTTCTTTCTGGGTCTTCATATCTCTAGGTATAATTAGAGAGTATGCTCTTGCAGGAGGAAACTAGTTTAGAGGTAGAGGTGTCATGTATTCTTTCCACTTGATGCTGTTAGATCCAGCTTTGTCTAGGATCAACATCCTATCATTATATATTTTTAAATCACCTGCATATACTCTATGACAATGTGGGGGATTTTGAAAGGGGCTAGAATGAAAAATTTTCATAGCAAGAAAATCTGAGAATATTTCATCAAAACAGATATCTCAGTTTGTACCATATAGCATGGTAGTAGTTTTCAGCATGTACAAGGTAAAAAGGTAAAGGTGTCCCCAACCAGTCGTGTCCGACTCTAGGGTGCGGTGCTCATCCCCGTTTCTAAGCCGAAGAGCCAGCGCTGTCCGAAGACACTTCCGTGGTCATGTGGCCGGCATGACTGAACACCGAGGTGCACGGAACGCTGTTACCTTTCCCACCGAGGCGGTACCTATTTATCTACTTGCAATTTCTTGCTTTCGAACTGCTAGGTTGGCAGGAGCTGGGACTGAAGACGGGGAGCTCACTCCGTCACGCAGCACTCGGGTCTCGAACTGCTGTCCTGCCGATCTTCCAGTCTGCAGTTCAGCGTCTTAACCACTAAGCCACCGCGGCCCAGCATGTACAAGACCCAACTTTTATTTGCAACATGGGATCCACTTTGAATAGCTTGCTTGCTTGCTCTCTCCCTCTCCCTCTCCCTCTCCTCTCTCTCTCTCTGTCTCTCTCTCTTTCACACACACACACACACACACACACACAATTTTTGCTTTAGGTACTCTCTTTTTTTCTTTTCTTTTTTTTTCTTTTTAAAGAAATGCATAGAAAAAGATAAAAGAAAATGGTGGTGTCCCTATTTGTGACCCACTCAAGTCCCACCCCACCCCCTGAAGACCAGTCCTATAGTAGAATGGTTTCTTTAGCCCTCTCTGTGAATGTTACAGAACACAGGTAAAAGTATGGGGAAAGTGCAAGGTTCTTTATATTCACTTGCTTCTGTATTTGACAATTTTAATAGACTGGCTTTTCTAAATAAACTTGTACTTCTTTCATTTCCCCTTTTCTGAGAAATCACACACAAGTTGGAATGCTCAGATTAGCTGCCAACTTTGAAGCCTTTCAACAACTTTGAACAGATCAGATATCAGATATAAAGGCTGCCTGCCTTCAGATCAAATTGCTGTCGCGAAGTCTCGCGAGCTTTGTTTTAAACAGTCGATTATAATGTCAGTACAGTCCAATTTTCAAGCTTTAAAGAAGCAGCTGAACACTGCATTTTGCTGAAGTATAAAAGAGCTTGGTTCTTTAAAAAAACCAAACACGTTGGCATCTCTGTAATACGAACTGGGGTAAGAGATTCTCTATTTACGTTGATCTCTATCAGCATAAGTTATAGTTAAGCTCGATTTGTATGGGAATTGCATTCCACTAAAACGTTATGCTCTGTCCATTTGTTGCTCTGCTGGGAATACGAAGTCTATTCTGCAAATGGAACTGATGGAACAAATAAGCAGGCATGTGTATCGAACCATAGTATTATTCAACAGATTCTGGGCTAAGTAAATTAAACTGAACTAAAAAAAATCATTTATTAATTCAGCCATCTTCTGAATTTAAATAGAGATTACATAGCCTTGCATATAGATTTCTTGGCTGGCTAAGGGTTTGCAAGGAGAGGAAACAATCATTGAAATGAATTGTATTGCTTCACTGAATGACAATACTGAAGTATGTTCTGTTGAACTTTCATGGGCTAAGACTAATGAAAATAAGCTTTTTTGAAAAGTAAATGTACCTAACAATGTATCTCCATTTGGATGACAGCCTAAAGAAGTCATCTGATTTCTTTTTATTTTGTAAGTAATAAAGTGAGTTTTATTTGCTTCAATCTGTTTTATGTTAACCTGAGTCTATTTAAGGACAGAATCAAATACTGTAGTCCATATAACTGCAGTTTAACTTTAGGTTGAGAGATGGCTTTTTGGACAATATTAAATGTTACCTCAAACGAGTTTGTGAGAGCTTTGCTCCAAGATGCAAACACGTTGGACTTAATGCAACCTTAACTCCTTGCCTGATGGAAAATTAAGGTCAACACACATGCGGTTACATGGATAATTGTGACATGTGCAACATTACAAGTGGTTCCAATGTACTTATTTAATAGTTGACATTGGCTGCAAGTACATGCACCACACTGAAATCAATAGAACCAAAGTATATGTAATGGTGTGCTAATCTACCATTAGAGATGAAGACCTCCACACCCTTACTTGGATGTAAACCCAATGAATTCAATTGGGCTCATTTATGGTGTATATGAGTAAGAATGATCTTCACAAGATTTGCTGTTGATGTGGAAATGTTGAGGAACAGTGTCTCCAATCTTCTCCCCTTCTGCTTCTTGAATGAGTTATATCTTCTATTATGACTCATAAATACTTCCCCCTTAATATGGTTAGGTTGCAATCCTATACACATAACTCCCATTAATCACAGTGAGGTTTACTTCTGAGTAGACATTCAGAAGATTGTGCTGTTAATATTCAAATCTCAACTTTTCTTCTCCATTATAGTTTGATTATATGAAAAACAAATGGGGCACAATCCCACCAAATGGAAGCATTTTTCAAGTCCCTTAATTTCAAAGATAAGCACATGTTTAAGTCACACTCATTGAACCCAGTGAGATTTAAAAATGCTTAACCTTGGCAGAATAATGCCTCTCATTTTTGTCAACATTTTGTAATCCTGGACAGCACATTATGGCTAGAAACTAATATGTACTTATCTAGGAGTAAACCCTATTAAACCCAATGGATTTACTTCTGAGCAGATAAGGAATTATGCTGTAACTTTTTAAATGATATATTTTTTCAAGTAATACTTTACTCTTTTTTTCCCCTAGCTTTAGTAGCATTGATCCAAATGTCTGCCATTTCCTTAAATGTATGTTTTGAAATGTTTGCCACTGTAACTGGATGCATGCATGCATGCAGAGATTGGGAACTGAATAGTGTACTATTACCACATCTATGGGCATTGCTACATTAAAGAAAACCCCCACAGTCCTACTGTTGTAGAACCTTTCCGCATTTACCACAGGCTCCCAGATGGCAAGCACGTGATTGCTGAGAGGGGATGTTTTTAATTTTAATGTTCCATAGATCTCAATGAAACATCACCATCTAGTGGTTGTTAAGTAGCACAACAATGAATGTACACAGTAGGGAAAATCCGGGATAGTTAAATTCCTCATTATCTCCATATCTTTTTAATATGAAATAACCGGAAAATACTGCTGGATGTGCCCTGTAGGTTGATAACATAGTGAAAAGGACCCAAAAACTTGTGTGATGGTGCCCTATGCCTTCAACAAGTGTGTTATTTAAAGATATGGCAAAGGAATGGATGGTTTTACCTTGATGGATAACATTGCTATAGTCACTAGGAGATATCACATTTAAACTCATCCAAAGTATTCAGGCAATTTAATCTTCAATCTGTCCAAGTGTGGGCCTTTTGGGTATGAATGTTGCTCCTTCATACTGAAAGAGCTTTTTCTAAGGCCAATAAGGCTATGGAAGTTCCTACTTAGGAAGGCTCCCGTTGCCCCTCTCTATTGAGCTTCTGCCATCTGATCCAAATCTTCCTTGGACCTCCTGAGTAGAAAGTAAACAAATGATCATGTGGAGAACAAAATCATTGTGTGCTTGTGTTGTTTTTATCAGCTCTACTCTTGTTTTGCCATGCTGGGGTGCGTGTGTCTGTATTGTTATAGCAAGAACACAGGGAGTGGCCTTATACCAGGTCAAATAATTTGTCTACTCTAGTTGGCAGCAGCTCTTCAGGGCCTCAGGCAGACAACTTTCCCAGCACCTGCTACCTCCTCCTTTTAACTAAAGAGACCAGGAATTGAAGCTTGGACCTTCGGCATGCAAAGAAGGCACTGTCCCACTGAGCTATGGCCCCTTATTGATGATATGTTGATGATAAGCATAATACATTTTGTGAGATACCTTGAACATTTTCTTCGAAATGGAAAGTTGTGATATTGTGTGTGCATCATCACCCCTGTGTCTATATATCAAGGGTAGGCAACTTCTGGTAACTCAAGATGTTTTGGCCTACAACTCCCATCAGCCCTAGCCAGCATAGCCAATGGTGAGTCATGATAGAGGTTATAGGCCAAAACATCTGGAGGATCACAAGTTGCCAGGGTGGAGTAGTAGTTAGAGTGTTGAACTACACTTGAGAGACCCAGTTTCTTGGTCATGAAGCTCACTGGGTGATTTTCTGCCAGCCACTGACTCTCAGCCTAACCTACCTCACAGGATTGCTGTGAGGACAAAATGGAGAGGAGAAACAACATGTATGCCCCCTTGGACTCTGTGGAGGAGAGGTGGGATATACATGTACCAAATAAAAATTATACATTCGCGCACGCACGCACACACAGACAGAATACAAATCTCTCTCTCTCTCTCTCTTTCTCTCCACATATATATTCCTAGCCCAGAAAATAATGTCCCGTGTGTGTGTGTGTGTGTGTGTGTGTGTAGTAGGGCTGTGCAGAAACCCCCTGATCCAACTCGGAAGCCACTTTCCACTTTCTGAGGCAGGCCTGATTCAGCTCGGACAGAGTCAGGGGGGACCCAACCTGACTCAGACTAGAACCCAAAGTGGGATTCAGATGTCGAACCCTGCTTCAGGTCCCCCCCTCGACGCCATCACACAAACCCCCTTACCTTGCTGCCTCCTCCAACATCATTGTCCTTGCTGCCTCTTCCACTGCTTTCTCCACTGCTGTTGCCATCCTTACCGCTGCCACTGCCATCGCCGCCACCCTCACCACTGCCAATTGGTGAGGCCTGGACACGTGCTGCCCCTCTTACTGCAGGGAGTCACCATTTTTGAAATGGCAACCTCCTGTAACTTCCTGGAGGTTGCCACTTTAAAAATGGCAACTCCTGCAGTAAGAATTGCCATGGACGTCCAGGTCTCAGCAGTTTGCTGCAGCGAGGATGGCAGTGGAGAAGGCAGCGAGGATAGTGGCAGTGAGGATGGAGGCCCCAGTGGTGGCAGAGGTGTCAGCATCGGTGAGGACAGCAGTGGAGGCAGTGGCGGTGCTGAGGGCAGTGGTGGTGGTGAGGGTGGTGGTGCGGTGGCAGAGAAGGCGGCAGTGGCAAGGAGGAGAAGGCAGCGGTGGCAGCAGAGGAGAAGGCAGCTCAGGTAAGGACCTGAAGGCACCAAGGGGGCTTGGTCGGGGGGCTGGGCCAGGGGGGGTGAAGCTCTGAAGTGCACTGAGTGCTTCGTAGAGCCCCCAACCTGCTCTGGGTAGATTTGTGCCCCTTCTGCTTCACCTCGTAGACAACAGAAGTAGGCAACATCTGGTAACTCAAAAGGTTTTGGCCTACAACTCCCATCAGCCCTAGCCAGCATAGCTAATGGTGAGTCATGATGGAGGTTATAGGCCAAAAAGTCTGGAGGATCACAAGTTGCCAGGGTGGGGTAGTAGTTAGAGTGTTGAACTAGGCTTGAGAGACCCAGGTTCTTGGTCATGAAGCTCACTGGGTGATTTTCTGCCAGCCACTGACTCTCAGCCTAACTTACCTCACAGGATTGCTGTGAGGACAAAATGGAGAGGAGAAATAACATGCATGCCCCCTTGGACTCCATGGAGGAGAGGTGGGATATACATGTACCAAATAAAAATCATACACGCGCGCACGCACGCACGCACACACACAGAATACAAATATCTCTCTCTCTCTCTCTCTCTCTCTCTCTCTCTCACTCTCTCCCCCCACATATATATTCCTAGCCCAGAAAATAGTGTCCCCTGACCTCCAAGATACAGGGCTGTGTGTGTGTGCTGCCTTTATGCTGGTCATCTAAAGAGGTGAGTGCCAAAGTTTCCTAGTCAACACAAAGCTACAGAGCTCAGAAGGTAGAGGCAGGCTATTATTACAGCAGATGATGTGACTGGTGCAGCTCAGAAGATTTGGAGCACATGCCATGGTATGCCCTCAGTAACAATACATGTCCAACACCATATCTAACAGACTTCCGCACATGGTTTACCCTCATGATTGGGTGTGGCCTATTCTTACACATGTGAAGAATAGCACGTGTGTGTGTGTGTGTGTGTGTGTGTGTGTCTGTGACACCTCTGCAGCCAGCAATGCAGAAGGATCCTCATGCACCATGTGAGTATTTTCTGTTCCCAAATGGATACTTGATTCTGCCACCTTTGGTGATGCCAAGTATGTGATTTGTGGTGGGAGGCTGATTCCACCAATGCTATTTGCGTTGCCCTTATTTTCGCCGTAGTCTACGTAAATCTTTACGTAGACTACAGGGACCAAATAAGGAACGCGAATGGCGGCTCCCTTTTTCTTTTTTTTTTAAAGTCACCCATGATAGGCTACGTGACGACTAACGTAGCCTATCACGGCTGACTTTGCAGATCTAGCCATGATAGGCTACGTTAATCATTACGTAGCCTATCACAGGGGCATTTTTTTTTTTTTACTTTTCTTGTAATGGCAGCGGCGGCAGCCGGTCGAAAGACCGTCTGCCGCCCCCGCCCCTGATGAAGACCTGCCGAACCACCGCCGGGACCCGCCGCCAGGAGCGACATTCGTAAAAGGTAAGTCCCATCCCGGGGGGGTGGCGGGGGGTGGTGGTGGGGGGGAAATTTCTCCCCGAACCTTCAGAGGACCGAATGCGTTGGCACTCGGGCCCCCCCGAAGTTTTGGGGATAAATTCTCCCCCATCCCTACTCACAGGTAGGCTTCACCATTGGCAAGGGTTGTAGCACAGCTTTTTTCTTTTTTTCTAAGTCTTCCTTCCTTTCTTTCTTTCCTCTGCCAATAAAAGTGGCAACAACATCAACTGTACTGGCGGCCTGGGCCCCATTTTGCATCCTCCATAATACCCCTTTTTATCATCATTCCAGGGCATTGCCAGGGGTGGGACAGGAATGCAGCTAGCTACCACAAAAAATACTGGAGAAGAAAATTGGGAGAAAATTCTGAAAAGTGGCCTTTTATTTCTAGGGGCAAGAAAATAAAATGTTCAGGACTTTTCTGAGGAAAAAGTATCTTCTGAGAAAGTTTGGCTCAGCTCTAGCTGTCTGTCCTCAGCACCTTCCCCAGGGTCTTCCAAATGTTAAATTTCTGAGGGGTGTTTGTGGATACATCTTGCCTCTAATGCATATTGTATATGTTTTAATCTTTGTAAGCTCCTTGTGTCCCAGTACTGGGAAAAAGGCAGAGTATAAACACAACAACAACAACAACAACAACAACAATAATGATGCTGATAATACCACTCCTTCCCTGAAAGGCCTGTTGTGTGTGTGTGTGTGTGTGTGTGCATGCGTGGGGGTGTGTGTGGGGGCAGTGTTGCATCCAGCACCAGGGAAGAAGTGGAGCTAGTGGTGGGCCAAAATCTGACCTCCAATTTCCTGAAAGTTTTCTTCCCCCATGAAAGAGGCCTCCATTTTTCTTTGTCATCATCAGGACATTTTATAATTTATTTTGCATTTCTTCTGGTGGTATTTTTGACCTTACCTAAGGTGACCAAGGGTACTGTTTGCATGTGTTTCTTTCTTTTACGCATCTCTCCATTGGCCTGAAGTCTCCCAGGCTGCCTACACTTCCTGAGGTGCAAAAGACCTATGGGAGGAATTACCTCATGAGTCATGACGTCTCCCCCTGGGTGGGAAGTTCAGGAAATCAAGGAGGTTACAGCCTGCAAGAGATGTTCGTGTAATGAAAAACAGGATACGCACACAGACTCCTCATAAATAAGGTAAGCACAAGAAACCTGAACAAAAGCCATGAGAATTTCTCTGAAATTTTTCTTCACCATTGAATTTCTTGGCAAAAGCTATTCCTTTTCCATCAAATTGAATGAGAATGGTAAAAAAAAGAAATGTGGGAGAACTTTTCAGTGCAGCACTAATTTTTACATGCACCCAGAGCAGTTTGGTGATCACAATACACCTGGCAAGCATAAAGTTCACAGATGCGCAGGTTCATGTAAGATCTTAGGTGAGTAAAGTTTAAGGCTAGATTAATGCTAGATAATGCTCTACAGTTCTTTATGAATTGCCCCAAGAGGCTTTACATAAAGACTACTATTACTTTGAATCCTTTCCTGCAATACTCCACTCGTATGCTATGGCTTTTTATTTGCTCTTGTATTCAACTGAATCTGTGAAATATTGTCTTGGATAATCCCCCTCTGTCCTTCAGTTCCTTTGATGCTCTCACATACTTAGGAAGCACTTGAAGCAAAAATGTTCCTATTTTCCACTCTTAGCTTTCAACTCTAAGCAGGCAACAAGCAAAACGGCCCTCAATGAGTTTGCACAGCTGTATTTTCCACAGAAATTAACGCTGCTCCTTTTCAGGATAGAAGCACTACTCAATAATCGAGAACAGACTGTTTGAAATGACAGTAATGAGGACACAGAATCCTTTTCCTTTCTCATATCTTTCTTCCTTCTTCAAGGAGAAATTAGTTAGAATATCCAAGTTGCTGTGATACCATTTTGAAGATTTTCTCTGTGTCTTTGCTAAGGTCAACTTCAACATCTGAATCCCAAACAGTGATTAAAAAGATGATTCCCAACAAACTATGAAAAACTAAATACTATAGAAAACTATGATCAGTAGAGATTACACAGACTCACACACTGATAACAGTTTCTAGCAATGCATTTAGTGTAAAAATTAGTGCTGCACCAAAAAAAATTCCCACACATTTTTTGACCATTCACATTCAATTTGATAGAAGAGAAATTTGCTTTCAAAAAGAAATTGAATGGTGAAGAAAGCACTCATAGAAGTATAGCTTCCAAATCATATGAAGTACTAGTTCCCCTCTACTAAGCACTGGTTAGGTCTCATCTTTACCGTGTCCAGTTCTGGACGCCACACTTTAAGAAGGATGCAGACAAACTGGAGAGGGTTCAGAGGAGGGCAACCAAAATGATCAGGGGACTGGAAACTAGGGATGGCAGAGAATTCCGCCATGGATTTCAGTGAGGCTGAATGCACTGGCATTTGCCCCCCCCCCCGAAACCCATGGCAGAATAGCCTCCCACCCCCCGCCACCCCACAGAATTCCCCCCGGAATGAAATGTACCTGTGGCGGCGGTGGCTGCTCCAGCAGCACCATGGCTGGTTTTTCAGCCAGCTGCTGCAGACGCAAATGGCAGCCGCTGTAGCAGCCGCCATTTGTGTCCTGCCAGGCTGCCGTGATAGGCTATGTAAGTATTTACGTAGCCTATCACGGCAAAGAGCAGGGACACAAATGGCAGCCACTAGCCTATCACTAGCCTATCCGTAGCCTATCACAAAAAGAGCAGCAGCGCAAATGGCGTAGCGGCCGCCGTTTGCATTCCTGCTCTTTGCCGTGATAGGCTACGTAAATACTTATGTAGCCTATGACGTCAGCCTGGCAGGACACAAATGGCGGCCGCTATGGCGGCTGCCATTTGCATCTGCAGCGCGGAACTCTGGCTGCAGACAGCCCTGGCTGGCGGTTCTATGGAGCCACCGCGGAGTAGAGCCAGCCAGAGAGGATTCCAGGGGGAGGGACGGAGCGCCTCCCCCCCCACGAATCACACCTGTGAAAAGGTAAGTGACTTTCGTACATCCCTACTGGAAACAAAGCCCTATGAGGAGAGACTGAAAGAACTGGGCATGTTTAGCCTTGAGGAGAGAAGGCTGAGGGGAGATATGATAGCGCTCTTCAAGTACTTGAAAGGTTGTCCTAGAGAGGAAGGCTAGGATCTCTTCTCAATCATCCCAGAGTGCAGGACATGGAATAATGGGCTCAAGTTACAGGAAACCAGATTCCAGCAGAACATCAGGAAAAACTCCTGCCTGTTAGAGCAATACGAGAATGGAACCAATGACCTAGGGAGGTAGTGGGCTCTCCCACACTGGAGGCATTCAAGATGAGGCTGGACAGCCATCTGTCAGGGATGCTCTGACTTGGATTCCTGCATTGAGCAGAGCATTGATTTTGATGGTTTTGTAGGCCCCTTCCAACCCTACTATTCTATGATTTTATGATCCTGTGACTTACCTTCCTTTGGAGGTGGCTGAGGAGTCAGTGCAAACATCCTGTTTTTCATTGTACAATCATTGTACAAAGCAGCCTGAGCGGGCACACCTGACACCTAGCCAAAGTCTCCCCTACTACTATGGGAAGATATACTGCATTTCTATTTAAACAATAGCAATTATTTCTAAATTTATACCAATGCATATTATTAGAATATGCAAATGTTATGAAAATCTGTATCCTCTTCTGTTCTCTCTTTTGGTGATAAGAAAGTGGCCACCCTAAATGAATATGTGATGACCCCTTATTTGCTGATCAACAAAATTATTATTATTATTTTCATTATGTGGAAAAATATGTGGTATGCTTTATGTGGTATGCTTATGTGGTGGGATCCATTCCAGAAAATTATTGTGATCACAGAGGGTGCAGTGGTTAGGACAGTGGTTCCCCCATGTTTGAATCTTCATGCTTGAATCTCCCTCTCTGATGGCTCTGTGTCTAAGCTTTCTCTCTCGAAGGACTCACCTTTATTATTGGAAATACTTATTGAAGCTGATGAGATATATCGACTTACAATTCATGTTTATAAACATTTACTATCAATTATTAAATATGACACAAGTGATTTACAGCAGGAGTGGAGCAGGAAGTTGGAACATCCTATTTTGCTTAATCAATGGACTGCTGTTTTGGCGTCTGTATTGTATGTTTCAATGGATCTTCAGTTACGCCTAATTCAGCAAAAGCTCTTGTTCAGGTCTATTGGACACCACAATGTCTTTTTGGTAAAGGCTTGTCAAGTTCAGCTAATTGTTGATGGTGTAATGCAGTCAATGATTCTTTTATGCATATGTTTTGGAAATGCCCAATGACCACCTCCTTTTGAGAGGAAGTTATTGTATGGATAAATTTTGTATTGGAAAGCTGTTTAATATTTACTGATGTAAATGTTCTCTTAAATTACTTACCTGCTTCTTGGAACGTATCACATGGTCAGCATAATTGGATTTTTCATGCCCTTGTGGTTGCTAAAAGACTGACACTACGATATTGGAAGGATAAAAGCTCACCGCCTATAATGCAATCGCCTGAAGACTTAACAACACTAGCAACATTCGAAGGAGTGGTATATAGACATAACTTGCAAATGGACTTATATGCGGATATTTGGTCTGCTTTCACTGAAGTTTATGTGCAACCTTTTTTTCCCTTTCCCCCCCCTCGAATATTGCAATGTTAGAAACTGAGGATTTTGAACATGCTGTTGTGTTTTTATTTCTTTCTTTTTTTTAGGTTTTGTAATGTTTTCAGTTTGTTTTGTTTTGTAAAAATCCACAATAAGAGATTAATTAAAAAAAAGCTTTCTCCCAGCCACTCATGGGAGAATTTAGGAAAGATATTCTGGGCAGGGTAATCAGGTGGGCAAATAAACTAATCAGAGATACTGGTTGCAATTAATGTATGCAACTCTGAAGATATGTATCTACTAGATAATTAGCCAAATCACAGGTAGGGATGGGCAAATTCATCTGTGCCATATGCTGCTCACCAGAACCCCACCATCTGCCTGACCCTGCTTGCCACATGCAGTGGTCCATGGCCGCCTGGTGAGCAACACATGGCATCCTGCTCCTCTGTTGAGCTGCCATTCTGCACAAAATTGCCGCATGGCCTTTTCCATGATTTTACATAAAGGAAAAAGGGGGAGGGAGCTATAACTCCCTGATAATTTGCTGGAATACTGCAAAATTGCATGGGGAGGTGCACCCTCATGGTGAGCCTTTGGTTACTCTAGTGCATAATTGTTCAGTTTTTGCTTCTCCGTGGAAAAGGGTGCATAACAGGAAAAAGGGGGTGGGAGCTAGAACTCCCAGACAGTTTGCTGGAACTGCACAGGTGGGTGCTCTCACGGGGTGCCTTCAGATACTGTACCAGATAATTGTGGATTTTAGCTTCTTCAATGAAAAGTGCGCATAACAGGAAAAAAGGGGTGAGAACTGTAGATCCCTGACTGTTTGCTGGAATGGGGTGAAAATGTGCTGGTGGGGTACTCTCATAGGGAGCCTTCATATCCTGTACTGGATAATTATGGATTTTAGCATCTTCATTGAAAAGGGAGCAGCTCTTCCCCTCTTCTGCCATTTCCCCCATTGTCTGCCATTTTGCTCAGAATCGCAATTCGGCTTGCTATGGGGACGGGTGGTCCTGTAGCATTCGTTGGCCATTCGCCAAGCCCTCCAGCAGCTCGCCTGGTGCAGCGAGTGGGGGTAGGAGCAGCTTGGCAAGTGACCGATGAATGCGGATGGATATGAGTCCGTCTATCCACACTTCCTCTTCATCACTGTTGCTGCTGCTCCTCTACACATTGCCCAAAGGGAGAGGACAGGGGGTCTCTCTGAAATGCTTGGACAGTGCAGGTAAATGGGCAGCAACAGCAAGTAGGGATGTCAGAGAAATCCACTGCAGATTCAAATGAGGCTGGATTCTTTGGAATCTGGCCTCAGGAATCTGCAGTGGATTGGGACCACTTACCTCTGCTCCAGGAGGACTGGAGCCGGAACAGCACTTGGCTGCTTCTTTCAGCCAGAGCCATTCGCCACCTCCCTGTCCCTGCCGATTGCCTTTAAAAAAATGTCTTCCAAAAAAAAAATGCCATCAGGAGGCTGTGCCCATAGACTTATACGCAAATAGAGTCATGAATCTTGTGTATAAATCCATGTGTCCATAGGCTTATATGCAAGATTCATGGCTTTATTTTGCATATAAGTCTATGGGCACATGCAATCAGCAGGATGTGCCCGTGGACTTATATGCAAAATAGAGCAGTGAATCTTGGGTATAAGCCTATGGACACATAGACTTATATGCAAGATTCATGATTCTATTTGTGTATAAGTCTATGGGTACATCCTCCAGATCACTTTTTTTTGTTTTAAGACTTTTTTTTAAAGGCAATCGGCAGGGACAGGGAGGAGGTGAATGGCTCTGGCTGGCAGGAGGGAAGGTAAGCGCCCCCAAGCCAGTCCCCCCCCCAAGAATCTGAGCAGAGCAGAACCACTCTGGAGGATTCCGGGGAGGGGAAGGAATGGATCACCTCACCCCACCCAGTGACCCAGATTCCCCACCAAAACAGACGGTGGGGAATCCGTACACCCCTAACAGCAAGGTGGATTAGCAGAAGGTTCAAAGACCTGTGTCATTTCAGATTGCTCCCCCTACATTTCACAGTTTCCCCCCTCAGCAGAGGCCCAATGATGCCAACCCTTGTCACCAACCCTACAGCTGCGACTTTCTTGCTGTATCAGTTCTCCGATGAGAGATGCCTACAACCTGGGAAGGTGTAAAACACTCCTGGGGAATTTCACTAGAGTGCTTCCCCCCCGAAGTTGCTATTATCTTTAAGATTGTTTTCTCTTGTTCTTCCCTAGGTGCACTTACTGTGTTGTTAATGTCTTCAGGCTCAATGACACAACTTTTCCAAATGTTGCAGCTCCTTTGCATTGCTGCATTTAAAGGTCCTGCTTAAAAACTTCCTTTTTATTTCATTTCAGGAGTCATCATGCACATTAATGGGGCATGCAACCACATGAGAATTCTCATGTGGCTTCTTCTGCTCTATGTGTTGGTTGAGAAGGTGTTTCCTGGAGATGATACCATAATTGCCACGAAGAATGGAAGAGTCAAAGGACTTAATTTAGCTGTGCTCGGGGGAACAGTAACGGCCTTCCTTGGGATTCCTTATGGAGCACCACCTATTGGGCAACTCCGGTTCAAAAAGCCACAACCTCGGGAAGAATGGAAAGGGGACTGGGATGCCACCAAGCATGCAAATTCTTGTTTTCAGAACTTAGATAATACTTTCCCTGGATTTGCAGGATCAGAGATGTGGAACCCAAACACAAACCTCAGTGAAGACTGCCTCTACCTTAATGTGTGGGTTCCTTCGCCCAAACCTAAAAATGCAACCGTCATGGTATGGATCTATGGGGGTGGCTTCCAGTCTGGGACCTCCTCGTTGAATGTCTATGATGGTAAATTTCTAGCCCGAGTCGAAAGAGTCATTGTTGTTTCCATGAATTACAGGCTAGGGGCCTTGGGATTCTTGGCTTTGCCAGGAAATGAAGATGCACCGGGAAATGTAGGGTTGTTCGATCAACGGCTGGCACTTCAATGGATCCAGGACAACATAGTCAGCTTTGGTGGCAATTCTAAAAGTGTGACGTTATTTGGAGAGAGTGCTGGTGCAGGGTCTGTCAGCTACCACATCTTTTCTCCTCAAAGCCATGCTCTCTTCACTAGGGCAATCATGCAAAGTGGTTCTGGGAATGCCCCTTGGGGTGCACTTCTACCTTCTGAAGCAAGGCAAAGAACACTGGCCTTAGCTAAACTTCTCCACTGTACAAGCAGCAATGAAACAGAAATAATTTCTTGTCTTCAAAAAAAAGATCCTCGGGAGATCCTTGACACAGACATTTCTGTTTTAAGAGAGAGTGCTCTCATAGATCTGAACTTTCCTCCTGTCGTTGATGGCGACTTCCTTGCCGATATGCCAGCAACATTGCTGAAGAATGGACATTTTAAACAAACTGAAATCTTGATGGGAGTGAACAAAGAGGAAGGTACATTTTTTCTTGTGTATGGAGCACCTGGCTTTAGCAAAGATAACAACAGCCTCATAAATGAAACTGAATTCCGGGCAGGTTTGAAGTTGTCCTTTCCAGAAACAAGTGAAACTGGGCTGGAATCTATTGCTTTCCAATATTCAGACTGGGAAGATGAGCAGAACCCTTTCAATTATCGTAATGCCATGAATGATGTTGTTGGGGATTACTATTTCATATGCCCTGCAGTGGAGTTCATAAAATATTTTGTCCAGGCAGGGAATAGTGCTTTCTTATACTTCTTTGAGCACAGATCTTCTAAATTGCCTTGGCCAGAGTGGATGGGAGTTCCACACGGATATGAAATAGAGTTTGTATTTGGACTACCTCTAGAGAGAAGAGTGAATTATACCAAAGCAGAGGAAACACTGAGTAGGTCTATTCTGAAATACTGGGCCAGTTTTGCAAAAACCGGGTAAGTATTTTTTTTTCAAAAAAATATTTTATATTTTAGTTTCTTTTCTGGTTATTTCCCTTCATAAAGTCAGAATAGTTATTCTCTGCTATGCATATTTTTCAGTGCTTGCTTACAAAAATTGGGAGCTTTTATGTACTACTATTACTCCATTACTATAATAGTACATACCTGGTGGTTATGGTGGAAGTGCTGATTGCAGTAGTAATGGGAACAGTAGTTGCAATGGTGTAGTGGAATCAAGGCTCACAGGGATGCAGCAAGGGCACTTTCTGATTAGCACAGTCACTGACATCATATGCCACCTCCTCAGAATTCTCTGTTCACTCTGAGCTTAGCTGCAATCCGCACACTAGCTGAGCTTAGGGAAATGCATTTTCTCAGCAGCAATATATAGTAAGGCTTTGCATGGACCCCCCGATCCAACTCAGAAGCCCCTTTGGGGCTCCTGAGGTAGGCCCAATTCAGCTTGGGCTGATTTGGGGGTCCCCCAACCCACCTATGAAGCTGAAGCAGGATTTGGACATCTGAATCCCACTTTGCCCCCCCCAACACACCACCCAACCACAGTTCCTCACCTGGACCCTTGTTCCGGGGGTGGGAGCACCACCACCAGGGGATCTGTTGCTGCTGCCACTGCTGCTGGTGCTGCTGGGAAAGCCACTGCCAGTGCAGCCAGGGAAGGCACTGCCAGGGAAAACACTACTTGCCACAGCCTGCCAACCACTGACAGGCACGAGGGCAGGAACTAGGGGTGCACGAAAGTCACTTACCTGGTATCGCAGCTTTTCGCGGTGGGGGGGAGGTGCTTCGCTGCTCTCCCTGTGAAGTTCAGGCCGGGGGGGAGGCTTCCCGCCTCGCCCTGCCGAAATTCAGGCCGGGGAGGAGGCGCCTCGCCTCGCCCGGCCGCGAAATTAAAAGTAAAAAAAAAAATGCCCCCATGATAGGCTACGTGACGATTAACGTAGCCTTTCACGGCTAGATCTGCAAAGTCAGCCATGATAGGCTACGTAAATCGTCACGTAGCCTATCACGGGTGACTTAAAAAAAAAAAAGCGCGTACGCAAATGGTGGCCCCCATAGGGAGCCGCCATTCGCGTTCCTTATTTGGTCGCTGTAGTCTACGTAAATCTTTACGTAGACTACGGCAAAAATAAGGGCAATGCAAATAGCGTTGCCCTTATTTTCGCCGTAGTCTACGTAATCTTTACGTAGACTACAGCGACCAAATAAGGAACGTGAATGGCGGCTCCCTATGGGGGCCGCCATTATCCATACGCGCTTTTTTTTATATATATATAATAAGGAAATGCCAAAATAAGGAACGCAAATGGCGGCGGCTGTAGCCGCTGCCATTTGCGTACGTGCAGTTTTTTTAAAAAAAAAATGTCAGACATGATAGGCTACGTAAAGATTTACGTAGCGTATCACTTTTTTTTTTTTTAAGCTAGCCGTGATAGGCTATGTAAATCTTTACATAGCCTATCATGTTTTTTTTAAAAAAACTGGAAATGGCAGCGGCGGCAGCCGGTCAGAAGACCGGCCGCCGCAGCTGCCGCTGCCGAACCGTCGCTGGAGCTGCTGCCGCCACCTGGAAAATCCGCCCCAGGTAAGTCTCATCCCGGGGGGGTTGGGGGGGCAGGCCATTCCGCCACCGATTTTGGGTGGCCGAATGCACTGACGTTTGGCCTCCCTGAGATCTGTGGTGGAATTCTCTGACATCCCTACTTACATAGCCTATCACGGCTAATGCAGGGACGCCATTTGCGTCCCTGCGGAGGCCGTGATAGGCTACATAAATATTTCCGTAGCCTATCACAGTGAAAAAAAGGGACACAAATGGCGGTGGCTATGGCGGCCACCATTTGCATCCCTGCGCAGCCCAGCAGCAGCCAGATGTCTCTGGAGTCGCTGCAAACTGCAGCTGCCGGTGAGGATTTCGGAGGGAGGGATGGAGCACCTCCCCCCCACTGCAGATGTCATGAAACAAAACAAGTAAGTCATTTTGTACATCCCTACATGCTTGGCAGAGACTAGGGCAGTTGCTCCCACTGGCTAGGACTGGAGCAGAGAGAGAAATGCCATGGAGCTCCCTCTCAGCTCCCTTCCCATTCTGCTGCTGCCACCACTGCCACCACCACCATTGCACACAATGGCAGCTTGTCAGGGCAGCAGGTGACTGATCAATTATCAGTCGGCTCACGCACCCCAATCAATTGTCTTGTGCACCCCCTGGGGTGTATGCACCCCACTTTGGAGACCACTGGTCTAGCCAAATATCATTCAGACAGTCTTCTCCTCTCCAGTAACACCACCTCTCTCACAAAGAGCAAACGGAGGCTGACTGACAGCAAAGCTCCCTCCCTCCTCCTCCGCCTCCTCTCCTCTTCCATTCCCCTGCCTCTCCCGGTAGCCGGATCTCTCTCAAATTGATACATTTGGCACATCTGCATCCTCTCGCCTTCCCCCTCCCTCCTCCTCCTGCCCCTCCACATGATCTTTCAGAAGTTGAGACATTTTGGAGACAGCCTGTTTTGGCTGCTCAGAAGGCATAAGAAGAGCTCTGAATATATGAGGCAGATGAGGTGTTTCATGGAGGAGCCACTTTGCTTCAGGGTGCCCCAGTGCTGGTCTGACCCTCTTCGTATCATGACAAGGCAACTCCAAATCAGCCCGCTTTGCCTTGTTACTTGGGCTTCATACTGAGGCAGTGCACAGCCCTAATATATAGTTATGAGCTATCCCTCTTGTAATGCAAAGTATTTTGGAGTGCCCTGATCTTGAATGGACAATTAAGATGTAATGGCTTTATAAAAGACCTGCTCCTGGTAGAGATAAGAACTGCTAGAACTTGTTTGTTGATATGAATCAACACAGATGCTTGAATTTTTGGCTTTTCCTTGGCATGGCAATGGCAAACATAAGAACATAAAAAACATAAGAAGAGCCATTCTGAATCAGACCAAGTCCAGAATTCTGTTTGCACAATGGCCAACCAGCTGTCAATGGGAAACCCACAAGCAGGACATGAGTGTAACAGCACCCTCCAGGCCATGTTCCCCAGCAACTGGTGTATATAGGCACACTGCATCTGATACTGGAGGCAGCATATAGCCATCAGGACTAGCAGCCATGGATACCCTTCACCTCCTTGAATTTGTCTAACTCCCTTATTTACCACAACACAGTAGTAGAAGTAGAAAATGCAGTTGGTGGCACTAGTGGTAGAGAATACTGGTGCAGTAGCTATGAATAATTGTGTGATTGGTAATGTACCTTTATGAGGGCTGCAAGGAAGTACTGGTTGTACTGGCTACAATTTCAAGTTGCAAAAGTATTATATTAACAACCCCCTCAACCCAGCTACCACAATACTCTTTGTTTCTTACACAAGTGTTGAACAAATGTGCATATACCATGATGAGAACAAGAATATAGCAGATAAGAAACTTCGTATATATTTTTCTCAAACTTAGTTGTCTGTATTGTTGATCTCACCTATTGGCACTTTTAAAAAATGAGTGTGTGATAGGCAGGAAGGTGTAGAAGTAAACCTGTATCCTTAAAATGTAATATGAGGAGAAACCCAATAGATCAGGTATGGATTCTTGAATTTGTTATTGCAAAGCTCTTCTGGCAGTTATTTCTCTCAACAAGTCCAGTATTAATATTCCTATCAGTTATGGAGGTTAGCACTTTTGACCCTGAGAAAAAGGTGGAAATTCAATGAAAACAGAAATTCTAATCAGAACCTCTGAGTGAACCTACTTAGCTGATGAATCTGAAGTTTCTTACAATAACAGATAGGGAAGAGCGGTACCCACCTGGAATTGATTTATTTAAATCTCCTTTCTTCTTTTTCCTCAAGAAGAAACAAACATGTTCAGCTCAAATTTTCACTTGAGGCAAAACTTTGTGGCAACTTAACAGCATGCAGAACCTCTCTAGAAATCTAATGAGTTGTATCAAACCATTGGGGTGGGGAGTGTTCCCTTAAACATTCCTTGGATATTTCCTCTGAGTAGGAACCTCCACATTTTCCCCAAAATGTCACTTTAGGCCAAATTCAATGGCAACTTAAATGACAGTGTTTCTCTGTCTTCCTAGGATGCAAAAGGAGTGAGCTTCTGGCACTGACAATGCCCTGCTAGTTAATGCTAGACTTTCAGCACAGATTACTGCAGCCTACACAGTGAGACAGTGTTTCAAACAGGGTGAAGAAGACCTTACTTCTTTAAGGGCGCAATCCTATGAATGCTTAGACAAAGAAAAGGCCTATAATTCCCAGCATTCCCCAGCCAGCAAAGCTGGCTGAGAACTATAGGCCCTTTCTCTGTCTAAACATGCATAGGATTGTGCCCTGAGGTTATCAGAAGAAAAACAATCCTCACCCCCTACTCATTTACCTTTAAAAAATGCCTGTGCTGGAGCAAACTGGTACTATTCACCCCTACAGTCAATAGCCATTAATTCGCAAACAAGGCTTGACTCCATATCAAGAGAAAGTAAAGGATACAATTGATATGGCTCCTTATGCAACAAGAGATTTCTCTTTTGTCTCATGTGACTGCTTTTGAAGTGAAAGAAGTGGGGTATTATTTTTTAAAGCAGATCTTCTGGTAACCCTGTTTTTTCTGGATGATCTCATTCTTTGAGGGAGTTCTTTATTTCCAGGGTAAACACAGCTTCTTCTTACAGATTCAGGTATCTGAGTAGGCAGCCAGCTGTTAAAGCTTGGATTGTTCGCTTTGGACATATGGCTCCCTTAGGACCATGCACATAATGAAGTAATCACACAATAGCTTCTCATTTGTGGATCCACACATATTTCAGCCCATTTTTAGAGTCACTGGGTAGTCAACAACATTTGGGGCTGATGTTCCACCCAGAGCCCATTTTTAGAGTCACTGGACATTTGACAACATTTGGGGCTGATGTTCCACCCAGTGCCAGCTCCAGGTTTTTGAGGGCCTTTGGGCAAGACACCCTCATTGTTCCACCTCCCCTGCTACTTTATTGATATTGTTACCAGCTGCTATTGCTCCTCATCCTCTCTCTCATTATTGCTACCATTTGCTTGCTTGGCAGGCAGAGAGCCAGTGAGCAAGTAGAGAGAGGCATCTGCTGCTCCTAGTTTTCATTACCACTATTGTCTAAGCCAGAGTGAGAGGCAGGTGAAAAGCAGGTTGCAATGGTGAGGAGGAAGAGCAACACCAGAGGGCTCTTGTCAGTGGGCCCCTGCTGGGGTGTGGGCTCTCAGTAGTTGTCCAATTATGCCTACACTTGGTACCTGCCCTGGTTTCATCCATGATATCACAATTATTAACATGTGTCCAGCGGATAACACAATGGCATGTACTATCTCTAAGAGAGTGGATGGCAGATGGGCTAAGCAAGGCCTGCCTATTAGGGATGAATCAGTTTTCTCTATTATCATTAATTAAAAAGAGCGATGTGCAGAACTCCTCTGCCTCTTTCTGAAAACCATTTGGGCTTTGTTGAGTGTTCTTTTGAATAATCAAGAAAACTAAAAAGGGTTTTGTAGTAATGTGTTAAAAAAAAGTCACTTATAAAAATTGAAATTGGAAACTGGTATCATGGAGTGTTTAGGGTTGGTGGAGAATTTCTCCCCAAAACTTCGGGGGGCCGAGCGCCAACATGTTCGGCCCCCCGAACAAGTTTCGGGGAGAAATCCTCCGAACCCCCCCCCGCACCCCGCACCCCCCCGGGACGGGACTTACCTTTGCCGAATGTCCCTCCCGGCGGCGGGTCCGGCTGGCGGTTCGGCGGGTGTTCGAGCGGGGCGGGAGCAGCAGCCGGTCTTTCGACCGGCTGCTGCCGCCCGCCGCCATTGCAATAAAAGAAAAAAAAAACGCCGCCTGATAGGCTACGTAACGATTAACGTAGCCTATCACGGCTAGATCTGCAAAGTCAGCCGTGATAGGCTACGTCAATCGTCACGTAGCCTATCACAGGTGACTTAAAAAAAAAAAAAAGTGTGTACGGATAATGGCGGCCCCCATAGGGAGCCGCCATTCCCATTCCTTTTTTGGTCCCTGTAGTCTACGTAAAGATTTACGTAGACTACGGCAAAAATAAGGGCAACACTATTTGCGTTGCCCTTATTTTCGCCGTAGTCTACGTAAAGATTTACGTAGACTACAGCGACCAAATAAGGAACGCGAATGGCGGCTCCCTATGGGGGCCGCCATTAGTGTACGCGCTTTTTTTTTTTTTTTTTAAGTCACCCGTGATAGGCTACGTGACGATTGACGTAGCCTATCACGGCTGACTTTGGAGATCTAGCCGTGATAGGCTACGTGAATCGTCATGTAGCCTATTAGGGGGCTTTTTTTTTTTTTTTTAAACTTCCGCGTTCGCGGCCGGGCGAGGCGGGAAGCCTCCCCCCCGGCCGGAATTTCATGGGGGGAGCAGCGAAGTGCCTCCCCCCCACCGTGAACGTCCTTCGAGGACAGGTAAGGGACTTTCGTCCACCCCTAGGAGTGTTATATTTATACTGAATCTGGTAGTATTGGGTTTACTAATCATTTTTACTGATTTGTGTTTAATTTTGTTTGCCTTCTATTTTATTTGTAACATATTGCAGTTTTTCTTGTTTGTATTGTGATGGCCTAGAGTCATAAACAATACAACTGAACTGAACTGAACCAAATAGATGAAACATAACTCCCATGTTCTTTGCCATCTTTCTTCCCATCTTATTATTCCCCAAGCAACAACAACAACAACAAACTTTTCCCTTGTGGAAGAGAAGGAGAGAACAGATGGTGGGAAAGGTCCAGTACCACACAGGAAAGTCACCACTCCTCTCCTTCAGTAGAAATAGGGTTTGGAGTAAGGATACTGGATAAATTCAAGATGAACGAAAATGAATTTTGATTTCTAAGAATCCAGCCTTGCTGAATCTGCTGCAGACTGGCCTCCTCAGGTGACGCAGAGTCCGGGGAATTTTGGATCTTTTTTTTCTTTTTCTTTTTTACTTTGCCGAAATGTATGCAAACTTATTCATAGGAAAATACACAAGTTTCTGCTGAGACTGGTAATTATACACAGGGAAAAGCTGAATGGAATGGGGGACAATACGCTAAATGTTACGTACTAATATAAATTACGTAAATTGTTGCGAACCGTCTTGTGGAATTGTTTGCGTATTTTTCCGCATAAGATTTTTTTTTTAATCTGTCTGTGAATGCACACTGGAAAGAATGACAATGCACAATCTACAAAACACACAAATTTCACAAAATCTGTGAATTTTGTGTGAAATTTCACAAAATTTCACAAAAAGTTATGCTCTAATCCCTAGGTTAGAGCATAACTTCCTACTGGGGATCATAGGGCTTCTAGTTTGAAAACTACAAGCCCTATGAAACCTATCAGGAAATCACACTCAGTCTGAGCTTAATTTGTGAGCATCATTTCCATGTAAGGAGAGGCCTAGTAGGGTAGTGAGCTCTCTCCTGACACCTATTATTACTTCTCTCTTGCCTGGGATAAGGCTTCTCCTCTTCTTCTTCTTCTTCTTCTTCTTCTTCTTCTTCTTCTTCTTCTTCTTCTTCTTTGCTGGAGGAAGCTAGAGAGACTAGCATGGATGGCTTGGCAGTGGCAAGGATGGGGTACAGACAGCATTTTGAATCAGACTGGCTTGAAGGGGATTGGATCTAACTCAAACTGTGGCCAGATATCTCCGTCTCTAATTTTAAGGTGTGATAGATCATAGGGTGAATATTTCCCTACTGATGGGCCCTCTTTTTGTGTAAGGATGCCTCCAAAAAGGTATTATGAAAAATGGCGCCAATCAGGCTGGATGTAACCTGACAAATCCTAGGCTGTCGGGCTGTTCAGACGGATTCTAACCTTTACTGATAAGGGCCACTTATCAACTCAGAAGAAGAAGAAGAAGAAGAAGAAGAAGAAGAAGAAGAAGAAGAAGAAGAAGAAGAAGAAGAAGAAGATTTATGTTTGTATTCTCTAGAAATCTGGGAAAGTAAATGGCCTTGAGTGCCATTTTTTTTGGTAGAAAAGTTGGGTATAAATCAAACAAACAAATAAATAAACAAATAAATAAATGTATTTATGTATATGTTTAGCTTCCAAAATTACCAGAGAACACAGACTTAAAC
Source organism: Heloderma suspectum (assembly GCF_057233095.1). NCBI lineage: Eukaryota > Metazoa > Chordata > Lepidosauria > Squamata > Helodermatidae > Heloderma > Heloderma suspectum. The sequence continues at coordinate 303,566,331 of NC_139460.1, read as the reverse complement.
CAAACGTTGGGAAATACCCATAGAACTCAGGAAGCAGTTCTGCTTACAAACATGGTATGCATTTCCTGCACACCTTGTTTTCAAGAAAAAACGGTGGCTTCCTTCACTGCTGCTGCCATCACAGCAGCAAATTCAGCAGCAGTGGGGGCTGCCAAAAAGGTCAGGGTGCCCCATGGGCCATATGTTCTCCATTCCTGCTCTAGATGCTTCTGCTAGTTTCAATCCGAATATAGGGCTCATCACAATAACAATGCTAGGAAAGATCTCTCCTCCTCAAGGATCTGGAAAGCCCCTGCAACAAGCCAAGTATATTGTACTGGGCTAGAAGGACTAAGGATATGATTCAGTGCAAAACAGTGTTCAATTCTGGGCATTTTCGCCTAACAACATACCAGTTTATCCTTCTATGAATTCATGTACTTTGAAGCTTTAATTTTTGTAGACATGACAGTCATGTCTAACACTGGAACATGAAGATTAAATTACTGAGATAAGTTTGCAGTCCATGCTGAAATGGAACATTATAACACATATAAGACTGCATGTTCAAAGTCCATAAAAACTTATCTCCAATTGTCTGCCCATGTAGTCAACCAGATTATTTTTTGGACTATAATTAGATTACCTAGCAGATGATATTTCTTTCAAGCACATACTCAGAATCCTCATCTCCTGCAAGTACTGAAAACATGACTATTTATGGGCAGATAGTTCCTTCATGCAATTCCATTTATGAACAGAATGATCAGACCACTCTGTTCTCTTCTGAGCTAACCCTTTATTTACCACTTACTTAATACACAGTGACAGAGCTTTATGCTGCAATCCTATGCCCATTTACCTGAGAGTAAGTCCTATTGAATTCATTGGGGCTTCCTTCTGAGTAGACATGCATAGGTTTGCACTGTTAATTACTGATACACTACAATGTTGATGAAAGGGTAAAACTGGGGTTTTTTTAAGTTAAAGTGTGGATTCTCTTGATCTCTTTGATGGCAGGGTGTCAGTACGCAGGGTTAATCATAAAAATAAAACAAAATCAACATTTCAAGATGTAAGTCAGAATACATTCTTTGGCTTTGTGCACATTACTAAAATGTGGTTGGTTAAAACAGCTGGCTATTGTTTGCTCCAGTGGCTTTTTCTTTAAACTTAAATGAAGTATCAATCAGAATTAGGGGTATGGGGTAAAGAGGAAGTATATGTAATAGGAATGTTAGCTTACTGAAGGAATCCAGTTTCTGGATCCATTTTTTTAAAATTACATAATATGTGTTCTGGTAGTTAGAAACAGGGAATACATTAAGGATTCTTCTTGCCATGTTAATCAGTTGCAGCAAAACCATCCAAAAGCCCTGCAGCACCGTAAAGATTAACATATTTATTATAGCATAAGCTCTCATGGACTCAAGTTCACTTCATCAGATGCATAAAGTGTTATCCTCAGTTGGCAGGGTGTGTGTGTGTGTGTGTATGTGTGTGTGTATATATATGTATATGTGTGTGTGTATATATGCGTGCACACACACACACACACACACACAAACACACGTATATGGATGTAAAACAAAAAAGAAGTAAACAATGAGGTCAAATGTCATGAAATGCAAATGGTAAAATCTGTAACAATCAAACTGAAGTTTAAATGTATGCAAAACAAGGCCATTGTCAAAGGTAGATATGGTTGGGCACCTGCTGAGGGTCTATAGCCTAGCATGAGCCCGCTGACAAAAGCCCCCTGGAGATGCTCCTTTTCTTCACCATTGCATCCTGCTTGCTCACCTGTCTCTCACTCTGGCCCAGACAATAGTGGCCGTGAGAAGGAGGAGCAGTAGATGCCACTGCCTGCTCGCTCCCTGGTTTTCTGCCTATCAAGCAAACAAGTAGTAGCAATGATGAGAAAGAAGATGAGGAACAATAGCAGCTGATGACAATGGTGGCAAGAAGGTTGAGTCACTGAGGGATGGGTTTATTGAGGGTGTCCTGCCCAAGGGCCCTCAAAAACAAAGCCAGGACTGATTCAAAATTAGGACTATTTTGCACAGGGACTATTAACAACAGCAGTATATTGTGATAACATGGGCAGCAAAACCAACAGAGAGTTCTGCACCACCTTGAAAGCTAGCAAATGTGTTCAGGCATAAGCTTTCATGCTGTTGATGCACTGGTCAAATGGCAGAGCAATGGACTTAACAGGTGAGGTGAACTCTTCTTGGATGTGATTTTGTAAACATGGTCAACTTCAATATGTGCAACAGTAGTTTGGAGTTAGATCATGATTCTATGCCCTCTCTGAGTATTTTGAGTCTTCTTTTGCTCAAAAATTCTCTGACAAATGAGGGAGACTTGGTATTTGATTAGATACTCTTTAGTGGCTTGGAAATAAATGTTCTGTTTATTAGTTAGACTAGGAAGATACCATTAACATGACTGGATTATTATCTTTTGAGAGCCCACATCTGTTTTATAATTTCTAACTAGGGACCAGTTCCTTTCTTAAAATGAGTTGGTTGGTTCTTTGTTTCAGACAACTATAGCATCTGTGGATGCTAGTTTGCAAAACCAACCAACCAACCAATGAACAAACAAACAAAAAGTTCTCTTGACCATGAATGTATGTCTCCCATCATGAACTTGCCATCTACTTTCCAAACAAATAAAAAATATATATTAAAATCATTTCGATTTGAAGTCTGCTAGCTGATGGCAGATCCTGAATGTGGCTATGGAAAGTCATGGATTCTGCAGTTTGAATAGATTAGCTGTGATCAATAGCTCTCAACAGTGCAAAGGTGGTGCTTTGATGGGTGTGGGAGAACAGATGGATTCAAGTTCATCCAGACTGGTGAAGGGCAGCCTGGACAAAATGGCATATGGGGTGATTTGCCTTGTCAGCGTCTCATTTTGTGAGGGCAGATGGACAGCTTCATAGCTGTCCTAATTCAAGTGGTAGGAAACCACCTTTGAACAATGATTTTCTGGCCAGATGCTGCGTTGGCTGGCTCCAATGTTCCCATTTGGGAGCATCGTTGAAAAGTTTGTAATCAAATAAATGCCTGTAATGTTGCGGATGCTGCCTGCCCCTTTAAAGCCCCTATTTGTGTAGATTGGATGCTTATGGAAAAGAATGAGCAGCCATTTGAGAGGCAAGTGGCACTCGATGAAAGAGCAGATGCCTGTGTACCACTGCCAAGCACCCAGAAGCTTGCCCCTTCACCGCTCACAGTCACCTAGGTCAGATATGTGCTTGGCAAGCACTGCACGGGGTGGGCACAGGGTTGTCCATCCATCCATAACTAATGTTGAGGGCAGGGCCAGACCCTCCTCCCTCCTCCACATGTCTAGGAAATGGATGGAGAAGGTACAAATGGGGCTACATTTCCTCTTCTTACAATTTAGTGAGGCCCAAGACATTTAATACAAGGTTTCCATCTTACATCAAGGAACTGAATCTTCCCTTTCAATTTTGCCTCAGGTATTCCAGTTATGACTATTTACACCCAGAGGAGGAAATACAGAAGTTGACACAAGAGGCTGGGTGAACTAGAGTCTCTTTATTTAATCAGGATAACTCCCCCCTGACACACACACAGCGTCAGCATATGTAACTGTGGGACTATAACTCTACAGGTCCTGCAGGCACCTTTTCAAGCAAACCAACTGTGCTTCAGCAGAGAGGTGGGACTGACCCCCACCCCTTCCCCTAGGCCACACCTTAGATGCATAAGAGGGCCAACCCTGAGTCACCCCCCTCCCGGTGCCACACAACTCCAGGCAGGGGGGACAGGTTAGTCCCAAAGGCAAACCATATCCTCCTCACAGGTCCCACAGCCCTGAGCGGCAGGCCTCAGGACTTGTCCATCACCATAAAGGTGCCTTAGGGTGTTCACCAAATCATGCTTACCTGCTAAATTCCTTCACCTCCCTGACAAGTGACCAATTAACTTACTTAACATGTTCCCACCACCTCAATCCAAATAAAGGACATAGTGCAGAGTAGGCAATAAATAAATAAATAAATAAAATTGTACACCAGGCCAATTAGCAAATAGGCCAAAAAATCCTACCCAGCACTGCCCCCCGCCCCAAGGGGGTGACCAGATTATCCTGCATTGAGTTCAGAAAGTGCTGGTAGGAGTGAAAAAGGAAGGGTCAAGCAACAGGAGGAGCTGGCTTTTATAGTGCCAGGCTCCATCTCTCAATGCTGCTTAGCATGTGACTGTACGCATGTAGCATGGTCCCACCTGTTTCTCCCTGGGCCACAAAAGTGTCCCTCACCCTAGCTGTTCTATCCAAGTCAAGGAATCAGAATGTCATTCATAGGGACAGAAAAATCTGTTCATCTCCACTGATTTGTACAATCCTCAGTTCTTTCTGTCTAGGGATGGGTGAGAAATTATCTTCATCAAGAGTTCTTTTGTTTGTTTTGTATGCATTTGCCTGAACTACACCTCTTGGAACCAAATGTAGAAACAGACATAATTTACGGTTAGAAATTCATACATGTCCAGGTTTGCAATGTGTTCATGAAGAAAGCCAACCTGCTTTTTGTAGTATCTTGCCTGGTTATACTTTTTTTTTTAGCTGAGAACTGAGAAATACTTAAGATTTTAAATAAAAAGAGGATTAAAAAAAATAAAAATAAAACCAATTTTAGAGACTGCTTTTCTATTATTTATATTTATTTCTTTTTTATTTATTTGAACTACTTACACACCACTTGATATCATAAGTTCTCTAAGGGCGCAATCCTGTCCAGGTAGGCAGCCACCTCTGAACTTGGAGGCGACCGCCTATCCAAAGCAGGGCAGGGAAGCATGGAGGGGATTGTTCCCTCTGTACTTCTCCTGCTCTACATTTTTGGCTAGACAGCCGATTGCAGCTATCTAGCTGCAGGAGGACAGACCAGGGAAGAAGGCTGCTGTCTGACACATAGGATGTGTAGTAAAAGCATTTCCACCCTCCCTGCCCCAGAACGTCTCCAGCCCCATCCCTTTTTGGCCTCTCTGCACTCCTCTTGCGAGCACGGAGGATGGGACTGTTCCCCACTGCTTCCAAGGCAGTGTGGAACTGGGGGGAGGTTGGGTCCCCGGGGAACTGATGTTCCAAGGTTGGTTCCTGGACAACATGATATCCTGTGGCCATCTAGCTGCTGTCTAGCGGCCATAAGATTACTCTCTCCATGGTTTACATAATAAATACATAAAATACAATATAAATGCCAAAATAAAAACAATATAAAGTAATAAAAACATTAAAAGCATTACAGAAACAGTAAAACAGAGCAGTGCAATTACACATCAGGGAAAGCTAGAGTAAACAGGTGCATCTAAAGTTCACCTCAGTTTCCACCTCTCAGACCACATGTTCCAGAGGGTGGGTGCCACTTACTTATCCAAAGGAGTTAACCCAAAGCAGCTAACCCTCTGGCAAAAAAGTCCATCAAAACCCCAGTCATCCAAAACAAACAAACAAACAAACAAGCAAAGAAACAAGTAACCAAATCTCACAATTAAGTTTTTGGGATGTGACTGAAATCTATGTATAGTTGTTGTTGTTTATTCGGTCAGTTGCTTCCGACTCTTCGTGACTTCATGGACCAGCCCATGCGAGAGCTTCCTGTCGGCTGTCGCCACCCCCAGCTCCCCCAAGGTCAAGTCCGTCACCTCCAGAATATCATCCACCCATCTTGCCCTTTGTCAGCCCGTCTTCCTTTTGCCTTCCACTTTCCCTAGCATCAGCATCTTCTCCAGGGTATCCTGTCTTCTCATGATGTGGCCAAAGTACTTCAGTTTTGCCTTTAATATCATTCCCTCAAGTGAGCAGTCTGGCTTTATTTCCTGGAGTATGGACTGGTTTGATCTTCTTGCAGTCCAAGGCACTCTCAGAATTTTCCTCCAGCACCACAGTTCAAAAGCATCTATCTTCCTTCGCTCAGCCTTCCTTATTTATTTTATTTATTTATTATTAAATTTATTAATTGCCCATCTGGCTGGTCACCCAGCCACTCTGGGCGATGTACAACATACAATAAAAACAGTTTAAAACAATAAAATTCTACAATAAAAACATTTTCGAAAATACCCTAACCCACCCCAAATGCCTGCCTGAACAGCCACGTTTTTAATGCATGACGGAAGCTCATTAAAGAGGGGGCATGATGGAGTTCCCTAGGGAGGGAGTTCCACAGAGTGGGGGACACCACAGAAAAGGCCCTTTCCCTCGTCCCCACCAGTCTAGCTGTTCTGGATGATGGGACAGAGAGAAGGCCATCCGAGGCTGATCTAGTTAAGCGGCCTGTCTGGTGCTGCTGGAGGCGCTCCTTAAGATAGGCTGGGCTGGAACCATATAGGGTTTTAAAGGTCAAAACCAACACCTTGAATTTGGCCGGGAAAACAACTGGTAACCAGTGCAACTCCTTCAGCACTGGAGTGATGTGATCTCACCAGCGGCTGCCTTTAATCAGGCGAGCCGCCGCGTTCTGTACCAGCTGCAGTTTCCGAACCATCTTCAAGGGTAACCCCACGTAGAGCGCATTACAGTAGTCTAAACAAGAGGAGACCAGGGCATGTACTACCGATGGGAGCAGATGGTCGGGAAGGAAAGGGCGCAGCCGCCGTATCAGATGGAGTTGATACAGCACTGTCCGGCTCACAGCTGACACCTGAGCCTCCATGGACAGCTGGGAGTCCAAAATGACCCCCAGGCTGCAGACCTGGTCTTTCAAGGGTAGCCGTACCCCATTCAACACCAGCTCAACATCCCCCAGCCTCCTCTTGTCTCCCACCAAAAGTACCTCGGTCTTGTCAGGGTTCAGCTTCAGCCTACTCCTCCCCATCCAGCCACTCACCGTCTCCAGACATTTGGACAGGGATTCTACGGCCAACCTTGGTGAAGATTTGAACGAGAGGTAGAGCTGCGTGTCATCTGCATATTGATGACACTGCACCCCAAACCTCCTGATGATAGCCCCCAGCGGCTTCACATAGATGTTAAATAGCATCGGGGAGAGGATGGAACCCTGTGGCACCCCACAAGTAAGTGGCCACGGGTCCGAAACCTCCTTTCCCAGTGCTACCCTATGGTACCTGCCGGAGAGGAAGGAACGGAACTACCGCAATACGGTGTCCCCAATGCCCAACCCCTCCAGGCGGTCCAGGAGGATACCGTGGTCAGTGGTATCGAAAGCCGCTGAGAGGTCGAGGAGAACAAGGAAGGAGCATTCACCCCTATCCAGAGCCCTCCTCATATCATCTACCAAGGCGACCAAGGCCGTTTCTGTCCCATGCCCAGGCCTGAAGCCCAACTGAAATGGGTCTAGATAATCAGTTTCTTCCAAGTGTGCCTTCAACTGCACCGCCACCACCCGCTCAATCACCTTGCCCCAAAATGGCAGATTTGAGACTGGGTGAAAGTTGTTCAAAACTTGAGGATCCAAGGAGGGCTTCTTTAAGAGCGGTCTTATCACTGCCTCCTTGAGGGCTGATGGCATCACTCCCTCCTCAAGGGAGGCGTTCACCACCACCTTGATCCCCTCACCCAGTCTTTCTCTACAGCTCATAATGAGCAAAGATGGGCAAGGATCAAGTAAGCAGGTGGTCGGCCGTACCAATGAAAGCACATTGTCCACTTCATCAGGAGGAAGAAGCTGGAACCGATCCCACAAAACCGGTTTGCCACAGGCCACCTCTTGCTCACTAACTGTATCCACAGCATGCAGAGTAACACACCTAATCTGATCAATTTTATCTGCAAAGTGCCTTGCCAAGGCCTCACAGGAGGCCTTAGAATGCTCCAGTGGTTCCGGAGCCACAGGACCAACCAGGCTCCGGACCACTTGGAACAGCCTCCTGGGACAGCACTCTGCAGACGCGATGGAGGCAGCATAATATTCCTTTTTTGCTGCCTTCACCGCCAGGTGATAGGCTGAAGATACAGCTCTAGCCCATGTCTGATTGTCTTTGGCAGCTCTAGCCGTCTCACCTCCTGTTTCAGAGCTCATAACCGCAGATTGAACCATGGTGCAGTCTGAGCCCTGTTCAGGGGAAGAGGGCATTTCGGAGCCACCTGATCTAATGCCCCAGTGACTGCGGCATTCCAGCCACCCACCAGGGTCTCGACTGAGTGGCCATTGGCGTGCCCCAGAGAATCCCCAAGCGCGTTCAGGAATCCATTTGGATCCATAAGATGCGTTGGGCGGACCATTTTAATGGGTCCTCTACCCCTGCGGAGGGGTTGTGGAACCGAGAAGTCCAACGTCACCAGATAGTGATCTGACCATGACAAGAGGGTGGTGGATATACCCCCGACTTCCAGATCACTCCCCACTTCTCCAAAAACAAACACAAGGTCTAGTGCATGACCGGCTACATGGGTGGGCCCAGTTAGAATATGGTGCAGCTCCCAGGAGGCCATGGTCTCCATGAAGTCCCGAGGTGCTCCTGTGAGGATGGCCTCTGAATGTACGTTGAAGTCCCCCAACACCAGTAAGTTAGGGGACTGTACACGCACATCAGAGACCACCTCAAGCACGTCGGCCAGGGAGTCAGTCATGCAGCCGGGTGGATCGTACACGAGCAGAATCCCCAGACTGCCCTTGGGGCCCAACCTCCAGTACATGCACTCAGCAACCTTGGTCTCCCAGAGAGGGGGTCTGGTGAAGACCTAGGACTCTTGGTAGATAACAGCCACTCCCCCTCCCCGATCCCCAGCCCTCGGCTGCTGTGCATACGAAAATCCAGCTGGACACATGGCTGCAAGGGTTGGAGCAGCAGCCTCGGCCAGCCAGGTCTCCGTAATACATGCCAGGTCTGCACCCTCATCCAGGATCATGTCATGGATGAGGGAGGTTTTCTGGGTAACAGACCTGGCATTGCAGAGCAGCAAACAAAGGCCAGAAGATGGGGTCACGCCTCCCCCAGCCATCCTTTGGCTCTGGACAGGCCCGGAGCAGGGGGCAGATACTACACATCTCTCCCTTGTTCCCCTTACCTGGCATGGCCTGCCCCTAGCGCTCCGCCAGCGCCTGCCGCCCAGCCTCAGTATCTTCTGGTCCCCAACACTCCCCCCACTGCCTCCGTCAGGTGGACACATGCCCCCTCACTCCCGCCTATCAGGCAGGCTACCCACCCCTAAAACCACAACAAAATCCCCCAGGAAAAAGAAAACACACACACACACACACACAAAACAATTAAAAATCCCCTTAAAAATAATGCCAGGCCGGAGTCCACAGGGAAGGCCAGGAGGTGGTGGTGGTGGTGGTGGTGGTGGTGGCAGCAGCAGCAGCACCTTATGGTCCTTATGGTTCAGCTCTCGCAGCCATAGCTTACTACGGGGAATACTATTGCTTTAAGTAGGCAGACCTTTGTTGTCAGTGTAAGGTAAAGGTGTCCCCAACCAGTCGTGTGGTGCTCATCTCCATTTCTAAGCCGAAGAGCCAGCGCTGTCCGAAGACACTTCCGTGGTCATGTGGCCGTCATGACTGAACACCGAGGTGCACGGAACGCTGTTACCTTTCCTGCAGAAGCAGTACCTATTTATCTACTTGCAATTTCTTGCTTTCAAACTGCTAGGTTGGCAGGAGCTGGGACTGAAGCCAGGAGCTCACTCCGTCATGCGGCACTCGGGTCTTGAACTGCTGTCCTGCCGACCTTCCGGTCTGCAGTTCAGCGTCTTAACCACTAAGCCACCGCGACCTGGGAGTAAACTCCACTGAACTTAGTGGTGCTCAGTTCTGAATGTGTAAAACACATTGAGCTTTAATATAAGTTCTTCAGCTGGCTGAAGCGCAACCTTTAGCTTTTAACTAGAAATGCAAACGAACTTGTGGATATGTGTCACCATCTAAAATGCTAACATGAAGCAGGAGCCCAAATGAAGAAAAGGAGAGAAGCAGTGACCCTCTGCATGACTCTTGTCCTCATTATTGTTGCTAATCTGTCACAAACTGTAGTAATAGTTGAAAGTGAAACCTGAAACCTCATGAGAAAGCAAGGAGGGTCTTTCGATTACCCTCCAGCAGATGACATCATACGTCATTTAGGGATGTACGAAAGGTACTTACCTTTCCACGGATTATGCTGATGCTGGGGGGGAGGCGTTCCGTCCCTCCCCCCAGAATCCTAGCTGGGGGGGGAGGCACTCCATTCCTCCCCCCCAGAATCCTGGCTGGCTGGCTCCGTTCTGCAGGGATTCTGCGGAGCCGCCGGCCGGCTCCGCCAGCAGCCGGACATCCGGCCGCTGGCTAGCAGGGATGCAAATGGCGGCGGCTGTAGCCGCCGCCATTTGTGTCCCTGCAGTCAGCTGTGATAGGCTACATAAATGTTTACGTAGCCTCTCACTGCTGATTTTAAAAAAAACAACAACACGTACATACGCAAATGGCGGCGCCCATGGGCACCGCCATTTGCGTACGCGCGGTTTTTTTTTTTTTTAAATCAGCCGTGATAGGCTACATTTATGTAGCCTATCACGGTGTTTTTTTAAAATCTAGCTGTGATAGGCTACGTAAATCTTTACATAACCTATCACGTTTTGGGGGTTTTTTTTTTTTTTTTTTTTACCTGGAACTGGCAGCGGCGGCAGCAGCCGGTCGGAAGACCAGCCGCCGCCGCTGCTGAACCACCGCTGGAGCCGCCGCCAGAGCCACCGCCAACAGGAAGATCCGCCTAAGATAAGTCCCATCCCAGGGGGGGTGGGGGGTGGGGGGCCGTTCTGCCACCAATTTCGGGGGGCCGAATGCGCTGGCATTCGGCCTCCCCGAGATCCGTGGCGGAACTTTCGTATATCCCTAACGTCATTGCTCCTGTACTGAAAGAGTCCCATAGCTGCACTCCCCTGCATCCTTCCTCCCACTACACCATTGCTAGTTGTGCTATATCAAGGGCTGACTCAAGGAAGGACCAAGTAAGGCTTCTAGGAGAACACCTATTTTTGTTCTGTATGCTTTGAAATGTTATTGTATTGCTTTAAAATGTGGTTTCTTGCTCAAAGCCTAATGATGTCAGTACTTCATTTTGGTATGTAAACTGGAATTTAGGATGCTCCAACTTCAAAAAAAGAACATAAAATCATTCTTTAGGATGTCTAAGAAATAATAATGTTATTAATATATGGACCAAAATAGGGATGTACAAAAGTCCCTTACCTGATCCCGAAGCTTGATTCGCGGTGGGGGGGTGGCGCTCCGTCCCTCCCCCTGAAATTCTGGCTGGGGGGAGGAGCCCCGTCCCTCCCCCCGGAAATTCTGGCCGGGGGGAGGCACCCCTTCCCTCCAGCCACGAATCCTTCTGTCCTGCCAGGACGCAAACGGCGGCGGCCATAGCCGCCGCCGTTTGCGTCCCTGCAGTCAGCCGTGATAGGCTACGTAAATGTTTACATAGCCTATCACGGCTGAGTGAAAAAAAAAAACCCGTGCATACGCAAATGGCGGCGCCCATGGGCGCCACCATTTGTGTTCCTTATTTTGGCAAGTGTAGTCTACGTAGTCTACGCCAATAGGCGCCGCCATTTGCGTACATGCAGGGTTTTTTTTTCACTCAGCTGTGATAGGCTACGTAAACATTTATGTAGCCTATCACAGTGTTTTTTCAAAATCTAGCCGTGATAGGCTACGTAAATCTTTACGTAGCCTATCACGTTTGTTGTTGTTGTTGTTGTTTTTTAACTTGGAAATGGCGGTGGCGGCAGCCAGTTGGAAAACTGGCCGCCGCAGCCGCCGCCACCGAACCGCCACTGGAGCCTCCGCCGCCAGGGACATTCGCACAAGGTAAGTCCCGTCCCTGCGGGGGGCAGGGGGGCAGACCGTTTCACCACCAATTTCAGGGGGCCGAATGCGCTGGCATTCGGCCTCCCCAAGATTCGTGGAGAAATTCTCTGACATCCCTACCAAAGAAGCCTCCATCGAAAGTGGACAAATGGTTCCATCCAGACTTTACCGTCCAGTGCTGTATATGGAATCAATTCCTCTCTTGTATCTGGCAATAGAATGAAGTTGCCACTTGACCCAGAAGGTTCTAAAGGGCCACCAATCCATGACAGGAACAAATCTATGACAGGAACAGCTTCCTTGCTTTGCAAAATTTTCAAGGATTACAACTTCCTGGAGAGCTTTTTAATCTGTTTTCTAAACCTGAAGCATAGAAATGTCATTAAAAAAAAAATCTACCACAACTTCCTTAAAAAAAAAAAAAATCAAGATGCATCGCAATCTGCAAATACTACACAATATAAAACAGCTGCAAAATAAAGATGAATTCCAATGTGTGTGTGTGTGTTTGTGTGTCTCTGTATACGTACATACGTACATACATACATACACAACATTTTTGTACTGCTTCGGGGTCTAAGTAGACATGATGTCAGCATGACCAGTGCTAGCATGCAGGAATTTTAATACGATGTACACTGACCTCCAGATTTGACTTGGAGCAACTTAGAGGAAGTTCTCTCTCTCTCTCTCCCTTTGTGTGTGTGTGTGTGTGTGTGTACTATTTACTATTTGACATTTCTAACCTACCTTTCTATATAAAAAGTGTGAACAAGGCAGATGAACACAGAAGACTCATGCCTTAATCACTTCCCCTTCCCCTTCCCCTTCCAAGGAGTGTTTAACAGTGAAATCCTATACATGTTTTCTTGAAAGTCCCACTTTATTCAATGGGACTTACTTCCAAGTAAGTGAACATAACATTTCAGCCTCAAATGGTAAATCTACTTTATCCAGATGTGCAGTGGGGGGAGGGGACCTCTCTGGATTTCATGGCTGAATGAAAAGTTATCATGAAGAAAGAGGGGACCTGAAGGGACACCATTTGAAAAAACATCCTTTATTTGCAGAAGTCTCCATGTTTCTTCTGCTTTGGGGGATGTTGCTTTCATTGCCCTTTGGGATATGTTTCAAGAGTCCTTATTTTTCAGTGATTATATAATTTCCTGTAGCTCAGAAGTTACATGCCCTAAAGGGCAGAAAAAAGTAAACACCTCTAAGCTGTCAATAAGATTCCTATGAGTGGGAGTCAAAGCCTTGCCAATTTCATCTTTACCTTTACTACCAACAGCAAGATTCTATTGCTCCATTAGTCACCGTAACCTTTAATCAATTGAGATAGAGTTCATTAGATGGAAATTTATTTGGACAGCAGTTTATGAGTACCATGAATTCCGACTTTGTCCCAGGATCTCTTGTAAATCTCCATGGCTGAAAAGTCGCCTCTATCATATAGATTTGCTTGAGCTGAAGCCTGAAGCCTCATCGTTGGTTTCTTGTTTCTTTTCTTTTTTCAACAAGTGGAAGAGATGTTTCTGGTGTGATTATGCTGAGGGGAACCAAATGTATCAGCTAGTGCTGTGACGAAAATTTCTACCACATCTTTTTTTTCCCTACCAGTCTCATTCAATTTGGTAGAAGAGAAATTGCTTTTGAAAAGAAATTCAATACTGAAGAAATTTCAAAGCAATTCTTGAGAGTTGGTTTTGGGTTTCTTGGGCTTACCTCACTTAGGAGGTGGTTGAGGAGTCAGCACAGGTGTCCTGTCTTTCATTGTACAATCATATCTTTGGCAGCCTGTACCCTCCTCAGCTTCCTACACTCCAATTAAAGCCCAGTGGAAGTCACCATGAGGTAATTCCTCTGATAGGGCTTTTTCAGATCAGGAAGTACAGGCAGCCTCAGAGGCTAGCTGTGATTAGGTATGCTCAAAAACACCACCAAAAGAAATTCAACATAAATTATAGACTTTCCTGGGAAAGGGGCAGAACAATGGAAGCCCATTTCATGGGGGAAGAAAACTTTCAGGAAATTGGAGGACAAATTTTGGCAAAGCACTAACTCCACCTCATCCCTGGAGCTAAACACAACACTGTCCCCCCAATACACCTGCATTGTGGTGGATGCAAAATGGGGGCCAGCCCGTCAACCCAGCTGATGTTGTTGCAGCACAAAAAAACCAAAAATCCTTACCAAAATGAAAGAAGCTGTACTACAAGCCCTACCAATGGGGAACCCTACCTCAGAGAACCAACTGAGAATTTCACTTTCCCCTGGAAAAATTCAGTGAAATTATCTCCCAAATTTCTCTCCCCACAAATAAGGTGGAGAATTTTGAGAGGCCATCTGCGCACAACTCTAGTACCATCAGATTGTAATGTAAAGGTGTTACTGCCAGCAACTGAGCTTTAGAATCATAGAATAGTAGGGTTGGAAGGCGCCTACAAGACAATAGAGTCCAATCCCCTGATCAATGCAGGAATCCAAGTCAAAACATCCTCAACAGATGGCTGTCCAGCCTCGACTTGAATGCCTCCAGTGTGGGAGAGCCCACCACCTCCCTAGGTAATTGGTTCCATTCTCGTATTGCTCTGACAGTCAGGAAGTTTTTCCTGATGTTCTGCTAGAATCTGGCTTCCTGTAATTTGAGCCCATTATTCCATGTCCTGCACTCTGGGATGATCAAGAAGAGATTCTGGCCTTCCTCTCTGTGACAACCTTTCAAGTACTTGAAGAGCACCATCATATCTCCCCTCAGTCTTCTCTTCTCAAATATGCCCCATTCTTTCAGTCTCTCCTCATAGTGCTTTGTTTCCAGCTGAATTGTGTAGGAGACATGTTTCAACATTTAAAATGTATTGATCTGCAGTTCTGATTCTGTCAGAATCAGAGATTAATACATAGAATTGGGGGTGGGGGGAGGAACTGCACAGAAGCCAGAAAACCACCGAATGATCAGTGGTACAGGGAAAGATGGTGGAGCTGGGGGACGTGGGTAGGGCCACCTAGGAAACACCTAGGGAATCCCTGAGGGTTGGATTGGAACCCTGGGTGGGCCACATTTGGCCCCCGAGTCTGAAGTTCCACACCTCTGCCTTAGTGTTCATGTGGATGCACAGGCATTGGGGTGAGTAATCGGCAGAGCTAGGGCCACATGTGGCCTTCAGCATAATTTCATGTGACCCTCACCCTAATCACAAAAGCCTTCTTCAAGCAAACAGTTCAGACCACTGGCAAGAGCAATCTGTCAATCTCCTGACACCTCACAGGGTGGGGAGGGAGAGGGAGGGAGGGAGGGAGGGATGCCGGTCGCTTGGAATTCCATCTCACTTTTGGTTTGACAGAGTTCCGTGGGGTGCCCAGCTTGGCTTGCATTTGCTGGCTGAGCTGTGGCTTTCCCCCAAAACTCTGTTGAGCCAGCTGTAATTCATGCAAATAGAGATTTGTGACCGCAATTTGTGCAAATGTGTATAATTTGCACAAATGAAGGCTCCAATTTGCATGATTTGCACAAATTTGGGGCACAATTTGTGCAAATGATGCGATTTGTGCAAATTGTGGCTGTAATTTAAGCAAATTAAAAATAAATATGGAAAAAAGTGAACTTGCCCAACTTGCTGCAGAGTGAGTTGTGTTCTGCTGGATAAAAACAGGCTGAAGTCCGGGGAGCTGAATCAATGGAAGCTTGTTGAGGTCCATCCCCAAGCTAGATTTCTCGGACTTCCCTAGAGAGAAGGCAGTGTCGCACACAGAGAGAAAAGGGGTGGCAGAGAGATAGAAAAGTAGGTGATCCAACCCATGTTTGGCTCTGGCTTTGCCCACTGATAGCTTCAGTCCTGCCCACTAGGATGTGGTCCCTGACAGATTATCATTGAGGGACAGAAAAACGTCTCCCACCCTTGATGTACATGAATGTATGCTAGAGACAAAATACATCCATTCTCAATGCAGATTTAACTTCTAGAGACTCTGGTAAGGATGTTAAATCCTGAAGAATATCAACATTTTAAGAAAGAAAGCTCCAAAGGCACAAATGGGGACAAAATACTGAGTTACCAGGAACAGGAAATAGGGGTTATATTATCCCTGATAACTGGGCAGAAATGGCACAGAGGTGGTCCATTTGGGGGCTGATACAGCCATTTTGGCCGTATGAAAGTTCCTTAGTATTTCTATGCACCTTTGATACTACGCCAATTTGTTTCCCTGTAGTTACTAATATGAATATTAATCAAAGTGCATTTGTTGGAACAAGGCTATTTTTGTCTATGTTTTCCTCATGTGATTTATTTTAAGTTTAGATCCATGATGACAACTTAGTTACTTTTTAAAAAATACATTTTATCCTCATTTTTCTTCTTGACTTTTGGTGTTCTTCAGAAAGCCTTTGGAAGTAAATGAGTGACACTAACTGGTACTATCAATCACAGTCAGCGGTCTGCTCAGCTAAACCCTTGTAAGGAGAAGCTTTATTTATCATGGAAGAAAATGCTTGTCAACGAACATCAGAAGTTGCTAGGTTATGCCTTTTCCATTACTTTATTCATTATCTTTATTCAGTACCATTTTCCAGACATGAGTGAAGTAAAAAAAAAAAAAAAAACCTGACGAAAAGATGGACAAATCAGATGAGATGAAAGCTACAAGAAAAAAAAAAGTGAAGGAACTCACCAAAAGTATGATTTCTAGACCTTTGGAGAAATGCCTTATTTAGAAGATCTGACAGAATCTTCTCTTCTTCCCATTCTATGAAACAAATCCTGTTTTTAATTGTAGTATTTGTAATATTTCTCCATTTATATTTTAAGAAATCTTTACATTTCCTGTTGTCGCCGACATATTAAAGGCCATAATCTAGAGGCCTGCTTTAGGCCTATCTAAGGTTCATTTATACAGAGTCAGTGGGGCTTTCAACATTTCACTGAATAACAGCCCCTGCCCCACAAAGCAAATGTCAGGGTTAGGCATCAGTGGGCACCCCATCTCTTTAGCTCACTTTTGACTAGCCAGGCCCCCACAGCAGCCACATCCTCCATGGAAGCCATTTTGTGGTGGTGCACACAGCAGTGTCTCAAATTCCCAAAGGTGCCCATGGATTGAAAATAGTTGAGGACCCCTGCTATAACTTTTCCTGTTTTACTTGGAAACCACAGACCTTTTTTCATAACAGAAAGCTGTCCCCACCTGTTTAATACTGAAGAATGGTAATAAAAACCACTTAGCTGTTTCATAAATTTGGATTTAGGACTTCAGGCACAATAAAACCAGTAACTGGAGATGAATGTTTGGCAATTGTGTAAAGTTTTGGCTTGTGTTCTGACAAGCTGTCAGAGAATCTCAAAATTAAGCATATTTGATCTTGCTGTTGTTTTACAAAATGGCTTTGGGATCCAAATTGTTGATACTGGGACAAAAACAGTGGGAGCGGCGGAAACCTCCTGCAGATTGTTAAGCTCCTTCACTGTTCACTTACACAGTATTTATTTATTTATTTATTCATTCATTCATTTCATTTCTATACCGCCCAATAGCTGAAGCTCTCTTCGGCTATTGTTGAAGGTCACACAGTGACCTTCAACACTTTGCTTATGAAAGTTATAGGCAGTTTTGGTAACTTGCACATGGTTTTCTGACTCCCTGCTTATTAAAGGAGAAACCATCTGCATGTGGAGTCAGAGCAATGGGAGGACAAACACAAAGCACATTTTTTTAGGTAAACACACCCAAAAGAAAAGGAAAGAAAGGGTGAGGATAAAGAGATCCTGTGTGGCGTATAGTAGGGCTGTGCAGGGACCCTCCAATCCAACTCAGAAGCCACTTTGCGGCTTCCAAGGCAGGCCCGATCCAGCTCGGGCAGATTTGGGGAGGTCTGACCCGCCTTGGCCCCAAAGCTGGGTTCGAATGGTGAACCTCACTTCAGCTGCCCCCCTGATGCCCCCACACAACCCCCCAGCTCCTTACCTGCTGCCGCACTGCCGGCTTCTCCATTGTGCCACTGCTGTTTTCGTAGTCTTCTTCACCACCTGCTGCTGCTGCGGCCATCGTTGTCTTCTTCTTCGCCACTGCTGCTGCCCCTCCACCACCGTCATCTCCTGAGGCCTGGACGCCCGGCAACTGATCTTCCAGGAGTCACCATTTTTAAAATGGCAGCCTCCTGGAAGTTCCAGGAAGTTGCCATTTTAAAAATGGTGACTCCCTGTAAGAAGTCGCAGTGCATCCAGGCCTCAGGAGCTGGTGGCAGCAGGCGGTGGCGAAGAAGAAGAAGACGACAATGATGGCAGCAGCAGCAGTGGGCAGTGGTGGCGAAGGAGGAGAAGAAGACAAAGGCAGCAGCAGTGGTGCAAAGGAGAAGGAGACGGCTTGGCGATGGAGGCAGCAGCAGAGGAGGAGGTGGCCCAGGTAAGGAGCTGGGG
The DNA here is from genome assembly GCF_057233095.1 of Heloderma suspectum. Taxonomy (NCBI): domain Eukaryota; kingdom Metazoa; phylum Chordata; class Lepidosauria; order Squamata; family Helodermatidae; genus Heloderma; species Heloderma suspectum. The sequence goes on along the minus strand of NC_139460.1, from coordinate 303,548,148 downwards.
GATTGTGTGGGGGCGTTGGGGGGGCTGGCCCGGGGGCTGAAGCTCTGAAGCACACTGAGCACTTCAGTGAGCACCCAACCCGCTCCAGGCTGCTTCATGCCCCCTCTGCTTCACCTCAGAAGGGGCACAAAGTGGCCTGAAGCAGCCTGCTTCGACTTGGGGTTCAGGCCTCAGGCTGAAGTGGTGCACAGCCCTAGTATATAGCAATGTCAAGGTCAAGCTAGTTGTGATGTCAGAGACCTGTGAATCTTTTTTTGCAAAGAGCTGTAGTAGTAGAGCTGATATTGACTGGGCATCACAGCAATAGGGGAGGGAGTTTACTTAGTGAAAATGATTTCCCCTGCCCTGCCCCAAAGCTCTTTGCAGTAGGGGTGGACGAAAGTCACTTACCTGTCGTCGAAGCTTGTTCGCAGTGGGGGGGAGGCGCTTCGCTGCTCCCCCCGTAAAGTTCAGGCCAGGGGGGGAGGCTTCCCGCCTCTCCCGGCCGAAATTGAGGCTGGGGAGGAGGCTTCCCGCCTCGCCCGGCCACGAACTCCAAAGTTTTTTTTTTTTAAAAGAACGCCCCCGTGATAGCCTACCTGATGATTAATGTAGCCTATCACGGCTAGATCTGCAAAGTCAGACGTGATAGGCTACATTAATCGTCACGTAGCCTATCACAGGTGACTATAAAAAAAAAAGCGCGTACGCTAATGGCGGCCCCCATAGGGAGCTGCAATTCGCGTTCCTTATTTGGTCGCTGTAGTCTACGTAAATCTTTACGTAGACTACAGCAACCAAATAAGGAACGGGAATGGCGGCTCCCTATGGGGGCTGCCATTTTCCGTATGGGCTTTTTTTTTTTTTTTTAAGTCACCCGTGATAGGCTACGTGACGATTAACGTAGCCTATCATGGCTGGCTTTGCAAATCTAGCCGTGATAGGCTACGTTAATCGTCACGTAGCCTATCACGGGGGCGATTTTTTTTTCTTTTATTGGAGACCGGCTGCCGCTCCCGCCCCGCACGAACACCCGCCAAACCGCCGGCCGGACCCGCCGCCGCGAGGGACATTCGGCAAAGGTAAGTCCCATCCCGGGGGAGGGCGGGGGGCAGGGGGGCGGAGAATTTCTCCCCGAACAACCTTCGGAGGACCAAATGCGTTGGCACTCAGCCCCCCGAAGTTTCGGGGAGAAATTCTCCCCCATCCCTAATTTCTGACCATAATTTTCTGACCATAGTTTGCACCTCCCAGAAACAAACAGAGATGCAAACTCAATAAGCAGGGCGGGGGCATCATTTATTATATTTTGAGCTCCTTTGAGGAAGGATGAGGTAAAGAGGTAATACTTTATGAAGACATGGATGTCCAAGTCTAGTTCAGTCTGTTTTGGGGGTAGAATCCATCAATACCCTTGGGGCGGGGGCTGGAGGATTTTCTTTCTTTCTTTCTTTCTTTCTTTCTTTCTTTTAAAACATTTATATCCCATATTAAACCATTAATCAACCTAATACTAAGTTAAAATCTAAAACAATAGAACAGTTAAAACAGTGTGTTACTTTAGGGAATGCATTTAGCCCTTAAAGGCTTCGATAAAAAGCCATGGTTTAAATTGGCGCTGGAATTAAACCAATGTCTGTGCCAATCGGGCCTCCAAGGGGAGGGCATTCCACAACCAGAGTGCCACAGAAGAAAAAGCCCTCTTCCATGTCCGACCGTAATGTATGTCTCACACTGGTGGGATGCAGAGGAGGGCTTCTCCAGCAGATCTCAGTCCTTGGGAAGGCAGAGAGAAAGAGAGAGAGAGAGAGAGAGAGAGAGAGAGAGAGAGTAAAGAGATAAATCCAAGACCTGTTCATTTTCATCTTAAGCAGTGTAGCTGCTCATAAACTACCCTCTTCTTTATCTTAGCTAACTATGACTAATGAATTGGCCCAGAATGAATGCAACTGGAGAGTGACTCATACTGCAGTTCAAGTTATTGCAGATTGTTTGTTTTTAACAAGGCCAAGCATTACAGAGGACATAAGAACAATGCTTTATTTAATTTGTGAGTATAAAAGAGCGCTGTTTAAAAGGAGGTCATGGGTCACTGCAACACAGTGAAACATCTGTAGTCAATATATTATACATGATGAAGGGAAAAACATGCTTTGTGTGATCAGCCTCTTAGCTTTGATCTTCACATGGTGGAAAAGCAGGTGCGCTGTGACCCTGTATCATGTAGGTGACCTCCAGTCAGAAGGTGCTTCAGTGCAGGGGAATCCTAGTGACACAATTCTTCTCTCAAAAAAAAAAAATCATAGGGATGGTCATACAATCAGGGGCCCACATGATTGGGTGTCAGGACTGAGTACCCTTTTCATCTGTGAGGCCATCTGCGTGGTGGAGGAGAGAGGATGTTTTGATTCTTCTCATCCCAAGAGAAGCATCGCCCTAGGTAGCATGTGAATTGGCTCTGCACCCTCTCACTATTGCTTCCCCCCCTTTTTTTTTTGCATTGGCCTAAGGCTAAGCTGCATCAGCATAAGTAATGATCTAGAAGATGAAATTGAAGTCTGATCCTATGGCTCAGGAGTATGTCAGAAATGTATATATTCTAAGGATGTATGGATTCTGTAAAAGCCATTCAGTCTGCGTTTTGCAGATTGTCAGGTGCCTTTCGTTCCATCATCCACTCATTGATGGAATTGGATCTTTTATGGTTTCCTGAATTTGCACAAATCTGCACATGCAAAAATTTGCACTTGTAAAAATGCACACACACATACACAAATGTTGTTGTTGTTGTTGTTGTTGTTATTTTAACTTTCTGGAATGTTATGCTTTTAATCAACAACAACAACAACAAACAGCTGAAAATATGCATTTCCACAATAGGCTAAAGCATGAAACTTCACATTTCCCCCCCACACACACACACACAAATGTGTGTGTGGGGGGAAATGTGAAGTTTCATGCTTTAGCCTATTGCGGAAATGCATATTTTCAGCCAGTTGTTGTCGTTGTTGTTGTTGTTGTTGTTGTTTAAAAGCGTAAAATTCCAGAAAGTTAAAATAACAACAACAACAACGATCCATGGAAAAGCCAATCCACTGCGGAATCCATGGGTCATATTCATAGTAATCCAAACCCATTTCATTGCATTGCAGATTTCCCCAATATCCCTAACATATTCTGGGGCCCAGGAAACTACTACCTGCTCTATGCCTTATTATGCAAAATTGCTTAGAGATTGTAGCCCTGTTTAGAGGTATCCCTCACTTACTTGACTACTGACTAGCTTCACCCATGATATCACATGCACCAACTAGCCCCACCCTTGGGTGCCCATATATACAGTGCAGACATCTTTACAGTCAAGCCATCGTGAGCACAGTTGTATGCATGAAGTCTTCTGGAACAAGGTTGCATAGAAGACTTCATGCACAGAGCTATATGCTGTGTGTGTCATGCTGTATACATCTACATCTAAGGGCGGGACTAGTCAGTGCAGCCCTGTTCATATGTCAGTCCAACATATGAGGGATAGTTCTGAATAGGGCCTGTATGCGCTAGATCCTGTGGATGAAGAATAGGGATGGGCGAACTCACCCCATCCCACACCACATGCTGCTTGCTGGGCTCCCACTGGCCCTCCTGTCATGTGAAGTATGCTGCTGGGTGGTCTGCGGGCCCTCACTGAGCTGCCATTTTGTGCAAAAATGGCAGCTTGGCTTTTTTCATAAATAACATTTATGCAAATGGTGCTTGTAAAGGGGCAATTTACACAACATTTCTGGCATCCAAAGGGTCAAGCTGGTGAGAAATCACCAAACTTCAAGCCCTAACCAGATGCTCGCACCATCCCTAACCGATAATATACAAAAATGCAGAGAGAAAACATTGGCAAAGGAAACTGGGGCTGAGTACTAGCATGGGGCAATGGGTTACTTCTGCCAATTTCCATATTACAGAGCACTGGCTCGTAAGATTAAACCAGAAGTGTGCTTCAGATGTCCACTGAATGTGCCCTCTTTGACCAGGCTTCATCTGACTGCCATCACAATTCACTGTACAACAAGGGTCAGTAGAACAGAGTCCCACTGATCCAGGTAAATTTCAGACCTGATTATGGAATAGGAGTGGCATATTGGACACACTGGGAATGTTACTACTAACTAAACACACTTCTAGAGACATTCTGCTTTGGATCCAGACTTAGACATGCTTAGGGTAGATCCACTGAAAGTAACCTGGATTCAGCCTATTATGTGTTGGTTTAGCCTATTATGAAGCCCTTGGTGAGCCACTGAAATCAATAGGGGTGTCAGAGAAATCCACTGCGGATTCAAATGAGGCCGGATTCTTTGGAACCTGGCCTCAGGAATCTGCAGCGGATCGGGACCACTTACCTCTGCTCCAGGAGGACTGGAGGCAGAACGGCACTCAGCTGCTTCTTCCAGCCAGAGCCGTTCGCCTCCTCCCTGTCCCTACCAATTGCCTTAAAAAAAAGTCTTAAAAAAAAAGGCGATCGGGAGGATGTGCCCATAGACTTGTATGCAAATAGAATGATGAATCTTGCGTATAAGCCTATGGGCACATAGACTTATATGCAAGATTCATGACTCTGGTTGAGTATAAGTCTATGGGCACATCCTACCAATCGCCTCTTTTTTTAAAAAAAAACATTTTTTTAAGGCAATCGGCAGGGACAGGGAGGAGGTGAACGACTCTGACTGGCAGGAGGGAAGGTAAGCACCCCCAAGCCAGCCCCCCCCCCCAGAATCTGAGAGGAGTGGAGCCACTGTGGAGGATTCCAGGGGGGAGGAACGGATCGCCTCCCCCCCATGGATTCCCCACCAGAACAGACGGTGGGGAATCCGTACATCCCTAGAAATCAATGAAATGAATTACTCTTCTCTAAGCATGCATCCCCTTCATGGATCACTGCCTTGTTGTGGCAAAGGGGCTTGCGTAACTCAGTGAAGCCATAAGCTATGCTGTGCAGGGCCACCCAAGACGGACAGGTCATGGCAGAGAGTTCTGACAAAATGTGGTCCACTGGAGAAGGAAATGGCAACCCACTCCAGTATTCTTGCCAAGAAAACCCCATGGAACGTATCACAAGGCTAAAAGATATGACACCGGAAGATGAGCCCCTCAGGTCGGAAGGTGTCCAATATGCTACTGGGGAAGAGCAGAGGGTATTTCCAAGTAGCGCCAGAAAGAGTGAAGCAGCTGGGCCAAAGCCGAAAGGACACTCAGCTGTGGATGTGTCTGGTGGTGAAAGAAAATCCGATGCTGTAAAGAACAATATTGTTTAGGAACCTGGAATGTCAGATCAATGAAACAAGGTAAGCTGGAGGTGGTCAAACATGAGATGGCAAGATTGAACATCGACATCTTGGGAATCAGCGAACTAAAATGGACAGGCATGGGCGAATTTAATTCAGGTGACCATCATATCTACTATTGTGGGCAAGAATCCCTTAGAAGAAATGGAGTAGCACTCATAGTCAACAAAAGGGTGGGAAAAGCAGTACTGGGGTACAATCTTAAAAATGATAGAATGATCTCAGTACGAATCCAAGGCAAACCATTCAACATCACAGTAATTCAAGTCTATGCCCCAACCACTGAGGCCAAAGAAGCTGGACATGGAACAACCGATTGGTTCAAAATTGGGAAAGGAGTACGACAAGGCTGCATATTGTCACCCTGCTTATTTAACTTATATGCAGAGTACATCATGAGAAATGCCGGGTTGGATGAATCAGAGGTCGGAATTAAGATTGCTGGGAGAATTATCAACAACCTCCGATATGCAGACGATACCACCCTAATGGCAGAAAGCGAAGAGGATCTCAAGAGCCTCTTGTTGAGGGTGAAAGAGGAGAGTGCAAAAGCTGGTTTGAAACTCAACATTAAAAAAATGAAGATCATGGCATCTGGCCCCATCACTTCCTGGCATATAGAAGGGGAAGAAATGGAAGCAGTGACAGATTTTACTTTCTTGGGCTCCAAGATCACCGCAGACGGTGACTGTAGCCATGAAATTAAAAGACGCTTGCTCCTTGGGAGGAAAGCTATGGCCAACCTAGACAGCATAGTAAGAAGCAGAGACATCACCTTGCCGACAAAGGTCCGTCTAATCAAAGCTATGGTTTTCCCAGTAGTAATGTATGGCTGTGAGAGCTGGACTATAAGGAAGGCTGAGCGCCGAAGAATTGATGCTTTCGAACTGTGGTGCTGGAGAAGACTCTTACGAGTCCCCTGGACTGCAAGGAGGTCAAATCAGTCCATCCTAAAGGGAATCAACCCTGAGTGCTCATTGGAAGGACAGATAATGAAGCTAAAGCTCCAATATTTTGGCCACCTAATGCGAAGAGAAAACTCCCTGGAAAAGACCCTGATGCTGGGAAAGACTGAAGGCAAAAGGAGAAGGGGACGGCAGAGGATGAGATGGCTAGATAGCATCACGGATGCAATGAATATGAACTTGAGCATGCTCCGGGAGAGAGCGCAGGACAGGAAGGCCTGGCATGCTATGGTCCATGGGGTCACGAAGAGTCGGACACGACTGAACGACTGAACAACAACAACAACAAGCATGCTTAAGTCTGGATCCACCCCTCTGTGTTATATTTGTATAAGACTGTGTGACAATGAAAGCATCATGGGTTTCATAAATTAATAATTAGATATCATTCCTAATAAAGTAATAACAACTAACATAACTAATATCAATGCATTTGTTATTTGTTAGTATAATTAAGAATTCATTTGCTGTGTTGGGGAGATTTGGATCAAAACTGGAGCATGAAGAAAAAGTTGAGCACCCTCTCCCATCCAATCCTTCTTTGCTTATAATTTTCCTCTCCCAAGATGACTTTTCAATTTAAGAAATGGCATTGGGTTGAGTTACACATATTGGGTTGCATCCAGACTAACAGCACAATCCTATGTATGTTGATTCAAAAGTAGGTCCCTCTGAGTTCAACTGGGTTTTCTTCCAGGGAAATATGCATAGGATTGCAGCCAAATCTAGTTGAACATAGGTCCCATTGAAATCAATGGGACAAGTTAGTTATGATTTAATTCCCACTGATTTCAGAGTGAACTCATTGCAACTAACCTAGTCTGGATCCAACCTATTGTGTGTTGGTTTAGACTATTATTGAGTAGGGATGGTGTGGGCGGCTGATTGGGTCCAGAGAGTCCAGCAGACTCCCCCCGGCCTGCATCCCCGAGCTGTGCCCACCTAGCCCCTGCCTCTCCTCAACCCCCTGGCCCCGCTCACTGAGCTGCGTGTGCTCACCAGAAACCTACCCACAGGCGCAGCAAGTGCCATTTTGAGAAAAATTGGTGATCACGAAATATGCACACATCTAGACTTCCGCAAAATGGCACTGTGAATGCCCCATATATGCAAGGTTACAAGTATAAATGGCCCATTTACAGGCTATTTATGCTCAGTGGTGCCCGGAGAACCTGGACGGGGGGTGGGGGGATCCATCCATTCCTATTATCAAGCCCTTGCTAAACCACCATATACATCTTGTGGGTTTTGTTCAGTTTGGTGGATCACAAGTTTTGTAGACCTGTATTATTCGTAGCTGAACAATTAAATTTGATGTACACATTTGTTTGTGTGGTACTTTTTTTAAAGCTATGTATCTATGCTGAATCCAGACAACCTGATGCCACTTCATTTCCTACTCTGAATGCCATTTGGAATTGTACATGCCACAAGAATTTAAAGCTTAGATAGCTTTCACCCAATAGGAATCTAGATGAGGTAGCCGGAACCTTATTTAGCACGTCTAGGCATTAGAAAAGCGAACTGTTTAAGTGTGTATCAAGTTCCTGGATGTCAAGAGCCAACTGGATTATGAATGTTTCTCAAGGGATCAGAGGGAGCATAATGTTTGCTTTTAATATCCTTGTTCAGAGTTGCAATTATTATTATTAATTATAAATTAGTATCATCATCAATAATAATAATAATAATAATAATAATAAGTTTCACAAAATATAGAATGCACTGATATTTTCTAGGAGATGATGGGACACATTTTAAGAGCAAGTTAAGAAGAGAAACAGAGCTTCTGACTTTTGCCAGTCACTCGACCCAGTGTTTTTGGGTACCAGTGGCTTCTGGATTCCTGGTGTTTTGCTCCCTTCTTGTTGGTATATTTGTACAGCAGCTTTTGTGTGTTTAGGTTGTATGTTGAGTTTTTGCATGTGGTGACATTTCTCAGGCTACAAATTCATTCTGATAGAAACTTGTGTTTTCAGTGGCATAAGTAATTAATTATTTGAGCAGAAGTCTTATGAGTGAATTTGAACATTCTTGATGCTCTGTCAGAACTGCTCATGTAATGACAGGCGGGCAAATGGAACATGCTTTAGGGCAGTCCACATAGATTGGACCAAGATTATTCCAATTCTGTGTCAAGGAAAAGTAGATGCTGTGGCTGTATAAATTATTCAAATTAAGAACATTTACATTGGGGATGGATACATCAGTCCATTTTGGTTTCTCTTCATTTATTCTTTTCCAATCTTAAAACCAGTTCATCCCATTCCACATCAGTTTGAGATTATTATTAAAAAAAAAAGTTTGCATGAACATTTGTATGCATGTTTGTATGCAATTTTGTCCACCGTATGTATTTTCGGAAGCAGTTTCTCCTAATATAATATGCTTTTTAATATCCTTTTCAGTAACATACTTTTTTTGTGCATATGTCCTTAACATACACATTGTTGTATGTATTTTTGATTGGACCACTCCATCGTAACATTTGGAAAAGTGCAAATTTACAAGAACAATGGTGGTTTGGTCCACATATAGGTTTGAGTAGGGATGTGTAAACTCACTCCTATCTGGCTTCTTTGGACTCCTGCCCAGCCCCTGCCTCCACTTGCCAGTCCCCAGACTATGCCCAAGCCCCTCCCACTCTTGGCAAGCAGCCCGCACTGACACTGGTCACCTCGTCAATTTTTTGAGAAAAATTGGTGATCACGAAATATGCGCACATCTAGACTTCCGCAAAATGGCACTGTGAATGTCCCATATATGCAAGGTTACAAGTATAAATGGCCCATTTGCAGGCTATTTATGCTCAGTGGTGCCCGGAGAACCTGGACGGGGGGTGGGGGGATCCATCCATTCCTATTATCAAGCCCTTGGTAAACCACCATATACATCCTGTGGGTTTTGTTCAGTTTGGTGGATCACAAGTTTTGTAGACCTGTATTATTCGTAGCTGAACAATTAAATTTGATGTACACATTTGTTTGTGTGGTACTTTTTTTAAAATGGCTCCACAGTCACCATTTGTAAAAAAAATGAAATGGAGATCACAAAAATATGCATGTTTTCGTATGTGGAAAAATGCACATTTTTGTGAATGTGCATATTCTCATGTCTGAAATGTGCGGTTTTGTGAATGTACACATTAGTGTGTGTATGAACATGTGCATTTTTTGTAAAATGCGCATTTCCCATGTGCGCAAATTTACGCATTTTCATGATCTCCATTTTCTTTCTCAGAAAATGGTGACTGTGAAGCTTGACAAGGCTGGCAGGGTGAGTGCAGGCCATTCACCGAGCACCGACAGGGGGTAAGCAGGGGCAGGGGCTCGGTGAGTGGGTCTCGGGGGTGTGGGCAGGAGCAGGTCCACCAGATTCCCAGACTGAATCAGGCGCCCATGCCATCCCTAGGTTTGAGAGTGCAAAATCAGGTAAGTCTGCATGAAAATGTGAACCAAACACATTTATGCCCCATCTCTAATTGACATGAATGTTCTTATCTGTCCCTATTATTTATTTGTTTGTTTGTTTACCACTCCATATCTAGAACAGATTTCGGAACGGTGAGCACAAAAAATAAAACAGTAAAAGAATAAGAAGATTAAAACACAACATCAAAATTACGCTTGCTTAAAAACACAATGCCAATTAAAAAAGTAACTGGTCAATTAAGTAAAGCATCCTGGAAGAGTGCTATTTTCAGGAGGTGCCGGAAACAACACAGTGTTGGTGTCTTCCTGTCCTCCAGGGACAGGGAGTTCCAAAGAAAGGGGGTTGCCACACTGAAGGCTCTTCTCCTGGTGGTCTTCAATCAGGCCATAGGTCTGTGGAACCACCAGGAACATGCCCTTCAATGACCTCAGTGACTGGGCAGGTTGGTAAAGGAGAAGGCACTCTCTCAGGTATCCTGGTCCTGAGTTGTTTAGGGCTTTGTACATGAGTACTAAAACCCTAAACCTGAACTGGTAGCGAATAGGCAGCCAGCCTATTCTGCTGCTCCTAGCCAAGGGAAAGAGAGAGCAGCTAAGGCTGTAACTTGGAAGACTCCCTGGCAAATTGACTTACGCTTCAATGAGAGTCAGCAAGTACCTTCTTGAGAATACCTCTCTAGCCTTAACAAAATTCTTTTTTTCCCCAAAAATGCCATGGAAGATTCTCCATTTTTTTCCTAAAAATGTAGCTTTAGATCAGGGGTACAGAACTTCAGGTCTGGGGCCTGAATCTGGCTCTCCAGCAGTCTCAAGGATGTATGAAAGTCACTTACCTTTTCGACGGGGTGATTCGTAGTGGGGGGGAGGTGCTCTGCACCTCCCCCTGAAATCCTAACCCGGCCGGCTCTGCTTCGCAGAGATTCCGCAGAGCCGCCGGCCGGGGCCACCCGCAGCCGGACATCTGGCTGCTGGGCAGCCTGCAGGCAAAAAAAAAAAGGATATGCAAATGGAGGCGGCTACGGCGGCCGCCATTTGCATTTCCTTTTTTTCACTGTTTTAGCCTACGTAAATATTTACGTAAGCTATTATGGCGAAAAAAAGGGGAACACAAATAGCGTAGTGGGCGCCATTTGCGTTCCTTTTTTCCCGCTATTTTAGCCTACGTAAATATTTACGAAAGCTATTACAGTGGGAAAAAAAGCAACGCAAATAACGCCCACTACGCTATTTGCGTTCCCCTTTTTTTCGCTGTAATAGCTTACATAAATATTTGCTTCGTTCTGCCACGGAGTTCGGGGGGCCGAATGCACTGGCATTCGGCCTCACTGAGATCCGTGGCAGAATTCTCTGACATCCCTAGTCTCAATCTGACCCTCTGGAGTTCCCCAGAAGGTTTCACGTCTTCTCCCGGCCCTATGCCCTTTCCTGCACCACCAGTGGTTTCCTGGCTTTTGTGCAGTCCCCCGCCTCATTCTCATAGATTGAAATGCCTCTCCTAAGGCTTTGTTAAGAGCTTTGTGATAAAACACACTGGTATTTTTTGGTGTTTTGGCCCCGCCCCTTTTGCTTCTGGCTCCAGTCACCAGGGTCAGCCCTAGGATAAATAGCACCCTGGGCGAGGAGTGCCTTGGCGGGGGGGGTCAGCTTTGCCGCCGCCGCACCGCCGCCGAACTGCCACCGAACCGCCGCCAAACTGCCGCCGGAGCTGCCGCCGCCGCCAGGGAGATTCGCCCAAGGTAAGTCCTGTCCCGAGGGGGTGGCAGGGGGCAGACTGTTTTGTCACCGATTTCGGGGGGCCAAATGCACTGGCATTCAGCCTCCCTGAGATTCATGGCAAAATTCTCTGACATCCCTAATCCAAATCTTGCAATGTAACCTTGAAATGTGCATCAGACAAAACTCAGCGGCAACTCTATTTTAATGGATATGAGGCACAGATCCTTAGGGTCCAAGTTTTATCAGACCGCATGATTTCCCCCTTAGCTCAGACTGTTTGTATACCTCCATGAATTCTTTGAGAGCATTGGACTTTTCCTAAAGAACTGCTGAAAGCTAACATTTCTTCAGTGCTAAGCAGTGCAGGCATTGCAATGATACAGTCCTTATTCAAAGGACTTAACATTAAATGGACAAGACAAGATGAATGGAAATGTGCTAGGGGAGAATGAGATGGAAGCATGGAGGCTAGTGAGCTGGAGCTTCTCCTTTTTCAAATCATAAATCTTAGAGACTTATTGATGGCAAATAGCACCATGAATAATATCTAAAATTGCAAAATGAAATATTTCTGTTGTCTGCCTTTTATTTTAGGCTTACAGGTATGGAAAACCCTGAATAGATATTTTTGGATGAATTAAGTATAAGGGATGATGGAATTGCACAGGGAATCCTTCACATCATTTGATGAGATGATAAATGACTAGCCAAAGTGGAGGAATGTTCTGAATTTAAAAAGAAATCTGGAGAGAGAACTCGTTATATCAAATCACACATCAATGGAACCCAATGATAGCAGGCGTGACTTCAAATGTAATCTAACCATTCATAAAGCATGAGTGTGTCAGATTCCCATTTTATTCATTTTGCAGTGATGCTTCCTATAATCCTGTTATTTCAAATTGCATCATTTGCTAACTTCAGGAAATCGAATGGTGCCATTCACAAAGCACCTTTATCATGTAACATCCCCCCCCCGCCCCTCCTGGAATCAGTGGGTTGGATCCAGAGAGAGTTAGTTGCACTTAGGACCCATTGAAATCAATCGCTATTGGTCTCAGTGGGACCTAAGTGCAAATAACTCTCTCTGGATCCAACCCTATGTATAGAAGAGAAGGCATACAACATTTCTTCAGAATGATCCTTGCAAATTGGATATATTGATGATGAGTAAAGAGTTAACAATATGAAACTGCCTTACTCTGAATGACATTGTTGGTCTTTCTAGCCCAGTACTGTTTACTCAGACATCAGACACAGATCTTTCCCAGGTTTAATATCCTTTTGTTTTCCTTTGCTTTCACTTTGGACCTTCTGTGTCCAAAGCATGTGCTCTCCTTCTGAGCTCTCTGGTCCCTCCTGCCTAAGACACTGACTTAGGATTGGTTTCTGAATCATTTACTCTGAGCTTAGAAAAACTGGAAGTACAATTTTGCTTTATTGCTTATTATATAGCTGGTTCTAGTTGGTGGCAGTACTGCAGTTGAATGTGAGCAAATTCAGAGGGTCCAGCGGCCACTTTCCACCCCCTCCTCCTGGCTCCTGCATGAGCCCCATTCCTATCACTGCCATGGCTTCAGGAAACAGGGTGTAACCAAGGCCTGCCTCTTTCTTCTGGGTGGTTGTGCAGATTGCCCCATGCGTTTGCTCTGCCCTGTGTTGCATTCAGTGGGGGCTGGGGGCTCTGACTTCAGTGGGGCTGAATTGTGAATCCATTCTGGGTTTCAGTCAGAAGAACCAGCCAGAACTCTAAAGGCTCTACCCATGGTGCTGAACCCGATCCCCCAAATAGGTTCTTGTTTGCCAAGTGTGAAGTTTATCATGCTGTCCTGTTTGGTAAGACTAATTATTTTGGGACCGAGCAGGAATATTTGGCCCACAGACCCAATTGACCATGATCGGAGGTGGGGGGGAGTTCTGCCTACTCTATACTGTATACTCTTGAAGCAAACATTGGCTTGGGTGGCACCAGCTAATAGATTGGCCACATGCAGGACAGTGCAAGGGTCGATGGGGAGCATTCTGTGGCACCTTTAAGATTTCCAGAGAATTCTTACCCTGGCCCCTTAGGGCTGTGGAGCTCACCTGACATGGTTAATGAGCCAAAAAGGTCTCCCTCGACACATAAAGGTGCAGCCATGAAAGCTGGGGTCAGGAATACATAGGCAAGAGGCTTGCTCAGGTAACATCTAGTAGGGATGTCAGAGAATTCCGCCACAGATCTCAGGGAGGCCAAATGCCAGTGCATTCGGCCCCCTGAACTCCGTGGCGGAATGGCCTGCCACCTCCCGCCACCCCGCGGATCCCCCCCAGGACGAGACTTACCTGTGGCGGATCTTCTGGGCGGCGGCGGCTTCAGCGGCAGCAGCTGTGGCGGCTGGTCTTCGGCTGCCTCTCCACCACTATTTCCAGTGTAAAAAAAAGAAGAAGAAAAAAGAAGAAGAAAAAGACATGATAGGCAACGTAAATCTTTACGTAGCCTATCATGGTTGGGTGGGTTTAAAAAAAAAATAAAACCGCGTACACAAATGGCGGCAGCTACGGCCGCTGCCATTTGCATTCCTTCTTTTTGCCGTCTTAATCTATGTAAATATTTATGGAAAGATTTACGTAGGCTAAAACGGTGAATGAAAAAGGGATGCAAATAGCGCCCGCTACGCTATTTGCGTTCCCCTTTATTTTCGCCGTCATAGTCTACGTAAATATTTACATAGATAAAGATGGCCAAAAAGAAGGAACGCAAATGGCGGTGGCCTTAGCCGCTGCCATTTGCATACGCGTTTTTTGTTTGTTTATTTGTTTTACCCAGAGCCCTCCGTGGCCGGAAATCCAGCTGCGGACGGCTCTGGCCTGGCTGGGCCTGGCCAGCTGCTCTGCGGAGCTGCCGCGGAGCACAGCCAGCCATTCGAGGATTCCGGGGGGAGGAAGGGAGTGCCTCCCCCCCTGGCGAGGATTCCAGGGGGAGGGACGGAACGCCTCCCCCCGCACCATAAACATAATCCGTGAACAGGTCACTTTTGTACATCCCTAACATCTAATCCAACTGCAGGGTGCATCTACAGCATCCCAGACAGCTGTCCATCCAGCCTGTGCTTCAATAGCTCCAACAAAGGATAACCCGCCACCTCCCAAGGTAATCTGTTCTACTGCTGAACAGTTCTTGCTGTTAGGAAATGTATCTGAATGTTAAGCTGAAATCAGCTCCCCTACAATTTCCACCTATAGGTTCTGGTCCTGCCTACTGAAGAAACAGAGAGCAAGTCTGCTCCATCATCTGCATGACAGCTTTTCAGATTTTTGAAGACCACTATCATGTCTCCCCTTATGTAAAAAATCCTTCACTGGGTATGGATGCAGTGGTTCTATTCCTTGGTTTAAATCAGATTTTTAAATAATAATAATAATAATAATAATAATAATAATAATCTGACAAAACTTTCTTAACGGTGGAAGGGTTTGCACAATAATTAATGTTCATTGCAGTCCTGCTAGTGAACATTTGCCAATCAGAGATAGAGCTTTTCAGCAGGGGTGTAGGCTAATTTTGCGTTTGCGTGCAAAAGATGTGAGCATGGCCCATTTGAAGCTCTGAACACAAGCGCATGCATGTTCCACGGAAAACATTTGCAAATTGTTGAACACATGCTCGTGTCCATCTTGTTCCTGATTTCTACTTTGCTTTGTGCAAATCTCATCAGTAAACTGAATTAGCCCTCTTAGTCTATGGAGACAATTGGAAGATTTGCGCAAATCACCTGTTTGATTACTGCTTGATTTATGCACATTTCCCATTTTCACAGAGCAAGCAGTGACTGCAAACATGAACAGGAATCAGGCACGTGAAGAGCGGTGAGACAATGTTCAGAGAATCCAGGCAAATTTGACATCACTCATTCACCCATCCCTACTTTTCAGCATGTCACTAACCAGCCAGGCAGCAGAGTTTCTAAAACCCTGTGGTTACCTTGTAGGGCTTTTATTTCCTTGACAAGTGCTCTTTTAAAAGAGTGTCCAGGATGTCAGCCTGCTCACCACACCATTACTTGACTTGAATAGGGGATTGAAAGGAGAAATGGTTTATATAGCCATGTATCCACTTCTCAGTATTAAATCTTCAGTATCTCTAATCCCTGTCCATGCCATACAGCGTAGGAAAATACAGGAAGTGTTACGCATTCTGTCACTAGAATTCTACTTTGCAGCTCATCTAGGAATCAAGCTGAGGCTTGGGATTCTTACTTGCTTAGCAGTAGTTACACTGCAAGCGTAGAATGGAAGAAGGGATACAGATCGTGTGTCCTGGCCTTTAGAAATTATGCGAGACATCTGGATGTGTATGCCTCAGTAATGCAGCAAAATACTTCTTGCCATTCTCTGAATGATTGGCTTCTTTGCACATGCAGCTAGCTGCTTGAAATTTGAAAGACTAGATCAGAATAATCATGCATTGTGCTCTATTCCAGTCCTCAGACTAATTTGGAGTGCCCTTCTATCCTTGAAGAAAATCGGAGGATACTTATCCCCAACCCCAATAGCAGGGTTTATCTATCCTGTCCAATACATGGAGGATACTTATCCCCAACCCCAATAGCAGGGTTTATCTATCCTGTCCAATACACAGAGGATACTTATCCCCAACCCCAATAGCAGGGTTTATCTATCCTGTCGAATGCACTAACAAAGGTCTTAAAGAACCTTTGTTTTCCCTGGTCCACAGGGTAACAAAGATGTGCTGTGAAATCTAATAGTTAACATTCATCTAAAGTAAGTTCAGTATCCAAGAGAAATGGGCTACAAATGCATACACTAAATCTGACTGGCATTGATAATGACTGGTATTTTGTTATGATTAGCAACAGAAAGGTGATCTTTCCAAGTGCCTTTCTGTGAGAGAGTGGCATAAGCACCATTTATTTATTTATTTATTTATTTCTATACCACCCAATAGCCGCAGCTCTCTGGGCGGTTCACAAAAATTAAAACCAAACAACACACAATAAAACAATTTAAAATATATAGAACATTAAAACCACAATATAACAATACAACCACAATAAAACCTAGCAACAGTGCAGGAGTTTAAAATCCAGATTTAAAACAGCAAAGATAAAAATTTAGAAAGCTAAAATGCTAAAATGCCTGGGAAAATAAAAAGGTCTTCACCTGGCGCCGAAAGGAATACAATGTAGGTGCCAGGAGAACCTCACTAGGGAGCTCATTCCAGAGCCAGGGTGCCACAGCAGAAAAAGCCCTCCTCCTAGTAGCCACCCACCTCACTTCTCCACCTCACGGAGAAGGGCCGCTGATGATGATCTTAAGGTCCGGGCAGACACATATGGGATGAGGTGTTCCTTCAGGTAACCTGGCCCCAAGCTGTTAAGGGTTGGCCCATTTACCTCCACCATTCACCAAAATGAGGGCTGAGCCTGAATTTATCAGAAGATTTTTTTTTCAGAGAAACTTTACGAGATTTTTCTTTTTTCACCACCATCCTCCTAGGAAATGAAGACCACTTTTGCAGAATGTGGTGTGGATATTCTCCACAATTTTTTATGGTGGCTGCCATTCCCACCTCCTGTCCAACATGCATACACAATGCTCCAGAACGACACTAGGCCTGGGGCATTGTGGAAGATACAAAATGGTGTCCATGCTGCAAACAAACTAACAAAAACAGAGAATCATAGAATCATAGAATAGTAGGGTTGGAAAGGGCCTGTAAGACCATTGAGTCCAACCTCACCACGGATACTGGTAAGCCCTACCTCTCAGAAACTGGAGAAATAGGACATTTTTTCCCTTCCCCTGGCAAAATTCAGTGAAATGATCCCCCACAATTTTTCTCCTTATAAATAGGGTGGAAATTTCAAGACAAGAGTACATTTGTGCACAACTCTAAAAGTAATGCTTGGTATGTGTGTTCCAAGTTCATCCTCCATATTCATGGCTGCCCCATTTGAACAATCTGGGTTCAGAATTTCACTCACAAGGGGAAAAATATTTCAAAGCAATAAGATACAGAAGTCCACATTTTAATAGCTTTTTTCTTTTCTTTCTTTTCTTTTTTTTCATGTGGTACCTTGCCCATGCCTCATTGCATGTGGTTTGTAACTATGAAGCTAGATGGTTACTAACAAGCTAGATGCCACCAGTATTATAGAGCCAGACAATGGAAGGTTTTGACATTAATACCAAACCATGGCTTGGCATTCTGTGAATGAACAGTGATGAACCTGTGCTCAAACACTAACACCTCCCTGAAAAATATGTATTTAAATGGATATCATTCTGCAGGTGCCTTTTGTTCTGTGGTTCACTCACAGATGGATATGATTTTTTTTCATCATGTGGAAAAAATACATAAATAATTACGTAGGTATTTACGTAAGTATTTACATAATTTACCTTAGTACGTAACATTTAGCATATTGCCCCACATTGCATTCAACATTTTCTCAGCAGAAACTTACATATTTTCCTACGAATTTACATCTGGCCCATAGTCTCAATTAGGGATGTACGAAAGTCACTTACCTTTTCGCGGATTGATTCATGGTGGGGGTGAGGCACTCCATCCCTCCCCCTGGAATCCTCGACAGGGGGTGAGGCGATCCAGTCCTCCTCCCCAGAATCCTGCCCGGCTGGCTCCGCTCTGCGGCAGCCATAGTTCCGGCCGCGGACTGGCTGTTGTGGACGCAAATGGCGGCCGCCGTAGCACCTGCCACTTGCATCCAGACAGGCTGCCATGATAGGCTACATAAGTATTTATGTAGCCTATCATAGCAGGCAAAACAAAACAAAACAAAACAGCATACGCAAATGGCGGCGGCTACAGCGGCTGCCATTTGCGTTCCCTATTTTTCGTGGTTTTAGCCTACGTAAATATTTACGTAGGCTAAAACGGCAAAAAAAGGAACGCAAATAGCACCCACTACGCTATTTGTGTTCCCCTTGTTTTCGCCGTAATAGCCTACGTAAATATTTACGCCATTTGCGTACGCCGGTTTTCTGTTTTTTACTTTGCTTGCCGTGATAGGCTACGTAAATACTTACGTAGCCTATCACGGCAAAGACCAGGATGCAAATGGCGGCTGCAGCAGCCGGAGCCGCCACCGTCCAGAACATCCGCCCCAGGTAAGCTTCGTCCCGGGGGGAATCCGCGGTGGGGCAGTGGGTGGTAGACCGTTCCGCCACAGATTTCGGGGGGCCGAATGCCAGTGCATTCGGCCTCACTGAAATCCGTGGCGGAATTCTCCGCCATCCCTAGTCTCAATGATCTCAGCCCTATCCCAGCTCATGTTCCAATTGTGTGCGGGGGGGCACTCTGGGCTAGATCTACACTAGTGCTTTTTATCAGTACTGAAGTGCACTGATAACTGTTGGGGCACATTACGCATTCCATATATGGCTTTTCTAGTATTGTTTCCCACTTTTTATTCTGTGTTATCTAAAATACCAAACAGATGTCATTGTGTGTGCTACAAGGTATACCCAAGACGAATATAGCATCACCATGATGGGATCATATCGAAATGACATGAGGTGTAGATTTGGTCCTTTTCCACTATATCACTTGCTCTTTACTGAATGGTTTACATCAATTTTCTTGGTATAATGTGCCATCCCAAGTGTAGCAAACAAGGGATGACAAACAAATATCTGTCAGGATTAAAAATGAATCTGGATGCCTTTTTGCTTATGATTGATAAGCTGTCTATACAAAAGTTGCTTTTAATAAAAAGTCAATGTGTGCATACATTGTGCTTTCAAGCTATATCAGTCATATTAGTAATAAAACAATAATGGGCAATACATTCATTTTAATTATGGAACTTTTCCATACAAAGTAAAGATTTCCACTAAAGTTACTTACCAAAAGGTATTTCTCTGTTAGCAGTGAATCCACAAAGGTTAGCAGCTCATAAGCAGTTTCTTATGGAATCAATGACTAATAAGCATTGCTTATGAATGCAAGGTTTATTTAAGAACAAACACCCCAGAACAATCTTTAAAGGCTGTTTTATGGCTTCTTCACCACATTCAATCTCCAAAAAGTCTTATATTGATCCGACACTAACATAATTCCAGCCTAATGTCATCAATTGAGATTTTTCATACTCATGAAGTCAATGTAGATATTTCTCTGTTGTTTTTTTTAATATAGCACCCCATAAATATGGAGATATGTCTAAGTATGAAGCATTTTTAATGGATCCATACCTAAAATATTTAAGGGCTCAATCCTATGCATGTTAAGGCAGAAAAAAAGTCCTACAACTGCCAGCATGGTGGGCAATTCTGTCATTTCCATGTCTGTCAGTTCCTCATTTTTTCCAGTCGTACATTCCATTCATCCTGTTCACTCCCCAGTTTGTAAAAGTTCTCACAAAAATCTGTATATTATGCACAATTGCATTTGAAATGTGTATATTAAAAAAAATGCACAAAAAGCAGTTTTCATGGTGTGTGTGTGTGTGTGTGTGTGTGTATGGGGGGACCCCCAAACACACATATTCTTCTTTTCCAATCCATGCAATGTCCATACTATTAATTATTATCCAACTAGAAGACACACAGTAAGTCAAATTAAGCAATGGGGTCCAATTTATATACCAATGCCTGAGAAGAAAAGGCTTAAGATTTTAGAGAATTGATAGGTGAGGCAATAATCTGAAGCAGACCCACAGCAAACTTCAGACTGTAAACCAGTTTAGGATGTGCCTTTAAGCCTGCAATCCTAGATGCACTTTCCTGTGGGTAAGTCCCATTGAACTCAATGGAACCCACTTCTGAATAAACATGCATTGGAATGTGGTGAATCTGATAAGAGGGAGTTTCTGTGTATCTCTTGTTACAGCAGTAAATGCTCTCTAGCACTGCAGACCATTTTTTTTTTTTAAGAAAATATATAAGCATCAAGGTTTCACATGGCACTGCACTCTATTAAACTGATAATGTTTTCAATCATTTTCTGCAAAGTGATATCTGCATCCATAAGCACAATCCCTTTCCTACCTGTAAATTACAATTTGGGATGTCATGATTTATTTCATAGCAGCGAGGCATCTAAATGAGTTCTGACAGTGCTATTAGTGTCCTGCTCTTGAACTGAAGTAGTAGTCAGCTCTGCTTAAGTCACTATTCTCTGGAGCCACAAATAAACACGCAATTAAATGGTGCCATAAGCTAATCAGAGCAGAATTAGCAAAGAAGGCAATGGAGGAATTTAGGAATTGCCATGCCAGAGCAGATTAAGGGCTACTTTAGAGTAATAGCTTGACTTCACAAGTGTCTGTCCAGTGGGCTTTCAGGTGGAGCTAAATGTTTGGAATGCAGTATCTAACAGTAGATATTATGAAATGGGTCATGATGTACCTTCAAAGCCTATATTTCATCTTGTACTGGTTCACTATGTTTACCACTGCTGCCTTTTTATTTCAGTGGTATGGGGGGTCTTGTAATTATTTGAACTAGAAAAAAAGAAAGGAGGAGGAAACTTTCTTTTTCATATACATGATAAATGTATATAAAGTGCATATGGGGGTTGGACTCGAAGGTCTTATAGGCCCCTTCCAACCCTACTAGTATTCTGTATGAAAGGACTCATGGTCACTCATTTCCAAGACACAATATTAGATGCCCTAATTATTCAGGGTCTCTTTTATTCATTCTTCACTTGCCTTTTTAGCCTGAATGAACACTTGATTGTGGTAACCATACACTAAAGTGGCTGTGTTTCTGGATAATCTTTTTTCTGAAAAGATGTGTTGCAGTATCATAGTGTGAAGGGACCTACTTGGATGTTTTGAACTTTTTTTTTGACTCAGTGCTGCTTTTCATAATCTGCTTTATTCAAACAGAGGAACAAAAAAGCAGATAAGCATTTCTTCCTGATAGATGCTAGAATGCTAGGGAGGTATGAGAAATTCATCTCAGTAAATTTTTGAATAGGATTTATCCAGTTCACATCATCCAGTCTAAACACAGATTCAGATGCAATTTGTGGTCAAAGTCCATACATTTCTGAGCTTGCAATGTGGTATGCAGACCCCCCCAAATAAATATTTGACAGCATGAATACATTTGAAAAATGGGCACAAATATGGTTGAATCAATGGGAGAAGAACTGTGTACATTTCAAAGATGCACACAAATGGTGCATACATTTGGAAAAAAAATACATACAAAAATACACATGGATTATCATGTGAAAAGAAAAAAAAATGATCGCTGTCTCACACACTGACTTGAGTCAGAATAAGCTTTGAGATGGAATTTGGAGAACTTTGGCAAGTTCAAGTTTTGCTGATTTGCACATCTATATTAGGGATGGCAGAGAATTCCGCCACGGATCTCAGTGAGGCCGAATGCCAGTGCATTCAGCCCCCTGAAATCCGTGGCAGAATGAAGCCCCCCCTGCCCCACTACCCCGCGAAAGGCGCGTGAAATGGAGCACCTACCTGGTGCTGTTCGCGCTGCTTTGTGAATGGCAGCCACGTCTGCAGCTGCCATTTGTTTCACGATTTTTCCTGTGATAGGCTATGTAAATACTTACGTAGCCTATCACGGCTAATGCAGGGATGTCATTTGCATCCCTGCAGAGGCCGTGATAGGCTACGTAAATATTTACGTAGCCTATCACGCAAAAAAAGGGAACTTAAATGGCGGCCGCCATAGCCGCTGCCATTTGCGTTCCCTTTTTTATTATTTACATAGCCTATCACAGCAAAAAAAAGGGATGCAAATTTGCATCCCTGCGCAGCCCAGCAGCAGCCGGATGTCACTGTGGGTGGCCCCGGCCGGCGGCTCCGTGGAGTTGCCTTGGAGCGGAGCTGGCCAGCGAGGATTTTGGGGGGAGGGACGGAGCTCCTCCCCCCCACCACGGATGTCATGAAATAGAACAGGTAAGTCATTTCGTACATCCCTAATCTATATAGAATCCTGAACATTCCAGGTTCCCATTTAAGCCAGAACTGCAGGCCCTAGATTTAGTTTTTTGTCATCTCCCGGTAAGAAGGAGCCCTCCTGAGCCATATTGGATTGTCTTGAAGCCTACAAGAAAATAATTTTGCTTGGCATTGCCCTTATGCCTTTGGAAAAGTTTCACACACACACACGAAGAAGAATGCAATATACAAGTGAAACTTCATCACAAAATGCAAACAGGGATAGACAGCTCATTTTTAAGGACAGCCCTGTCACTTTCCTGATGACATCATCAAAAGTGCCCTGGAGGCCAAATGGCCTCCCAGCTCTTCTGTGAA
Source organism: Heloderma suspectum (assembly GCF_057233095.1). Taxonomy (NCBI): domain Eukaryota; kingdom Metazoa; phylum Chordata; class Lepidosauria; order Squamata; family Helodermatidae; genus Heloderma; species Heloderma suspectum. The sequence goes on along the minus strand of NC_139460.1, from coordinate 303,525,457 downwards.
TCTCCAACGCATCCCTTTTTCTTTACCCCAAACTTTAATGATGATTGCTGGGGGTGGGGTGGGGGAGCTCACAAATGGAGATCCCTCCAAAATACAGCATCCATTCTGTCTTAGAATGTTGGTGCAGCAATTTCCACAGCATTGTGAACCACAGGAAATGTCATTCCTAGAGCTCTTGAGTCCTTATTTCAGTTGTCAGAAGCCCTGGGAACTACATTCACAGGGTTTGGGTATCAGGAACTCTGGGAATTGTAGTTCTCAGGGTCCTTACTCTGGATGTCAAGCCCTGAAAACTATGTGGTGGTGGTGTCCTAACTAAGGTATAATGGAAGCTGTATCACAATTGCTGCCACCACAAGGTAAGTTTTTCTGTGGGAAAATGAAGGGTGGTGGGGAGGATCAGCAACAGAGCAAGCTTGTGCTGAATTGGACACCGAAATTTGGAAGATATATGTGCCATTGTGAATGGGCTTTGAAGTGTGCAAAATATATCAACCCATATTTTGACTGCCCCCCTTCCCCAGTCTGAAATTCAAAAGCAACATCAAATACAGCAGCAGGAAAGTGACTTTCAACTGCTACATCTGGGTAGTCACTTCACAGAGTTGAAATATTCCAGGCATCCAGCCAGTGGCCTGTACCAAGAACAGCTGGTGTTCTTTTTGTTTTAGCATTGGCTGGTTGTTTATCCATTTAACACATTCAGCCACAGCATCTTTGCTGTTTTAAACTAGTGATACCATCTAGCCCATGTACAAACAAATCAAATAATTTGTTTCCAACAGTCTCCTACAAAAGCAAATCTTCCTCAGCTGAACATAAACCCCAAACCCAATTTGCTTTTATTGAAGCCATCCAGCTGCGAAATGTAGCATACATTAACAACCATGCCACTGAAGAGAGGGGTCAGGAGGGGGGAACCTCTGAAATGAACATTTACAGTCCCCCACTCTTTTTGCAAATGGCTGAACTTGACCTCTACTTCTATAATGGCAAACAATCTTAAACTCCTGCTGTCTTCAAAAAGAGTTAGCTTTTCCTTGCCAGTTTTCCTGGCTGGATACCATGGAGAAGACCACCAAATTACTCATATCAACTCTGCACTTTCAAGTGTTTTTATTGCATTTGACTTTCAAGTCTTTCTGAGTGTCATTAAATAGCAATCACAAGATTTTGTAAACCTCCTTAAGGGAGCAATCCTATCAAGATAGGCAGCCGCCTCCGAACTTGGAGGTGACCACCTATCCAAAGCAGGGCAGGAGATGCACGGAGGGGATTGATCTCTCCATGCTTCTCCTGCCCTGCTTTTTCTGCTAGACAGCCGATTGCGGCTGTCTAGCTGCGGGAGTACAGAGCGGGGAAGGAGGTTGTCATACAGGCATCTACGATCTCACTTCCCCGGAAGGCCCCAGCCACACCCCTTTCTGGCTGCTCTGCTCTCATCTTGTGAGCATGGAGGATGGGGCTGTTCTGCACTGCCTTGGAGGCAGTGCGGAAGTGCGAGGAGGTTGGTTCTCTGGGAACTGATCTCAGAGCGTGGGCTCCGAGGTCGGTTCCTGGAAAATAGCATATCCTATGGCCATCTAGCCGCTGTCTAGCGCCCATAGGATTGCACCCTCCAAGGAGCTTTTTCACCTTAGCCTTGCTTTCGAGAACTGGCTCTGTGATTTTACTGCCATCAACTTGGACAGAGTCCTCTCTGGAAAGATTTGGAATGGGGGAGAAATTCGTTTGGTTTGCACTTTAATGCAAACTTACTTAATTTGCACTTCCAAACCAATAGGCAAGCCAAAGCTCAGTTACCCTTCCAAGTTTGCATTTCTCTGAATTTTGCAATGGAATTCTTCAGACCCAAAAAGCATATATTGGGAAAAAGTGCACACAAGAATGCATATATCTGTGAAAGGGATGTCCCAAAATTCATTAAGTTAGGAAAATTGCTTGCAAAATAAAAAGCAAAATTGCATACAAAAAATGTGTGTTAGGTGAAATGGCCACAAAAAAAATGCATGCAAAATTTTCATGAGAACTTTAGAAAAGAAAGAAATCAAAGTTCAGGATGAACTGAATTTAAGATTGGAAAAATGAGAAACTGAGGGAAGTCAAACCTGATGGATTCATCCATCCCTTTGTTCAGTCATTCAGTCGTGTCCGACTCTTCATGACCCATGGACCATAGCACGCCAGGCCTTCCTGTCCTCCGCTCTCTCCCGGAGCATGCTCAAGTCCATATTCATTGCATCAGTGATGCTATCTAGCCATCTCATCCTCTGCCGTCCCCTTCTCCTTTTGCCTTCAGTCTTTCCCAGCATCAGGGTCTTTTCCAGAGAGTTTTCTCTTCGCATTAGGTGGCCAAAATATTTGAGCTTCAGCTTCAGTATCTGTCCTTCCAATGAGCACTCAGGGTTGATTTCCTTTAGGATGGACTGATTTGACCTCCTTGCAGTTCAGGGGACTCGTAAGAGTCTTCTCCAGCACCACAGTTCGAAAGCATCATCCATCCCTAGAAGATAGCAAATATATTTGAAAATAAATCAGTAAAATAGAAATACAGTCCTTCCCCTCATTGATTTATACTGCTACCAGGATGATAAACGGCGCTACAGCCAGTCAAACTATTTGACCATCTTGCCCAGTATTGGCTATTTAGACTAGTGGCAGGTCTCCAAGGCAGAGGTCTTTCCCATTATCTTCTACCTGGTCCTTTTTTCACTGGAGATGACAGGCATGAAACTCGGACCTCACCTTCTACATATAAAAAATGCATGCTACTATTGATCTATGTAGACTGATCATGCGTAAGGGAGAATGGAACCACATTAGCAGCCCCTGCTCCCACCTATGTGTCTTCATCCAACCATCTGCACAGCCCTTATACACATACAGAACCCTTTGCACACACATTGGGACTTATGGTCAGGCAAGAGAGCATGCATAGGTCAACATGCTATGCATAGCATGCATAGGTGAGGCACAGAACCTTCTCCTGTGATCCCATATTCCCTCTGCTTTCCCCTTATGTCTGCCTAGGGCTCAAGTGTTGAGTAAATACTTAATGTGCACACCAGTGTGAAGAATCAGGCTTTCTTAGGCCAGCTACTTTCCTTCACAGCAGTGTTAGCTGACCTGACCTCCATCATCAGCCCCATCCAGCATAGCCAATGGTAAGGGATTATGGGAGTTGTAGTTTGAAACATCTGGAGGGGTTGCATACCCCTGCTTTACAGGAATACTACTGAGGTTGGGCCAGCATCACTCAGTTTCTGCAAACAACACAGTAATGTTTTTAGCAGTTGAACCATTTTCTCCCCCCCCCCAAACCCCTTAGGATATTCATTCTTCTGCTTTAATGAAAATACATTTTTTAATTCATTTCACCTACAGAGGTGCACATTTTTTCAGGGACTTCTACTTCAAAAAAACACACCCCAATACAATATTCTTGCATCTGTGAGGAAGACATTATCATTCTTATTCAGCATTTTGGACAATCCAAGCTGGTAGATTTATTGCCCTTAATGTTATCCATGAGATTGCATTTTCTGCCTGACCTGTTGGGCTCATCCACTGAAGTGATGAGTGAGCGTCGATTTTATTATGATGTGTGTGTGTCCTTTGTACCTCCAAATAAAAAAAAATATCTAAGTGCGTATCACTATTTGCATATCGCTAAGTACATACAACTAAGCGCATATTTTTAATTAAACTTTTGCTGTGATCCCATTTAAAGTTGTAGAGTGTTGATATTTATTCCCATCTACTTTCAACAGTATGGAGGTAATTCCATGCAAACCTACCAATCTTTGAAATAAAATAACCTTCCAACGGAATAATTTTTACACTACTGATGTGCAGGTAATTTCCCATGAGGGATCTAATGTTTCTCTTTAATTCTTTAGAACACCCAGTGGGACTCAGATTAATGGGACAAGATGGCCGGTCTTCACCACTGCTGAACAAAAATACTTAACATTAAGCACAGACAGCACAAAGATCCGTACAAAATTACGTGCCCAGCAGTGCCGATTCTGGAATATATTTTTTCCTAAAGTCCTGGAGATGACAGGTAATTTTGGTAGTAAATGTATGTATGTACAGTTAAATTGGTTAATACAAGGTCACTTTGCTGCTACTAAATTTCAATTTCAATTTTAAGCTTTTTTGGGTAAGAACAATTTGTGTAAAATTAAATCCAGAAGGCCTTTCAATGAGCCAACCAGCTTCACTTAAATAATACATTTTTTCAATCAATGTGTATAAATCTAGTTTTGTACATGTTTCATAGCCTCTCTTCAACTTCAAGCATGTAAGATTAGTTGTGCAGTATACGAGTGCAGCAGATCCTTTCTTTGTTTTGTTTTATCTTACAAGTAGGTATGTTTGTGCTTAGATATGGACAGACCCATCTCTGTCTGGGGTGGAGGTGGGGCTCAATGAGCTTGCACAGCCCGGACTTGCTTGGTGAGCCTCCCTGCTCACCCCGCCGGCTGAGCCGTGTGAGCCGACCCTCCTCTCCTCACCAAGGACTCCAGCAGTCAAGCCCTTGTGCTTCATGTGCATAAGGCTTTGACTGCTAAGTCCTCAGCATGGCCAGCTCCCAACACTCTCACCCTGGCTTCCGCTCGAGGAGGCTGGGGTGAGAGCACTAGGATGCGGCCAAGGCCCTTCCTCCCTGCACCAGCTGTTAAGGAAGCTCTTGACAGCCGGTGGAAGCAGGACGGCTCCTGGCATGGCCAGCCCCCAGCACACTCACCCTTGCCTCCTCCCGAGGAGGCCAGGGCAAGAGCACTGGGGTGAGCGCTGGGGTGCCGTGGCACTCCCAGCTGCTTGCTGAGCTCCGGAGCACTCAGTGGCTGGGTCCCTCAGTGCCCCAGGGCTCGTTGAGTGAGGTTCAGGAGGCCAGATGGGGGGAGTCTGTCAGAGTCCACCCCCTTTTTCGACTCTTGCTCCATCCCTATTTGTGTGTGTGCGGGGGTTGATCTAGACTGAATCTTTTTTCTTCTTTTTTTAGTCTCCATGTGGAGCAGGATAGAATAATTTCAGATATAGAAGCATGGGGGCAGGGGTGTTAAACCTCCTCTACACACACAAGGTGGTCCTGATCTGAATTGGGGGCCCATGCACTTACTTAGCTAGTAAAAAACTAAGTAAAGCCACCAGAAGAGTTACCAACTTAGTAAAAAAACTAAGAGTAGGCCAGCTGCACACTACATATTTCATGTAGTTCAAGGCTGGTTCATATCAAAATCAAAAAATGGGAGAGGGAAGGGTAATATTTATTTGGAAGTAAGCTCTACTCAGTCCTTTGGGCCATTCCTTCAAGTAAGGATGCGTAAAATCACAGCTAGGGAAGGGTAAAACCTGGCATTTCCTCTCCAGCAATTAAATCATAATTTGAGTGAATCGCAGGTTCCACATTGTATTGAATTTAGACTCCAGTGCAGCTTTAGAGCACCG